>NC_140579.1:153443666-154643666 GCF_964204655.1 Triturus cristatus
CATCATTCTTTTGTTCACCATGCCACCCCACTTTAGATCTGGCCATATGCTCATCAGTCTTGACCCTGTGCCTCATGGAAACAGTCCAGCCCGAACTGCTAAGCCAGGTCCTCCCTGGACCGGAAACAAGCATCCTAGGACCATTTTCGGGGTTTCACCCCTCTTCAGCCAGGATAGCTTGATTCCAGTGGCACAGTGAGCCCGGGACCCACGTCTGGGCATACCCGGCGCACTTAGGGCGAGAAAGCAAAAGACACACAATTGATGGACGGAATGCAGAACAAATCAAAACATTCACCCACAGTCAAGAGATCTGGGTTACATCCATCATTCTTTTGCTCACCATGCCACCCCAGTTTAGACCTGGCCATATGCCAATCAGTCTTGACCCTGTGCCTCATGGGAATAGTCCAGCCCAAACTGCTAAGCAAGGTCCTCCCTGGACCGGAAACAAACATCCTAGTACCAGTTTCGGGGTTTCACCCTTCTTCAGCCAGGATAGCTTGATTCCAGTGGCACAGTGAGCCCGGGACCCACGTCTTGGCATACCCAGCGCACTTACGGCGAGAAAGCAAAAGACATACAATTGATGGACGGAATGGAGAACAAATCAAAACATTCACCCCCAGTCAAGAGACCTGGGTTAAATCCATCATTCTTTTGCTCACCATGCCACCCCAGTTTAGACCTCGCAATATGCAAATCAGTCTTGACCCTATGCCTCATGGGAACAGTCCAGCCCGAACTGCTAAGCCAGGTCCTCCCAGGACCGGAAACAAGCATCCTAGGACTGGTTTCGGGGTTTCACCCCTCTTCAGCCAGGATAGCTTGATTCCAGTGGCACAGTGAGCCCGGGACCCACGTCTGGGCATACCCGGCGCACTTAGGGCGAGAAAGCAAAAGACACACAATTGATGGACGGAATGCAGAACAAATCAAAACATTCACCCACAGTCAAGAGATCTGGGTTACATCCATCATTCTTTTGCTCACCATGCCACCCCAGTTTAGACCTGGCCATATGCCAATCAGTCTTGACCATGTGCCTCATGGGAACAGTCCAGCCCAAACTGCTAAGCAAGGTCCTCCCTGGACCGGAAACAAACATCCTAGTACCAGTTTCGGGGTTTCACCCTTCTTCAGCCAGGATAGCTTGATTCCAGTGGCACAGTGAGCCCGGGACCCACGTCTGGGCATACCCGGCGCACTTACGGCGAGAAAGCAAAAGACATACAATTGATGGACGGAATGGAGAACAAATCAAAACATTCACCCCCAGTCAAGAGACCTGGGTTAAATCCATCATTCTTTTGCTCACCATGCCACCCCAGTTTAGACCTGGCAATATGCAAATCAGTCTTGACCCTGTGCCTCATGGGAACAGTCCAGCCCGAACTGCTAAGCCAGGTCCTCCCTGGACCGGAAACAAGCATCCTAGGACTGGTTTCGGGGTTTCACCCCTCTTCAGCCAGGATAGCTTGATTCCAGTGGCACAGTGAGCCCGGGACCCACGTCTGGCCATACCCGGCGCACTTAGGGCGAGAAAGCAAAAGACACACAATTGATGGACGGAATGCAGAACAAATCAAAACATTCACCCCCAGTCAAGAGATCTGGGTTAAATCCATCATTCTTTTGCTCACCATGCCACCCCAGTTTAGATCTGGCCATATGCAAATCAGTCTTGACCCTGTGCCTCATGGGGACAGTCCAGCCTGAACTGCTAAGCCAGGTCCTCCCTGGACCGGAAACAAGCATCCTAGGACCGGTTTCGGGGTTTCACCCCTCTTCAGCCGGGTTAGCTTGATTCCAGTGGCACAGTGAGCCCGGGACCCACGTCTGGGCATACCCGGTGCACTTAGGGCGAGAAAGCAAAAGACACACAATTAATGGACGGAATGCAGAACAAATCAAAACATTCACCCCCAGTCAAGAGATCTGGGTTAAATCCATCATTCTTTTGTTCACCATGCCACCCCAGTTTAGATCTGGCCATATGCTCATCAGTCTTGACCCTGTGCCTCATGGAAACAGTCCAGCCTGAACTGCTAAGCCAGGTCCTCCCTGGACCGGAAACAAGCATCCTAGGACCGGTTTCGGGGTTTCACCCCTCTGCAGCCAGGTTAGCTTGATTCCAGTGGCACAGTGAGCCCGGGACCCACGTCTGGGCATACCCGGTGCACTTAGGGCGAGAAAGCAAAAGACACACAATTAATGGACGGAATGCAGAACAAATCAAAACATTCACCCCCAGTCAAGAGATCTGGGTTAAATCCATCATTCTTTTGTTCACCATGCCACCCCAGTTTAGATCTGGCCATATGCTCATCAGTCTTGACCCTGTGCCTCATGGAAACAGTCCAGCCCGAACTGCTAAGCCAGGTCCTCCCTGGACCGGAAACAAGAATCCTAGGACCGGTTTCGAGATTTCACCCCTCTTCAGCCAGGTTAGCTTGATTCCAGTGGCACAGTGAGCCCGGGACCCACGTCTGGGCATACCCGGTGCACTTAGGGCGAGAAAGCAAAGACACACAATTAATGGACGGAATGCAGAACAAATCAAAACATTCACCCCCAGTCAAGAGATCTTGGTTAAATCCATCATTCTTTTGCTCACCATGCCACCCCAGTTTTGATCTGGCCATATGCAAATCAGTCTTGACCCTGTGCCTCATGGGAACAGTCCAGCCTGAACTGCTAAGCCAGGTCCTCCCTGGACCGGAAACAAGCATCCTAGGACCGGTTTCGGGGTTTCACCCTTCTTCAGCCAGGATAGCTTGATTCCAGTGGCACAGTGAGCCCGAGACCCACGTCTGGGCATACCCGGCGCACTTAGGGCGAGAAAGCAAAAGACACACAATTAATGGACGGAATGCAGAACAAATCAAAACATTCACCCCCAGTCAAGAGATCTGGGTTAAATCCATCATTCTTTTGTTCATTATGCCACCCCAGTTTAGATCTGGCCATATGCTCATCAGTCTTGACCCTGTGCCTCATGGAAACAGTCCAGCCCGAACTGCTAAGCCAGGTCCTCCATGGACCGGAAACAAGCATCCTAGGACCGGTTTCGGGGTTTCACCCCTCTGCAGCCAGGTTAGCTGGATTCTAGTGGCACAGTGAGCCCGGGACCCACGTCTGGGCATACCCGGCGCACTTAGGGGGAGAAAGCAAAAGACACACAATTAATGGATGGAATGCAGAACAAATCAAAACATTCACCCCCAGTCAAGAGATCTTGGTTAAATTCATCATTCTTTGCTCACCATGCCACCCCAGTTTAGATCTGGCCATATGCTCATCAGTCTTGACCCTGTGCCTCATGGAAACAGTCCAGCCCGAACTGCTAAGCCAGGTCCTCCCTGGACCGGACACAAGCATCCTAGGACCGGTTTCGGGGTTTCACCCCTCTGCAGCCAGGTTAGCTGGATTCCAGTGGCACAGTGAGCCCGGGACCCACGTCTGGGCATACCCGGCGCACTTAGGGGGAGAAAGCAAAAGACAGACAATTAATGGATGGAATGCAGAACAAATCAAAACATTCACCCCCAGTCAAGAGATCTTGGTTAAATTCATCATTCTTTTGCTCACCATGCCACCCCAGTTTAGATCTGGCCATATGCAAATCAGTCTTGACCCTGTGCCTCATGGGAACAGTCCAGCCTGAACTGCTAAGCCAGGTCCTCCCTGGACCGGAAAAAAGCATCCTAGGACCGGTTTTGGGATTTCACCCCTCTTCAGCCAGGTTAGCTTGATTCCAGTGGCACAGTGAGCCCGGGACCCACGTCTGGGCATACCCGGTGCACTTAGGGCGAGAAAGCTAAAGACACACAATTGATGGACGGAATGCAGAACAAATCAAAACATTCACCCCCAGTCAAGAGATCTGGGTTAAATCCATCATTCTTTTGCTCACCATGCCACCCCAGGTTAGACCTGGCAATATGCAAATCAGTTTTGACCCTGTGCCTCATGGGAACAGTCCAGCCCGAACTGCTAAGCCAGGTCCTCCCTGGACCGGAAATAAGCATCCTAGGACCGGTTTCGGGGTTTCATCCCTCTTCAGCCAGGATAGCTTGATTCCAGTGGCACAGTGAGCCCAGGACCCACGTCTGGGCATACCCGTCGCACTTAGGGCGAGAAAGCAAAAGACACAATTGATGGACGGAATGCAGAATAAATCAAAACATTCACCCACAGTCAAGAGATCTGGGTTAAATCCATCATACTTTTGCTCACCATGCCACTCCAGTTTAGACCATGCCATATGCAAATCAGTCTTGACCCTGTGCCTCATGGGAACAGTCCAGCCCAAACTGCTAAGCCAGGTCCTCCCTGGACCGTAAACAAGCATCCTAGGACCGGTTTCGGGGTTTCGCCCTTCTTCAGCCAGGATAGCTTGATTCCAGGGGCACAGTGAGCCCGAGACCCACGTCTGGGCATACCCGGCGCACTTAGGGCGAAAAAGCCAAAGACACACAATTAATGGACGGAATGCAGAACAAATCAAAACATTCACCCCCAGTCAAGAGATCTGGGTTAAATCCATCATTCTTTTGTTCACCATGCCACCCCACTTTAGATCTGGCCATATGCTCATCAGTCTTGACCCTGTGCCTCATGGAAACAGTCCAGCCCGAACTGCTAAGCCAGGTCCTCCCTGGACCGGAAACAAGCATCCTAGGACCATTTTCGGGGTTTCACCCCTCTTCAGCCAGGATAGCTTGATTCCAGTGGCACAGTGAGCCCGGGACCCACGTCAGGGCATACCCGGCGCACTTAGGGCGAGAAAGCAAAAGACACACAATTGATGGACGGAATGCAGAACAAATCAAAACATTCACCCACAGTCAAGAGATCTGGGTTACATCCATCATTCTTTTGCTCACCATGCCACCCCAGTTTAGACCTGGCAATATGCCAATCAGTCTTGACCCTGTGCCTCATGGGAATAGTCCAGCCCAAACTGCTAAGCAAGGTCCTCCCTGGACCGGAAACAAACATCCTAGTACCAGTTTCGGGGTTTCACCCTTCTTCAGCCAGGATAGCTTGATTCCAGTGGCACAGTGAGCCCGGGACCCACGTCTTGGCATACCCAGCGCACTTACGGCGAGAAAGCAAAAGACATACAATTGATGGACGGAATGGAGAACAAATCAAAACATTCACCCCCAGTCAAGAGACCTGGGTTAAATCCATCATTCTTTTGCTCACCATGCCACCCCAGTTTAGACCTCGCAATATGCAAATCAGTCTTGACCCTATGCCTCATGGGAACAGTCCAGCCCGAACTGCTAAGCCAGGTCCTCCCTGGACCGGAAACAAGCATCCTAGGACTGGTTTCGGGGTTTCACCCCTCTTCAGCCAGGATAGCTTGATTCCAGTGGCACAGTGAGCCCGGGACCCACGTCTGGGCATACCCGGCGCACTTAGGGCGAGAAAGCAAAAGACACACAATTGATGGACGGAATGCAGAACAAATCAAAACATTCACCCACAGTCAAGAGATCTGGGTTACATCCATCATTCTTTTGCTCACCATGCCACCCCAGTTTAGACCTGGCCATATGCCAATCAGTCTTGACCATGTGCCTCATGGGAACAGTCCAGCCCAAACTGCTAAGCAAGGTCCTCCCTGGACCGGAAACAAACATCCTAGTACCAGTTTCGGGGTTTCACCCTTCTTCAGCCAGGATAGCTTGATTCCAGTGGCACAGTGAGCCCGGGACCCACGTCTGGGCATACCCGGCGCACTTACGGCGAGAAAGCAAAAGACATACAATTGATGGACGGAATGGAGAACAAATCAAAACATTCACCCCCAGTCAAGAGACCTGGGTTAAATCCATCATTCTTTTGCTCACCATGCCACCCCAGTTTAGACCTGGCAATATGCAAATCAGTCTTGACCCTGTGCCTCATGGGAACAGTCCAGCCCGAACTGCTAAGCCAGGTCCTCCCTGGACCGGAAACAAGCATCCTAGGACTGGTTTCGGGGTTTCACCCCTCTTCAGCCAGGATAGCTTGATTCCAGTGGCACAGTGAGCCCGGGACCCACGTCTGGCCATACCCGGCGCACTTAGGGCGAGAAAGCAAAAGACACACAATTGATGGACGGAATGCAGAACAAATCAAAACATTCACCCCCAGTCAAGAGATCTGGGTTAAATCCATCATTCTTTTGCTCACCATGCCACCCCAGTTTAGATCTGGCCATATGCAAATCAGTCTTGACCCTGTGCCTCATGGGGACAGTCCAGCCTGAACTGCTAAGCCAGGTCCTCCCTGGACCGGAAACAAGCATCCTAGGACCGGTTTCGGGGTTTCACCCCTCTTCAGCCGGGTTAGCTTGATTCCAGTGGCACAGTGAGCCCGGGACCCACGTCTGGGCATACCCGGTGCACTTAGGGCGAGAAAGCAAAAGACACACAATTGATGGACAGAATGCAGAACAAATCAAAACATTCACCCCCAGTCAAGAGATCTGGGTTAAATCCATCATTCTTTTGCTAACCATACCACCCCAGTTTAGACCTGGCCATATGCAAATCAGTCTTGAACCTGTGCCTCATGGGGACAGTCCAGCCTGAACTGCTAAGCCAGGTCCTCCCTGGACCGGAAACAAGCATCCTAGGACCAGTTTCGGGGTTTCACCCCTCTTCAGCCAGGTTAGCTTGATTCCAGTGGCACAGTGAGCCCGGGACCCACTTCTGAGCATACCCGGTGCACTTAGGGCGAGAAAGCAAAAGACACACAATTAATGGACGGAATGCAGAACAAATCAAAACATTAACCCCCAGTCAAGAGATCTAGGTTAAATCCATCATTCTTTTGTTCACCATGCCACCCCAGTTTAGATCTGGCCATATGCTCATCAGTCTTGACCCTGTGCCTCATGGAAACAGTCCAGCCCAAACTGCTAAGCCAGGTCCTCCCTGGACCGGAAACAAGCATCCTAGGACCGGTTTCGGGGTTTCACCCCTCTGCAGCCAGGTTAGCTTGATTCCAGTGGCACAGTGAGCCCGGGACTAGGGGTGGGCGGAATTTGCGGAATTAACCTTCGCAAATTATCGCGAGAATGTTTAAAATTATCGCAAACAAGCAGAAATATCGCAAAGATGCGGAAGTTTTTTTCCGGCATGTTCGCGAGATTTTCTGCATGGTTGCGGGTCGCCAACTTACCCATGTGGTTGCTTGCGGGCGCGGCCATCTTGTTTTGAGTTGTTCTCGCGGTGCATGATCGCGAGAAGAAAGACGTGATCGCGCGACGCATGACGTCACTGCGGGCGCGAACTGTCGCGAGACAGCGCAAATGGCTAAAAACAATACAACATCTCATGGAGAACGCGACCGGATCAAGAAAACTTGTCGGCGAACGCAGGGATTCAGGTAAGGCGATCGCGCGCGCGCGAGAATGTATCATTTTACAGCGCGAGCAAGAAACAAATTATCGCCAAGCTGCGGAAACCGGAATTTTTGACATTTTCGCGCTCTCCGCGGAACGCAAAAATGTCAAATTATCGCAATTTCCGCGAACGGAACGAAATTTTTGCCCAGGCCTACCCGGGACCCACGTCTGGGCATACCCGGTGCACTTAGGGCGAGAAAGCAAAAGACACACAATTAATGGACGGAATGCAGAACAAATCAAAACATTCACCCCCAGTCAAGAGATCTGGGTTAAATCCTTCATTCTTTTGTTCACCATGCCACCCTATTTAGATCTGGCCATATGCTCATCAGTCTTGACCCTGTGCCTCATGGAAACAGTCCAGCCCGAACTGCTAAGCCAGGTCCTCCCTGGACCGGAAACAGGCATCCTAGGACCGGTTTCGGGGTTTCACCCCTCTGCAGCCAGGTTAGCTTGATTCCAGTGGCACAGTGAGCCCGGGACCCACGTCTGGGATTACCCGGCGCACTTAGGGCGAGAAAGCAAAAGACACACAATTGATTGACGGAATGCAGAACAAATCAAAACATTCACCAGAGATCTGGGTTAAATCCATCATTCTTTTGCTAACCATACCACCCCAGTTTAGACCTGGCAATATGGAAATCAGTCTTGACTCTGTGCCTCATGGGAACAGTCCAGCCCAAACTGCTAAGCCAGGTCCTCCCTGGACCGGAAACAAGCATCCTAGGACCGGTTTCGGAGTTTCACCCCTCTTCAGCCAGGATAGCGTGATTCCAGTGGCATAGTGAGCCCGGGACGCACGTCTGGGCATACCCGGTGCACTTAGGGCGAGAAAGCAAAAGACACACAATTAATGGACGGAATGCAGAACAAATCAAAACATTCACCCCCAGTCAAGAGATCTGGGTTAAATCCATCATTCTTTTGCTCACCATGCCACCCCAGTTTAGATCTGGCCATATGCAAATCAGTCTTGACCCTGTGCCTCATGGGGACAGTCCAGCCTGAACTGCTAAGCCAGGTCCTCCCTGGACCGGAAACAAGCATCCTAGGACCGGTTTCGGGGTTTCACCCCTCTTCAGCCAGGTTAGCTTGATTCCAGTGGCACAGTGAGCCCGGGACCCACGTCTGGGCATACCCGGTGCACTTAGGGCGAGAAAGCAAAAGACACACAATTGATGGACAGAATGCAGAACAAATCAAAACATTCACCCCCAGTCAAGAGATCTGGGTTAAATCCATCATTCTTTTGCTAACCATACCACCCCAGTTTAGACCTGGCCATATGCAAATCAGTCTTGAACCTGTGCCTCATGGGGACAGTCCAGCCTGAACTGCTAAGCCAGGTCCTCCCTGGACCGGAAACAAGCATCCTAGTACCAGTTTCGGGGTTTCACCCCTCTTCAGCCAGGTTAGCTTGATTCCAGTGGCACAGTGAGCCCGGGACCCACTTCTGAGCATACCCGGTGCACTTAGGGCGAGAAAGCAAAAGACACACAATTAATGGACGGAATGCAGAACAAATCAAAACATTAACCCCCAGTCAAGAGATCTAGGTTAAATCCATCATTCTTTTGTTCACCATGCCACCCCAGTTTAGATCTGGCCATATGCTCATCAGTCTTGACCCTGTGCCTCATGGAAACAGTCCAGCCCGAACTGCTAAGCCAGGTCCTCCCTGGACCGGAAACAAGCATCCTAGGACCGGTTTCGGGGTTTCACCCCTCTGCAGCCAGGTTAGCTTGATTCCAGTGGTACAGTGAGCCCGGGACCCACGTCTGGGCATACCCGGTGCACTTAGGGCGAGAAAGCAAAAGACACACAATTAATGGACGGAATGCAGAACAAATCAAAACATTCACCCCCAGTCAAGAGATCTGGGTTAAATCCTTCATTCTTTTGTTCACCATGCCACCCCAGTTTAGATCTGGCCATATGCTCATCAGTCTTGACCCTGTGCCTCATGGAAACAGTCCAGCCCGAACTGCTAAGCCAGGTCCTCCCTGGACCGGAAACAAGCATCCTAGGACCGGTTTCGGGGTTTTACCCCTCTTCAGCCAGGTTAGCTTGATTCCAGTGGCACAGTGAGCCCGGGACCCACGTCTGGGCACACCCGGTGCACTTAGGGCGAGAAAGCAAAAGACACACAATTGATGTACAGAATGCCGAACAAATCAAAACATTCACCCCCAGTCAAGAGATCTGGGTTAAATCCATCATTCTTTTGTTCACCATGCCACCCCAGTTTAGATCTGGCCATATGCTCATCAGTCTTGACCCTGTGCCTCATGGAAACAGTCCAGCCCGAACTGCTAAGCCAGCTCCTCCCTGGACCGGAAACAAGCATCCTAGGACTGGTTTCGGGGTTTCACCCCTCTTCAGCCAGGATAGCTTGATTCCAGTGGCACAGTGAGCCCGGGACCCACATCTGGGCATACCCGCCGCACTCAGGGTGAGAAAGCAAAAGACACAATTGATGGACGGAATGCAGAACAAATCAAAACATTCACCCCCAGTCAAGAGATCTGGGTTAAATCCATAATTATTTTGCTCACCATGCCACCCCAGGTTAGACCTGGCAATATGCAAATCAGTTTTGACCCTGTGCCTCATGGGAATAGTCCAGCCCGAACTGCTAAGCCAGGTCCTCCCTGGACCGGAAATAAGCATCCTAGGACCGGTTTCGGGGTTTCATCCCTCTTCAGCCAGGATAGCTTGATTCCAGTGGCACAGTGAGCCCAGGACCCACGTCTGGGCATACCCGTCGCACTTAGGGCGAGAAAGCAAAAGACACAATTGATGGACGGAATGCAGAATAAATCAAAACATTCACCCACAGTCAAGAGATCTGGGTTAAATCCATCATACTTTTGCTCACCATGCCACTCCAGTTTAGACCAGGCCATATGCATATCAGTCTTGACCCTGTGCCTCATGGGAACAGTCCTGCCCAAACTGCTAAGCCAGGTCCTCCCTGGACCGGAAACAAGCATCCTAGGACTGGTTTCGGGGTTTCACCCTTCTTCAGCCAGGATAGCTTGATTCCAGGGGCACAGTGAGCCCGAGACCCACGTCTGGGCATACCCGGCACACTTAGGGCGAGAAAGCCAAAGACACACAATTAATGGACGGAATGCAGAACAAATCAAAACATTCACCCCCAGTCAAGAGATCTGGGTTAAATCCATCATTCTTTTGTTCACCATGCCACCCCACTTTAGATCTGGCCATATGCTCATCAGTCTTGACCCTGTGCCTCATGGGGACAGTCCAGCCTGAACTGCTAAGCCAGGTCCTCCCTGGACCGGAAACAAGCATCCTAGGACCGGTTTCGGGGTTTCACCCCTCTTCAGCCAGGTTAGCTTGATTCCAGTGGCACAGTGAGCCCGGGACCCACGTCTGGGCATACCCGGTGCACTTAGGGCGAGAAAGCAAAAGACACACAATTGATGGACAGAATGCAGAACAAATCAAAACATTCACCCCCAGTCAAGAGATCTGGGTTAAATCCATCATTCTTTTGCTAACCATACCACCCCAGTTTAGACCTGGCAATATGGAAATCAGTCTTGACTCTGTGCCTCATGGGAACAGTCCAGCCCAAACTGCTAAGCCAGGTCCTCCCTGGACCGGAAACAAGCATCCTAGGACCAGTTTCGGAGTTTCACCCCTCTTCAGGCAGGATCGCTTGATTCCAGTGGCACAGTGAGCCCGGGACGCACGAATGGGCATACCCGGCGCACTTAGGGCGAGAAAGCAAAAGACACACAATTGATGGATGGAATGCAGAACAAATCAAAACATTCACCCCAGTCAAGAGATCTGGGTTAAATCCATCATTCTTTTGCTCACCATGCCATCCCAGTTTAGATCTGGCCATATGCAAATCAGTCTTGAACCTGTGCCTCATGGGGACAGTCCAGCCTGAACTGCTAAGCCAGGTCCTCCCTGGACCGGAAACAAGCATCCTAGGACCGGTTTCGGGGTTTCACCCCTCTTCAGCCAGGTTAGCTTGATTCCAGTGGAACAGTGAGCCGGGGACCCACGTCTGGGTATACCCGGTGCACTTAGGGCGAGAAAGCAAAGACACACAATTGATGGACGGAATGCAGAACAAATCAAAACATTCACCCCCAGTCAAGAGATCTGGGTTAAATCCATCATTCTTTTGCTCACCATGCCACCCCAGTTTAGACCTGGCCATATGCAAATCAGTCTTGACCCTGTGCCTCATGGGAACAGTCGAGCCTGAACTGCTAAGCCAGGTCCTCCCTGGACCGGAAACAAGCATCCTAGGACCGGTTTCGGGGTCTCACCGTTCTTCAGCCAGGATAGCTTGATTCCAGTGGCACAGTGAGGCCGGGACCCACATCTGGGCATACCCGGCGCACTTAGGGCGAGAAAGCAAAAGACACACAATTAATGGACGGAATGCAGAACAAATCAAAACATTCACCCCCAGTCAAGAGATCTGGGTTAAATCCATCATTCTTTTGTTCACCATGCCACCCCAGTTTAGATCTGGCCATATGCTCATCAGTCTTGACCCTGTGCCTCATGGAAACAGTCCAGCCCGAACTGCTAAGCCAGGTCCTCCCTGGACCGGAAACAAGCATCCTAGGACCGGTTTCGGGGTTTCACCCCTCTGCAGCCAGGTTAGCTTGATTCCAGTGGCACAGTGAGCCCGGGACCCACGTCTGGGCATACCCGGTGCACTTAGGGCGAGAAAGCAAAAGACAGACAATTAATGGACGGAATGCAGAACAAATCAAAACATTCACCCCCAGTCAAGAGATCTGGGTTAAATCCATCATACTTTTGCTCACCATACCACCCCAGTTTAGATCTGGCCATATGCTCATCAGTCTTGACCCTGTGCCTCATGGGAACAGTCCAGCCCAAACTGCTAAGCAAGGTCCTCCCTGGACCGGAAACAAGCATCCTAGTACCAGTTTCGGGGTTTCACCCTTCTTCAGCCAGGATAGCTTGATTCCAGTGGCACAGTGAGCCCGGGACCCACGTCTGGGCATACCAGGCGCACTTAGGGCGAGAAAGCAAAAGACACACAATTTATGGACGGAATGCAGAACAAGTCAAAACATTCACCCCCATCCAAGAGATCTGGGTTAAATCCATCATTCTTTTGCTCACCATGCCACCCCAGTTTACACCTGGCAATATGCAAATCAGTCTTGACCCCGTGCCTCATGGGAACAGTCCGGCCCGAACTGCTAAGCCAGGTCCTCCCTGGACTGGAAACAAGCATCCTAGGACCGGTTTCGGGGTTTCACCCCTCTTCAGCCAGGATAGCTTGATTCCAGTGGCACAGTGAGCCCGGGACCCACGTCTGGGCATACCCGGCGCACGTAGGGCGTGAAAGAAAAAGACACAGAATTGATGGACGGAATGCAGAACAAATCAAAACATTCACCCCCAGTCAAGAGATCTGGGTTAAATCCATCATTCTTTTGCTAACCATAACACCCCAGTTTAGACCTGGCAATATGGAAATCAGTCTTGACTCTGTGCCTCATGGGAACAGTCCAGCCCAAACTGCTAAGCCAGGTCCTCCCTGGACCGGAAACAAGCATCCTAGGACCGGTTTCGGAGTTTCACCCCTCTTCAGCCAGGATAGCGTGATTCCAGTGGCATAGTGAGCCCGGGACGCACGTCTGAGCATACCCGGCGCACTTAGGGCGAGAAAGCAAAAGACACACAATTGATGGACGGAATGCAGAACAAATCAAAACATTCACCCCCAGTCAAGAGATCTGGGTTAAATCCATCATTCTTTTGCTCACCATGCCACCCCAGTTTAGATCTGGCCATATGCAAATCAGTCTTGACCCTGTGCCTCATGGGGACAGTCCAGCCTGAACTGCTAAGCCAGGTCCTCCCTGGACCGGAAACAAGCATCCTAGGACCGGTTTCGGGGTTTCACCCCTCTTCAGCCAGGTTAGCTTGATTCCAGTGGCACAGTGAGCCCGGGACCCACGTCTGGGCATACCCGGTGCACTTAGGGCGAGAAAGCAAAAGACACACAATTGATGGACAGAATGCAGAACAAATCAAAACATTCACCCCCAGTCAAGAGATCTGGGTTAAATCCATCATTCTTTTGCTAACCATACCACCCCAGTTTAGACCTGGCAATATGGAAATCAATCTTGACTCTGTGCCTCATGGGAACAGTCCAGCCCGAACTCCTAAGCCAGGTCCTCCCTGGACCGGAAACAAGCATCCTAGGACCAGTTTCGGAGTTTCACCCCTCTTCAGCCAGGATAGCTTGATTCCAGTGGCACAGTGAGCCCGGGACGCACAAATGGGCATACCCGGCGCACTTAGGGCGAGAAAGCAAAAGACACACAATTGATGGACGGAATGCAGAACAAATCAAAACATTCACCCCCAGTCAAGAGATCTGGGTTAAATCCATCATTCTTTTCCTCACCATGCCACTCCAGTTTAGACCAGGCCATATGCAAATCAGTCTTGACCCTGTGCCTCATGGGAACAGTCCAGCCCAAACTGCTAAGCCAGGTCCTCCCTGGACCGGAAACAAGCATCCTAGGACCGGTTTCGGGGTTTCACCCCTCTGCAGCCAGGTTAGCTGGATTCCAGTGGCACAGTGAGCCCGGGACCCACGTCTGGGCATACCCTGCGCACTTAGGGCGAGAAAGCAAAAGACACACAATTAATGGATGGAATGCAGAACAAATCAAAACATTCACCCCCAGTCAAGAGATCTTGGTTAAATTCATCATTCTTTTGCTCACCATGCCACCCCAGTTTAGATCTGGCCATATGCAAATCAGTCTTGACCCTGTGCTTCATGGGAACAGTCCAGCCTGAACTGCTAAGCCAGGTCCTCCCTGGACCGGAAAAAAGCATCCTAGGACCGGTTTTGGGATTTCACCCCTCTTCAGCCAGGTTAGCTTGATTCCAGTGGCACAGTGAGCCCGGGACCCACGTCTGGGCATACCCGGTGCACTTAGGGCGAGAAAGCTAAAGACACACAATTGATGGACGGAATGCAGAACAAATCAAAACATTCACCCCCAGTCAAGAGATCTGGGTTAAATCCATCATTCTTTTGCTCACCATGCCACCCCAGTTTAGACCTGGCCATATGCAAATCAGTCATGACCCTGTGCCTCATGGGAACAGTCCAGCCCAAACTGCTAAGCCAGGTCCTCCCTGGACCGGAAACAAGCATCCTAGGACCGGTTTCGGGGTCTCACCCTTCTTCAGCCAGGATAGCTTGATTCCAGTGGCAAAGTGAGCACGGGACCCACGTCTGGGCATACCAGGCGAACTTAGGGCGAGAAAGCAAAAGACACACAATTGATGGACGGAATGCAGAACAAATCAAAACATTCACCCCCAGTCAAGAGATCTGGGTTAAATCCATCATTCTTTTGTTCACCATGCCACCCCACTTTAGATCTGGCCATATGCTCATCAGTCTTGACCCTGTGCCTCATGGAAACATTCCAGCCCGAACTGCTAAGCCAGGTCCTCCCTGGACCGGAAACAAGCATCCTAGGACCGTTTTCGGGTTTCACCCCTCTTCAGCCAGGATAGCTTGATTCCAGTGGCACAGTGAGCCCGGGACCCACGTCTGGGCATACCCGGCGCACTTAGGGCGAGAAAGCAAAAGACACACAATTGATGGACGGAATGCAGAACAAATCAAAACATTCACCCACAGTCACGAGATCTGGGTTACATCTATCATTCTTTTGCTCACCATGCCACCCCAGTTTAGACCTGGCCATATGCCAATCAGTCTTGACCCTGTGCCTCATGGGAACAGTCCAGCCCAAACTGCTAAGCAAGGTCCTCCCTGGACCGGAAACAAGCATCCTAGTACCAGTTTTGGGGTTTCACCCTTCTTCAGCCAGGATAGCTTGATTCCAGTGGCACAGTGAGCCCGGGACCCACGTCTGGGCATACCCGGCGCACTTACGGCGAGAAAGCAAAAGACATACAATTGATGGACGGAATGGAGAACAAATCAAAACATTCACCCCCAGTCAAGAGATCTGGGTTAAATCCATCATTCTTTTGCTAACCATACCACCCCAGTTTAGACCTGGCAATATGGAAATCAGTCTTGACTCTGTGCCTCATGGGAACAGTCCAGCCCGAACTGCTAAGCCAGGTCCTCCCTGGACCGGAAATAAGCATCCTAGGACCGGTTTCGGGGTTTCATCCCTCTTCAGCCAGGATAGCTTGATTCCAGTGGCACAGTGAGCCCAGGACCCACGTCTGGGCATACCCGTCGCACTTAGGGCGAGAAAGCAAAAGACACAATTGATGGACGGAATGCAGAATAAATCAAAACATTCACCCACAGTCAAGAGATCTGGGTTAAATCCATCATACTTTTGCTCACCATGCCACTCCAGTTTAGACCAGGCCATATGCAAATCAGTCTTGACCCTGTGCCTCATGGGAACAGTCCAGCCCAAACTGCTAAGCCAGGTCCTCCCTGGACCGGAAACAAGCATCCTAGGACCGGTTTCGGGGTTTCGCCCTTCTTCAGCCAGGATAGCTTGATTCCAGGGGCACAGTGAGCCCGAGACCCACGTCTGGGCATACCCGGCGCACTTAGGGCGAGAAAGCCAAAGACACACAATTAATGGACGGAATGCAGAACAAATCAAAACATTCACCCCCAGTCAAGAGATCTGGGTTAAATCCATCATTCTTTTGTTCACCATGCCACCCCACTTTAGATCTGGCCATATGCTCATCAGTCTTGACCCTGTGCCTCATGGAAACAGTCCAGCCCGAACTGCTAAGCCAGGTCCTCCCTGGACCGGAAACAAGCATCCTAGGACCGTTTTCGGGGTTTCACCCCTCTTCAGCCGGGATAGCTTGATTCCAGTGGCACAGTGAGCCCGGGACCCACGTCTGGGCATACCCGGCGCACTTAGGGCGAGAAAGCAAAAGACACACAATTGATGGACGGAATGCAGAACAAATCAAAACATTCACCCACAGTCAAGAGATCTGGGTTACATCTATCATTCTTTTGCTCACCATGCCACCCCAGTTTAGACTTGGCCATATGCCAATCAGTCTTGACCCTGTGCCTCATGGGAACAGTCCAGCCCAATCTGCTAAGCAAGGTCCTCCCTGGACCGGAAACAAGCATCCTAGTACCAGTTTCGGGGTTTCACCCTTCTTCAGCCAGGATAGCTTGATTCCAGTGGCACAGTGAGCCCGGGACCCACGTCTGGGCATACCCGGCGCACTTACGGCGAGAAAGCAAAAGACATACAATTGATGGACGGAATGGAGAACAAATCAAAACATTCACCCCCAGTCAAGAGACCTGGGTTAAATCCATCATTCTTTTGCTCAACATGCCACCCCAGTTTAGACCTGGCAATATGCAAATCAGTCTTGACCCTGTGCCTCATGGGAACAGTCCAGCCCGAACTGCTAAGCCAGGTCCTCCCTGGACCGGAAACAAGCATCCTAGGACTGGTTTCGGGGTTTCACCCCTCTTCAGCCAGGATAGCTTGATTCCAGTGGCACAGTGAGCCCGGGACCCACGTCTGGGCATACCCGGCGCACTTAGGGCGAGAAAGCAAAAGACACACAATTGATGGACGGAATGCAGAACAAATCAAAACATTCACCCACAGTCAAGAGATCTGGGTTACATCCATCATTCTTTTGCTCACCATGCCACCCCAGTTTAGACCTGGCCATATGCCAATCAGTCTTGACCCTGTGCCTCATGGGAACAGTCCAGCCCAAACTGCTAAGCAAGGTCCTCCCTGGACCGGAAACAAGCATCCTAGGACCAGTTTCGGGGTTTCACCCTTCTTCAGCCAGGATAGCTTGATTCCAGTGGCACAGTGAGCCCGTGACCCACGTCTGGGCATACCAGGCGCACTTAGGGCGAGAAAGCAAAAGACACACAATTTATGGACGGAATGCAGAACAAATCAAAACATTCACCCCCAGTCAAGAGATCTGGGTTAAATCCATCATTCTTTTGCTAACCATACCACCCCAGTTTAGACTAGGCCTGGGCAAAAATTTCGTTCCGTTCGCGGAAATTGCGATAATTTGACATTTTTGCGTTCCGCGGAGAGCGCGAAAATGTCAAAAATTCCGGTTTCCGCAGCTTGGCGATAATTTGTTTCTTGCTCGCGCTGTAAAATGATACATTCTCGCGCGCGCGCGATCGCCTTACCTGAATCCCTGCGTTCGCCGACAAGTTTTCTTGATCCGGTCGCGTTCTCCATGAGATGTTGTATTGTTTTTAGCCATTTGCGCTGTCTCGCGACAGTTCGCGCCCGCAGTGACGTCATGCGTCGCGCGATCACGTCTTTCTTCTCGCGATCATGCACCGCGAGAACAACTCAAAACAAGATGGCCGCGCCCGCAAGCAACCACATGGGTAAGTTGGCGACCCGCAACCATGCAGAAAATCTCGCGAACATGCCGGAAAAAAACTTCCGCATCTTTGCGATATTTCTGCTTGTTTGCGATAATTTTAAACATTCTCGTGATAATTTGCGAAGGTTAATTCCGCAAATTCCGCCCACCCCTAGTTTAGACCTGGCAATATGGAAATCAGTCTTGACTCTGTGCCTCATGGGAACAGTCCAGCTCGAACTGCTAAGCCAGGTCCTCCCTGGACCGGAAATAAGCATCCTAGGACCGGTTTCGGGGTTTCATCCCTCTTCAGCCAGGATAGCTTGATTCCAGTGGCACAGTGAGCCCAGGACCCACGTCTGGGCATACCCTTCGCACTTAGGGCGAGAAAGCAAAAGACACAATTGATGGACGGAATGCAGAATAAATCAAAACATTCACCCCCAGTCAAGAGATCTGGGTTCCATCTATCATTCTTTTGCTCACCATGCCACCCCAGTTTAGACTTGGCCATATGCCAATCAGTCTTGACCCTGTGCCTCATGGGAACAGTCCAGCCCAAACTGCTAAGCAAGGTCCTCCCTGGACCGGAAACAAGCATCCTAGTACCAGTTTCGGGGTTTCACCCTTCTTCAGCCAGGATAGCTTGATTCCAGTGGCACAGTGAGCCCGGGACCCACGTCTGGGCATACCCGGCGCACTTACGGCGAGAAAGCAAAAGACATACAATTGATGGACGGAATGGAGAACAAATCAAAACATTCACCCCCAGTCAAGAGACCTGGGTTAAATCCATCATTCTTTTGCTCACCATGCCACCCCAGTTTAGACCTGGCAATATGCAAATCAGTCTTGACCCTGTGCCTCATGGGAACAGTCCAGCCCGAACTGCTAAGCCAGGTCCTCCCTGGACCGGAAACAAGCATCCTAGGACTGGTTTCGGGGTTTCACCCCTCTTCAGCCAGGATAGCTTGATTCCAGTGGCACAGTGAGCCCGGGACCCACGTCTGGGCATACAAGGCGCACTTAGGGCGAGAAAGCAAAAGACACACAATTAATGGACGGAATGCAGAACAAATCAAAACATTTACCCCCAGTCAAGAGATCTGGGTTAAATCCATCATTCTTTTGCTCACCATGCCACCCCAGTTTAGATCTGGCCATATGCAAATCAGTCTTGACCCTGTGCCTCATGGGGACAGTCCAGCCTGAACTGCTAAGCCAGGTCCTCCCTGGACCGGAAACAAGCATCCTAGGACCGGTTTCGGGGTTTCACCCCTCTTCAGCCAGGTTAGCTTGATTCCAGTGGCACAGTGAGCCCGGGACCCACGTCTGGGCATACCCGGTGCACTTAGGGCGAGAAAGCAAAAGACACACAATTGATGGACAGAATGCAGAACAAATCAAAACATTCACCCCCAGTCAAAAGATCTGGGTTAAATCCATCATTCTTTTGCTAACCATACCACCCCAGTTTAGACCTGGCCATATGCAAATCAGTCTTGAACCTGTGCCTCATGGGGACAGTCCAGCCTGAACTGCTAAGCCAGGTCCTCCCTGGACCGGAAACAAGCATCCTAGGACCAGTTTCGGGGTTTCACCCCTCTTCAGCCAGGTTAGATTGATTCCAGTGGCACAGTGAGCCCGGGACCCACTTCTGGGCATACCCGGTGCACTTAGGGCGAGAAAGCAAAAGACACACAATTAATGGACGGAATGCAGAACAAATCAAAACATTAACCCCCAGTCAAGAGATCTAGGTTAAATCCATCATTCTTTTGTTCAACATGCCACCCCAGTTTAGATCTGGCCATATGCTCATCAGTTTTGACCCTGTGCCTCATGGAAACAGTCCAGCCCGAACTGCTAAGCCAGGTCCTCCCTGGACCGGAAACAAGCATCCTAGGACCGGTTTCGGGGTTTCACCCCTCTGCAGCCAGGTTAGCTTGATTCCAGTGGCACAGTGAGCCCGGGATCCACGTCTGGGCATACCCGGTGCACTTAGGGCGAGAAAGCAAAAGACAGACAATTAATGGACGGAATGCAGAACAAATCAAAACATTCACCCCCAGTCAAGAGATCTGGGTTAAATCCATCATAATTTTGCTCACCATACCACCCCAGTTTAGATCTGGCCATATGCTCATCAGTCTTGACCCTGTGCCTCATGGGAACAGTCCAGCCCAAACTGCTAAGCAAGGTCCTCCCTGGACCGGAAACAAGCATCCTAGTACCAGTTTCGGGGTTTCACCCTTCTTCAGCCAGGATAGCTTGATTCCAGTGGCACAGTGAGCCCGGGACCCACGTCTGGGCATACCAGGCGCACTTAGGGCGAGAAAGCAAAAGACACACAATTTATGGACGGAATGCAGAACAAGTCAAAACATTCACCCCCAGCCAAGAGATCTGGGTTAAATCCATCATTCTTTTGCTCACCATGCCACCCCAGTTTACACCTGGCAATATGCAAATCAGTCTTGACCCCGTGCTTCATGGGAACAGTCCGGCCCGAACTGCTAAGCCAGGTCCTCCCTAGACTGGAAACAAGCATCCTAGGACCGGTTTCGGGGTTTCACCCCTCTTCAGCCAGGATAGCTTGATTCCAGTGGCACAGTGAGCCCGGGACCCACGTCTGGGCATACCCGGCGCACTTAGGGCGTGAAAGAAAAAGACACACAATTGATGGACGGAATGCAGAACAAATCAAAACATTCACCCCCAGTCAAGAGATCTGGGTTAAATCCATCATTCTTTTGCTAACCATACCACCCCAGTTTAGACCTGGCAATATGGAAATCAGTCTTGACTCTGTGCCTCATGGGAACAGTCCAGCCCAAACTGCTAAGCCAGGTCCTCCCTGGACCGGAAACAAGCATCCTAGGACCGGTTTCGGAGTTTCACCCCTCTTCAGCCAGGATAGCGTGATTCCAGTGGCATAGTGAGCCCGGGACGTACGTCTGAGCATACCCGGCGCACTTAGGGCGAGAAAGCAAAAGACACACAATTGATGGACGGAATGCAGAACAAATCAAAACATTCACCTCAGTCAAGAGATCTGGGTTAAATCCATCATTCTTTTGCTCACCATGCCACCCCAGTTTAGATCTGGCCATATGCAAATCAGTCTTGACCCTGTGCCTCATGGGGACAGTCCAGCCTGAACTGCTAAGCCAGGTCCTCCCTGGACCGGAAACAAGCATCCTAGGACCGGTTTCGGGGTTTCACCCCTCTTCAGCCAGGTTAGCTTGATTCCAGTGGCACAGTGAGCCCGGAACCCACGTCTGGGCATACCCGGTGCACTTAGGGCGAGAAAGCAAAAGACACACAATTGATGGACAGAATGCAGAACAAATCAAAACATTCACCCCCAGTCAAGAGATCTGGGTTAAATCCATCATTCTTTTGCTAACCATACCACCCCAGTTTAGACCTGGCAATATGGAAATCAATCTTGACTCTGTGCCTCATGGGAACAGTCCAGCCCGAACTCCTAAGCCAGGTCCTCCCTGGACCGGAAACAAGCATCCTAGGACCAGTTTCGGAGTTTCACCCCTCTTCAGCCAGGATAGCTTGATTCCAGTGGCACAGTGAGCCCGGGACGCACAAATGGGCATACCCGGCGCACTTAGGGCGAGAAAGCAAAAGACACACAATTGATAGACGGAATGCAGAACAAATCAAAACATTCACCCCCAGTCAAGAGATCTGGGTTAAATCCATCATTCTTTTGCTCACCATGCCACCCCAGTTTAAATCTGGCCATATGCAAATCAGTCTTGAACCTGTGCCTCATGGGGACAGTCCAGCCTGAACTGCTAAGCCAGGACCTCCCTGGACCGGAAACAAGAATCCTAGGACCGGTTTCGGGGTTTCACCCCTCTTCAACCAGGTTAGCTTGATTCCAGTGGAACAGTGAGCCCGGGACCCACGTCTGGGTATACCCGGTGCACTTAGGGCGAGAAAGCAAAGACACACAATTGATGGACGGAATGCAGAACAAATCAAAACATTCACCCCCAGTCAAGAGATCTGGGTTAAATCCATCATTCTTTTGCTCACCATGCCACCCCAGTTTAGACCTGGCCATATGCAAATCAGTCTTGACCCTGTGCCTCATGGGAACAGTCCAGCCCGAACTGCTAAGCCAGGTCCTCCCTGGACCGGAAACAAGCATCCTAGGACCGGTTTCGGGGTCTCACCGTTCTTCAGCCAGGATAGCTTGATTCCAGTGGCACAGTGAGGCCGGGACCCACATCTGGGCATACCCGGCGCACTTAGGGCGAGAAAGCAAAAGACACACAATTAATGGACGGAATGCAGAACAAATCAAAACATTCACCCCCAGTCAAGAGATCTGGGTTAAATCCATCATTCTTTTGTTCACCATGCCACCCCAGTTTAGATCTGGCCATATGCAAATCAGTCTTGACCCTGTGCCTCATGGGAACAGTCCAGCCTGAACTGCTAAGCCAGGTCCTCCCTGGACCGGAAACAAGCATCCTAGGACCGGTTTCGGGGTTTCATCCCTCTTCAGCCAGGATAGCTTGATTCCAGTGGCACAGTGAGCCCAGGACCCACGTCAGGGCATACCCGGCGCACTTAGGGTGAGAAAGCAAGACACAATTGATGGACGGAATGCAGAACAAATCAAAACATTCACCCACAGTCAAGAGATCTGGGTTAAATCCATCATTCTTTTCCTCACCATGCCACTCCAGTTTAGACCAGGCCATATGCAAATCAGTCTTGACCCTGTGCCTCATGGGAACAGTCCAGCCCAAACTGCTAAGCCAGGTCCTCCCTGGACCGGAAACAAGCATCCTAGGACCGGTTTCGGGGTTTCACTCTTCTTCAGCCAGGATAGCTTGATTCCAGTGGCACAGTGAGCCCGAGACCCACGTCTGGGCATTCCCGGCGCACTTAGGGCGAGAAAGCAAAAGACACACAATTAATGGACGGAATGCAGAACAAATCAAAACATTCACCCCCAGTCAAGAGATCTGGGTTAAATCCATCATTCTTTTGTTCATTATGCCACCCCAGTTTAGATCTGGCCATATGCTCATCAGTCTTGACCCTGTGCCTCATGGAAACAGTCCAGCCCGAACTGCTAAGCCAGGTCCTCCCTGGACCGGAAACAAGCATCCTAGGACCGGTTTCGGGGTTTCACCCCTCTGCAGCCAGGTTAGCTGGATTCCAGTGGCACAGTGAGCCCGGTACCCACTTCTGGGCATACCCTGCGCACTTAGGGCGAGAAAGCAAAAGACACACAATTAATGGATGGAATGCAGAACAAATCAAAACATTCACCCCCAGTCAAGAGATCTTGGTTAAATTCATCATTCTTTTGCTCACCATGCCACCCCAGTTTAGATCTGGCCATATGCAAATCAGTCTTGACCCTGTGCCTCATGGGAACAGTCCAGCCTGAACTGCTAAGCCAGGTCCTCCCTGGACCGGAAAAAAGCATCCTAGGACCGGTTTTGGGATTTCACCCCTGTTCAGCCAGGTTAGCTTGATTCCAGTGGCACAGTGAGCCCGGGACCCACGTCTGGGCATACCTGGTGCACTTAGGGCGAGAAAGCTAAAGACACACAATTGATGGACGGAATGCAGAACAAATCAAAACATTCACCCCCAGTCAAGAGATCTGGGTTAAATCCATCATTCTTTTGCTCACCATGCCACCCCAGTTTAGACCTGGCCATATGCAAATCAGTCATGACCCTGTGCCTCATGGGAACAGTCCAGCCCAAACTGCTAAGCCAGGTCCTCCCTGGACTGGAAACAAGCATCCTCAGTGGCGTAACGAAACCTGAGGGGGCCCCCCTGCAAAGTACATGGAGGGGCCCCCCCCCCCCCCACCACCCACCACTTTGCCACACCGCCCAAAAATCTGGTATATTTTTCATTGAAACCTCCAACATTTAATGAAATGCCTCTATATTCGGTACTCAAAGTTCCAATAAGAAAGTAAGAAACACTCAACATATAAGCTACACCATTAGCAACATTGTCAAGAGCAGATTATTTAACTGAGACAGGAATCAGAGCAATGCCAAGGAGTGGTCCTGTTGTTTGAGGACCTGCCTATCGCTGAAGACCAACTACATAGGGTCTGAATTAGAATTGACATTTATGGAAAATAACTCGAAACTCTGAAAGACAAACCCAAATCTGCAATTTAACAGACTCGACTGACAATATACATGGGCAGTACACAAGATATACATATCCCAGGATCCTGCCAGGTCCAAGAGAAATAAACTGGTGTGAATTATCTGCATGCCACACGCTTGCGTCTGTCAGGGATTTTGTATCATATTAACCACTCTATAGTAATTAAAATGAACTGAGGATGCAATTTCAATATCTACCATCAGGGCTTTATTTGTAAGCAGGGCATAAACAGGCAGGCACACAAGGCTGAAGATGAAAACTGCTTGGATGCTTCAGAACATTGATGCAGATGTGTGTCTGTATTTATCAATTTTGTATTGTACACAAAGCTAATTACACAATTCCAGGTGCGCATAATATAGACAGGTGCAAACAACACCATCAATAACGCATCATGTAGGATAAAAACAAACCATATTAGCAAGTACCTAATGACAGAATCTATACTAACTGTAGCTGGTGAAACAAAGGAAAAAGTGCAAATGCTTTCAAAGTGCATAATAAAAGAATCAGCAATCCAGCAATATACAAAACTCAAGCGTGTTTTGTAAAGCAATCCCCCTTTCTTCTTGCATCAAGGTGAAAACACTTTCAAAGTGTGTGATAAAAACAAATCCAGCAGTATGCAGAAATGAAGCCAGGTTGGTCAAACAATTCCCCCTTTGGTTTGTGTATGAAGGTGCAAACCATAACAAGCACAACAGAATGTATGACGTTACATCGCATACATTTACAACGTGGTATTTTACATCGCATTCATTACAACACAAGTCATTACAACGACTTGAGCTGGAGGGCGCTGGACTTAGGAATAGTATGATTTACTATTCCAACTCCAGTCTACGTACAGTAGGGAAGGTGTTGGAATAGTAAATCATACTATTCCTTAGGTTAGAGCGCCATCCAGCGCAAGTCGGAACGACTTGCATTGTAATGACCGCGATGTAGAGGCATTGCAATGCAATGTCGGCGTTGTAATGGATGTCTCCCAGCAGAACAGCATACAAAAATCAAATCTAACCAGTTTAATCAGACTAAGGCCCTTTGGTTTGTGAACGAAGGCGCAAATATTTCAAAATGACTTTTTAAACAATAACAAGTACAGCAGGCAGCAGCATGCAAAATTCAAACCAGTTTAGTCAACCAATGCCCCTTTGGTTTGTACATGAAGGTGCAGATATTTCAAAGTCACTGTTTAAACAATAATAAGTACAGCAGGCAGCAGCATATAAAAATCCCTGTACTGTACCCTTCCCAGGCACACACACATCTAGCGCAGAGTCACTGCTCCTGCGCAGCACTGCACATCTACCTGAAGTAGGCCAAGGGTGAGTCAAGCACACAGCAGTGGAACTTTAAAGTCAGTGAGCCTGTTAGCCTCACTCCAGTGACAGGGTAAAAAGGACCTGTTCACTACTACTGATCACTACACAATATGTTGCCACCACTGCGCTTGTGCTGCTTAACACCTGGCGAAGGCTGTAGCCTTCCACCGCTATAAGGATCGCACTTTGGGTGCCCCTCCTGGTCCAACAAGACCGCATACCATGAGACAGACCTGTGTCATGGCGCATGATCTGTGTTCACCTATGAGTCTAGAGCTTAGCAGAACGGAAAACAGAGACCACGGAAAAATGAAAGAAAATGGAGCAGACGGGAAAGGAAACCAGAGAGCATGGGAAAAAGGAAAGTAGATACTAGCGGAAAACAAGTGACAAGTGCTAGATCCATGATTTTTCCACACCTGTCCTAATACTGATTAAGGTTGATTCCAAGCTGAGATTCTGGCTCAGAGAGCTCCACAGACCTCGATCCAGGCTCTGGGAGAGCTGCCTCCGTGCTTGCCCTGTTTTAAGACCGGTGTTGAAAATTAAGGGCAGCAAATGCATGTTTCTGTTGGTAACAGTAAAGGTGCGGTTTTTTTAAACTATAAACAGACTATACGTGTTTTGAAGGACACCAACTGTTAGAAGATAAGGGAATATTTATAAAAAGAAATTTGACCAAAATCACACAATTTGATTAAATAGGAGAGGGGATGGATCCTGAAATTAGTATTACTTGGTTTTGTAGCATCAACGCTGAAGAACAATTCCTCTCCCTTTAGACTCAAAATCAGTAGGTGCATGCCTTCAAACATGGGTATATTGGCTTTAAAAAAGTGTGAAATCTCTCCTGAAATCCGCGGAAAATCATTTAAACTGTGGGGGGTAGAGGCGGCTGGAAGTTGAGAAAAATCCAGGCCTAGCATCTTCGAAGTCACAATTGAGCCTCGGACATCTTTCGGGTGTTTGTTTGGCCATAAAAGTGAATTCTAAAGCATCCGGACCCCAGTGAGTGGCAGCTGCTTGTTAAGCAGTGTTTTAACACTCACATAGCTGCCAAGGTTTTAGATTGCTATGTGTGACATTTTCATAATTTCAGTGTAATTATGAGAGACATTCAATGACTATGAGTGACACTTTCTCGCGAGCAAAATTAGGCAATTTAGACCAGGGAAACATATAAATATCAGAAATTACACCCATTTGAGGAATGAGAAACTCTAAGAAGTTCTTAAAACTACTGTAAAGCACCAGAAATAGAAGAGCATTAACCTAGTAAAAAGCAGTAACTCACAGCTAATCCTCATAGAATACAATTTTGCGAATGCACCTGGTTCATGTTGGAGGAGGTGTGTGCAGAAAGACCTCTATAAACCTTCCAGTCGCCCTGTAGTGGGAGGATCAGTTACACGGTGTCCTGACACATTCCTGAGCAGGCTTAGGGCCTCCTGCAGTGACAGACACTCTGCCCACCCCACCCATTCCATTAGGCCCGGTTTCAAGCGCGCTTCCAAGCAGGGTTGGATTGGGACCAAAAATGGGCCCGGTCACCCGTAAAAAGCAGCCCATGTTTGTGGATCATGACCTATCATGAAACCTTGCTTGATATGTGTCAGTGGGCTAAGTTTTGGAAACATTTATGGTAAATTTAGTGTTTTAAAGCTTGTAGGGCCTGTCACTCTAGGTATGTTTTCCAGGACAACAATTAAAATGGGAAGCATTCAAGCAGAAAGGACTGCTTGTTTGTACCAGTTCACACCTAGGAGGTCTCAGTAGAGCAGGCGTGTGCCTTCTCCACCATCATGCTCACTCTACTCCCACTGGAACCACATAGACCCGTTTCTTTCTGCAGCCTTCACTCCGGACATGACTGTGCTTCTTGCATTGTCCTTAGTGACAAGAGTGTGCTTCCTGCATCCTCCAGACTGACAGAACCATTCTTCTGGGCCATTCCCCAGACCTGATGTGTGTTTCCTGAACTCTCTGTATGGGCAGGTCTTGGCCTGATGCACTTTTCCCAAATGCAGGTCTGCACTTACTGCATCCACCCCATAAATGGATGATGCACCTTGACCTCGATGGAACTGTATGTTGCACCCCAAGGCAGAAGACATAACTCATGTCAAAGAGTATTTATGTGGTGCATTTGTTGCCCCACGTAGTGTGAGCTGTTCACACGCTGCACTGCACACAATATGTAAAACCAATGTATGCCAAGAGTGGTGCTTTTGAATCCGAGCTCTTTTTTTCAGTTTTGCATATTATTCTTTTTTTGCACTCGCTCGGTTGTGTAACCTTCCCTTGAGAGAAAGTATGGTTTATTGTAAAGCACCTGAACATCAACTGGTGCATGTGTGCAACATACGACTCGTAAATAAGCAAAGCTTCTGCCTTCTTTGTGATCTTCCTCTTCACACTCCAGGTGCTTTCATTGTCTGGTTCTGCTGACTCTTGTTCCAGTGGTGTAACCTTCAAATTACTTTACCAGTGCATTTCCACTAAAGTTATGCCTGAAATACAGTACTGAACAAACTCCAGCAGCTCCAGCTTATTCCTGTGCAGGTAATCACTCTCAGCTGTGCCAAGGCACTCCACTAAAGTCTGGGGCACCTGCACTACTGAAATAATCAGAGTAACATACAGTTTAGAATAAGCATTGCAGTCACTTGCAGCTATAATTGTAATTCCAGGTGGCACAAAGGTGACCTTCGTTCTGTGCTCTGCAGAGAGGCCAAAGATTGGATGAGTGTGTTGTCAGGAAACCTTTATGACAAAGTGAAACTCACACTGCTTTCAAGCTTAACTTTGGAGCCCTCAATGTTACCCCGTCAAGAACCCCTTCCACAATCTGACCTGGCCCTAACCCTTAGAAGCAATTCAGCTTGCGTGATGCGCTGCAGACTCAAGCTGCATGACAAAATAAATTAATAAAAAACACATCTGGAAAAATTAAATACTCTTAGGAAACAGGCCTACATATACTATACAACATGAGATCAAACTAGTAAAATGTAAATGGGACTGCATGGCGGACATATTTTTTGAGTTCTTGTACATACTGTTGTGTTTTACTTCTATCGTTAAGGAGATGAATATAGGAGTTATTAGGGACCGTTACTGTTTTTAACTGGACCCGTCCCACATCATCCTCCGGCCTCAGTCTTTACACCCCCGTGGGCTACTTGAAACCTGAGAGGCCAGTGTAATGCAAAAAGGCATTGATGCCCGCGGCGACTGCGATATGCCCAATTAACGTTAGCTGACCTGTCAGGGCACCGGACTAACAAAACTGCTTTACTCCACCTCGTACCCTACTCCACACACCTCCTCATACATAGTGAGTGCCCTTCCGGGCATCTCTAGAGGATGCACAGGCCCAAGCACATGATCAGTTTGGAGGAGGGAAAGGCCTCACATTTGGTACTCAATCAGGACGGTCCATTGTTGTTCTGTGCGTGAGAGTAGGCCGAGCAGGCTGACAACTTTCCAATGCTACAGCAGCTTTGGTTTGTATGAGGTGTTCCTGGCAGGTGGGTTTGCAAATGAGGCACTGAGGGTAAAAACACACCGGCTAATAGATGGGCGTCATCTGCTGGCCCATCGGCCAATGCCTGAATTCCCAATCCCACCCTGCTTCCAAGACCCATAAATCCCCGATATGTGCTCCTGAACAATACATAATATTTTGCCCCCCCTCTGACAATCGTAGACATCCCATTGCACTACTTAAGTGCACTGTTGGCTCTCACCTGTGCCACCATGATGTGTCCTCCTGCAGTACCAGGGTGGGCCAGAGAGCATCTTTAACCAGGTTGTTGGAAAGAGGGTCACTGAAGCTGCACGCAGTAGTGCTGTAGACTGGCTGTAGGTGGCTGTTTGTACTGCTGAGAGAGTTGGCTTCTCTGGTTGATGCACTGACACTCACTGCCACTGCGCTAAGCTGCTCTCTATGATTGTCACTTTGATGGCCTTGGTCTGCTCGAGTCCTCAGTCAGGAGCAATAGTGCACTACTGTGGGCAGAAGCTTTCCTGTGTGCACGAGCCGATCTCTAGGGCCGCATTGGTAGAGGGGGCAGCTATCACAGGGCGTGGCATAAATGGACTGGGATTGTTAAATACTTGCAAGGTGAGATGATCCTGTGCGTTGAGTCACGTGCTAGTATATTAAATTTAATTAACATTAATTAATATAACGGGGAGGGCAGGCCGAGCCCCGGTACCAATGTCTCGTGGCCACAGGCACCTGGGGCAGAGGGTGATGGGACATAGGTCTGTGGGGGGAAAAACAGTCAGTCAGAAGATGATATTGTTTGTGTTACTTAGCTGCAAAAGGATACTTCAACAATTCACACAAGCACGCCTCATCAAATGGAGCATTAGAAAAAATACACACACACAGCATTTAGGGACGGCCCTAGGGAGTTCCCTACAAGACAGAGGCAGCTTCAGCAACATTACAGGCTTTAATTCACAGCAAGAATCCAGACATATATAGGTTTATAAAATCGTGAGTTAGGAACAGCAAAACTAACGTGTCCTAGAGTGCACAGGACACCGTCATGTGAAAAAAAAAAGAATAAAAACGTTTGTTTCGTATGTTTTTTTGCTCTTTTTTATAAGCACCTCTGCAGTTTGAGATTGAAACATTCCCAGCGACCATAAATCTATTCTTGGTGATCACGTCACCTGCATGATCCCCGGCCCTGACAGGTTTTTTTACGGTTGCCCAAGAGAAGAGGGCATGGCAGCCGAGGGGCAGGTTTACTGCCAGGCCGTCGCAAAAAGGGCCGCAATCTGCGCCAGAATCGGACTTTGCAACCCGCCCTATATACTGGTGGGCTGGTTCTCAACCAATGTCCCCCTGACATCCTATGTCTATGTCTAGCTCCAAGGCTGGGAGCTAGGCTCGAGGCTCATAGCGGGGACTCCATCCCCTCTGAGGGTGCAGTTAGGAGAGGGGTTTAGGTCAGGATTACTGCACCGATTGAATGAGGGGTGGAGGAGTGTGTCCTCCCCAGAGTATGGCCGTAGAAGGGCTGTAGGAACTTTAATTATTCCATGTAGGGTCTGACCATGCCACCCGCACCTCGTGGAGCGCGCGCGCATCTGCAGAGATTTATTGAAGGTTTTAGATATAACTTGGGCACTACTCATGGGCAGCGGCTTCAGATCACCACAATCATTGGTAATGAAATCTGGAGTGCTCCGGGAGAAGTTATTCCTAGGAGAGCACAAGTCTGATACACTTTTAACACGAGTCACTGCAGGCAGAGTCTGACCTGGATAATGCCCTGGGAACAAGAACATCCTGTAGCATACGGCCCGGGGGCCCTCCTCGCAGTGAGCATGGAATGTGGGGGCGGAGGAGGGGTCTGCGCAGGATGGAAAGGCACGAGGCTACAGTTCATTTGTGGTGGGCGTTCCTGGTTATAGGAAAAGGGAGTTCGATGACCACCTGTGATTATTCAGTGATCTGATCACACCTCAAGGGCGCACTGATTGACTTCCCATCCCAATCAGGCCGGATAATTACAGCTAAGTCAGTTCGCCACGCGCTGCCACACACACCCGCACCCACAGTCTGCCTCCTGAAACTGTTATGAAATGAAGACCTGGGAACGGCGGGCAAGATGACGAGAGGCCTGCTTCGGTAGTGTCCACGGGAGCAGGCGCAGATGACTGCTGCTAAACTGACGCGCGTAGTTTACTCTGCGCACATTACCCACCGTGCATAGCAATGCGTGATGGCGCGCAGGCGGCGCACTAAATGTTAACGTGCGTGCGACACTGTAAACCCAGACTCTGTCTCTGAGGCGAGGGCCTGTTATAATAAACGCCTGCTGCCCGTGCACAGAGCCAGCCTTTGCGGTGCATGGGTGGCAGGTCATTATCAATATTAAAATGCTCCTCTGCCTCAAAGCGAGTTAATATTTATTTGGCCCCAGAGTAAAGCCAGTCTGCATTGTGCTGAGGGGGCCCCCGAGACTTGGGGGCCCCCCCGCACCGCGGGGGCTGCGGGGGCCTGTGTTACGCCCCTGAGCATCCTAGGACCGGTTTCGGGGTCTCACCCTTCTTCAGCCAGGATAGCTTGATTCCAGTGGCAAAGTGAGCCCGGAACCCACGTCTTGGCATACCAGGCGAACTTAGGGCGAGAAAGCAAAAGACACACAATTGATGGACGGAATGCAGAACAAATCAAAACATTCACCCCCAGTCAAGAGATCTGGGTTAAATCCATAATTCTTTTGTTCACCATGCCACCCCACTTTAGATCTGGCCATATGCTCATCAGTCTTGACCCTGTGCCTCATGGAAACAGTCCAGCCCGAACTGCTAAGCCAGGTCCTCCCTGGACCGGAAACAAGCATCCTAGGACCGTTTTCGGGGTTTCACCCCTCTTCAGCCAGGATAGCTTGATTCCAGTGGCACAGTGAGCCCGGGACCCACGTCTGGGCATACCCGGCGCACTTAGGGCGAGAAAGCAAAAGACATACAATTGATGGACGGAATGCAGAACAAATCAAAACATTCACCCACAGTCAAGAGATCTGGGTTACATTTATCATTCTTTTGCTCACCATGCCACCCCAGTTTAGACCTGGCCATATGCCAATCAGTCTTGACCCTGTGCCTCATGGGAACAGTCCAGCCCAAACTGCTAAGCAAGGTCCTCCCTGGACCGGAAACAAGCATCCTAGTACCAGTTTCGGGGTTTCACCCTTCTTCAGCCAGGATAGCTTGATTCCAGTGGCACAGTGAGCCCGGGACCCACGTCTGGGCATACCCGGCGCACTTACGGCGAGAAAGCAAAAGACATACAATTGATGGACGGAATGGAGACCAAATCAAAACATTCACCCCCAGTCAAGAGACCTGGGTTAAATCCATCATTCTTTTGCTCACCATGCCACCCCAGTTTAGACCTGGCAATATGCAAATCAGTCTTGACCCTGTGCCTCATGGGAACAGTCCAGCCCGAACTGCTAAGCCAGGTCCTCCCTGGACCGGAAACAAGCATCCTAGGACTGCTTTCGGGGTTTCACCCCTCTTCAGCCAGGATAGCTTGATTCCAGTGGCACAGTGAGCCCGGGACCCACGTCTGGGCATACCCGGCGCACTTAGGGCGAGAAAGCAAAAGACACACAATTGATGGACGGAATGCAGAACAAATCAAAACATTCACCCACAGTCAAGAGATCTGGGTTACATCCATCATTCTTTTGCTCACCATGCCACCCCAGTTTAGACCTGGCCATATGCCAATCAGTCTTGACCCTGTGCCTCATGGGAACAGTCCAACCCAAACTGCTAAGCAAGGTCCTCCCTGGACCGGAAACAAGCATCCTAGGACCAGTTTCGGGGTTTCACCCTTCTTAAGCCAGGATAGCTTGATTCCAGTGGCACAGTGAGCCTGGGACCCACGTCTGGGCATACCAGGCGCACTTAGGGCGAGAAAGCAAAAGACACACAATTTATGAACGGAATGCAGAACAAATCAAAACATTCACCCCCAGTCAAGAGATCTGGGTTAAATCCATCATTCTTTTGCTAACCATACCACCCCAGTTTAGACCTGGCAATATGGAAATCAGTCTTGACTCTGTGCCTCATGGGAACAGTCCAGCCCGAACTGCTAAGCCAGGTCCTCCCTGGACCGGAAATAAGCATCCTAGGACCGGTTTCGGGGTTTCATTCCTCTTCAGCCAGGATAGCTTGATTCCAGTGGCACAGTGAGCCCTGGACCCACGTCTGGGCATACCCGTCGCACTTAGGGCGAGAAAGCAAAAGACACAATTGATGGACGGAATGCAGAATAAATCAAAACATTCACCCACAGTCAAGAGATCTGGGTTAAATCCATCATACTTTTGCTCAGCATGCCACTCCAGTTTAGACCAGGCCATATGCAAATCAGTCTTGACCCTGTGCCTCATGGGAACAGTCCAGCCCAAACTGCTAAGCCAGGTCCTCCCTGGACCGGAAACAAGCATCCTAGGACCGGTTTCGGGGTTTCGCCCTTCTTCAGCCAGGATAGCTTGATTCCAGGGGCACAGTGAGCCCGAGACCCACGTCTGGGCATACCCGGCGCACTTAGGGCGAGAAAGCCAAAGACACACAATTAATGGACGGAATGCAGAACAAATCAAAACATTCACCCCCAGTCAAGAGATCTGGGTTAAATCCATCATTCTTTTGTTCACCATGCCACCCCACTTTAGATCTGGCCATATGCTCATCAGTCTTGACCCTGTGCCTCATGGGAACAGTCCAGCCCAAACTGCTAAGCAAGGTCCTCCCTGGACCGGAAACAAGCATCCTAGGACCAGTTTTGGGGTTTCACCCCTCTTCAGCCAGGTTAGATTGATTCCAGTGGCACAGTGAGCCCGGGACCCACTTCTGGGCATACCCGGTGCACTTAGGGCGAGAAAGCAAAAGACACACAATTAATGGACGGAATGCAGAACAAATCAAAACATTTACCCCCAGTCAAGAGATCTGGGTTAAATCCATCATTCTTTTGCTCACCATGCCACCCCAGTTTAGATCTGGCCATATGCAAATCAGTCTTGACCCTGTGCCTCATGGGGACAGTCCAGCCTGAACTGCTAAGCCAGGTCCTCCCTGGACCGGAAACAAGCATCCTAGGACCGGTTTCGGGGTTTCACCCCTCTTCAGCCAGGTTAGCTTGATTCCAGTGGCACAGTGAGCCCGGGACCCACGTCTGGGCATACCCGGTGCACTTAGGGCGAGAAAGCAAAAGACACACAATTGATGGACAGAATGCAGAACAAATCAAAACATTCACCCCCAGTCAAGAGATCTGGGTTAAATCCATCATTCTTTTGCTAACCATACCACCCCAGTTTAGACCTGGCCATATGCAAATCAGTCTTGAACCTGTGCCTCATGGGGACAGTCCAGCCTGAACTGCTAAGCCAGGTCCTCCCTGGACCGGAAACAAGCATCCTAGGACCAGTTTTGGGGTTTCACCCCTCTTCAGCCAGGTTAGATTGATTCCAGTGGCACAGTGAGCCCGGGACCCACTTCTGGGCATACCCGGTGCACTTAGGGCGAGAAAGCAAAAGACACACAATTAATGGACGGAATGCAGAACAAATCAAAACATTAACCCCCAGTCAAGAGATCTAGGTTAAATCCATCATTCTTTTGTTCACCATGTCACCCCAGTTTAGATCTGGCCATATGCTCATCAGTCTTGACCCTGTGCCTCATGGAAACAGTCCAGCCCGAACTGCTAAGCCAGGTCCTCCCTGGACCGGAAACAAGCATCCTAGGACCGGTTTCGGGGTTTCACCCCTCTGCAGCCAGGTTAGCTTGATTCCAGTGGCACAGTGAGCCCGGGACCCACGTCTGGGCATACCCGGTGCACTTAGGGCGAGAAAGCAAAAGACAGACAATTAATGGACGGAATGCAGAACAAATCAAAACATTCACCCCCAGTCAAGAGATCTGGGTTAAATCCATCATAATTTTGCTCACCATACCACCCCAGTTTAGATCTGGCCATATGCTCATCAGTCTTGACCCTGTGCCTCATGGGAACAGTCCAGCCCAAACTGCTAAGCAAGGTCCTCCCTGGACCGGAAACAAGCATCCTAGTACCAGTTTTGGGGTTTCACCCTTCTTCAGCCAGGATAGCTTGATTCCAGTGGCACAGTGAGCCCGGGACCCACGTCTGGGCATACCAGGCGCACTTAGGGCGAGAAAGCAAAAGACACACAATTTATGGACGGAATGCAGAACAAGTCAAAACATTCACCCCCAGCCAAGAGATCTGGGTTAAATCCATCATTCTTTTGCTCACCATGCCACCCCAGTTTACACCTGGCAATATGCAAATCAGTCTTGACCCCGTGCCTCATGGGAACAGTCCGGCCCGAACTGCTAAGCCAGGTCCTCCCTGGACTGGAAACAAGCATCCTAGGACCGGTTTCGGGGTTTCACCCCTCTTCAGCCAGGATAGCTTGATTCCAGTGGCACAGTGAGCCCGGGACCCACGTCTGGGCATACCCGGCGCACTTAGGGCGTGAAAGAAAAAGACACACAATTGATGGACGGAATGCAGAACAAATCAAAACATTCACCACCAGTCAAGAGATCTGGGTTAAATCCATCATTCTTTTGCTAACCATACCACCCCAGTTTAGACCTGGCAATATGGAAATCAGTCTTGACTCTGTGCCTCATGGGAACAGTCCAGCCCAAACTGCTAAGCCAGGTCCTCCCTGGACCGGAAACAAGCATCCTAGGACCGGTTTCGGAGTTTCACCCCTCTTCAGCCAGGATAGCGTGATTCCAGTGGCATAGTGAGCCCGGGACGCACGTCTGAGCATACCCGGCGCACTTAGGGCGAGAAAGCAAAAGACACACAATTGATGGACGGAATGCAGAACAAATCAAAACATTCACCCCCAGTCAAGAGATCTGGGTTAAATCCATCATTCTTTTGCTCACCATGCCACCCCAGTTTAGATCTGGCCATATGCAAATCAGTCTTGACCCTGTGCCTCATGGGGACAGTCCAGCCTGAACTGCTAAGCCAGGTCCTCCCTGGACCGGAAACAAGCATCCTAGGACCGGTTTCGGGGTTTCACCCCTCTTCAGCCAGGTTAGCTTGATTCCAGTGGCACAGTGAGCCCGGGACCCACGTCTGGGCATACCCGGTGCACTTAGGGCGAGAAAGCAAAAGACACACAATTGATGGACAGAATGCAGAACAAATCAAAACATTCACCCCCAGTCAAGAGATCTGGGTTAAATCCATCATTCTTTTGCTAACCATACCACCCCAGTTTAGACCTGGCAATATGGAAATCAATCTTGACTCTGTGCCTCATGGGAACAGTCCAGCCCGAACTCCTAAGCCAGGTCCTCCCTGGACCGGAAACAAGCATCCTAGGACCGGGTTCGGGGTCTCACCGTTCTTCAGCCACGATAGCTTGATTCCAGTGGCACAGTGAGGCCGGGACCCACATCTGGGCATACCCGGCGCACTTAGGGCGAGAAAGCAAAAGACACACAATTAATGGACGGAATGCAGAACAAATCAAAACATTCAACCCCAGTCAAGAGATCTGGGTTAAATCCATCATTCTTTTGTTCACCATGCCACCCCAGTTTAGATCTGGCCATATGCTCATCAGTCTTGACCCTGTGACTCATGGAAACAGTCCAGCCCGAACTGCTAAGCCAGGTCCTCCCTGGACCGGAAACAAGCATCCTAGGACCGGTTTCGGGGTTTCACCCCTCTGCAGCCAGGTTAGCTTGATTCCAGTGGCACAGTTAGCCCAGGACCCACGTCTGGGCATACCTGGTGCACTTAGGGCGAGAAAGCAAAAGACACACAATTAATGGACGGAATGCAGAACAAATCAAAACATTCACCCCCAGTCAAGAGATCTGGGTTAAATCCATCATTCTTTTGTTCACCATGCCACCCCAGTTTAGATCTGGCCATATGCTCATCAGTCTTGACCCTGTGCCTCATGGAAACAGTCCAGCCCGAACTGCTAAGCCAGGTCCTCCCTGGACCGGAAACAAGCATCCTAGGACCGGTTTCGGGATTTCACCCCTCTTCAGCGAGGTTAGCTTGATTCCAGTGGCACAGTGAGCCCGGGACCCACGTCTGGGCATACCCGGTGCACTTAGGGCGAGAAAGGAAAGACACACAATTAATGGACGGAATGCAGAACAAATCAAAACATTCACCCCCAGTCAAGAGATCTTGGTTAAATCCATCATTCTTTTGCTCACCATGCCACCCCAGTTTTGATCTGGCCATATGCAAATCAGTCTTGACCCTGTGCCTCATGGGAACAGTCCAGCCTGAACTGCTAAGCCAGGTCCTCCCTGGACCGGAAACAAGCATCCTAGGACCGGTTTCGGGGTTTCATCCCTCTTCAGCCAGGATAGCTTGATTCCAGTGGCACAGTGAGCCCGAGACCCACGTCTGGGCATACCCGGCGCACTTAGGGCGAGAAAGCAAAAGACACACAATTAATGGACGGAATGCAGAACAAATCAAAACATTCACCCCCAGTCAAGAGATCTGGGTTAAATCCATCATTCTTTTGTTCATTATGCCACCCCAGTTTAGATCTGGCCATATGCTCATCAGTCTTGACCCTGTGCCTCATGGAAACAGTCCAGCCCGAACTGCTAAGCCAGGTCCTCCCTGGACCGGAAACAAGCATCCTAGGACCGGTTTCGGGGTTTCACCCCTCTGCAGCCAGGTTAGCTGGATTCCAGTGGCACAGTGAGCCCGGGACCCACGTCTGGGCATACCCTGCGCACTTAGTGCGGGAAAGCAAAAGACACACAATTAATGGATGGAATGCAGAACAAATCAAAACATTCACCCCCAGTCAAGAGATCTTGGTTAAATTCATCATTCTTTTGCTCACCATGCCACCCCAGTTTAGATCTGGCCATATGCAAATCAGTCTTGACCCTGTGCCTCATGGGAACAGTCCAGCCTGAACTGCTAAGCCAGGTCCTCCCTGGACCGGAAAAAAGCATCCTAGGACCGGTTTTGGGATTTCACCCCTCTTCAGCCAGGTTAGCTTGATTCCAGTGGCACAGTGAGCCCGGGACCCACGTCTGGGCATACCCGGTGCACTTAGGGCGAGAAAGCTAAAGACACACAATTGATGGACGGAATGCAGAACAAATCAAAACATTCACCCCCGGTTAAGAGATCTGGGTTAAATCCATCATTCTTTTGCTCACCATGCCACCCCAGTTTAGACCTGGCCATATGCAAATCAGTCATGACCCTGTGCCTCATGGGAACAGTCCAGCCCAAACTGCTAAGCCAGGTCCTCCCTGGACCGGAAACAAGCATCCTAGGACCGGTTTCGGGGTCTCACCCTTCTTCAGCCAGGATAGCTTGATTCCAGTGGCAAAGTGAGCCCGGGACCCACGTCTGGGCATACCAGGCGAACTTAGGGCGAGAAAGCAAAAGACACACAATTGATGGACGGAATGCAGAATAAATCAAAACATTCACCCACAGTCAAGAGATCTGGGTTAAATCCATCATACTTTTGCTCACCATGCCACTCCAGTTTAGACCAGGCCATATGCAAATCAGTCTTGACCCTGTGCCTCATGGGAACAGTCCAGCCCAAACTGCTAAGACAGGTCCTCCCTGGACCGGAAACAAGCATCCTAGGACCGGTTTCGGGGTTTCGCCCTTCTTCAGCCAGGATAGCTTGATTCCAGGGGCACAGTGAGCCCGAGACCCACGTCTGGGCATACCCAGCGCACTTAGGGCGAGAAAGCCAAAGACACACAATTAATGGACGGAATGCAGAACAAATCAAAACATTCACCCCCAGTCAAGAGATCTGGGTTGATTCCATCATTCTTTTGTTCACCATGCCACCCCACTTTAGATCTGGCCATATGCTCATCAGTCTTGACCCTGTGCCTCATGGAAACAGTCCAGCTCGAACTGCTAAGCCAGGTCCTCCCTGGACCGGAAACAAGCATCCTAGGACCGTTTTCGGGGTTTCACCCCTCTTCAGCCAGGATAGCTTGATTCCAGTGGCACAGTGAGCCCGGGACCCACGTCTGGGCATACCCGGCGCACTTAGGGCGAGAAAGCAAAAGACACACAATTGATGGACGGAATGCAGAACAAATCAAAACATTCACCCACAGTCAAGAGATCTGGGTTACATCTATCATTCTTTTGCTCACCATGCCACCCAGTTTAAACCTGGCCATATGCCAATCAGTCTTGACCCTGTGCCTCATGGGAACAGTCCAGCCCAAACTGCTAAGCAAGGTCCTCCCTGGACCGGAAACAAGCATCCTAGTACCAGTTTCGGGGTTTCACCCTTCTTCAGCCAGGATAGCTTGATTCCAGTGGCACAGTGAGCCCGGGACCCACGTCTGGGCATACCCGGCGCACTTACGGCGAGAAAGCAAAAGACATACAATTGATGGACGGAATGGAGAACAAATCAAAACATTCACCCCCAGTCAAGAGACCTGGGTTAAATCCATCATTCTTTTCTCACCATGCCACCCCAGTTTAGACCTGGCAATATGCAAATCAGTCTTGACCCTGTGCCTCATGAGAACAGTCCAGCCCGAACTGCTAAGCCAGGTCCTCCCTGGACCGGAAACAAGCATCCTAGGACTGGTTTCGGGGTTTCACCCCTCTTCAGCCAGGATAGCTTGATTCCAGTGGCACAGTGAGCCCGGGACCCACGTCTGGGCATACCCGGCGCACTTAGGGCGAGAAAGCAAAAGACACACAATTGATGGACGGAATGCAGAACAAATCAAAACATTCACCCACAGTCAAGAGATCTGGGTTACATCCATCATTCTTTTGCTCACCATGCCACCCCAGTTTAGACCTGGCCATATGCCAATCAGTCTTGACCCTGTGCCTCATGGGAACAGTCCAGCCCAAACTGCTAAGCAAGGTCCTCCCTGGACCGGAAACAAGCATCCTAGGACCAGTTTCGGGGTTTCACCCTTCTTCAGCCAGGATAGCTTGATTCCAGTGGCACAGTGAGCCCGGGACCCACGTCTGGGCATACCAGGCGCACTTAGGGCGAGAAAGCAAAAGACACACAATTTATGGACGGAATGCAGAACAAATCAAAACATTCACCCCCAGTCAAGAGATCTGGGTTAAATCCATCATTCTTTTGCTAACCATACCACCCCAGTTTAGACCTGGCAATATGGAAATCAGTCTTGACTCTGTGCCTCATGGGAACAGTCCAGCCCGAACTGCTAAGCCAGGTCCTCCCTGGACCGGAAATAAGCATCCTAGGACCGGTTTCGGGGTTTCATCCCTCTTCAGCCAGGATAGCTTGATTCCAGTGGCACAGTGAGCCCAGGACCCACTTCTGGGCATACCCGTCGCACTTAGGGCGAGAAAGCAAAAGACACAATTGATGGACGGAATGCAGAATAAATCAAAACATTCACCCACAGTCAAGAGATCTGGGTTAAATCCATCATTCTTTTGCTCACCATGCCACCCCAGTTTAGACCTGGCCATATGCAAATCAGTCATGACCCTGTGCCTCATGGGAACAGTCCAGCCCAAACTGCTAAGCCAGGTCCTCCCTGGACCGGAAACAAGCATCCTAGGACCGGTTTCGGGGTCTCACCCTTCTTCAGCCAGGATAGCTTGATTCCAGTGGCAAAGTGAGCCCGGGACCCACGTCTGGGCATACCAGGCGAACTTAGGGCGAGAAAGCAAAAGACACACAATTGATGGACGGAATGCAGAACAAATCAAAACATTCACCCCCAGTCAAGAGATCTGGGTTAAATCCATAATTCTTTTGCTCACCATGCCACTCCAGGTTAGACCTGGCAATATGCAAATCAGTTTTGACCCTGTGCCTCATGGGAACAGTCCAGCCCGAACTGCTAAGCCAGGTCCTCCCTGGACCGGAAATAAGCATCCTAGGACCGGTTTCGGGGTTTCATCCCTCTTCAGCCAGGATAGCTTGATTCCAGTGGCACAGTGAGCCCAGGACCCACGTCTGGGCATACCCGTCGCACTTAGGGCGAGAAAGCAAAAGACACAATTGATGGACGGAATGCAGAATAAATCAAAACATTCACCCACAGTCAAGAGATCTGGGTTAAATCCATCATACTTTTGCTCACCATGCCACTCCAGTTTAGACCAGGCCATATGCAAATCAGTCTTGACCCTGTGCCTCATGGGAACAGTCCAGCCCAAACTGCTAAGCCAGGTCCTCCCTGGACCGGAAACAAGCATCCTAGGACCGGTTTCGGGGTTTCGCCCTTCTTCAGCCAGGATAGCTTGATTCCAGGGGCACAGTGAGCCCGAGACCCACGTCTGGGCATACCCAGCGCACTTAGGGCGAGAAAGCCAAAGACACACAATTAATGGACGGAATGCAGAACAAATCAAAACATTCACCCCCAGTCAAGAAATCTGGGTTGATTCCATCATTCTTTTGTTCACCATGCCACCCCACTTTAGATCTGGCCATATGCTCATCAGTCTTGACCCTGTGCCTCATGGAAACAGTCCAGCCCGAACTGCTAAGCCAGGTCCTCCCTGGACCGGAAACAAGCATCCTAGGACCGTTTTCGGGGTTTCACCCCTCTTCAGCCAGGATAGCTTGATTCCAGTGGCACAGTGAGCCCGGGACCCACGTCTGGGCATACCCGGCGCACTTAGGGCGAGAAAGCAAAAGACACACAATTGATGGACGGAATGCAGAACAAATCAAAACATTCACCCACAGTCAAGAGATCTGGGTTACATCTATCATTCTTTTGCTCACCATGCCACCCCAGTTTAGACCTGGCCATATGCCAATCAGTCTTGACCCTGTGCCTCATGGGAACAGTCCAGCCCAAACTGCTAAGCAAGGTCCTCCCTGGACCGGAAACAAGCATCCTAGTACCAGTTTCGGGGTTTCACCCTTCTTCAGCCAGGATAGCTTGATTCCAGTGGCACAGTGAGCCCGGGACCCACGTCTGGGCATACCCGGCGCACTTACGGCGAGAAAGCAAAAGACATACAATTGATGGACGGAATGGAGAACAAATCAAAACATTCACCCCCAGTCAAGAGACCTGGGTTAAATCCATCATTCTTTTCTCACCATGCCACCCCAGTTTAGACCTGGCAATATGCAAATCAGTCTTGACCCTGTGCCTCATGGGAACAGTCCAGCCCGAACTGCTAAGCCAGGTCCTCCCTGGACCGGAAACAAGCATCCTAGGACTGGTTTCGGGGTTTCACCCCTCTTCAGCCAGGATAGCTTGATTCCAGTGGCACAGTGAGCCCGGGACCCACGTCTGGGCATACCCGGCGCACTTAGGGCGAGAAAGCAAAAGACACACCATTGATGGACGGAATGCAGAACAAATCAAAACATTCACCCACAGTCAAGAGATCTGGGTTACATCTATCATTCTTTTGCTCACCATGCCACCCCAGTTTAGACCTGGCCATATGCCAATCAGTCTTGACCCTGTGCCTCATGGGAACAGTCCAGCCCAAACTGCTAAGCAAGGTCCTCCCTGGACCGGAAACAAGCATCCTAGTACCAGTTTCGGGGTTTCACCCTTCTTCAGCCAGGATAGCTTGATTCCAGTGGCACAGTGAGCCCGGGACCCACGTCTGGGCATACCCGGCGCACTTACGGCGAGAAAGCAAAAGACATACAATTGATGGACGGAATGGAGAACAAATCAAAACATTCACCCCCAGTCAAGAGACCTGGGTTAAATCCATCATTCTTTTCTCACCATGCCACCCCAGTTTAGACCTGGCAATATGCAAATCAGTCTTGACCCTGTGCCTCATGGGAACAGTCCAGCCCGAACTGCTAAGCCAGGTCCTCCCTGGACCGGAAACAAGCATCCTAGGACTGGTTTCGGGGTTTCACCCCTCTTCAGCCAGGATAGCTTGATTCCAGTGGCACAGTGAGCCCGGGACCCACGTCTGGGCATACCCGGCGCACTTAGGGCGAGAAAGCAAAAGACACACAATTGATGGACGGAATGCAGAACAAATCAAAACATTCACCCACAGTCAAGAGATCTGGGTTACATCCATCATTCTTTTGCTCACCATGCCACCCCAGTTTAGACCTGGCCATATGCCAATCAGTCTTGACCCTGTGCCTCATGGGAACAGTCCAGCCCAAACTGCTAAGCAAGGACCTCCCTGGACCGGAAACAAGCATCCTAGGACCAGTTTCGGGGTTTCACCCTTCTTCAGCCAGGATAGCTTGATTCCAGTGGCACAGTGAGCCCGGGACCCACGTCTGGGCATACCAGGCGCACTTAGGGCGAGAAAGCAAAAGACACACAATTTATGGACGGAATGCAGAACAAATCAAAACATTCACCCCCAGTCAAGAGATCTGGGTTAAATCCATCATTCTTTTGCTAACCATACCACCCCAGTTTAGACCTGGCAATATGGAAATCAGTCTTGACTCTGTGCCTCATGGGAACAGTCCAGCCCGAACTGCTAAGCCAGGTCCTCCCTGGACCGGAAATAAGCATCCTAGGACCGGTTTCGGGGTTTCATCCCTCTTCAGCCAGGATAGCTTGATTCCAGTGGCACAGTGAGCCCAGGACCCACGTCTGGGCATACCCGTCGCACTTAGGGCGAGAAAGCAAAAGACACAATTGATGGACGGAATGCAGAATAAATCAAAACATTCACCCACAGTCAAGAGATCTGGGTTAAATCCATCATACTTTTGCTCACCATGCCACTCCAGTTTAGACCAGGCCATATGCAAATCAGTCTTGACCCTGTGCCTCATGGGAACAGTCCAGCCCAAACTGCTAAGCCAGGTCCTCCCTGGACCGGAAACAAGCATCCTAGGACCGGTTTCGGGGTTTCGCCCTTCTTCAGCCAGGATAGCTTGATTCCAGGGGCACAGTGAGCCCGAGACCCACGTCTGGGCATACCCGGCGCACTTAGGGCGAGAAAGCAAAAGACACACAATTAATGGACGGAATGCAGAACAAATCAAAACATTCACCCCCAGTCAAGAGATCTGGGTTAAATCCATCATTCTTTTGTTCACCATGCCACCCCAGTTTAGATCTGGCCATATGCTCATCAGTCTTGACCCTGTGACTCATGGAAACAGTCCAGCCCGAACTGCTAAGCCAGGTCCTCCCTGGACCGGAAACAAGCATCCTAGGACCGGTTTCGGGGTTTCACCCCTCTGCAGCCAGGTTAGCTTGATTCCAGTGGCACAGTTAGCCCAGGACCCACGTCTGGGCATACCTGGTGCACTTAGGGCGAGAAAGCAAAAGACACACAATTAATGGACGGAATGCAGAACAAATCAAAACATTCACCCCCAGTCAAGAGATCTGGGTTAAATCCATCATTCTTTTGTTCACCATGCCACCCCAGTTTAGATCTGGCCATATGCTCATCAGTCTTGACCCTGTGCCTCATGGAAACAGTCCAGCCCGAACTGCTAAGCCAGGTCCTCCCTGGACCGGAAACAAGCATCCTAGGACCGGTTTCGGGATTTCACCCCTCTTCAGCCAGGTTAGCTTGATTCCAGTGGCACAGTGAGCCCGGGACCCACGTCTGGGCATACCCGGTGCACTTAGGGCGAGAAAGGAAAGACACACAATTAATGGACGGAATGCAGAACAAATCAAAACATTCACCCCCAGTCAAGAGATCTTGGTTAAATCCATCATTCTTTTGCTCACCATGCCACCCCAGTTTTGATCTGGCCATATGCAAATCAGTCTTGACCCTGTGCCTCATGGGAACAGTCCAGCCTGAACTGCTAAGCCAGGTCCTCCCTGGACCGGAAACAAGCATCCTAGGACCGGTTTCGGGGTTTCATCCCTCTTCAGCCAGGATAGCTTGATTCCAGTGGCACAGTGAGCCCGAGACCCACGTCTGGGCATACCCGGCGCACTTAGGGCGAGAAAGCAAAAGACACACAATTAATGGACGGAATGCAGAACAAATCAAAACATTCACCCCCAGTCAAGAGATCTGGGTTAAATCCATCATTCTTTTGTTCATTATGCCACCCCAGTTTAGATCTGGCCACATGCTCATCAGTCTTGACCCTGTGCCTCATGGAAACAGTCCAGCCCGAACTGCTAAGCCAGGTCCTCCCTGGACCGGAAACAAGCATCCTAGGACCGGTTTCGGGGTTTCACCCCTCTGCAGCCAGGTTAGCTGGATTCCAGTGGCACAGTGAGCCCGGGACCCACGTCTGGGCATACCCTGCGCACTTAGTGCGGGAAAGCAAAAGACACACAATTAATGGATGGAATGCAGAACAAATCAAAACATTCACCCCCAGTCAAGAGATCTTGGTTAAATTCATCATTCTTTTGCTCACCATGCCACCCCAGTTTAGATCTGGCCATATGCAAATCAGTCTTGACCCTGTGCCTCATGGGAACAGTCCAGCCTGAACTGCTAAGCCAGGTCCTCCCTGGACCGGAAAAAAGCATCCTAGGACCGGTTTTGGGATTTCACCCCTCTTCAGCCAGGTTAGCTTGATTCCAGTGGCACAGTGAGCCCGGGACCCACGTCTGGGCATACCCGGTGCACTTAGGGCGAGAAAGCTAAAGACACACAATTGATGGACGGAATGCAGAACAAATCAAAACATTCACCCCCGGTTAAGAGATCTGGGTTAAATCCATCATTCTTTTGCTCACCATGCCACCCCAGTTTAGACCTGGCCATATGCAAATCAGTCATGACCCTGTGCCTCATGGGAACAGTCCAGCCCAAACTGCTAAGCCAGGTCCTCCCTGGACCGGAAACAAGCATCCTAGGACCGGTTTCGGGGTCTCACCCTTCTTCAGCCAGGATAGCTTGATTCCAGTGGCAAAGTGAGCCCGGGACCCACGTCTGGGCATACCAGGCGAACTTAGGGCGAGAAAGCAAAAGACACACAATTGATGGACGGAATGCAGAATAAATCAAAACATTCACCCACAGTCAAGAGATCTGGGTTAAATCCATCATACTTTTGCTCACCATGCCACTCCAGTTTAGACCAGGCCATATGCAAATCAGTCTTGACCCTGTGCCTCATGGGAACAGTCCAGCCCAAACTGCTAAGACAGGTCCTCCCTGGACCGGAAACAAGCATCCTAGGACCGGTTTCGGGGTTTCGCCCTTCTTCAGCCAGGATAGCTTGATTCCAGGGGCACAGTGAGCCCGAGACCCACGTCTGGGCATACCCAGCGCACTTAGGGCGAGAAAGCCAAAGACACACAATTAATGGACGGAATGCAGAACAAATCAAAACATTCACCCCCAGTCAAGAGATCTGGGTTGATTCCATCATTCTTTTGTTCACCATGCCACCCCACTTTAGATCTGGCCATATGCTCATCAGTCTTGACCCTGTGCCTCATGGAAACAGTCCAGCTCGAACTGCTAAGCCAGGTCCTCCCTGGACCGGAAACAAGCATCCTAGGACCGTTTTCGGGGTTTCACCCCTCTTCAGCCAGGATAGCTTGATTCCAGTGGCACAGTGAGCCCGGGACCCACGTCTGGGCATACCCGGCGCACTTAGGGCGAGAAAGCAAAAGACACACAATTGATGGACGGAATGCAGAACAAATCAAAACATTCACCCACAGTCAAGAGATCTGGGTTACATCTATCATTCTTTTGCTCACCATGCCACCCAGTTTAAACCTGGCCATATGCCAATCAGTCTTGACCCTGTGCCTCATGGGAACAGTCCAGCCCAAACTGCTAAGCAAGGTCCTCCCTGGACCGGAAACAAGCATCCTAGTACCAGTTTCGGGGTTTCACCCTTCTTCAGCCAGGATAGCTTGATTCCAGTGGCACAGTGAGCCCGGGACCCACGTCTGGGCATACCCGGCGCACTTACGGCGAGAAAGCAAAAGACATACAATTGATGGACGGAATGGAGAACAAATCAAAACATTCACCCCCAGTCAAGAGACCTGGGTTAAATCCATCATTCTTTTCTCACCATGCCACCCCAGTTTAGACCTGGCAATATGCAAATCAGTCTTGACCCTGTGCCTCATGAGAACAGTCCAGCCCGAACTGCTAAGCCAGGTCCTCCCTGGACCGGAAACAAGCATCCTAGGACTGGTTTCGGGGTTTCACCCCTCTTCAGCCAGGATAGCTTGATTCCAGTGGCACAGTGAGCCCGGGACCCACGTCTGGGCATACCCGGCGCACTTAGGGCGAGAAAGCAAAAGACACACAATTGATGGACGGAATGCAGAACAAATCAAAACATTCACCCACAGTCAAGAGATCTGGGTTACATCCATCATTCTTTTGCTCACCATGCCACCCCAGTTTAGACCTGGCCATATGCCAATCAGTCTTGACCCTGTGCCTCATGGGAACAGTCCAGCCCAAACTGCTAAGCAAGGTCCTCCCTGGACCGGAAACAAGCATCCTAGGACCAGTTTCGGGGTTTCACCCTTCTTCAGCCAGGATAGCTTGATTCCAGTGGCACAGTGAGCCCGGGACCCACGTCTGGGCATACCAGGCGCACTTAGGGCGAGAAAGCAAAAGACACACAATTTATGGACGGAATGCAGAACAAATCAAAACATTCACCCCCAGTCAAGAGATCTGGGTTAAATCCATCATTCTTTTGCTAACCATACCACCCCAGTTTAGACCTGGCAATATGGAAATCAGTCTTGACTCTGTGCCTCATGGGAACAGTCCAGCCCGAACTGCTAAGCCAGGTCCTCCCTGGACCGGAAATAAGCATCCTAGGACCGGTTTCGGGGTTTCATCCCTCTTCAGCCAGGATAGCTTGATTCCAGTGGCACAGTGAGCCCAGGACCCACTTCTGGGCATACCCGTCGCACTTAGGGCGAGAAAGCAAAAGACACAATTGATGGACGGAATGCAGAATAAATCAAAACATTCACCCACAGTCAAGAGATCTGGGTTAAATCCATCATTCTTTTGCTCACCATGCCACCCCAGTTTAGACCTGGCCATATGCAAATCAGTCATGACCCTGTGCCTCATGGGAACAGTCCAGCCCAAACTGCTAAGCCAGGTCCTCCCTGGACCGGAAACAAGCATCCTAGGACCGGTTTCGGGGTCTCACCCTTCTTCAGCCAGGATAGCTTGATTCCAGTGGCAAAGTGAGCCCGGGACCCACGTCTGGGCATACCAGGCGAACTTAGGGCGAGAAAGCAAAAGACACACAATTGATGGACGGAATGCAGAACAAATTAAAACATTCACCCCCAGTCAAGAGATCTGGGTTAAATCCATAATTCTTTTGCTCACCATGCCACTCCAGGTTAGACCTGGCAATATGCAAATCAGTTTTGACCCTGTGCCTCATGGGAACAGTCCAGCCCGAACTGCTAAGCCAGGTCCTCCCTGGACCGGAAATAAGCATCCTAGGACCGGTTTCGGGGTTTCATCCCTCTTCAGCCAGGATAGCTTGATTCCAGTGGCACAGTGAGCCCAGGACCCACGTCTGGGCATACCCGTCGCACTTAGGGCGAGAAAGCAAAAGACACAATTGATGGACGGAATGCAGAATAAATCAAAACATTCACCCACAGTCAAGAGATCTGGGTTAAATCCATCATACTTTTGCTCACCATGCCACTCCAGTTTAGACCAGGCCATATGCAAATCAGTCTTGACCCTGTGCCTCATGGGAACAGTCCAGCCCAAACTGCTAAGCCAGGTCCTCCCTGGACCGGAAACAAGCATCCTAGGACCGGTTTCGGGGTTTCGCCCTTCTTCAGCCAGGATAGCTTGATTCCAGGGGCACAGTGAGCCCGAGACCCACGTCTGGGCATACCCAGCGCACTTAGGGCGAGAAAGCCAAAGACACACAATTAATGGACGGAATGCAGAACAAATCAAAACATTCACCCCCAGTCAAGAAATCTGGGTTGATTCCATCATTCTTTTGTTCACCATGCCACCCCACTTTAGATCTGGCCATATGCTCATCAGTCTTGACCCTGTGCCTCATGGAAACAGTCCAGCCCGAACTGCTAAGCCAGGTCCTCCCTGGACCGGAAACAAGCATCCTAGGACCGTTTTCGGGGTTTCACCCCTCTTCAGCCAGGATAGCTTGATTCCAGTGGCACAGTGAGCCCGGGACCCACGTCTGGGCATACCCGGCGCACTTAGGGCGAGAAAGCAAAAGACACACAATTGATGGACGGAATGCAGAACAAATCAAAACATTCACCCACAGTCAAGAGATCTGGGTTACATCTATCATTCTTTTGCTCACCATGCCACCCCAGTTTAGACCTGGCCATATGCCAATCAGTCTTGACCCTGTGCCTCATGGGAACAGTCCAGCCCAAACTGCTAAGCAAGGTCCTCCCTGGACCGGAAACAAGCATCCTAGTACCAGTTTCGGGGTTTCACCCTTCTTCAGCCAGGATAGCTTGATTCCAGTGGCACAGTGAGCCCGGGACCCACGTCTGGGCATACCCGGCGCACTTACGGCGAGAAAGCAAAAGACATACAATTGATGGACGGAATGGAGAACAAATCAAAACATTCACCCCCAGTCAAGAGACCTGGGTTAAATCCATCATTCTTTTCTCACCATGCCACCCCAGTTTAGACCTGGCAATATGCAAATCAGTCTTGACCCTGTGCCTCATGGGAACAGTCCAGCCCGAACTGCTAAGCCAGGTCCTCCCTGGACCGGAAACAAGCATCCTAGGACTGGTTTCGGGGTTTCACCCCTCTTCAGCCAGGATAGCTTGATTCCAGTGGCACAGTGAGCCCGGGACCCACGTCTGGGCATACCCGGCGCACTTAGGGCGAGAAAGCAAAAGACACACAATTGATGGACGGAATGCAGAACAAATCAAAACATTCACCCACAGTCAAGAGATCTGGGTTACATCCATCATTCTTTTGCTCACCATGCCACCCCAGTTTAGACCTGGCCATATGCCAATCAGTCTTGACCCTGTGCCTCATGGGAACAGTCCAGCCCAAACTGCTAAGCAAGGACCTCCCTGGACCGGAAACAAGCATCCTAGGACCAGTTTCGGGGTTTCACCCTTCTTCAGCCAGGATAGCTTGATTCCAGTGGCACAGTGAGCCCGGGACCCACGTCTGGGCATACCAGGCGCACTTAGGGCGAGAAAGCAAAAGACACACAATTTATGGACGGAATGCAGAACAAATCAAAACATTCACCCCCAGTCAAGAGATCTGGGTTAAATCCATCATTCTTTTGCTAACCATACCACCCCAGTTTAGACCTGGCAATATGGAAATCAGTCTTGACTCTGTGCCTCATGGGAACAGTCCAGCCCGAACTGCTAAGCCAGGTCCTCCCTGGACCGGAAATAAGCATCCTAGGACCGGTTTCGGGGTTTCATCCCTCTTCAGCCAGGATAGCTTGATTCCAGTGGCACAGTGAGCCCAGGACCCACGTCTGGGCATACCCGTCGCACTTAGGGCGAGAAAGCAAAAGACACAATTGATGGACGGAATGCAGAATAAATCAAAACATTCACCCACAGTCAAGAGATCTGGGTTAAATCCATCATACTTTTGCTCACCATGCCACTCCAGTTTAGACCAGGCCATATGCAAATCAGTCTTGACCCTGTGCCTCATGGGAACAGTCCAGCCCAAACTGCTAAGCCAGGTCCTCCCTGGACCGGAAACAAGCATCCTAGGACCGGTTTCGGGGTTTCGCCCTTCTTCAGCCAGGATAGCTTGATTCCAGGGGCACAGTGAGCCCGAGACCCACGTCTGGGCATACCCGGCGCACTTAGGGCGAGAAAGCCAAAGACACACAATTAATGGACGGAATGCAGAACAAATCAAAACATTCACCCCCAGTCAAGAGATCTGGGTTAAATCCATCATTCTTTTGTTCACCATGCCACCCCACTTTAGATCTGGCCATATGCTCATCAGTCTTGACCCTGTGCCTCATGGAAACAGTCCAGCCCGAACTGCTAAGCCAGGTCCTCCCTGGACCGGAAACAAGCATCCTAGGACCGTTTTCGGGGTTTCACCCCTCTTCAGCCAGGATAGCTTGATTCCAGTGGCACAGTGAGCCCGGGACCCACGTCTGGGCATACCCGGCGCACTTAGGGCGAGAAAGCAAAAGACACACAATTGATGGACGGAATGCAGAACAAATCAAAACATTCACCCACAGTCAAGAGATCTGGGTTACATCTATCATTCTTTTGCTCACCATGCCACCCCAGTTTAGACCTGGCCATATGCCAATCAGTCTTGACCATGTGCCTCATGGGAACAGTCCAGCCCAATCTGCTAAGCAAGGTCCTCCCTGGACCGGAAACAAGCATCCTAGTACCAGTTTCGGGGTTTCACCCTTCTTCAGCCAGGATAGCTTGATTCCAGTGGCACAGTGAGCCCGGGACCCACGTCTGGGCATACCCGGCGCACTTACGGCGAGAAAGCAAAAGACATACAATTGATGGACGGAATGGAGAACAAATCAAAACATTCACCCCCAGTCAAGAGACCTGGGTTAAATCCATCATTCTTTTGCTCACCATGCCACCCCAGTTTAGACCTGGCAATATGCAAATCAGTCTTGACCCTGTGCCTCATGGGAACAGTCCAGCCCGAACTGCTAAGCCAGGTCCTCCCTGGACCGGAAACAAGCATCCTAGGACTGGTTTCGGGGTTTCACCCCTCTTCAGCCAGGATAGCTTGATTCCAGTGGCACAGTGAGCCCGGGACCCACGTCTGGGCATACCCGGCGCACTTAGGGCGAGAAAGCAAAAGACACACAATTGATGGACGGAATGCAGAACAAATCAAAACATTCACCCACAGTCAAGAGATCTGGGTTACATCCATCATTCTTTTGCTCACCATGCCACCCCAGTTTAGACCTGGCCATAAGCCAATCAGTCTTGACCCTGTGCCTCATGGGAACAGTCCAGCCCAAACTGCTAAGCAAGGTCCTCCCTGGACCGGAAACAAGCATCCTAGGACCAGTTTCGGGGTTTCACCCTTCTTCAGCCAGGATAGCTTGATTCCAGTGGCACAGTGAGCCCGGGACCCACGTCTGGGCATACCCGGCGCACTTTGGGCGAGAAAGCAAAAGACACACAATTAATGGACAGAATGCAGAACAAATCAAAACATTCACCCCCAGCCAAGAGATCTGGGTTAAATCCATCATTCTTTTGCTCACCATGCCACCCCAGTTTAGACCTGGCAAGATGCAAATCAGTCTTGACCCTGTGCCTCATGGGAACAGTCCGGCCCGAACTGCTAAGCCAGGTCCTCCCTGGACTGGAAACAAGCATCCTAGGACCGGTTTCGGGGTTTCATCCCTCTTCAGCCAGGATAGCTTGATTCCAGTGGCACAGTGAGCCCAGGACCCACGTCTGGGCATACCCGTCGCACTTAGGGCGAGAAAGCAAAAGACACAATTGATGGACGGAATGCAGAATAAATCAAAACATTCACCCACAGTCAAGAGATCTGGGTTAAATCCATCATACTTTTGATCACCATGCCACTCCAGTTTAGACCAGGCCATATGCAAATCAGTCTTGACCCTGTGCCTCATGGGAACAGTCCAGCCCAAACTGCTAAGCCAGGTCCTCCCTGGACCGGAAACAAGCATCCTAGGACCGGTTTCGGGGTTTCGCCCTTCTTCAGCCAGGATAGCTTGATTCCAGGGGCACAGTGAGCCCGAGACCCACGTCTGGGCATACCCGGCGCACTTAGGGCGAGAAAGCCAAAGACACACAATTAATGGACGGAATGCAGAACAAATCAAAACATTCACCCCCAGTCAAGAGATCTGGGTTAAATCCATCATTCTTTTGTTCACCATGCCACCCCACTTTAGATCTGGCCATATGCTCATCAGTCTTGACCCTGTGCCTCATGGAAACAGTCCAGCCCGAACTGCTAAGCCAGGTCCTCCCTGGACCGGAAACAAGCATCCTAGGACCGTTTTCGGGGTTTCACCCCTCTTCAGCCAGGATAGCTTGATTCCAGTGGCACAGTGAGCCCGGGACCCACGTCTGGGCATACCCGGCGCACTTAGGGCGAGAAAGCAAAAGACACAATTGATGGACGGAATGCAGAACAAATCAAAACATTCACCCACAGTCAAGAGATCTGGGTTATCATTCTTTTGCTCACTATGCCACCCCATTTACATTCACCCACAGTCAAGAGATCTGGGTTAAATCCATCATACTTTTGATCACCATGCCACCCCAGTTTAGACCTGGCCATATGCCAATCAGTCTTGACCATGTGCCTCATGGGAACAGTCCAGCCCAATCTGCTAAGCAAGGTCCTCCCTGGACCGGAAACAAGCATCCTAGTACCAGTTTCGGGGTTTCACCCTTCTTCAGCCAGGATAGCTTGATTCCAGTGGCACAGTGAGCCCGGGACCCACGTCTGGGCATACCCGGCGCACTTACGGCGAGAAAGCAAAAGACATACAATTGATGGACGGAATGGAGAACAAATCAAAACATTCACCCCCAGTCAAGAGACCTGGGTTAAATCCATCATTCTTTTGCTCACCATGCCACCCCAGTTTAGACCTGGCAATATGCAAATCAGTCTTGACCCTGTGCCTCATGGGAACAGTCCAGCCCGAACTGCTAAGCCAGGTCCTCCCTGGACCGGAAACAAGCATCCTAGGACTGGTTTCGGGGTTTCACCCCTCTTCAGCCAGGATAGCTTGATTCCAGTGGCACAGTGAGCCCGGGACCCACGTCTGGGCATACCCGGCGCACTTAGGGCGAGAAAGCAAAAGACACACAATTGATGGACGGAATGCAGAACAAATCAAAACATTCACCCACAGTCAAGAGATCTGGGTTACATCCATCATTCTTTTGCTCACCATGCCACCCCAGTTTAGACCTGGCCATATGCCAATCAGTCTTGACCCTGTGCCTCATGGGAACAGTCCAGCCCAAACTGCTAAGCAAGGTCCTCCCTGGACCGGAAACAAGCATCCTAGGACCAGTTTCGGGGTTTCACCCTTCTTCAGCCAGGATAGCTTGATTCCAGTGGCACAGTGAGCCCGGGACCCACGTCTGAGCATACCAGGCGCACTTAGGGCGAGAAAGCAAAAGACACACAATTTATGGACGGAATGCAGAACAAATCAAAACATTCACCCCCAGTGAAGAGATCTGGGTTAAATCCATCATTCTTTTGCTAACCATACCACCCCAGTTTAGACCTGGCAATATGGAAATCAGTATTGACTCTGTGCCTCATGGGAACAGTCCAGCCCGAACTGCTAAGCCAGGTCCTCCCTGGACCGGAAATAAGCATCCTAGGACCGGTTTCGGGGTTTCATCCCTCTTCAGCCAGGATAGCTTGATTCCAGTGGCACAGTGAGCCCAGGACCCACGTCTGGGCATACCCGTCGCACTTAGGGCGAGAAAGCAAAAGACACAATTGATGGACGGAATGCAGAATAAATCAAAACATTCACCCACAGTCAAGAGATCTGGGTTAAATCCATCATACTTTTGTTCACCATGCCACTCCAGTTTAGACCAGGCCATATGCAAATCAGTCTTGACCCTGTGCCTCATGGGAACAGTCCAGCCCAAACTGCTAAGCCAGGTCCTCCCTGGACCGGAAACAAGCATCCTAGGACCGGTTTCGCGGTTTCGCCCTTCTTCAGCCAGGATAGCTTGATTCCAGGGGCACAGTGAGCCCGAGACCCACGTCTGGGCATACCCGGCGCACTTAGGGCGAGAAAGCAAAAGACACTCAATTAATGGACGGAATGCAGAACAAATCAAAACATTCACCCCCAGTCAAGAGATCTGGGTTAAATCCATCATTCTTTTGTTCACCATGCCACCCCACTTTAGATCTGGCCATATGCTCATCAGTCTTGACCCTGTGCCTCATGGAAACAGTCCAGCCCGAACTGCTTAGCCAGGTCCTCCCTGGACCGGAAACAAGCATCCTAGGACCGTTTTCGGGGTTTCACCCCTCTTCAGCCAGGATAGCTTGATTCCAGTGGCACAGTGAGCCCGGGACCCACGTCTGGGCATACCCGGCGCACTTAGGGCGAGAAAGCAAAAGACACACAATTGATGGACGGAATGCAGAACAAATCAAAACATTCACCCACAGTCAAGAGATCTGGGTTACATCTATCATTCTTTTGCTCACCATGCCACCCCAGTTTAGACCTGGCCATATGCCAATCAGTCTTGACCCTGTGCCTCATGGGAACAGTCCAGCCCAAACTGCTAAGCAAGGTCCTCCCTGGACCGGAAACAAGCATCCTAGTACCAGTTTCGGGGTTTCACCCTTCTTCAGCCAGGATAGCTTGATTCCAGTGGCACAGTGAGCCCGGGACCCACGTCTGGGCATACCCGGCGCACTTACGGCGAGAAAGCAAAAGACATACAATTGATGGACGGAATGGAGAACAAATCAAAACATTCACCCCCAGTCAAGAGACCTGGGTTAAATCCATCATTCTTTTGCTTACCATGCCACCCCAGTTTAGACCTGGCAATATGCAAATCAGTCTTGACCCTGTGCCTCATGGGAACAGTCCAGCCCGAACTGCTAAGCCAGGTCCTCCCTGGACCGGAAACAAGCATCCTAGGACTGGTTTCGGGGTTTCACCCCTCTTCAGCCAGGATAGCTTGATTCCAGTGGCACAGTGAGCCCGGGACCCACGTCTGGGCATACCCGGCGCACTTAGGGCGAGAAAGCAAAAGACACACAATTGATGGACGGAATGCAGAACAAATCAAAACATTCACCCACAGTCAAGAGATCTGGGTTACATCCATCATTCTTTTGCTTACCATGCCACCCCAGTTTAGACCTGGCCATATGCCAATCAGTCTTGACCCTGTGCCTCATGGGAACAGTCCAGCCCAAACTGCTAAGCAAGGTCCTCCCTGGACCGGAAACAAGCATCCTAGGACCAGTTTCGGGGTTTCACCCTTCTTCAGCCAGGATAGCTTGATTCCAGTGGCACAGTGAGCCCGGGACCCACGTCTGGGCATACCAGGCGCACTTAGGGCGAGAAAGCAAAAGACACACAATTTATGGACGGAATGCAGAACAAATCAAAACATTCACCCCCAGTCAAGAGATCTGGGTTAAATCCATCATTCTTTTGCTAACCATACCACCCCAGTTTAGACCTGGCAATATGGAAATCAGTCTTGACTCTGTGCCTCATGGGAACAGTCCAGCCCAAACTGCTAAGCCAGGTCCTCCCTGGACCGGAAACAAGCATCCTAGGACCGGTTTCGGAGTTTCACCCCTCTTCAGCCAGGATAGCGTGATTCCAGTGGCATAGTGAGCCCGGGACGCACGTCTGGGCATACCCGGTGCACTTAGGGCGAGAAAGCAAAAGACACACAATTAATGGACGGAATGCAGAACAAATCAAAACATTTACCCCCAGTCAAGAGATCTGGGTTAAATCCATCATTCTTTTGCTCACCATGCCACCCCAGTTTAGATCTGGCCATATGCAAATCAGTCTTGACCCTGTGCCTCATGGGGACAGTCCAGCCTGAACTGCTAAGCCAGGTCCTCCCTGGACCGGAAACAAGCATCCTAGGACCGGTTTCGGGGTTTCACCCCTCTTCAGCCAGGTTAGCTTGATTCCAGTGGCACAGTGAGCCCGGGACCCACGTCTGGGCATACCCGGTGCACTTAGGGCGAGAAAGCAAAAGACACACAATTGATGGACAGAATGCAGAACAAATCAAAACATTCACCCCCACTCAAGAGATCTGGGTTAAATCCATCTATCTTTTGCTAACCATACCACCCCAGTTTAGACCTGGCCATATGCAAATCAGTCTTGAACCTGTGCCTCATGGGGACAGTCCAGCCTGAACTGCTAAGCCAGGTCCTCCCTGGACTGGAAACAAGCATCCTAGGACCAGTTTCGGGGTTTCACCCCTCTTCAGCCAGGTTAGATTGATTCCAGTGGCAGAGTGAGCCCGGGACCCACTTCTGGGCATACCCGGTGCACTTAGGGCGAGAAAGCAAAAGACACACAATTAATGGACGGAATGCAGAACAAATCAAAACATTAACCCCCAGTCAAGAGATCTAGGTTAAATCCATCATTCTTTTGTTCACCATGCCACCCCAGTTTAGATCTGGCCATATGCTCATCAGTCTTGACCCTGTGCCTCATGGAAACAGTCCAGCCCGAACTGCTAAGCCAGGTCCTCCCTGGACCGGAAACAAGCATCCTAGGACCGGTTTCGGGGTTTCACCCCTCTGCAGCCAGGTTAGCTTGATTCCAGTGGCACAGTGAGCCCGGGACCCACGTCTGGGCATACCCGGTGCACTTAGGGCGAGAAAGCAAAAGACACACAATTGATGGACAGAATGCAGAACAAATCAAAACATTCACCCCCAGTCAAGAGATCTGGGTTAAATCCATCATTCTTTTGCTAACCATACCACCCCAGTTTAGACCTGGCCATATGCAAATCAGTCTTGAACCTGTGCCTCATGGGGACAGTCCAGCCTGAACTGCTAAGCCAGGTCCTCCCTGGACCGGAAACAAGCATCCTAGGACCAGTTTCTGGGTTTCACCCCTCTTCAGCCAGGTTAGATTGATTCCAGTGGCACAGTGAGCCCGGGACCCACTTCTGGGCATACCCGGTGCACTTAGGGCCAGAAAGCAAAAGACACACAATTAATGGACGGAATGCAGAACAAATCAAAACATTAACCCCCAGTCAAGAGATCTAGGTTAAATCCATCATTCTTTTGTTCACCATGCCACCCCAGTTTAGATCTGGCCATATGCTCATCAGTCTTGACCCTGTGCCTCATGGAAACAGTCCAGCCCGAACTGCTAAGCCAGGTCCTCCCTGGACCGGAAACAAGCATCCTAGGACCGGTTTCGGGGTTTCACCCCTCTGCAGCCAGGTTAGCTTGATTCCAGTGGCACAGTGAGCCCGGGACCCACGTCTGGGCATACCCGGTGCACTTAGGGCGAGAAAGCAAAAGACACACAATTAATGGACGGAATGCAGAACAAATCAAAACATTCACCCCCAGTCAAGAGATCTGGGTTAAATCCATCATTCTTTTGTTCACCATGCCACCCCAGTTTAGATCTGGCCATATGCTCATCAGTCTTGACCCTGTGCCTCATGGAAACAGTCCAGCCCGAACTGCTAAGCCAGGTCCTCCCTGGACCGGAAACAGGCATCCTAGGACCGGTTTCGGGGTTCCACCCCTCTGCAGCCAGGTTAGCTTGATTCCAGTGGCACAGTGAGCCCGGGACCCACGTCTGGGATTACCCGGTGCATTTTTATGAGAGAAAGCAAAGACACTCAATTGATGGACGGAATGCAGAACAAATCAAAACATTCACCCCCAGTCAAGAGATCTAGGTTAAATCCATCATTCTTTTGCTCACCATGCCACGCCAGTTTAGACCTGGCCATATGGAAATCAGTCTTGACCCTGTGCCTCATGGGAACAGTCCAGCCTGAACTGCTAAGCCAGGTCCTCCCTGGACCGGAAACAAGCATCCTAGGACCGGTTTCGGGGTTTCACCCCTCTTCAGCCAGGTTAGCTTGATTCCAGTGGCACAGTGAGCCCGGGACCCACGTCTGGGCATACCCCGTGCACTTAGGGCGAGAAAGCAAAAGACACACAATTGATGGACAGAATGCAGAACAAATCAAAACATTCACCCCCAGTCAAGAGATCTGGGTTAAATCCATCATTCTTTTGTTCACCATGCCACCCCAGTTTAGATCTGGCCATATGCTCATCAGTCTTGACCCTGTGCCTCATGGAAACAGTCCAGCCCGAACTGCTAAGCCAGGTCCTCCCTGGACCGGAAACAAGCATCCTAGGACTGGTTTCGGGGTTTCACCCCTCTTCAGCCAGGATAGCTTGATTCCAGTGGCACAGTGAGCCCGGGACCCACGTCTGGGCATACCCGCCGCACTCAGGGCGAGAAAGCAAAAGACACACAATTGATGGACAGAATGCAGAACAAATCAAAACATTCACCCCCAGTCAAGAGATCTGGGTTAAATCCAACATTCTTTTGCTCACCATGCCACCCCAGTTTAGACCTGGCCATATGCCAATCAGTCTTGACCCTGTTCCTCATGGGAACAGTCCAGCCCAAACTGCTAAGCAAGGTCCTCCCTGGACTGGAAACAAGCATCCTAGGACCAGTTTCGGGGTTTCACCCCTCTTCAGCCAGGTTAGATTGATTCCAGTGGCACAGTGAGCCCGGGACCCACTTCTGGGCATACCCGGTGCACTTAGGGCGAGAAAGCAAAAGACACACAATTAATGGATGGAATGCAGAACAAATCAAAACATTAACCCCCAGTCAAGAGATCTAGGTTAAATCCATCATTCTTTTGTTCACCATGCCACCCCAGTTTAGATCTGGCCATATGCTCATCAGTCTTGACCCTGTGCCTCATGGAAACAGTCCAGCCCGAACTGCTAAGCCAGGTCCTCCCTGGACCGGAAACAAGCATCCTAGGACCGGTTTCGGGGTTTCACCCCTCTGCAGCCAGGTTAGCTTGATTCCAGTGGCACAGTGAGCCCGGGACCCACGTCTGGGCATACCCGGTGCACTTAGGGCGAGAAAGCAAAAGACACACAATTAATGGACGGAATGCAGAACAAATCAAAACATTCACCCCCAGTCAAGAGATCTGGGTTAAATCCATCATTCTTTTGTTCACCATGCCACCCCAGTTTAGATCTGGCCATATGCTCATCAGTCTTGACCCTGTGCCTCATGGAAACAGTCCAGCCCGAACTGCTAAGCCAGGTCCTCCCTGGACCGGAAACAGGCATCCTAGGACCGGTTTCGGGGTTCCACCCCTCTGCAGCCAGGTTAGCTTGATTCCAGTGGCACAGTGAGCCCGGGACCCACGTCTGGGCATACCCGGTGCACTTAGGGCAAGAAAGCAAAGACACACAATTAATGGACGGAATGCAGAACAAATCAAAACATTCACCCCCAGTCAAGAGATCTTGGTTAAATCCATCATTCTTTTGCTCACCATGCCACCCCAGTTTCGATCTGGCCATATGCAAATCAGTCTTGACCCTGTGCCTCATGGGAACAGTCCAGCCTGAACTGCTAATCCAGGTCCTCCCTGGACCGGAAACAAGCATCCTAGGACCGGTTTCGGGGTTTCACCCCTCTTCAGCCAGGTTAGATTGATTCCAGTGGCACAGTGAGCCCGGGACCCACGTCTGTGCATACCCGGAGCACTTAGGGCGAGAAAGCAAAAGACACACAATTGATGGACAGAATGCAGAACAAATCAAAACATTCACCCCCAGTCAAGAGATCTGGGTTAAATCCATCCTTCATTTGCTCACCATGCCACCCCAGTTTAGACCTGGCCATATGCAAATCAGTCATGACCCTGTGCCTCATGGGAACAGTCCAGCCCAAACTGCTAAGCCCGGTCCTCCCTGGACCGGAAACAAGCATCCTAGGACCAGTTTCGGGGTTTCATCCCTCTTCAGCCACTATAGCTTGATTCCAGTGGCACAGTGAGCCCGGGACCCACGTCTGGGCATACCCGGTGCACTTAGGGCGAGAAAGCAAAAGACACACAATTGATGGACAGAATGCAGAACAAATCAAAACATTCACCCCCAGTCAAGAGATCTGGGTTAAATCCATCATTCTTTTGCTAACCATACCACCCCAGTTTAGACCTGGCCATATGCAAATCAGTCTTGAACCTGTGCCTCATGGGGACAGTCCAGCCTGAACTGCTAAGCCAGGTCTTCCCTGGACTGGAAACAAGCATCCTAGGACCAGTTTCGGGGTTTCACCCCTCTTCAGCCAGGTTAGATTGATTCCAGTGGCACAGTGAGCCCGGGACCCACTTCTGGGCATACCCGGTGCACTTAGGGCGAGAAAGCAAAAGACACACAATTAATGGACGGAATGCAGAACAAATCAAAACATTAACCCCCAGTCAAGAGATCTAGGTTAAATCCATCATTCTTTTGTTCACCATGCCACCCCAGTTTAGATCTGGCCATATGCTCATCAGTCTTGACCCTGTGCCTCATGGAAACAGTCCAGCCCGAACTGCTAAGCCAGGTCCTCCCTGGACCGGAAACAAGCATCCTAGGACCGGTTTCGGGGTTTCACCCCTCTGCAGCCAGGTTAGCTTGATTCCAGTGGCACAGTGAGCCCGGGACCCACGTCTGGGCATACCCGGTGCACTTAGGGCGAGAAAGCAAAAGACACACAATTGATGGACAAAATGCAGAACAAATCAAAACATTCACCCCCAGTCAAGAGATCTGGGTTAAATCCATCATTCTTTTGCTAACCATACCACCCCAGTTTAGACCTGGCCATATGCAAATCAGTCTTGAACCTGTGCCTCATGGGGACAGTCCAGCCTGAACTGCTAAGCCAGGTCCTCCCTGGACCGGAAACAAGCATCCTAGGACCAGTTTCTGGGTTTCACCCCTCTTCAGCCAGGTTAGATTGATTCCAGTGGCACAGTGAGCCCGGGACCCACTTCTGGGCATACCCGGTGCACTTAGGGCCAGAAAGCAAAAGACACACAATTAATGGACGGAATGCAGAACAAATCAAAACATTAACCCCCAGTCAAGAGATCTAGGTTAAATCCATCATTCTTTTGTTCACCATGCCACCCCAGTTTAGATCTGGCCATATGCTCATCAGTCTTGACCCTGTGCCTCATGGAAACAGTCCAGCCCGAACTGCTAAGCCAGGTCCTCCCTGGACCGGAAACAAGCATCCTAGGACCGGTTTCGGGGTTTCACCCCTCTGCAGCCAGGTTAGCTTGATTCCAGTGGCACAGTGAGCCCGGGACCCACGTCTGGGCATACCCGGTGCACTTAGGGCGAGAAAGCAAAAGACACACAATTAATGGACGGAATGCAGAACAAATCAAAACATTCACCCCCAGTCAAGAGATCTGGGTTAAATCCATCATTCTTTTGTTCACCATGCCACCCCAGTTTAGATCTGGCCATATGCTCATCAGTCTTGACCCTGTGCCTCACGGAAACAGTCCAGCCCGAACTGCTAAGCCAGGTCCTCCCTGGACCGGAAACAGGCATCCTAGGACCGGTTTCGGGGTTCCACCCCTCTGCAGCCAGGTTAGCTTGATTCCAGTGGCACAGTGAGCCCGGGACCCACGTCTGGGATTACCCGGTGCATTTTTATGAGAGAAAGCAAAGACACACAATTGATGGACGGAATGCAGAACAAATCAAAACATTCACCCCCAGTCAAGAGATCTAGGTTAAATCCATCATTCTTTTGCTCACCATGCCACGCCAGTTTAGACCTGGCCATATGGAAATCAGTCTTGACCCTGTGCCTCATGGGAACAGTCCAGCCTGAACTGCTAAGCCAGGTCCTCCCTGGACCGGAAACAAGCATCCTAGGACCGGTTTCGGGGTTTCACCCCTCTTCAGCCAGGTTAGCTTGATTCCAGTGGCACAGTGAGCCCGGGACCCACGTCTGGGCATACCCCGTGCACTTAGGGCGAGAAAGCAAAAGACACACAATTGATGGACAGAATGCAGAACAAATCAAAACATTCACCCCCAGTCAAGAGATCTGGGTTAAATCCATCATTCTTTTGTTCACCATGCCACCCCAGTTTAGATCTGGCCATATGCTCATCAGTCTTGACCCTGTGCCTCATGGAAACAGTCCAGCCCGAACTGCTAAGCCAGGTCCTCCCTGGACCGGAAACAAGCATCCTAGGACTGGTTTCGGGGTTTCACCCCTCTTCAGCCAGGATAGCTTGATTCCAGTGGCACAGTGAGCCCGGGACCCACGTCTGGGCATACCCGCCGCACTCAGGGCGAGAAAGCAAAAGACACACAATTGATGGACAGAATGCAGAACAAATCAAAACATTCACCCCCAGTCAAGAGATCTGGGTTAAATCCAACATTCTTTTGCTCACCATGCCACCCCAGTTTAGACCTGGCCATATGCCAATCAGTCTTGACCCTGTTCCTCATGGGAACAGTCCAGCCCAAACTGCTAAGCAAGGTCCTCCCTGGACTGGAAACAAGCATCCTAGGACCAGTTTCGGGGTTTCACCCCTCTTCAGCCAGGTTAGATTGATTCCAGTGGCACAGTGAGCCCGGGACCCACTTCTGGGCATACCCGGTGCACTTAGGGCGAGAAAGCAAAAGACACACAATTAATGGACGGAATGCAGAACAAATCAAAACATTAACCCCCAGTCAAGAGATCTAGGTTAAATCCATCATTCTTTTGTTCACCATACCACCCCAGTTTAGATCTGGCCATATGCTCATCAGTCTTGACCCTGTGCCTCATGGAAACAGTCCAGCCCGAACTGCTAAGCCAGGTCCTCCCTGGACCGGAAACAAGCATCCTAGGACCGGTTTCGGGGTTTCACCCCTCTGCAGCCAGGTTAGCTTGATTCCAGTGGCACAGTGAGCCCGAGACCCACGTCTGGGCATACCCGGTGCACTTAGGGCGAGAAAGCAAAAGACACACAATTAATGGACGGAATGCAGAACAAATCAAAACATTCACCCCCAGTCAAGAGATCTGGGTTAAATCCATCATTCTTTTGTTCACCATGCCACCCCAGTTTAGATCTGGCCATATGCTCATCAGTCTTGACCCTGTGCCTCATGGAAACAGTCCAGCCCGAACTGCTAAGCCAGGTCCTCCCTGGACCGGAAACAGGCATCCTAGGACCGGTTTCGGGGTTCCACCCCTCTGCAGCCAGGTTAGCTTGATTCCAGTGGCACAGTGAGCCCGGGACCCACGTCTGGGCATACCCGGTGCACTTAGGGCAAGAAAGCAAAGACACACAATTAATGGACGGAATGCAGAACAAATCAAAACATTCACCCCCAGTCAAGAGATCTTGGTTAAATCCATCATTCTTTTGCTCACCATGCCACCCCAGTTTCGATCTGGCCATATGCAAATCAGTCTTGACCCTGTGCCTCATGGGAACAGTCCAGCCTGAACTGCTAAGCCAGGTCCTCCCTGGACCGGAAACAAGCATCCTAGGACCGGTTTCGGGGTTTCACCCCTCTTCAGCCAGGTTAGATTGATTCCAGTGGCACAGTGAGCCCGGGACCCACGTCTGGGCATACCCGGAGCACTTAGGGCGAGAAAGCAAAAGACACACAATTGATGGACAGAATGCAGAACAAATCAAAACATTCACCCCCAGTCAAGAGATCTGGGTTAAATCCATCCTTCATTTGCTCACCATGCCACCCCAGTTTAGACCTGGCCATATGCAAATCAGTCATGACCCTGTGCCTCATGGGAACAGTCCAGCCCAAACTGCTAAGCCCGGTCCTCCCTGGACCGGAAACAAGCATCCTAGGACCAGTTTCGGGGTTTCATCCCTCTTCAGCCACTATAGCTTGATTCCAGTGGCACAGTGAGCCCAGGACCCACGTCTGGGCATACCCGGCGCACTTAGGGTGAGAAAGCAAAAGACACAATTGATGGACGGAATGCAGAACAAATCAAAACATTCACCCACAGTCAAGAGATCTGGGTTAAATCCATCATTCTTTTCCTCACCATGCCACTCCAGTTTAGACCAGGCCATATGCAAATCAGTCTTGACCCTGTGCCTCATGGGAACAGTCCAGCCCAAACTTCTAAGCCAGGTCCTCCCTGGACCGGAAACAAGCATCCTAGGACCGGTTTCGGGGTTTCGCCCTTCTTCAGCCAGGATAGCTTGATTCCAGTGGCACAGTGAGCCCGAGACCCACGTCTGGGCATACCCAGCGCACTTAGGGCGAGAAAGCAAAAGACACACAATTAATGGACGGAATGCAGAACAAATCAAAACATTCACCCCCAGTCAAGAGATCTGGGTTAAATCCATCATTCTTTTGTTCACCATGCCACCCCAGTTTAGATCTGGCCATATGCTCATCAGTCTTGACCCTGTGCCTCATGGAAACAGTCCAGCCCGAACTGCTAAGCCAGGTCCTCCCTGGACCGGAAACAAGCATCCTAGGACCGGTTTCGGGGTTTCACCCCTCTGCAGCCAGGTTAGCTTGATTCCAGTGGCACAGTGAGCCCGGGACCCACGTCTGGGCATACCCGGCGCACTTAGGGCGAGAAAGCAAAAGACTCAATATTAATGGACGGAATGCAGAACAAATCAAAACATTCACCCCCAGTCAAGAGATCTTGGTTAGATCCATCATTCTTTTGCTCACCATGCCACCCCAGTTTAGATCTGGCCATATGCAAATCAGTCTTGACCCTGTGCCTCATGGGAACAGTCCAGCCTGAACTGCTAAGCCAGGTCCTCCCTGGACCGGAAACAAGCATCCTAGGTCCGGTTTTGGGGTTTTACCCCTCTTCAGCCAGGTTAGCTTGATTCCAGTGGCACAGTGAGCCCGGGACCCACGTCTGGGCATACCAGGCGCACTTAGGGCGAGAAAGCAAAAGACACACAATTGATGGACGGAATGCAGAACAAATCAAAACATTCACCCCCAGTCAAGAGATCTGGGTTAAATCCATAATTCTTTTGCTCACCATGCCACCCCAGTTTAGACCTGGCAATATGCAAATCAATTTTGACCCTGTGCCTCATGGGAACAGTCCAGCCCGAACTGCTAAGCCAGGTCCTCCCTGGACCGGAAATAAGCATCCTAGGACCGCTTTCGGGGTTTCATCCCTCTTCAGCCACGATAGCTTGATTCCAGTGGCACAGTGAGCCCAGGACCCACGTCTGGGCATACCCGTCGCACTTAGGGCGAGAAAGCAAAAGACACAATTGATGGACGGAATGCAGAACAAATCAAAACATTCACCCACAGTCAAGAGATCTGGGTTAAATCCATCATACTTTTGCTCACCATGCCACTCCAGTTTAGACCAGGCCATATGCAAATCAGTCTTGACCCTGTGCCTCATGGGAACAGTCCAGCCCAAACTGCTAAGCCAGGTCCTCCCTGGACCGGAAACAAGCATCCTATGACCGGTTTCGGGGTTTCACCCTTTTTCAGCCAGGATAGCTTGATTCCAGTGGCACAGTGAGCCCGAGACCCACGTCTGGGCATACCCGACGCACTTAGGGCGCGAAAGCCAAAGACACACAATTAATGGACGGAATGCAGAACAAATCAAAACATTCACCCCCAGTCAAGAGATCTGGGTTAAATCCATTATTCTTTTGCTCACCATGCCACCCCAGTTTGGACCTGGCAATATGCAAATCAGTCTTGACCCTGTGCCTCATGGACACAGTCCAGCCCGAACTGCTAAGCCAGGTCCTCCCTGGACCGGAAACAAGCATCCTAGGACCGGTTTCGGAATTTCACCCCTCTTCAGCCAGGATAGCGTGATTCCAGTGGCATAGTGAGCCCGGGACGCACGTCTGGGCATACCCGGTGCACTTAGGGCGAGAAAGCAAAAGACACACAATTAATGGACGGAATGCAGAACAAATCAAAACATTCACCCCCAGTCAAGAGATCTGGGTTAAATCCATCATTCTTTTGCTCACCATGCCACCCCAGTTTAGATCTGGACATATGCAAATCAGTCTTGACCCTGTGCCTCATGGGGACAGTCCAGCCTGAACTGCTAAGCCAGGTCCTCCCTGGACCGGAAACAAGCATCCTAGGACCGGTTTCGGGGTTTCACCCCTCTTCAGCCAGGTTAGCTTAGTTCCAGTGGCACAGTGAGCCCGGGACCCACGTCTGGGCATACCCGGTGCACTTAGGGCGAGAAAGCAAAAGACACACAATTAATGGACGGAATGCAGAACAAATCAAAACATTCACCCCCAGTCAAGAGATCTGGGTTAAATCCATCATTCTTTTGTTCACCATGCCACCCCTGTTTAGATCTGGCCATATGCAAATCAGTCTTGACCCTGTGCCTCATGGAAACAGTCCAGCCTGAACTGCTAAGCCAGGTCCTCCCTGGACCGGAAACAAGCATCCTAGGACCGGTTTCGGGGTTTCACCCCTCTTCAGCCAGGTTAGATTGATTCCAGTGGCACAGTGAGCCCAGGACCCACGTCTGGGCATACCCGTCGCACTTAGGGCGAGAAAGCAAAAGACACAATTGAAGGACGGAATGCAGAACAAATCAAAACATTCACCCACAGTCAAGAGATCTGGGTTAAATCCATCATACTTTTGCTCACCATGCCACTCCAGTTTAGAACAGGCCATATGCAAATCAGTCTTGACCCTGTGCCTCATGGGAACAGTCCAGCCCAAACTGCTAAGCCAGGTCCTCCCTGGACCGGAAACAAGCATCCTATGACCGGTTTCGGGGTTTCACCCTTCTTCAGCCAGGATAGCTTGATTCCAGTGGCACAGTGAGCCCGAGACCCACGTCTGGGCATACCCGGCGCACTTAGGGCGAGAAAGCCAAAGACACACAATTAATGGACGGAATGCAGAACAAATCAAAACATTCACCCCCAGTCAAGAGATCTGGGTTAAATCCATCATTCTTTTGCTCACCATGCCACCCCAGTTTAGATCTGGCCATATGCAAATCAGTCTTGACCCTGTGCCTCATGGGGACAGTCCAGCCTGAACTGCTAAGCCAGGTCCTCCCTGGACCGGAAACAATCATCCTAGGACCGGTTTCGGGGTTTCACCCCTCTTCAGCCAGGTTAGCTTGATTCCAGTGGCACAGTGAGCCCGGGACCCACGTCTGGGCATACCCGGTGCACTTAGGGCGAGAAAGCAAAAGACACACAATTGATGGACAGAATGCAGAACAAATCAAAACATTCACCCCCAGTCAAGAGATCTGGGTTAAATCCATAATTCTTTTGTTCACCATGCCACCCCAGTTTAGATCTGGCCATATGCTCATCAGTCTTGACCCTGTGCCTCATGGAAACAGTCCAGCCCGAACTGCTAAGCCAGGTCCTCCCTGGACCGGAAACAGGCATCCTAAGACCGGTTTCGGGGTTTCACCCCTCTGAAGCCAGGTTAGCTTGATTCCAGTGGCACAGTGAGCCCGGGACCCATGTCTGGGATTACCTGGTGCATTTAGGGAGAGAAAGCAAAAGACACACAATTGATGGACGGAATGCAGAACAAATCAAAACATTCACCCCCAGTCAAGAGATCTAGGTTAAATCCATCATTCTTTTGCTCACCATGCCACACCAGTTTAGACCTGGCCATATGGAAATCAGTCTTGACCCTGTGCCTCATGGGAACAGTCCAGCCTGAACTGCTAAGCCAGGTCCTCCCTGGACCGGAAACAAGCATCCTAGGACCGGTTTCGGGGTTTCACCCCTCTTCAGCCAGGTTAGCTTGATTCCAGTGGCAAAGTGAGCCCGGGACCCACGTCTGGGCATACCCGGTGCACTTAGGGCGAGAAAGCAAAAGACACACAATTGATGGAAAGAATGCAGAACAAATCAAAACATTCACCCCCAGTCAAGAGATCTGGGTTAAATCCATCATTCTTTTGTTCACCATGCCACCCCAGTTTAGATCTGGCCATATGCTCATCAGTCTTGACCCTGTGCCTCATGGAAACAGTCCAGCCCGAACTGCTAAGCCAACTCCTCCCTGGACCGGAAACAAGCATCCTAGGACTGGTTTCGGGGTTTCACCCCTCTTCAGCCAGGATAGCTTGATTCCAGTGGCACAGTGAGCCCGGGACCCACGTCTGGGCATACCCGGTGCACTTAGGGCGAGAAAGCAAAAGACACACAATTGATGGACAGAATGCAGAACAAATCAAAACATTCACCCCCAGTCAAGAGATCTGGGTTAAATCCATCATTCTTTTGCTAACCATACCACCCCAGTTTAGACCTGGCCATATGCAAATCAGTCTTGAACCTGTGCCTCATGGGGACAGTCCAGCCTGAACTGCTAAGCCAGGTCCTCCCTGGACCGGAAACAAGCATCCTAGGACCAGTTTTGGGGTTTCACCCCTCTTCAGCCAGGTTAGCTTGATTCCAGTGGCACAGTGAGGCCGGGACCCACGTCTGGGCATACCCGGTGCACTTAGGGCGAGAAAGCAAAAGACACACAATTAATGGACAGAATGCAGAACAAATCAAAACATTCACCCCAGTCAAGAGATCTGGGTTAAATCCATCATTCTTTTGTTCACCATGCCACCCCAGTTTAGATCTGGCCATATGCTCATCAGTCTTGACCCTGTGCCTCATGGAAACAGTCCAGCCCGAACTCCTAAGCCAGGTCCTCCCTGGACCGGAAACAGGCATCCTATGACCGGTTTCGGGGTTTCACCCCTCTGCAGCCAGGTTAGCTTGATTCCAGTGGCACAGTGAGCCCGGGACCCACGTCTGGGATTACCTGGTGCATTTAGGGAGAGAAAGCAAAAGACACACAATTGATGGACGGAATGCAGAACAAATCAAAACATTCACCCCCAGTCAAGAGATCTAGGTTAAATCCATCATTCTTTTTCTCACCATGCCACACCAGTTTAGACCTGGCCATATGGAAATCAGTCTTGACCCTGTGCCTCATGGGAACAGTCCAGCCTGAACTGCTAAGCCAGGTCCTCCCTGGACCGGAAACAAGCATCCTAGGACCGGTTTCGGGGTTTCACCCCTCTTCAGCCAGGTTAGCTTGATTACAGTGGCAAAGTGAGCCCGGGACCCGCGTCTGGGCATACCCGGTGCACTTAGGGCGAGAAAGCAAAAGACACACAATTGATGGACAGAATGCAGAACAAATCAAAACATTCACCCCCAGTCAAGAGATCTGGGTTAAATCCATCATTCTTTTGTTCACCATGCCACCCCAGTTTAGATCTGGCCATATGCTCATCAGTCTTGACCCTGTGCCTCATGGAAACAGTCCAGCCCGAACTGCTAAGCCAAGTCCTCCCTGGACCGGAAACAAGCATCCTAGGACTGGTTTCGGGGTTTCACCCCTCTTCAGCCAGGATAGCTTGATTCCAGTGGCACAGTGAGCCCGGGACCCACGTCTGGGCATACCCGGTGCACTTAGGGCGAGAAAGCAAAAGACACACAATTAATGGACGGAATGCAGAACAAATCAAAACATTCACCCCCAGTCAAGAGATCTGGGTTAAATCCATCATTCTTTTGTTCACCATGCCACCCCTGTTTAGATCTGGCCATATGCAAATCAGTCTTGACCCTGTGCCTCATGGAAACAGTCCAGCCTGAACTGCTAAGCCAGGTCCTCCCTGGACCGGAAACAAGCATCCTAGGACCGGTTTCGGGGTTTCACCCCTCTTCAGCCAGGTTAGATTGATTCCAGTGGCACAGTGAGCCCAGGACCCACGTCTGGGCATACCCGTCGCACTTAGGGCGAGAAAGCAAAAGACACAATTGAAGGACGGAATGCAGAACAAATCAAAACATTCACCCACAGTCAAGAGATCTGGGTTAAATCCATCATACTTTTGCTCACCATGCCACTCCAGTTTAGAACAGGCCATATGCAAATCAGTCTTGACCCTGTGCCTCATGGGAACAGTCCAGCCCAAACTGCTAAGCCAGGTCCTCCCTGGACCGGAAACAAGCATCCTATGACCGGTTTCGGGGTTTCACCCTTCTTCAGCCAGGATAGCTTGATTCCAGTGGCACAGTGAGCCCGAGACCCACGTCTGGGCATGCCCGGCGCACTTAGGGCGAGAAAGCCAAAGACACACAATTAATGGACGGAATGCAGAACAAATCAAAACATTCACCCCCAGTCAAGAGATCTGGGTTAAATCCATCATTCTTTTGCTCACCATGCCACCCCAGTTTAGATCTGGCCATATGCAAATCAGTCTTGACCCTGTGCCTCATGGGGACAGTCCAGCCTGAACTGCTAAGCCAGGTCCTCCCTGGACCGGAAACAATCATCCTAGGACCGGTTTCGGGGTTTCACCCCTCTTCAGCCAGGTTAGCTTGATTCCAGTGGCACAGTGAGCCCGGGACCCACGTCTGGGCATACCCGGTGCACTTAGGGCGAGAAAGCAAAAGACACACAATTGATGGACAGAATGCAGAACAAATCAAAACATTCACCCCCAGTCAAGAGATCTGGGTTAAATCCATCATTCTTTTGTTCACCATGCCACCCCAGTTTAGATCTGGCCATATGCTCATCAGTCTTGACCCTGTGCCTCATGGAAACAGTCCAGCCCGAACTGCTAAGCCAGGTCCTCCCTGGACCGGAAACAGGCATCCTAAGACCGGTTTCGGGGTTTCACCCCTCTGCAGCCAGGTTAGCTTGATTCCAGTGGCACAGTGAGCCCGGGACCCACGTCTGGGATTACCTGGTGCATTTAGGGAGAGAAAGCAAAAGACACACAATTGATGGACGGAATGCAGAACAAATCAAAACATTCACCCCCAGTCAAGAGATCTAGGTTAAATCCATCATTCTTTTGCTCACCATGCCACACCAGTTTAGACCTGGCCATATGGAAATCAGTCTTGACCCTGTGCCTCATGGGAACAGTCCAGCCTGAACTGCTAAGCCAGGTCCTCCCTGGACCGGAAACAAGCATCCTAGGACCGGTTTCGGGGTTTCACCCCTCTTCAGCCAGGTTAGCTTGATTCCAGTGGCAAAGTGAGCCCGGGACCCACGTCTGGGCATACCCGGTGCACTTAGGGCGAGAAAGCAAAAGACACACAATTGATGGAAAGAATGCAGAACAAATCAAAACATTCACCCCCAGTCAAGAGATCTGGGTTAAATCCATCATTCTTTTGTTCACCATGCCACCCCAGTTTAGATCTGGCCATATGCTCATCAGTCTTGACCCTGTGCCTCATGGAAACAGTCCAGCCCGAACTGCTAAGCCAACTCCTCCCTGGACCGGAAACAAGCATCCTAGGACTGGTTTCGGGGTTTCACCCCTCTTCAGCCAGGATGGCTTGATTCCAGTGGCACAGTGTGCCCGGGACCCACGTCTGGGCATACCCGGTGCACTTAGGGCGAGAAAGCAAAAGACACACAATTGATGGACAGAATGCAGAACAAATCAAAACATTCACCCCCAGTCAAGAGATCTGGGTTAAATCCATCATTCTTTTGCTAACCATACCACCCCAGTTTAGACCTGGCCATATGCAAATCAGTCTTGAACCTGTGCCTCATGGGGACAGTCCAGCCTGAACTGCTAAGCCAGGTCCTCCCTGGACCGGAAACAAGCATCCTAGGACCAGTTTTGGGGTTTCACCCCTCTTCAGCCAGGTTAGCTTGATTCCAGTGGCACAGTGAGGCCGGGACCCACGTTTGGGCATACCCGGTGCACTTAGGGCGAGAAAGCAAAAGACACACAATTAATGGACAGAATGCAGAACAAATCAAAACATTCACCCCCAGTCAAGAGATCTGGGTTAAATCCATCATTCTTTTGTTCACCATGCCACCCCAGTTTAGATCTGGCCATATGCTCATCAGTCTTGACCCTGTGCCTCATGGAAACAGTCCAGCCCGAACTCCTAAGCCAGGTCCTCCCTGGACCGGAAACAGGCATCCTATGACCGGTTTCGGGGTTTCACCCCTCTGCAGCCAGGTTAGCTTGATTCCAGTGGCACAGTGAGCCCGGGACCCACGTCTGGGATTACCTGGTGCATTTAGGGAGAGAAAGCAAAAGACACACAATTGATGGACGGAATGCAGAACAAATCAAAACATTCACCCCCAGTCAAGAGATCTAGGTTAAATCCATCATTCTTTTGCTCACCATGCCACACCAGTTTAGACCTGGCCATATGGAAATCAGTCTTGACCCTGTGCCTCATGGGAACAGTCCAGCCTGAACTGCTAAGCCAGGTCCTCCCTGGACCGGAAACAAGCATCCTAGGACCGGTTTCGGGGTTTCACCCCTCTTCAGCCAGGTTAGCTTGATTCCAGTGGCAAAGTGAGCCCGGGACCCACGTCTGGGCATACCCGGTGCACTTAGGGCGAGAAAGCAAAAGACACACAATTGATGGACAGAATGCAGAACAAATCAAAACATTCACCCCCAGTCAAGAGATCTGGGTTAAATCCATCATTCTTTTGTTCACCATGCCACCCCAGTTTAGATCTGGCCATATGCTCATCAGTCTTGACCCTGTGCCTCATGGAAACAGTCCAGCCCGAACTGCTAAGCCAAGTCCTCCCTGGACCGGAAACAAGCATCCTAGGACTGGTTTCGGGGTTTCACCCCTCTTCAGCCAGGATAGCTTGATTCCAGTGGCACAGTGAGCCCGGGACCCACGTCTGGGCATACCCGGTGCACTTAGGGCGAGAAAGCAAAAGACACACAATTGATGGACAGAATGCAGAACAAATCAAAACATTCACCCCCAGTCAAGAGATCTGGGTTAAATCCATCATTCTTTTGCTAACCATACCACCCCAGTTTAGACCTGGCCATATGCAAATCAGTCTTGAACCTGTGCCTCATGGGGACAGTCCAGCCTGAACTGCTAAGCCAGGTCCTCCCTGGACCGGAAACAAGCATCCTAGGACCAGTTTTGGGGTTTCACCCCTCTTCAGCCAGGTTAGCTTGATTCCAGTGGCACAGTGAGGCCGGGACCCACGTCTGGGCATACCCGGTGCACTTAGGGCGAGAAAGCAAAAGACACACAATTAATGGACGGAATGCAGAACAAATCAAAACATTCACCCCCAGTCAAGAGATCTGGGTTAAATCCATCATTCTTTTGTTCACCATGCCACCCCAGTTTAGATCTGGCCATATGCTCATCAGTCTTGACCCTGTGCCTCATGGAAACAGTCCAGCCCGAACTGCTAAGCCAACTCCTCCCTGGACCGGAAACAAGCATCCTAGGACTGGTTTCGGGGTTTCACCCCTCTTCAGCCAGGATAGCTTGATTCCAGTGGCACAGTGAGCCCGGGACCCACGTCTGGGCATACCCGGTGCACTTAGGGCGAGAAAGCAAAAGACACACAATTGATGGACAGAATGCAGAACAAATCAAAACATTCACCCCCAGTCAAGAGATCTGGGTTAAATCCATCATTCTTTTGCTAACCATACCACCCCAGTTTAGACCTGGCCATATGCAAATCAGTCTTGAACCTGTGCCTCATGGGGACAGTCCAGCCTGAACTGCTAAGCCAGGTCCTCCCTGGACCGGAAACAAGCATCCTAGGACCAGTTTTGGGGTTTCACCCCTCTTCAGCCAGGTTAGCTTGATTCCAGTGGCACAGTGAGGCCGGGACCCACGTCTGGGCATACCCGGTGCACTTAGGGCGAGAAAGCAAAAGACACACAATTAATGGACAGAATGCAGAACAAATCAAAACATTCACCCCCAGTCAAGAGATCTGGGTTAAATCCATCATTCTTTTGTTCACCATGCCACCCCAGTTTAGATCTGGCCATATGCTCATCAGTCTTGACCCTGTGCCTCATGGAAACAGTCCAGCCCGAACTCCTAAGCCAGGTCCTCCCTGGACCGGAAACAGGCATCCTATGACCGGTTTCGGGGTTTCACCCCTCTGCAGCCAGGTTAGCTTGATTCCAGTGGCACAGTGAGCCCGGGACCCACGTCTGGGATTACCTGGTGCATTTAGGGAGAGAAAGCAAAAGACACACAATTGATGGACGGAATGCAGAACAAATCAAAACATTCACCCCCAGTCAAGAGATCTAGGTTAAATCCATCATTCTTTTGCTCACCATGCCACACCAGTTTAGACCTGGCCATATGGAAATCAGTCTTGACCCTGTGCCTCATGGGAACAGTCCAGCCTGAACTGCTAAGCCAGGTCCTCCCTGGACCGGAAACAAGCATCCTAGGACCGGTTTCGGGGTTTCACCCCTCTTCAGCCAGGTTAGCTTGATTCCAGTGGCAAAGTGAGCCCGGGACCCACGTCTGGGCATACCCGGTGCACTTAGGGCGAGAAAGCAAAAGACACACAATTGATGGACAGAATGCAGAACAAATCAAAACATTCACCCCCAGTCAAGAGATCTGGGTTAAATCCATCATTCTTTTGTTCACCATGCCACCCCAGTTTAGATCTGGCCATATGCTCATCAGTCTTGACCCTGTGCCTCATGGAAACAGTCCAGCCCGAACTGCTAAGCCAAGTCCTCCCTGGACCGGAAACAAGCATCCTAGGACTGGTTTCGGGGTTTCACCCCTCTTCAGCCAGGATAGCTTGATTCCAGTGGCACAGTGAGCCCGGGACCCACGTCTGGGCATACCCGGTGCACTTAGGGCGAGAAAGCAAAAGACACACAATTGATGGACAGAATGCAGAACAAATCAAAACATTCACCCCCAGTCAAGAGATCTGGGTTAAATCCATCATTCTTTTGCTAACCATACCACCCCAGTTTAGACCTGGCCATATGCAAATCAGTCTTGAACCTGTGCCTCATGGGGACAGTCCAGCCTGAACTGCTAAGCCAGGTCCTCCCTGGACTGGAAACAAGCATCCTAGGACCAGTTTTGGGGTTTCACCCCTCTTCAGCCAGGTTAGCTTGATTCCAGTGGCACAGTGAGGCCGGGACCCACGTCTGGGCATACCCGGTGCACTTAGGGCGAGAAAGCAAAAGACACACAATTAATGGACGGAATGCAGAACAAATCAAAACATTCACCCCCAGTCAAGAGATCTGGGTTAAATCCATCATTCTTTTGTTCACCATGCCACCCCTGTTTAGATCTGGCCATATGCAAATCAGTCTTGACCCTGTGCCTCATGGAAACAGTCCAGCCTGAACTGCTAAGCCAGGTCCTCCCTGGACCGGAAACAAGCATCCTAGGACCGGTTTCGGGGTTTCACCCCTCTTCAGCCAGGTTAGATTGATTCCAGTGGCACAGTGAGCCCAGGACCCACGTCTAGGCATACCCGTCGCACTTAGGGCGAGAAAGCAAAAGACACAATTGATGGACGGAATGCAGAACAAATCAAAACATTCACCCACAGTCAAGAGATCTGGGTTAAATCCATCATACTTTTGCTCACCATGCCACTCCAGTTTAGAACAGGCCATATGCAAATCAGTCTTGACCCTGTGCCTCATGGGAACAGTCCAGCCCAAACTGCTAAGCCAGGTCCTCCCTGGACCGGAAACAAGCATCCTATGACCGGTTTCGGGGTTTCACCCTTCTTCAGCCAGGATAGCTTGATTCCAGTGGCACAGTGAGCCCGAGACCCACGTCTGGGCATACCCGGCGCACTTAGGGCGAGAAAGCAAAAGACACACAATTGATGGACAGAATGCAGAACAAATCAAAACATTCACCCCCAGTCAAGAGATCTGGGTTAAATCCATCATTCTTTTGTTCACCATGCCACCCCAGTTTAGATCTGGCCATATGCTCATCAGTCTTGACCCTGTGCCTCATGGAAACAGTCCAGCCCGAACTGCTAAGCCAAGTCCTCCCTGGACCGGAAACAAGCATCCTAGGACTGGTTTCGGGATTTCACCCCTCTTCAGCCAGGATAGCTTGATTCCAGTGGCACAGTGAGCCCGGGACCCACGTCTGGGCATACCCGGTGCACTTAGGGCGAGAAAGCAAAAGACACACAATTGATGGACAGAATGCAGAACAAATCAAAACATTCACCCCCAGTCAAGAGATCTGGGTTAAATCCATCATTCTTTTGCTAACCATACCACCCCAGTTTAGACCTGGCCATATGCAAATCAGTCTTGAACCTTTGCCTCATGGGGACAGTCCAGCCTGAACTGCTAAGCCAGGTCCTCCCTGGACCGGAAACAAGCATCCTAGGACCAGTTTTGGGGTTTCACCCCTCTTCAGCCAGGTTAGCTTGATTCCAGTGGCACAGTGAGGCCGGGACCCACGTCTGGGCATTCCCGGTGCACTTAGGGCGAGAAAGCAAAAGACACACAATTAATGGACGGAATGCAGAACAAATCAAAACATTCACCCCCAGTCAAGAGATCTGGGTTAAATCCATCATTCTTTTGTTCACCATGCCACCCCTGTTTAGATCTGGCCATATGCAAATCAGTCTTGACCCTGTGCCTCATGGAAACAGTCCAGCCTGAACTGCTAAGCCAGGTCCTCCCTGGACCGGAAACAAGCATCCTAGGACCGGTTTCGGGGTTTCACCCCTCTTCAGCCAGGTTAGATTGATTCCAGTGGCACAGTGAGCCCAGGACCCACGTCTAGGCATACCCGTCGCACTTAGGGCGAGAAAGCAAAAGACACAATTGATGGACGGAATGCAGAACAAATCAAAACATTCACCCACAGTCAAGAGATCTGGGTTAAATCCATCATACTTTTGCTCACCATGCCACTCCAGTTTAGAACAGGCCATATGCAAATCAGTCTTGACCCTGTGCCTCATGGGAACAGTCCAGCCCAAACTGCTAAGCCAGGTCCTCCCTGGACCGGAAACAAGCATCCTATGACCGGTTTCGGGGTTTCACCCTTCTTCAGCCAGGATAGCTTGATTCCAGTGGCACAGTGAGCCCGAGACCCACGTCTGGGCATACCCGGCGCACTTAGGGCGAGAAAGCCAAAGACACACAATTAATGGACGGAATGCAGAACAAATCAAAACATTTACCCCCAGTCAAGAGATCTGGGTTAAATCCATCATTCTTTTGCTCACCATGCCACCCCAGTTTAGATCTGGCCATATGCAAATCAGTCTTGACCCTGTGCCTCATGGGGACAGTCCAGCCTGAACTGCTAAGCCAGGTCCTCCCTGGACCGGAAACAAGCATCCTAGGACCGGTTTCGGGGTTTCACCCCTCTTCAGCCAGGTTAGCTTGATTCCAGTGGCACAGTGAGCCCGGGACCCACGTCTGGGCATACCCGGTGCACTTAGGGCGAGAAAGCAAAAGACACACAATTGATGGACAGAATGCAGAACAAATCAAAACATTCACCCCCAGTCAAGAGATCTGGGTTAAATCCATCATTCTTTTGTTCACCATGCCACCCCAGTTTAGATCTGGCCATATGCTCATCAGTCTTGACCCTGTGCCTCATGGAAACAGTCCTGCCCGAATGCTAAGCCAGGTCCTCCCTGGACCGGAAACAGGCATCCTATGACCGGTTTCGGGGTTTCACCCCTCTGCAGCCAGGTTAGCTTGATTCCAGTGGCACAGTGAGCCCGGGACCCACGTCTGGGATTACCTGGTGCATTTAGGGAGAGAAAGCAAAGACACACAATTGATGGACGGAATGCAGAACAAATCAAAACATTCACCCCCAGTCAAGAGATCTAGGTTAAATCCATCATTCTTTTGCTCACCATGCCACACCAGTTTAGACCTGGCCATATGGAAATCAGTCTTGACCCTGTGCCTCATGGGAACAGTCCAGCCTGAACTGCTAAGCCAGGTCCTCCCTGGACCGGAAACAAGCATCCTAGGACCGGTTTCGGGGTTTCACCCCTCTTCAGCCAGGTTAGCTTGATTCCAGTGGCAAAGTGAGCCCGGGACCCACGTCTGGGCATACCCGGTGCACTTAGGGCGAGAAAGCAAAAGACACACAATTGATGGACAGAATGCAGAACAAATCAAAACATTCACCCCCAGTCAAGAGATCTGGGTTAAATCCATCATTCTTTTGTTCACCATGCCACCCCAGTTTAGATCTGGCCATATGCTCATCAGTCTTGACCCTGTGCCTCATGGAAACAGTCCAGCCCGAACTGCTAAGCCAAGTCCTCCCTGGACCGGAAACAAGCATCCTAGGACTGGTTTCGGGGTTTCACCACTCTTCAGCCAGGATAGCTTGATTCCAGTGGCACAGTGAGCCCGGGACCCACGTCTGGGCATACCCGCCGCACTCAGGGCGAGAAAGCAAAAGACACACAATTGATGGACGGAATGCAGAACAAATCAAAACATTCACCCACAGTCAAGAGATCTGGGTTACATCCAACATTCTTTTGCTCACCATGCCACCCCAGTTTAGACCTGGCCATATGCCAATCAGTCTTGACCCTGTTCCTCATGGGAACAGTCCAGCCCAAACTGCTAAGCAAGGTCCTCCCTGGACCGGAAACAAGCATCCTAGGACCGGTTTCAGGGTTTCACCCCTCTGCAGCCAGGTTAGCTTGATTCCAGTGGCACAGTGAGCCCGGGACCCACGTCTGGGCATACCCGGTGCACTTCGGGCGAGAAAGCAAAGACACACAATTGATGGACGGAATGCAGAACAAATCAAAACATTCACCCCCAGTCAAGAGATCTGGGTTAAATCCATCATTCTTTTGTTCACCATGCCACCCCAGTTTAGATCTGGCCATATGCTCATCAGTCTTGACCCTGTGCCTCATGGAAACAGTCCAGCCCGAACTGCTAAGCCAGGTCCTCCCTGGACCGGAAACAAGCATCCTAGGACTGGTTTCGGGGTTTCACCCCTCTTCAGCCAGGATAGCTTGATTCCAGTGGCACAGTGAGCCCGGGACCCACGTCTGGGCATACCCGCCGCACTCAGGGCGAGAAAGCAAAAGACACACAATTGATGGACGGAATGCAGAACAAATCAAAACATTCACCCACAGTCAAGAGATCTGGGTTACATCCAACATTCTTTTGCTCACCATGCCACCCCAGTTTAGACCTGGCCATATGCCAATCAGTCTTGACCCTGTTCCTCATGGGAGCAGTCCAGCCCAAACTGCTAAGCAAGGTCCTCCCTGGACCGGAAACAAGCATCCTAGGACCGGTTTCGGGGTTTCACCCCTCTGCAGCCAGGTTAGCTTGATTCCAGTGGCACAGTGAGCCCGGGACCCACGTCTGGGCATACCCGGTGCACTTCGGGTGAGAAAGCAAAGACACACAATTGATGGACGGAATGCAGAACAAATCAAAACATTCACCCCCAGTCAAGAGATCTAGGTAAAATCCATCATTCTTTTGCTCACCATGCCACCCCAGTTTAGACCTGGCCATATGCAAATCAGTCTTGACCCTGTGCCTCATGGGAACAGTCCAGCCTGAACTGCTAAGCCAGGTCCTCCCTGGACTGGAAACAAGCATCCTAGGACCAGTTTCGGGGTTTCACCCCTCTTCAGCCAGGTTAGCTTGATTCCAGTGGCACAGTGAGGCCGGGACCCACGTCTGGGCATACCCGGTGCACTTAGGGCGAGAAAGCAAAAGACACACAATTAATGGACGGAATGCAGAACAAATCAAAACATTCACCCCCAGTCAAGAGATCTGGGTTAAATCCATCATTCTTTTGTTCACCATGCCACCCCTGTTTAGATCTGGCCATATGCAAATCAGTCTTGACCCTGTGCCTCATGGAAACAGTCCAGCCTGAACTGCTAAGCCAGGTCCTCCCTGGACCGGAAACAAGCATCCTAGGACCGGTTTCGGGGTTTCACCCCTCTTCAGCCAGGTTAGATTGATTCCAGTGGCACAGTGAGCCCAGGACCCACGTCTGGGCATACCCGTCGCACTTAGGGCGAGAAAGCAAAAGACACAATTGATGGACGGAATGCAGAACAAATCAAAACATTCACCCACAGTCAAGAGATCTGGGTTAAATCCATCATACTTTTGCTCACCATGCCACTCCAGTTTAGAACAGGCCATATGCAAATCAGTCTTGACCCTGTGCCTCATGGGAACAGTCCAGCCCAAACTGCTAAGCCAGGTCCTCCCTGGACCGGAAACAAGCATCCTATGACCGGTTTCGGGGTTTCACCCTTCTTCAGCCAGGATAGCTTGATTCCAGTGGCACAGTGAGCCCGAGACCCACGTCTGGGCATACCCGGCGCACTTAGGGCGAGAAAGCCAAAGACACACAATTAATGGACGGAATGCAGAACAAATCAAAACATTCACCCCCAGTCAAGAGATCTGGGTTAAATCCATCATTATTTTGCTCACCATGCCACCCCAGTTTAGATCTGGCCATATGCAAATCAGTCTTGACCCTGTGCCTCATGGGGACAGTCCAGCCTGAACTGCTAAGCCAGGTCCTCCCTGGACCGGAAACAAGCATCCTAGGACCGGTTTCGGGGTTTCACCCCTCTTCAGCCAGGTTAGCTTGATTCCAGTGGCACAGTGAGCCCGGGACCCACGTCTGGGCATACCCGGTGCACTTAGGGCGAGAAAGCAAAAGACACACAATTGATGGACAGAATGCAGAACAAATCAAAACATGCACCCCCAGTCAAGAGATCTGGGTTAAATCCATCATTCTTTTGTTCACCATGCCACCCCAGTTTAGATCTGGCCATATGCTCATCAGTCTTGACCCTGTGCCTCATGGAAACAGTCCAGCCCGAACTGCTAAGCCAGGTCCTCCCTGGACCGGAAACAGGCATCCTATGACCGGTTTCGGGGTTTCACCCCTCTGCAGCCAGGTTAGCTTGATTCCAGTGGCACAGTGAGCCCGGGACCCACGTCTGGGATTACCTGGTGCATTTAGGGAGAGAAAGCAAAGACACACAATTGATGGACGGAATGCAGAACAAATCAAAACATTCACCCCCAGTCAAGAGATCTAGGTTAAATCCATCATTCTTTTGCTCACCATGCCACACCAGTTTAGACCTGGCCATATGGAAATCAGTCTTGACCCTGTGCCTGATGGGAACAGTCCAGCCTGAACTGCTAAGCCAGGTCCTCCCTGGACCGGAAACAAGCATCCTAGGACCGGTTTCGGGGTTTCACCCCTCTTCAGCCAGGTTAGCTTGATTCCAGTGGCAAAGTGAGCCCGGGACCCACGTCTGGGCATACCCGGTGCACTTAGGGCGAGAAAGCAAAAGACACACAATTGATGGACAGAATGCAGAACAAATCAAAACATTCACCCCCAGTCAAGAGATCTGGGTTAAATCCATCATTCTTTTGTTCACCATGCCACCCCAGTTTAGATCTGGCCATATGCTCATCAGTCTTGACCCTGTGCCTCATGGAAACAGTCCAGCCCGAACTGCTAAGCCAAGTCCTCCCTGGACTGGAAACAAGCATCCTAGGACTGGTTTCGGGGTTTCACCCCTCTTCAGCCAGGATAGCTTGATTCCAGTGGCACAGTGAGCCCGGGACCCACGTCTGGGCATACCCGGTGCACTTAGGGCGAGAAAGCAAAAGACACACAATTGATGGACAGAATGCAGAACAAATCAAAACATTCACCCCCAGTCAAGAGATCTGGGTTAAATCCATCATTCTTTTGCTAACCATACCACCCCAGTTTAGACCTGGCCATCTGCAAATCAGTCTTGAACCTGTGCCTCATGGGGACAGTCCAGCCTGAACTGCTAAGCCAGGTCCTCCCTGGACCGGAAACAAGCATCCTAGGACCAGTTTTGGGGTTTCACCCCTCTTCAGCCAGGTTAGCTTGATTCCAGTGGCACAGTGAGGCCGGGACCCACGTCTGGGCATACCCGGTGCACTTAGGGCGAGAAAGCAAAAGACACACAATTAATGGACGGAATGCAGAACAAATCAAAACATTCACCCCCAGTCAAGAGATCTGGGTTAAATCCATCATTCTTTTGTTCACCATGCCACCCCTGTTTAGATCTGGCCATATGCAAATCAGTCTTGACCCTGTGCCTCATGGAAACAGTCCAGCCTGAACTGCTAAGCCAGGTCCTCCCTGGACCGGAAACAAGCATCCTAGGACCGGTTTCGGGGTTTCACCCCTCTTCAGCCAGGTTAGATTGATTCCAGTGGCACAGTGAGCCCAGGACCCACGTCTGGGCATACCCGTCGCACTTAGGGCGAGAAAGCAAAAGACACAATTGATGGACGGAATGCAGAACAAATCAAAACATTCACCCACAGTCAAGAGATCTGGGTTAAATCCATCATACTTTTGCTCACCATGCCACTCCAGTTTAGAACAGGCCATATGCAAATCAGTCTTGACCCTGTGCCTCATGGGAACAGTCCAGCCCAAACTGCTAAGCCAGGTCCTCCCTGGACCGGAAACAAGCATCCTATGACCGGTTTCGGGGTTTCACCCTTCTTCAGCCAGGATAGCTTGATTCCAGTGGCACAATGAGCCCGAGACCCACGTCTGGGCATACCCGGCGCACTTAGGGCGAGAAAGCCAAAGACACACAATTAATGGACGGAATGCAGAACAAATCAAAACATTTACCCCCAGTCAAGAGATCTGGGTTAAATCCATCATTCTTTTGCTCACCATGCCACCCCAGTTTAAATCTGGCCATATGCAAATCAGTCTTGACCCTGTGCCTCATGGGGACAGTCCAGCCTGAACTGCTAAGCCAGGTCCTCCCTGGACCGGAAACAAGCATCCTAGGACCGGTTTCGGGGTTTCACCCCTCTTCAGCCAGGTTAGCTTGATTCCAGTGGCACAGTGAGCCCGGGACCCACGTCTGGGCATACCCGGTGCACTTAGGGCGAGAAAGCAAGAGACACACAATTGATGGACAGAATGCAGAACAAATCAAAACATTCACCCCCAGTCAAGAGATCTGGGTTAAATCCATCATTCTTTTGTTCACCATGCCACCCCAGTTTAGATCTGGCCATATGCTCATCAGTCTTGACCCTGTGCCTCATGGAAACAGTCCAGCCCGAACTGCTAAGCCAGGTCCTCCCTGGACCGGAAACAGGCATCCTATGACCGGTTTCGGGGTTTCACCCCTCTGCAGCCAGGTTAGCTTGATTCCAGTGGCACAGTGAGCCCGGGACCCACGTCTGGGATTACCTGGTGCATTTAGGGAGAGAAAGCAAAGACACACAATTGATGGACGGAATGCAGAACAAATCAAAACATTCACCCCCAGTCAAGAGATCTGGGTTATATCCATCCTTCATTTGCTCACCATGCCACCCCAGTTTAGACCTGGCCATATGCCAATCAGTCTTGACCCTGTTCCTCATGGGAACAGTCCAGCCCAAACTGCTAAGCAAGGTCCTCCCTGGACCGGAAACAAGCATCCTAGGACCGGTTTCGGGGTTTCACCCCTCTTCAGCCAGGTTAACTTGATTCCAGTGGCAAAGTGAGCCCGGGACCCACGTCTGGGCATACCCGGTGCACTTAGGGCGAGAAAGCAAAAGACACACAATTGATGTACAGAATGCAGAACAAATCAAAACATTCACCCCCAGTCAAGAGATCTGGGTTAAATCCATCATTCTTTTGTTCACCATGCCACCCCAGTTTAGATCTGGCCATATGCTCATCAGTCTTGACCCTGTGCCTCATGGAAACAGTCCAGCCCGAACTGCTAAGCCAAGTCCTCCCTGGACCGGAAACAAGCATCCTAGGACTGGTTTCGGGGTTTCACCCCTCTTCAGCCAGGATAGCTTGATTCCAGTGGCACAGTGAGCCCGGGACCCACGTCTGGGCATACCCGCCGCACTCAGGGCGAGATAGCAAAAGACACACAATTGATGGACGGAATGCAGAACAAATCAAAACATTCACCCACAGTCAAGAGATCTGGGTTACATCCAACATTCTTTTGCTCACCATGCCACCCCAGTTTAGACCTGGCCATATGCCAATCAGTCTTGACCCTGTTCCTCATGGGAACAGTCCAGCCCAAACTGCTAAGCAAGGTCCTCCCTGGACCGGAAACAAGCATCCTAGGACCGGTTTCGGGGTTTCACCCCTCTGCAGCCAGGTTAGCTTGATTCCAGTGGCACAGTGAGCCCGGGACCCACGTCTGGGCATACCCGGTGCACTTCGGGCGAGAAAGCAAAGACACACAATTGATGGACGGAATGCAGAACAAATCAAAACATTCACCCCCAGTCAAGAGATCTAGGTAAAATCCATCATTCTTTTGCTCACCATGCCACCCCAGTTTAGACCTGGCCATATGCAAATCAGTCTTGACCCTGTGCCTCATGGGAACAGTCCAGCCTGAACTGCTAAGCCAGGTCCTCCCTGGACCGGAAACAAGCATCCTAGGACCAGTTTCGGGGTTTCACCCCTCTTCAGCCAGGTTAGCTTGATTCCAGTGGCACAGTGAGGCTGGGACCCACGTCTGGGCATACCCGGTGCACTTAGGGCGAGAAAGCAAAAGACACACAATTAATGGACGGAATGCAGAACAAATCAAAACATTCACCCCCAGTCAAGAGATCTGGGTTAAATCCATCATTCTTTTGTTCACCATGCCACCCCAGTTTAGATCTGGCCATATGCAAATCAGTCTTGACCCTGTGCCTCATGGAAACAGTCCAGCCTGAACTGCTAAGCCAGGTCCTCCCTGGACCGGAAACAAGCATCCTAGGACGGGTTTCGGGGTTTCACCGCTCTGCAGCCAGGTTAGCTTGATTCCAGTGGCACAGTGAGCCCGGGACCCACGTCTGGGCATACCCGGTGCACTTAGGGCAAGAAAGCAAAGACACACAATTAATGGACGGAATGCAGAACAAATCAAAACATTCACCCCCAGTCAAGAGATCTTGGTTAAATCCATCATTCTTTTGCTCACCATGCCACCCCAGTTTCGATCTGGCCATACGCAAATCAGTCTTGACCCTGTGCCTCATTGGAACAGTCCAGCCTGAACTGCTAAGCCAGGTCCTCCCTGGACCGGAAACAAGCATCCTAGGACCGGTTTCGGGGTTTCACCCCTCTTCAGCCAGGTTAGATTGATTCCAGTGGCACAGTGAGCCCGGGACCCACATCTGGGCATACCCGGAGCACTTAGGGCGAGAAAGCAAAAGACACACAATTGATGGACAGAATGCAGAACAAATCAAAACATTCACCCCCAGTCAAGAGATCTGGGTTATATCCATCCTTCATTTGCTCACCATGCCACCCCAGTTTAGACCTGGCCATATGCAAATCAGTCATGACCCTGTGCCTCATGGGAACAGTCCAGCCCAAACTGCTAAGCCAGGTCCTCCCTGGACCGGAAACAAGCATCCTAGGACCAGTTTCGGGGTTTCATCCCTCTTCAGCCACTATAGCTTGATTCCAGTGGCACAGTGAGCCCAGGACCCACGTCTGGGCATACCCGGCGCACTTAGGGTGAGAAAGCAAAAGACACAATTGATGGACGGAATGCAGAACAAATCAAAACATTCACCCACAGTCAAGAGATCTGGGTTAAATCCATCATTCTTTTCCTCACAATGCCACTCCAGTTTAGACCAGGCCATATGCAAATCAGTCTTGACCCTGTGCCTCATGGGAACAGTCCAGCCCAAACTGCTAAGCCAGGTCCTCCCTGGACCGGAAACAAGCATCCTAGTACCGGTTTGCGGGGTTTCGCCCTTCTTCAGCCAGGATAGCTTGATTCCAGTGGCACAGTGAGCCCGAGACCCACGTCTGGGCATACCCGGCGCACTTAGGGCGAGAAAGCAAAAGACACACAATTAATGGACGGAATGCAGAACAAATCAAAACATTCACCCCCAGTCAAGAGATCTGGGTTAAATCCATCATTCTTTTGTTCACCATGCCACCCCAGTTTAGATCTGGCCATATGCTCATCAGTCTTGACCCTGTGCCTCATGGAAACAGTCCAGCCCGAACTGCTAAGCCAGGTCCTCCCTGGACCGGAAACAAGCATCCTAGGACCGGTTTCGGGGTTTCACCCCTCTGCAGCCAGGTTAGCTTGATTCCAGTGGCACAGTGAGCCCGGGACCCACGTCTGGGCATACCCGGCGCACTTAGGGCGAGAAAGCAAAAGACTCAATATTAATGGACGGAATGCAGAACAAATCAAAACATTCACCCCCAGTCAAGAGATCTTGGTTAGATCCATAATTATTTTGCTCACCATGCCACCCCAGTTTAGACCCGGCAATATGCAAATCGATTTTGACCCTGTGCCTCATGGGAACAGTCCAGCCCGAACTGCTAAGCCAGGTCCTCCCTGGACCGGAAATAAGCATCCTAGGACAGCTTTCGGGGTTTCATCCCTCTTCAGCCAGGATAGCTTGATTCCAGTGGCACAGTGAGCCCGGGACCCACGTCTGGGCATACCAGGCGCACTTAGGGCGAGAAAGCAAAAGACACACAATTGATGGACGGAATGCAGAACAAATCAAAACATTCACCCCCAGTCAAGAGATCTGGGTTAAATCCATAATTATTTTGCTCACCATGCCACCCCAGTTTAGACCCGGCAATATGCAAATCAATTTTGACCCTGTGCCTCATGGGAACAGTCCAGCCCGAACTGCTAAGCCAGGTCCTCCCTGGACCGGAAATAAGCATCCTAGGACAGCTTTCGGGGTTTCATCCCTCTTCAGCCAGGATAGCTTGATTCCAGTGGCACAGTGAGCCCAGGACCCACGTCTGGGCATACCCGTCGCACTTAGGGCGAGAAAGCAAAAGACACAATTGATGGACGGAATGCAGAACAAATCAAAACATTCACCCACAGTCAAGAGATCTGGGTTAAATCCATCATACTTTTGCTCACCATGCCACTCCAGTTTAGACCAGGCCATATGCAAATCAGTCTTGACCCTGTGCCTCATGGGAACAGTCCAGCCCAAACTGCTAAGCCAGGTCCTCCCTGGACCGGAAACAAGCATCCTATGACCGGTTTCGGGGTTTCACCCTTCTTCAGCCAGGATAGCTTGATTCCAGTGGCACAGTGAGCCCGAGACCCACGTCTGGGCATACCCGGCGCACTTAGGGCGAGAAAGCCAAAGACACACAATTAATGGACGGAATGCAGAGCAAATCAAAACATTCACCCCCAGTCAAGAGATCTGGGTTAAATCCATCATTCTTTTGCTCACCATGCCACCCCAGTTTGGACCTGGCAATATGCAAATCAGTCTTGACCCTGTGCCTCATGGGAACAGTCCAGCCCGAACTGCTAAGCCAGGTCCTCCCTGGACCGGAAACAAGCATCCTAGGACCTGTTTCGGGGTTTCACCCCTCGTCAGCCAGGATAGCTTGATTCCAGTGGCACAGTGAGCCCGGGACCCACGTCTGGGCATACCCGGCGCACTTACGGCGAGAAAGCAAAAGACATACAATTGATGGACGGAATGGAGAACAAATCAAAACATTCACCCCCAGTCAAGAGACCTGGGTTAAATCCATCATTCTTTTGCTCACCATGCCACCCCAGTTTAGACCTGGCAATATGCAAATCAGTCTTGACCCTGTGCCTCATGGGAACAGTCCGGCCCGAACTGCTAAGCCAGGTCCTCCCTGGACTGGAAACAAGCATCCTAGGACCGGTTTCGGGGTTTCACCCCTCTTCAGCCAGGATAGCTTGATTCCAGTGGCACAGTGAGCCCGGGACCCACATCTGGGCATACCCGGCGCACTTAGGGCGTGAAAGAAAAAGACACACAATTGATGGACAGAATGCAGAACAAATCAAAACATTCACCCCCAGTCAAGAGATCTGGGTTAAATCCATCATTCTTTTGCTAACCATACCACCCCAGTTTAGACCTGGCAATATGGAAATCAGTCTTGACTCTGTGCCTCATGGGAACAGTCCAGCCCAAACTGCCAAGCCAGGTCCTCCCTGGACCGGAAACAAGCATCCTAGGACCGGTTTCGGAGTTTCACCCCTCTTCAGCCAGGATAGCGTGATTCCAGTGGCATAGTGAGCCAGGGACGCACGTCTGGGCATACCCGGCGCACTTAGGGCGAGAAAGCAAATGACACACAATTGATGGACGGAATGCAGAACAAATCAAATCATTCACCCCCAGTCAAGAGATCTGGGTTAAATCCATCATTCTTTTGCTCACCATGCCACCCCAGTTTAGACCTGGCCATATGCAAATCAGTCTTGACCCTGTGCCTCATGGGAACAGTCCAGCCCGAACTGCTAAGCCAGGTCCTCCCTGGACCAGAAACAAGCATCCTAGGACCGGTTTCGGGGTCTCACCCTTCTTCAGCCAGGATAGCTTGATTCCAGTGGCACAGTGAGGCCGGGACCCACATCTGGGCATACCCGGCGCACTTAGGGCGAGAAAGCAAAAGACACACAATTAATGGACGGAATGCAGAACAAATCAAAACATTCACCCCCAGTCAAGAGATCTAGGTTAAATCCATCATTCTTTTGTTCACCATGCCACCCCAGTTTAGATCTGGCCATATGCTCATCAGTCCTGACCCTGTGCCTCATGGAAACAGTCCAGCCCGAACTGCTAAGCCAGGTCCTCCCTGGACCGGAAACAAGCATCCTAGGACCGGTTTCGGGCTTTCACCCCTCTGCAGCCAGGTTAGCTGGATTCCAGTGGCACAGTGAGCCCGGGACCCACGTCTGGGCTTACCCGGCGCACAATCAAAACATTCACCCACAGTCAAGAGATCTGGGTTACATCCATCATTCTTTTGCTCACCATGCCACCCCAGTTTAGAGTAGACCTGGCCATATGCCAACCAGTCTTGACCCTGTGCCTCATGGGAACAGTCCAGCCCAAACTGCTAAGCCAGGTCCTCCCTGGACCGGAAGCAAGCATCCTAGGACCGGTTTCGGGGTTTCACCCTTCTTCAGCCAGGATAGCTTGATTCCAGTGGCACAGAGAGCCCGAGACCCACGTCTGGGCATACCCGGCGCACGTAGGGCGAGAAAGCAAAAGACACACAATTAATGGACGGAATGCAGAACAAATCAAAACATTCACCCCCAGTCAAGAGATCTGGGTTAAATCCATCATTCTTTTGTTCACCATGCCACCCCAGTTTAGATCTGGCCATATGCTCATCAGTCTTGACCCTGTGCCTCATGGAAACAGTCCAGCCCGAACTGCTAAGCCAGGTCCTCCCTGGACCGGAAACAAGCATCCTAGGACGGGTTTCGGGGTTTCACCGCTCTGCAGCCAGGTTAGCTTGATTCCAGTGGCACAGTGAGCCCGGGACCCACGTCTGGGCATACCCGGTGCACTTAGGGCAAGAAAGCAAAGACACACAATTAATGGACGGAATGCAGAACAAATCAAAACATTCACCCCCAGTCAAGAGATCTTGGTTAAATCCATCATTCTTTTGCTCACCATGCCACCCCAGTTTCGATCTGGCCATACGCAAATCAGTCTTGACCCTGTGCCTCATTGGAACAGTCCAGCCTGAACTGCTAAGCCAGGTCCTCCCTGGACCGGAAACAAGCATCCTAGGACCGGTTTCGGGGTTTCACCCCTCTTCAGCCAGGTTAGATTGATTCCAGTGGCACAGTGAGCCCGGGACCCACATCTGGGCATACCCGGAGCACTTAGGGCGAGAAAGCAAAAGACACACAATTGATGGACAGAATGCAGAACAAATCAAAACATTCACCCCCAGTCAAGAGATCTGGGTTATATCCATCCTTCATTTGCTCACCATGCCACCCCAGTTTAGACCTGGCCATATGCAAATCAGTCATGACCCTGTGCCTCATGGGAACAGTCCAGCCCAAACTGCTAAGCCAGGTCCTCCCTGGACCGGAAACAAGCATCCTAGGACCAGTTTCGGGGTTTCATCCCTCTTCAGCCACTATAGCTTGATTCCAGTGGCACAGTGAGCCCAGGACCCACGTCTGGGCATACCCGGCGCACTTAGGGCGAGAAAGCAAAAGACACACAATTAATGGACGGAATGCAGAACAAATCAAAACATTCACCCCCAGTCAAGAGATCTGGGTTAAATCCATCATTCTTTTCCTCACCATGCCACTCCAGTTTAGACCAGGCCATATGCAAATCAGTCTTGACCCTGTGCCTCATGGGAACAGTCCAGCCCAAACTGCTAAGCCAGGTCCTCCCTGGACCGGAAACAAGCATCCTAGTACCGGTTTGCGGGGTTTCGCCCTTCTTCAGCCAGGATAGCTTGATTCCAGTGGCACAGTGAGCCCGAGACCCACGTCTGGGCATACCCGGCGCACTTAGGGCGAGAAAGCAAAAGACACACAATTAATGGACGGAATGCAGAACAAATCAAAACATTCACCCCCAGTCAAGAGATCTGGGTTAAATCCATCATTCTTTTGTTCACCATGCCACCCCAGTTTAGATCTGGCCATATGCTCATCAGTCTTGACCCTGTGCCTCATGGAAACAGTCCAGCCCGAACTGCTAAGCCAGGTCCTCCCTGGACCGGAAACAAGCATCCTAGGACCGGTTTCGGGGTTTCACCCCTCTGCAGCCAGGTTAGCTTGATTCCAGTGGCACAGTGAGCCCGGGACCCACGTCTGGGCATACCCGGCGCACTTAGGGCGAGAAAGCAAAAGACTCAATATTAATGGACGGAATGCAGAACAAATCAAAACATTCACCCCCAGTCAAGAGATCTTGGTTAGATCCATAATTATTTTGCTCACCATGCCACCCCAGTTTAGACCCGGCAATATGCAAATCGATTTTGACCCTGTGCCTCATGGGAACAGTCCAGCCCGAACTGCTAAGCCAGGTCCTCCCTGGACCGGAAATAAGCATCCTAGGACAGCTTTCGGGGTTTCATCCCTCTTCAGCCAGGATAGCTTGATTCCAGTGGCACAGTGAGCCCGGGACCCACGTCTGGGCATACCAGGCGCACTTAGGGCGAGAAAGCAAAAGACACACAATTGATGGACGGAATGCAGAACAAATCAAAACATTCACCCCCAGTCAAGAGATCTGGGTTAAATCCATAATTATTTTGCTCACCATGCCACCCCAGTTTAGACCCGGCAATATGCAAATCAATTTTGACCCTGTGCCTCATGGGAACAGTCCAGCCCGAACTGCTAAGCCAGGTCCTCCCTGGACCGGAAATAAGCATCCTAGGACAGCTTTCGGGGTTTCATCCCTCTTCAGCCAGGATAGCTTGATTCCAGTGGCACAGTGAGCCCAGGACCCACGTCTGGGCATACCCGTCGCACTTAGGGCGAGAAAGCAAAAGACACAATTGATGGACGGAATGCAGAACAAATCAAAACATTCACCCACAGTCAAGAGATCTGGGTTAAATCCATCATACTTTTGCTCACCATGCCACTCCAGTTTAGACCAGGCCATATGCAAATCAGTCTTGACCCTGTGCCTCATGGGAACAGTCCAGCCCAAACTGCTAAGCCAGGTCCTCCCTGGACCGGAAACAAGCATCCTATGACCGGTTTCGGGGTTTCACCCTTCTTCAGCCAGGATAGCTTGATTCCAGTGGCACAGTGAGCCCGAGACCCACGTCTGGGCATACCCGGCGCACTTAGGGCGAGAAAGCCAAAGACACACAATTAATGGACGGAATGCAGAACAAATCAAAACATTCACCCCCAGTCAAGAGATCTGGGTTAAATCCATCATTCTTTTGCTCACCATGCCACCCCAGTTTGGACCTGGCAATATGCAAATCAGTCTTGACCCTGTGCCTCATGGGAACAGTCCAGCCCGAACTGCTAAGCCAGGTCCTCCCTGGACCGGAAACAAGCATCCTAGGACCTGTTTCGGGGTTTCACCCCTCGTCAGCCAGGATAGCTTGATTCCAGTGGCACAGTGAGCCCGGGACCCACGTCTGGGCATACCCGGCGCACTTACGGCGAGAAAGCAAAAGACATACAATTGATGGACGGAATGGAGAACAAATCAAAACATTCACCCCCAGTCAAGAGACCTGGGTTAAATCCATCATTCTTTTGCTCACCATGCCACCCCAGTTTAGACCTGGCAATATGCAAATCAGTCTTGACCCTGTGCCTCATGGGAACAGTCCGGCCCGAACTGCTAAGCCAGGTCCTCCCTGGACTGGAAACAAGCATCCTAGGACCGGTTTCGGGGTTTCACCCCTCTTCAGCCAGGATAGCTTGATTCCAGTGGCACAGTGAGCCCGGGACCCACATCTGGGCATACCCGGCGCACTTAGGGCGTGAAAGAAAAAGACACACAATTGATGGACAGAATGCAGAACAAATCAAAACATTCACCCCCAGTCAAGAGATCTGGGTTAAATCCATCATTCTTTTGCTAACCATACCACCCCAGTTTAGACCTGGCAATATGGAAATCAGTCTTGACTCTGTGCCTCATGGGAACAGTCCAGCCCAAACTGCCAAGCCAGGTCCTCCCTGGACCGGAAACAAGCATCCTAGGACCGGTTTCAGAGTTTCACCCCTCTTCAGCCAGGATAGCGTGATTCCAGTGGCATAGTGAGCCAGGGACGCACGTCTGGGCATACCCGGCGCACTTAGGGCGAGAAAGCAAATGACACACAATTGATGGACGGAATGCAGAACAAATCAAATCATTCACCCCCAGTCAAGAGATCTGGGTTAAATCCATCATTCTTTTGCTCACCATGCCACCCCAGTTTAGACCTGGCCATATGCAAATCAGTCTTGACCCTGTGCCTCATGGGAACAGTCCAGCCCGAACTGCTAAGCCAGGTCCTCCCTGGACCAGAAACAAGCATCCTAGGACCGGTTTCGGGGTCTCACCCTTCTTCAGCCAGGATAGCTTGATTCCAGTGGCACAGTGAGGCCGGGACCCACATCTGGGCATACCCGGCGCACTTAGGGCGAGAAAGCAAAAGACACACAATTAATGGACGGAATGCAGAACAAATCAAAACATTCACCCCCAGTCAAGAGATCTAGGTTAAATCCATCATTCTTTTGTTCACCATGCCACCCCAGTTTAGATCTGGCCATATGCTCATCAGTCCTGACCCTGTGCCTCATGGAAACAGTCCAGCCCGAACTGCTAAGCCAGGTCCTCCCTGGACCGGAAACAAGCATCCTAGGACCGGTTTCGGGCTTTCACCCCTCTGCAGCCAGGTTAGCTGGATTCCAGTGGCACAGTGAGCCCGGGACCCACGTCTGGGCTTACCCGGCGCACAATCAAAACATTCACCCACAGTCAAGAGATCTGGGTTACATCCATCATTCTTTTGCTCACCATGCCACCCCAGTTTAGAGTAGACCTGGCCATATGCCAACCAGTCTTGACCCTGTGCCTCATGGGAACAGTCCAGCCCAAACTGCTAAGCCAGGTCCTCCCTGGACCGGAAGCAAGCATCCTAGGACCGGTTTCGGGGTTTCACCCTTCTTCAGCCAGGATAGCTTGATTCCAGTGGCACAGAGAGCCCGAGACCCACGTCTGGGCATACCCGGCGCACGTAGGGCGAGAAAGCAAAAGACACACAATTAATGGACGGAATGCAGAACAAATCAAAACATTCACCCCCAGTCAAGAGATCTGGGTTAAATCCATCATTCTTTTGTTCACCATGCCACCCCAGTTTAGATCTGGCCATATGCTCATCAGTCTTGACCCTGTGCCTCATGGAAACAGTCCAGCCCGAACTGCTAAGCCAGGTCCTCCCTGGACCGGAAACAAGCATCCTAGGACCGGTTTCGGGGTTTCACCCCTCTGCAGCCAGGTTAGCTGGATTCCAGTGGCACAGTGAGCCCGGGACCCACGTCTGGGCATACCCGGCGCACTTAGGGCGAGAAAGCAAAAGACACACAATTAATGGATGGAATGCAGAACAAATCAAAACATTCACCCCCAGTCAAGAGATCTTGGTTAAATTCATCATTCTTTTGCTCACCATGCCACCCCAGTTTAGATCTGGCCATATGATGTTGATGATGATGTTGATGTTGTAGACTTGTAAAGCGCACAGCTACCCAACACCGGGGCATCCCGGCGCTGTAGACCGCTGGGGAACCCGTCCTGGCTATCCCTGTGAGATTGTCCCTTTCTGGGTATCTCCAAGGTGAAACCAGGCATCCCCGGCGTCTGTGGGGGGCCGTTGTAGAGATGAGGCAAGCTTAATGCCCAGAGTTGCCGAGTGTGTTCCTGGTTAGAGTAGGTACCGAGGCGAGAATTATAGAGTCCGTTTTGACCCTGGTCCACGACCCTGCCACGTCGGGGATTGAACCCTGGTCCCTGGCCGATTCTCTGCTTACGGGTCTGCCACCTCTAACTAGTGAGCCACACCTCTATATGCAAATCAGTCTTGATCCTGTGCCTCATGGGAACAGTCCAGCCTGAACTGCTAAGCCAGGTCCTCCCTCGACCGGAAACAAGCATCCTAGGACCGGTTTTGGGATTTCACCCCTCTTCAGCCAGTTTAGCTTGATTCCAGTAGCACAGTGAGCCCTGACCCACGTCTGGTCATACCCGGTGCACTTAGGGCGAGAAAGCTAAAGACACACAATTGATGGACGGAATGCAGAACAAATCAAAACATTCACCCCCAGTCAAGAGATCTGGGTTAAATCCATCATTCTTTTGCTAACCATACCACCCCAGTTTAGACCTGGCAATATGGAAATCAGTCTCGACTCTGTGCCTCATGGGAACAGTCCAGCCCGAACTGCTAAGCCAGGTCCTCCCTGGACCGGAAACAAGCATCCTAGGACCGGTTTCGGGGTCTCACCCTTCTTCAGCCAGGATAGCTTGATTCCAGTGGCACAGTGAGGCCGGGACCCACATCTGGGCATACCCGGCGCACTTAGGGCGAGAAAGCAAAAGACACACAATTAATGGACGGAATGCAGAACAAATCAAAACATTCACCCCCAGTCAAGAGATCTGGGTTAAATCCATCATTCTTTTGTTCACCATGCCACCCCAGTTTAGATCTGGCCATATGCTCATCAGTCTTGACCCTGTGCCTCATGGAAACAGTCCAGCCCAAACTGCTAAGCCAGGTCCTCCCTGGACCGGAAACAAGCATCCTAGGACCGGTTTCGGGGTTTCACCCCTCTGCAGCCAGGTTAGCTGGATTCCAGTGGCACAGTGAGCCCGGGACCCACGTCTGGGCATACCCGGCGCACAATCAAAACATTCACCCACAGTCAAGAGATCTGGGTTACATCCATCATTCTTTTGCTCACCATGCCACCCCAGTTTAGACCTGGCCATATGCCAATCAGTCTTGACCCTGTGCCTCATGGGAACAGTCCAGCCCAAACTGCTAAGCAAGGTCCTCCCTGGACCGGAAACAAGCATCCTAGTACCAGTTTCGGGGTTTCACCCTTCTTCAGCCAAGATAGCTTGATTTCAGTGGCACAGTGAGCCCGGGACCCACGTCTGGGCATACCAGGCGCACTTAGGGCGAGAAAGCAAAAGACACACAATTTATGGACGGAATGCAGAACAAATCAAAACATTCACCCCCAGTCAAGAGATCTTGGTTAAATTCATCATTCTTTTGCTCACCATGCCACCCCAGTTTAGATCTGGCCATATGCAAATCAGTCTTGACCCTGTGCCTCATGGGAACAGTCCAGCCTGAACTGCTAAGCCAGGTCCTCCCTCGACCGGAAACAAGCATCCTAGGACCGGTTTTGGGATTTCACCCCTCTTCAGCCAGGTTAGCTTGATTCCAGTGGCACAGTGAGCCCGGGACCCACGTCTGGGCATACCCGGTGCACTTAGGGCGAGAAAGCTAAAGACACACAATTGATGGACGGAATGCAGAACAAATCAAAACATTCACCCCCAGTCAAGAGATCTGGGTTAAATCCATCATTCTTTTGCTCACCATTCCACCCCAGTTTAGACCTGGCCATATGCAAATCAGTCATGACCCTGTGCCTCATGGGAACAGTCCATCCCAAACTGCTAAGCCAGGTCCTCCCTGGACCGGAAACAAGCATCCTAGGACCGGTTTCAGGGTCTCACCCTTCTTCAGCCAGGATAGCTTGATTCCAGTGGCAAAGTGAGCCCGGGACCCACGTCTGGGCATACCAGGCGAACTTAGGGCGAGAAAGCAAAAGACACACAATTGATGGACGGAATGCAGAACAAATCAAAACATTCACCCCCAGTCAAGAGATCTGGGTTAAATCCATAATTCTTTTGCTCACCATGCCACCCCAGGTTAGACCTGGCAATATGCAAATCAGTTTTGACCCTGTGCCTCATGGGAACAGTCCAGCCCGAACTGCTAAGCCAGGTCCTCCCTGGACCGGAAATAGGCATCCTAGGACCGGTTTCGGGGTTTCATCCCTCTTCAGCCAGGATAGCTTGATTCCAGTGGCACAGTGAGCCCAGGACCCACGTCTGGGCATACCCGTCGCACTTAGGGCGAGAAAGCAAAAGACACAATTGATGGACGGAATGCAGAATAAATCAAAACATTCACCCACAGTCAAGAGATCTGGGTTAAATCCATCATACTTTTGCTCACCATGCCACTCCAGTTTAGACCAGGCCATATGCAAATCAGTCTTGACCCTGTGCCTCATGGGAACAGTCCAGCCCAAACTGCTAAGCCAGGTCCTCCCTGGACCGGAAACAAGCATCCTAGGACCGGTTTCGGGGTTTCACCCTTCTTCAGCCAGGATAGCTTGATTCCAGGGGCACAGTGAGCCCGAGACCCACGTCTGGGCATACCCGGCGCACTTAGGGCGAGAAAGCCAAAGACACACAATTAATGGACGGAATGCAGAACAAATCAAAACATTCACCCCCAGTCAAGAGATCTGGGTTAAATCCATAATTCTTTTGCTCACCATGCCACCCCAGGTTAGACCTGGCAATATGCAAATCAGTTTTGACCCTGTGCCTCATGGGAACAGTCCAGCCCGAACTGCTAAGCCAGGTCCTCCCTGGACCGGAAATAGGCATCCTAGGACCGGTTTCGGGGTTTCATCCCTCTTCAGCCAGGATAGCTTGATTCCAGTGGCACAGTGAGCCCGGGACCCACGTCTGGGCATACCCGGCGCACTTAGGGCGAGAAAGCAAAAGACACACAATTGATGGACGGAATGCAGAACAAATCAAAACATTCACCCACAGTCAAGAGATCTGGGTTACATCCATCATTCTTTTGCTCACCATGCCACCCCAGTTTAGACCTGGCCATATGCCAATCAGTCTTGACCCTGTGCCTCATGGGAACAGTCCAGCCCAAACTGCTAAGCAAGGTCCTCCCTGGACCGGAAACAATCATCCTAGTACCAATTTCGGGGTTTCACCCTTCTTCAGCCAGGATAGCTTGATTCCAGTGGCACAGTGAGCCCGGGACCCACGTCGGGGCATACCCGGCGCACTTACGGCGAGAAAGCAAAAGACATACAATTGATTGACGGAATGGAGAACAAATCAAAACATTCACCCCCAGTCAAGAGACCTGGGTTAAATCCATCATTCTTTTGCTCACCATGCCACCCCAGTTTAGACCTGGCAATATGCAAATCAGTCTTGACCCTGTGCCTCATGGGAACAGTCCGGCCCGAACTGCTAAGCCAGGTCCTCCCTGGACCGGAAACAAGCATCCTAGGACTGGTTTCGGGGTTTCACCCCTCTTCAGCCAGGATAGCTTGATTCCAGTGGCACAGTGAGCCCGATACCCACGTCTGGGCATACCCGGCGCACTTAGGGCAAGAAAGCAAAAGACACACAATTGATGGACGGAATGCAGAACAAATCAAAACATTCACCCACAGTCAAGAGATCAGGGTTACATCCATCATTCTTTTGCTCACCATGCCGCCCCAGTTTAGACCTGGCCATATGCCAATCAGTCTTGACCCTGTGCCTCATGGGAACAGTCCAGCCCAAACTGCTAAGCAAGGTCCTCCCTGGACCGGAAACAAGCATCCTAGGACCGGTTTCGGAGTTTCACCCCTCTTCAGCCAGGATAGCGTGATTCCAGTGGCATAGTGAGCCCGGGACGCATGTCTGGGCATACCCGGCGCACTTAGGGCGAGAAAGCAAAAGACACACAATTGATGGACGGAATGCAGAACAAATCAAAACATTCACCCCCAGTCAAGAGATCTGGGTTACATCCATCATTCTTTTGCTCACCATTCCACTCCAGTTTAGACCAGGCCATATGCAAATCAGTCTTGACCCTCTCCCTCATGGGAACAGTCCAGCCTGAACTGCTAAGCCAGGTCCTCCCTGGACCGGAAACAAGCATCCTAGGACCGGTTTCAGGGTTTCACCCTTCTTCAGCCAGGATAGCTTGGTTCCAGTGGCACAGTGAGCCCGATACCCACGTCTGGGCATACCCGGCGCACTTAGGGCGAGAAAGCCAAAGACACACAATTAATGGATGGAATTCAGAACAAACCAAAACATTCACCCCCAGTCAAGAGATCTGGGTTAAATCCATCATTCTTTTGTTCACCATGCCACCCCAGTTTAGACCTGGCAATATGCAAATCAGTCTTGACCCTGTGCCTCATGGGAACAGTCCAGCCCGAACTGCTAAGCCAGGTCCTCCCTGGACCGGAAACAAGCATCCTAGGACCGGTTTCGGAGTTTCACCCCTCTTCAGCCAGGATAGCGTGATTCCAGTGGCATAGTGAGCACGGGACGCACGTCTGGGCATACCCGGCGCACTTAGGGCGAGAAAGCAAAAGACACACAATTGATGGACGGAATGCAGAATAAATCAAAACATTCACCCCCAGTCAAGAGATCTGGGTTAAATCCATCATTCTTTTGCTCACCATGCCACCCCAGTTTAGATCTGGCCATATGCAAATCAGTCTTGACCCTGTGCCTCATGGGGACAGTCCAGCCTGAACTGCTAAGCCAGGTCCTCCCTGGACCGGAAACAAGCATCCTAGGACCAGTTTCGGGGTTTCACCCCTCTTCAGCCAGGTTAGCTTGATTCCAGTGGCACAGTGAGCCCGGGACCCACTTCTGGGAATACCCGGTGCACTTAGGGCGAGAAAGCAAAAGACACACAATTAATGGACGGAATGCAGAACAAATCAAAACATTAACCCCCAGTCAAGAGATCTGGGTTAAATCCATCATTCTTTTGTTCACCATGCCACCCCAGTTTAGATCTGGCTATATGCTCAGCAGTCTTGACCCTGTGCCTCATGGAAACAGTCCAGCCCGAACTGCTAAGCCAGGTCCTCCCTGGACCGGAAACAAGCATCCTAGGACCGGTTTCGGGGTTTCACCCCTCTGCAGCCAGGTTAGCTTGATTCCAGTGGCACAGTGAGCCCGGGACCCACGTCTGGGCATACCCGGTGCACTTAGGGCGAGAAAGCAAAAAACACACAATTAATGGACGGAATGCAGAACAAATCAAAACATTCACCCCCAGTCAAGAGATCTGGTTTAAATCCATCATTCTTTTGTTCACCATGCCACCCCAGTTTAGATCTGGCCATATGCTCATCAGTCTTGACCCTGTGCCTCATGGAAAAAGTCCAGCCCGAACTGCTAAGCCAGGTCCTCCCTGGACCGGAAACAGGCATCCTAGGACCGGTTTCGGGGTTTCACCCCTCTGCAGCCAGGTTAGCTTGATTCCAGTGGCACAGTGAGCCCGGGACCCACGTCTGGGATTACCCGGTGCATTTAGGGAGAGAAAGCAAAGACACAGAATTGATGGACGGAATGCAGAACAAATCAAAACATTCACCCTCAGTCAAGAGATCTAGGTTAAATCCATCATTCTTTTGCTCACCATGCCACACCAGTTTAGACCTGGCCATATGGAAATCAGTCTTGACCCTGTGCCTCATGGGAACAGTCCAGCCTGAACTGCTAAACCAGGTCCTCCCTGGACCGGAAACAAGCATCCTAGGACCGGTTTCGGGGTTTCACCCCTCTTCAGCCAGGTTAGCTTGATTCCAGTGGCACAGTGAGCCCGGGACCCACGTCTGGGCATACCCGGTGCACTTAGAGCGAGAAAGCAAAAGACACACAATTGATGGACAGAATGCAGAACAAATCAAAACATTCACCCCCAGTCAAGAGATCTGGGTTAAATCCATCATTCTTTTGTTCACCATGCCACCCCAGTTTAGATCTGGCCATATGCTCATCAGTCTTGACCCTGTGCCTCATGGAAACAGTCCAGCCCGAACTGCTAAGCCAGGTCCTCCCTGGACCGGAAACAAGCATCCTAGGACTGGTTTCGGGGTTTCACCCCTCTTCAGCCAGGATAGCTTGATTCCAGTGGCACAGTGAGCCCGGGACCCACGTCTGGGCATACCCGCCGCACTCAGGGCGAGAAAGCAAAAGACACACAATTGATGGACGGAATGCAGAACAAATCAGAACATTCACCCACAGTCAAGAGATCTGGGTTACATCCAACATTCTTTTGCTCACCATGCCACCCCAGTTTAGACCTGGCCATATGCCAATCAGTCTTGACCCTGTTCCTCATGGGAACAGTCCAGCCCAAACTGCTAAGCAAGGTCCTCCCTGGACCGGAAACAAGCATCCTAGGACCGGTTTCGGGGTTTCACCCCTCTGCAGCCAGGTTAGCTTGATTCCAGTGGCACAGTGAGCCCGGGACCCACGTCTGGGCATACCTGGTGCACTTCGGGCGAGAAAGCAAAGACACACAATTGATGGACGGAATGCAGAACAAATCAAAACATTCACCCTCAGTCAAGAGATCTAGGTTAAATCCATCATTCTTTTGCTCACCATGCCACCCCAGTTTAGACCTGGCCATATGCAAATCAGTCTTGACCCTGTGTCTCATGGGAACAGTCCAGCCTGAACTGCTAAGCCAGGTCCTCCCTGGACCGGAAACAAGCATCCTAGGACTGGTTTCGGGGTTTCACCCCTCTTCAGCCAGGTTAGCTTGATTCCAGTGGCACAGTAAGGCCGGGACCCACGTCTGGGCATACCCGGTGCACTTAGGGCGAGAAAGCAAAAGACACACAATTAATGGACGGAATGCAGAACAAATCAAAACATTCACCCCCAGTCAAGAGATCTGGGTTAAATCCATCATTCTTTTGTTCACCATCCCACCCCAGTTTAGATCTGGCCATATGCAAATCAGTCTTGACCCTGTGCCTCATGGAAACAGTCCAGCCCGAACTGCTAAGCCAGGTCCTCCCTGGACCGGAAACAAGCATCCTAGGACGGGTTTCGGGGTTTCACCCCTCTGCAGCCAGGTTAGCTTGATTCCAGTGGCACAGTGAGCCCGGGACCCACGTCTGGGCATACCCGGTGCACTTAGGGCGAGAAAGCAAAGACACACAATTAATGGACAGAATGCAGAACAAATCAAAACATTCACCCCCAGTCAAGAGATCTTGGTTAAATCCATCATTCTTTTGCTCACCATGCCACCCCAGTTTCGATCTGGCCATATGCATATCAGTCTTGACCCTGTGCCTCATGGGAACAGTCCAGCCCAAACTGCTAAGCCAGGTCCTCCCTGGACCGGAAACAAGCATCCTAGGACCGGTTTCGGGGTCTCACCCTTCTTCAGCCAGGATAGCTTGATTCCAGTGGCACAGTGAGCCCGGGACCCACGTCTGGGCATACCAGGCGCACTTAGGGCGAGAAAGCAAAAGACACACAATTGATGGACGGAATGCAGAACAAATCAAAACATTCACCCCCAGTCAAGAGATCTGGGTTAAATCCATAATTCTTTTGCTCACCATGCCACCCCAGTTTAGACCTGGCAATATGCAAATCAATTTTGACCCTGTGCCTCATGGGAACAGTCCAGCCCGAGCTGCTAAGCCAGGTCCTCCCTGGACCGGAAATAAGCATCCTAAGACCAGTTTCGGGGTTTCATCCCTCTTCAGCCAGGATAGCTTGATTCCAGTGGCACAGTGAGCCCAGGACCCACGTCTGGGCATACCCGGCGCACTTAGGGTGAGAAAGCAAAAGACACAATTGATGGACGGAATGCAGAACAAATCAAAACATTCACCCACAGTCAAGAGATCTGGGTTAAATCCATCATTCTTTTCCTCACCATGCCACTCCAGTTTAGACCAGGCCATATGCAAATCAGTCTTGACCCTGTGCCTCATGGGAACAGTCCAGCCCAAACTGCTAAGCCAGGTCCTCCCTGGACCGGAAACAAGCATCCTAGGACCGGTTTCGGGGTTTCACCCTTCTTCAGCCAGGATAGCTTGATTCCAGTGGCACAGTGAGCCCAAGACCCACGTCTGGGCATACCCGGCGCACTTAGGGCGAGAAAGCAAAAGACACACAATTAATGGACGGAATGCAGAACAAATCAAAACATTCACCCCCAGTCAAGAGATCTGGGTTAAATCCATCATTATTTTGTTCACCATGCCACCCCAGTTTAGATCTGGCCATATGCTCATCAGTCTTGACCCTGTGCCTCATGGAAACAGTCCAGCCCGAACTGCTAAGCAAGGTCCTCCCTGGACCGGAAACAAGCATCCTAGGACCGGTTTCGGGGTTTCACCCCTCTGCAGCCAGGTTAGCTTGATTCCAGTGGCACAGTGAGCCCGGGACCCACGTCTGGGCATACCCGGCGCACTTAGGGCGAGAAAGCAAAAGACTCAATATTAATGGACGGAATGCAGAACAAATCAAAACATTCACCCCCAGTCAAGAGATCTTGGTTAGATCCATCATTCTTTTGCTCACCATGCCACCCCAGTTTAGATCTGGCCATATGCAAATCAGTCTTGACCCTGTGCCTCATGGGAACAGTCCAGCCCGAACTGCTAAGCCAGGTCCTCCCTGGACCGGAAACAAGCATCCTAGGACCTGTTTCGGGGTTTCACCCTTCTTCAGACAGGATAGCTTGATTCCAGAGGCACAGTGAGCCCGGGACCCACGTCTGGGCATACCCGGCGCACTTACGGTGAGAAAGCAAAAGACATACAATTGATGGACGGAATGGAGAACAAATCAAAACATTCACCCCCAGTCAAGAGACCTGGGTTAAATCCATCATTCTTTTGCTCACCATGCCACCCCAGTTTAGACCTGGCAATATGCAAATCAGTCTTGACCCTGTGCCTCATGGGAACAGTCCAGCCCGAACTGCTAAGCCAGGTCCTCCCTGGACCGGAAACAAGCATCCTAGGACTGGTTTCGGGGTTTCACCCCTCTTCAGCCAGGATAGCTTGATTCCAGTGGCACAGTGAGCCCGGGACCCACGTCTGGGCATACCTGGCGCACTTAGGGCGAGAAAGCAAAAGACACACAATTGATGGACGGAATGCAGAACAAATCAAAACATTCACCCACAGTCAAAAGATATGGGTTACATCCATCATTCTTTTGCTCACCATGCCACCCCAGTTTAGACCTGGCCATATGCCAATCAGTCTTGACCCTGTGCCTCATGGGAACAGTCCAGCCCAAACTACTAAGCAAGGTCCTCCCTGGACCGGAAACAAGCATCCTAGTACCAGTTTCGGGGTTTCACCCTTCTTCAGACAGGATAGCTTGATTCCAGAGGCACAGTGAGCCCGGGACCAACGTCTGGGCATACCAGGCGCACTTAGGGCGAGAAAGCAAAAGACACACAATTTATGGACGGAATGCAGAACAAATCAAAACATTCACCCCCAGCCAAGAGATCTGAGTTAAATCCATCATTCTTTTGCTCACCATGCCACCCCAGTTTAGACCTGGCAATATGCAAATCAGTTTTGACCCTGTGCCTCATGGGAACAGTCCGGCCCGAACTGCTAAGCCAGGTCCTCCCTGGACTGGAAACAAGCATCCTAGGACCGGTTTCGGGGTTTCACCCCTCTTCAGCCAGGATAGCTTGATTCCAGTGGCACAGTGAGCCCGGGACCCACGTCTGGGCATACCCGGCGCACTTAGGGCGTGAAAGAAAAAGACACACAATTGATGGACAGAATGCAGAACAAATCAAAACATTCACCCCCAGTCAAGAGATCTGGGTTAAATCCATCATTCTTTTGCTAACCATACCACCCCAGTTTCGACCTGGCAATATGGAAATCAGTCTTGACTCTGTGCCTCATGGGAACAGTCCAGCCCAAACTGCTAAGCCAGGTCCTCCCTGGACCGGAAACAAGCATCCAAGGACCGGTTTCGGAGTTTCACCCCTCTTCAGCCAGGATAGCGTGATTCCAGTGGCATAGTGAGCCCGGGACGCACGTATGGGCATACCCGGCGCACTTAGGGCGAGAAAGCAAATGACACACAATTGATGGACGGAATGCAGAACAAATCAAAACATTCACCCCCAGTCAAGAGATCTGGGTTAAATCCATCAGTCTTTTGCTCACCATGCCACCCCAGTTTAGACCTGGCCATATGCAAATCAGTCTTGACCCTGTGCCTCATGGGAACAGTCCAGCCCGAACTGCTAAGCCAGGTCCTCCCTGGACCGGAAACAAGCATCCTAGGACCGGTTTCGGGGTCTCACCCTTCTTCAGCCAGGATAGCTTGATTCCAGAGGCACAGTGAGGCCGGGACCCACATCTGGGCATACCCGGCGCACTTAGGGCGAGAAAGCAAAAGACACACAATTAATGGACGGAATGCAGAACAAATCAAAACATTCACCCCCAGTCAAGAGATCTGGGTTAAATCCATCATTCTTTTGTTCACCATGCCACCCCAGTTTAGATCTGGCCATATGCTCATCAGTCTTGACCCTGTGCCTCATGGAAACAGTCCAGCCCGAACTGCTAAGCCAGGTCCTCCCTGGACCGGAAACAAGCATCCTAGGACCGGTTTCGGGGTTTCACCCCTCTGCAGCCAGGTTAGCTGGATTCCAGTGGCACAGTGAGCCCGGGACCCACGTCTGGGCATACCCGGTGCACTTAGGGCGAGAAAGCAAAAGACACACAATTAATGGACGGAATGCAGAACAAACCAAACATTCACCCCCAGTCAAGAGATCTGGGTTAAATCCATCATTCTTTTGCTCACCATGCCACCCCAGTTTAGACCTGGCAATATGCAAATCAGTCTTGACCCTGTGCCTCATGGGAACAGTCCGGCCCAAACTGCTAAGCCAGGTCCTCCCTGGACTGGAAACAAGCATCCTAGGACCGGTTTCGGGGTTTCACCCCTCCTCAGCCAGGATAGCTTGATTCCAGTGGCACAGTGAGCCCGGGACCCACGTCTGGGCATACCCGGCGCACTTAGGACGTGAAAGAAAAAGACAAACAATTGATGGTTGGAATGCAGAACAAATCAAAACATTCACCCCCAGTCAAGAGATCTGGGTTAAATCATCATTCTTTTGCTAACCATACCACCCCAGTTTAGACCTGGCAATATGGAAATCAGTCTTGACTCTGTGCCTCATGGGAACAGCCCAGCCCAAACTACTAAGCCAGGTCCTCCCTGGACCGGAAACAAGCATCCTAGGACCGGTTTCGGAGTTTCACCCCTCTTCAGCCAGGATAGCGTGATTCCAGTGGCATAGTGAGCCCGGGACGCACATCTGGGCATACCCGGCGCACTTAGGGCGAGAAAGCAAAAGACACACAATTGATGGACGGAATGCAGAACAAATCAAAACATTCACCCCCAGTCAAGAGATCTGGGTTAAATCCATCATTCTTTTGCTCACCATGCCACCCCAGTTTAGATCTGGCCATATGCAAATCAGTCTTGACCCTGTGCCTCATGGGGACAGTCCAGCCTGAACTGCTAAGCCAGGTCCTCCCTGGACCGGAAACAAGCATCCTAGGACCGGTTTCGGGGTTTCACCCCTCTTCAGCCAGGTTAGCTTGATTGCAGTGGCACAGTGAGCCCGGGACCCACGTCTGGGCATACCCGGTGCACTTAGGGCGAGAAAGCAAAAGACACACAATTGATGGACAGAATGCAGAACAAATCAAAACATTCACCCCCAGTCAAGAGATCTGGGTTAAATCCATCCTTCTTTTGCTAACCATACCACCCCAGTTTAGACCTGGCAATATGGAAATCAGTCTTGACTCTGTGCCTCATGGGAACAGTCCAGCCCGAACTCCTAAGCCAGGTCCTCCCTGGACCGGAAACAAGCATCCTAGGACCGGTTTCGAAGTTTCACCCCTCTTCAGCCAGGATAGCTTGATTCCAGTGGCACAGTGAGCCCGGGACGCACGTCTGGGCATACCGGGCGCACTCAGGGCGAGAAAGCAAAAGACACACAATTGATGGACGGAATGCAGAACAAATCAAAACATTCACCCACAGTCAAGAGATCTGGGTTACATCCAACATTCTTTTGCTCACCATGCCACCCCAGTTTAGACCTGGCCATATGCCAATCAGTCTTGACCCTGTTCCTCATGGGAACAGTCCAGCCCAAACTGCTAAGCAAGGTCCTCCCTGGACCGGAAACAAGCATCCTAGGACCGGTTTCGGGGTTTCACCCCTCTGCAGCCAGGGTAGCTTGATTCCAGTGGCACAGTAAGCCCGGGACCCACGTCTGGGCATACCTGGTGCACTTCGGGCGAGAAAGCAAAGACACACAATTGATGGACGGAATGCAGAACAAATCAAAACATTCACCCCCAGTCAAGAGATCTAGGTTAAATCCATCATTCTTTTGCTCACCATGCCACCCCAGTTTAGACCTGGCCATATGCAAATCAGTCTTGACCCTGTGCCTCATGGGAACAGTCCAGCCTGAACTGCTAAGCCAGGTCCTCCGTGGACTGGAAACAAGCATCCTAGGACCGGTTTCGGGGTTTCACCCCTCTTCAGCCAGGTTAGGTTGATTCCAGTGGCACAGTGAGGCCCGGACCCACGTCTGGGCATACCCGGTGCACTTAGGGCGAGAAAGCAAAAGACACACAATTAATGGACGGAATGCAGAACAAATCAAAACATTCACCCCCAGTCAAGAGATCTGGGTTAAATCCATCCTTCATTTGCTCACCATGCCACCCCAGTTTAGACCTGGCCATATGCAAATCAGTCATGACCCTTTGCCTCATGGGAACAGTCCAGCCCAAACTGCTAAGCCAGGTCCTCCCTGGACCGGAAACAAGCATCCTAGGACCGGTTTCGGGGTCTCACCCTTCTTCAGCCAGGATAGCTTGATTCCAGTGGCACAGTGAGCCCGGGACCCGCGTCTGGGCATACCAGGCGCACTTAGGGCGAGAAAGCAAAAGACACACAATTGATGGACGGAATGCAGAACAAATCAAAACATTCACCCCCAGTCAAGAGATCTGGGTTAAATCCATAATTCTTTTGCTCACCATGCCACCCCAGTTTAGACCTGGCAATATGCAAATCAATTTTGACCCTGTGCCTCATGGGAACAGTCCAGCCCGAGCTGCTAAGCCAGGTCCTCCCTGGACCGGAAATAAGCATCCTAGGACCAGTTTCGGGGTTTCATCCCTCTTCAGCCAGGATAGCTTGATTCCAGTGGCACAGTGAGCCCAGGACCCACGTCTGGGCATACCCGGCGCACTTAGGGTGAGAAAGCAAAAGACACAATTGATGGACGGAATGCAGAACAAATCAAAACATTCACCCACAGTCAAGAGATCTGGGTTAAATCCATCATTCTTTTCCTCACCATGCCACTCCAGTTTAGACCAGGCCATATGCAAATCAGTCTTGACCCTGTGCCCCATGGGAACAGTCCAGCCCAAACTGCTAAGCCAGGTCCTCCCTGGACCGGAAACAAGCATCCTAGGACCGGTTTCGGGGTTTCACCCTTCTTCAGCCAGGATAGCTTGATTCCAGTGGCACAGTGAGCCCGAGACCCACGTCTGGGCATACCCGGCGCACTTAGGGCGAGAAAGCAAAAGACACACAATTAATGGACGGAATGCAGAACAAATCAAAACATTCACCCCCAGTCAAGAGATCTGGGTTAAATCCATCATTCTTTTGTTCACCATGCCACCCCAGTTTAGATCTGGCCATATGCTCATCAGTCTTGACCCTGTGCCTCATGGAAACAGTCCAGCCCGAACTGCTAAGCCAGGTCCTCCCTGGACCGGAAACAAGCATCCTAGGACCGGTTTCGGGGTTTCACCCCTCTGCAGCCAGGTTAGCTTGATTCCAGTGGCACAGTGAGCCCGGGACCCACGTCTGGGCATACCCGGCGCACTTAGGGCGAGAAAGCAAAAGACTCAATATTAATGGACGGAATGCAGAACAAATCAAAACATTCACCCCCAGTCAAGAGATCTTGGTTAGATCCATCATTCTTTTGCTCACCATGCCACCCCAGTTTAGATCTGGCCATATGCAAATCAGTCTTGACCCTGTGCCTCATGGGAACAGTCCAGCCTGAACTGCTAAGCCAGGTCCTCCCTGGACCGGAAACAAGCATCCTAGGACCGGTTTTGGGGTTTCACCCCTCTTCAGCCAGGTTAGTTTGATTCCAGTGGCACAGTGAGCCCGGGACCCACGTCTGGGCAAACCAGGCGCACTTAGGGCGAGAAAGCAAAAGACACACAATTGATGGACGGAATGCAGAACAAATCAAAACATTCACCCCCAGTCAAGAGATCTGGGTTAAATCCATAATTCTTTTGCTCACCATGCCACCCCAGTTTAGACCTGGCAATATGCAAATCAATTTTGACCCTGTGCCTCATGGGAACAGTCCAGCCCGAACTGCTAAGCCAGGTCCTCCCTGGACCGGAAATAAGCATCCTAGGACCGCTTTCGGGGTTTCATCCCTCTTCAGCCAGGATAGCTTGATTCCAGTGGCACAGTGAGCCCGGGACCCACGTCTGGGCATACCAGGCGCACTTAGGGCGAGAAAGCAAAAGACACACAATTTATGGACGGAATGCAGAACAAATCAAAACATTCACCCACAGCCAAGAGATCTGGGTTAAATCCATCATTCTTTTGCTCACCATGCCACCCCAGTTTAGATCTGGCCATATGCAAATCAGTCTTGACCCTGTGCCTCATGGGGACAGTCCAGCCTGAACTGCTAAGCCAGGTCCTCCCTGGACCGGAAACAAGCATCCTAGGACCGGTTTCGGGGTTTCACCCCTCTTCAGCCAGGTTAGCTTGATTGCAGTGGCACAGTGAGCCCGGGACCCACGTCTGGGCATACCCGGCGCACTTAGGGCGAGAAAGCAAAAGACACACAATTGATGGTTGGAATGCAGAACAAATCAAAACATTCACCTCAGTCAAGAGATCTGGGTTAAATCCATCATTCTTTTGCTAACCATACCACCCCAGTTTAGACCTGGCAATATGGAAATCAGTCTTGACTCTGTGCCTCTTGGGAACAGCCCAGCCCAAACAGCTAAGCCAGGTCCTCCCTGGACCGGAAACAAGCATCCTAGGACCGGTTTCGGAGTTTCACCCCTCTTCAGCCAGGATAGCGTGATTCCAGTGGCATAGTGAGCCCGGGACGCACATCTGGGCATACCCGGCGCACTTAGGGCGAGAAAGCAAAAGACACACAATTGATGGACGGAATGCAGAACAAATCAAAACATTCACCCCCAGTCAAGAGATCTGGGTTAAATCCATCATTCTTTTGCTCACCATGCCACCCCAGTTTAGATCTGGCCATATGCAAATCAGTCTTGACCCTGTGCCTCATGGGGACAGTCCAGCCTGAACTGCTAAGCCAGGTCCTCCCTGGACCGGAAACAAGCATCCTAGGACCGGTTTCGGGGTTTCACCCCTCTTCAGCCAGGTTAGCTTGATTGCAGTGGCACAGTGAGCCCGGGACCCACGTCTGGGCATACCCGGTGCACTTAGGGCGAGAAAGCAAAAGACACACAATTGATGGACAGAATGCAGAACAAATCAAAACATTCACCCCCAGTCAAGAGATCTGGGTTAAATCCATCATTCTTTTGCTAACCATACCACCCCAGTTTAGACCTGGCAATATGGAAATCAGTCTTGACTCTGTGCCTCATGGGAACAGTCCAGCCCGAACTCCTAAGCCAGGTCCTCCCTGAACCGGAAACAAGCATCCTAGGACCGGTTTCGGAGTTTCACCCCTCTTCAGCCAGGATAGCTTGATTCCAGTGGCACAGTGAGGTCGGGACCCACATCTGGGCATACCCGGCGCACTTAGGGCGAGAAAGCAAAAGACACACAATTAATGGACGAAATGCAGAACAAATCAAAACATTCACCCCCAGTCAAGAGATCTGGGTTAAATCCATCATTCTTTTGTTCACCATGCCACCCCAGTTTAGATCTGGCCATATGCTCATCAGTCTTGACCCTGTGCCTCATGGAAACAGTCCAGCCCGAACTGCTAAGCAAGGCCCTCCCTGGACCGGAAACAAGCATCCTAGGACCGTTTTCGGGGTTTCACCCCTCTGCAGCCAGGTTAGCTTGATTCTAGTGGCACAGTGAGCCCGGGACCCACGTCTGGGCATACCCGCTGCACTTAGGGCGAGAAAGCAAAGACACACAATTGATGGACGGAATGCAGAACAAATCAAAACATTCACCCCCAGTCAAGAGATCTGGGTTAAATCCATCATTCTTTTGCTCACCATGCCACCCCAGTTTAGACCTGGCCATATGCAAATCAGTCTTGACCCTGTGCCTCATGGGAACAGTCCAGCCTGAACTGCTAAGCCAGGTCCTCCCTGGACCGGAAACAAGCATCCTAGGACCGGTTTCGGGGTTTCACCTCTCTTCAGCCAGGTTAGCTTGATTCCAGTGGCACAGTGAGGCCGGGACCCACGTCTGGGCATACCCGGTGCACTTAGGGCGAGAAAGCAAAAGACACACAATTAATGGACGGAATGCAGAACAAATCAAAACATTCACCCCCAGTCAAGAGATCTGGGTTAAATCCATCATTCTTTTGTTCACCATGCCACCCCAGTTTAGATCTGGCCATATGCTCATCAGTCATGACCCTGTGCCTCATGGGAACAGTCCAGCCCAAACTGCTAAGCCAGATCCTCCCTGGACTGGAAATAAGCATCCTAGGACCGGTTTCGGGGTTTCATCCCTCTTCAGCCAGGATAGCTTGATTCCAGTGGCACAGTGAGCCCAGGACCCACGTCTGGGCATACCCGTCGCACTTAGGGCGTGAAAGAAAAAGACACACAATTGATGGACGGAATGCAGAACAAATCAAAACATTCACCCCCAGTCAAGAGATCTGGGTTAAATCCATCATTCTTTTGCTAACCATACCACCCCAGTTTAGACCTGGCAATATGGAAATCAGTCTTGACTCTGTGCCTCATGGGAACAGCCCAGCCCAAACTGCTAAGTCAGGTCATCCCTGGACCGGAAACAAGCATCCTAGGACCGGTTTCGGAGTTTCACCCCTCTTCAGCCAGGATAGCGTGATTCCAGTGGCATAGTGAGCCCGGGACGCACATCTGGGCATACCCGGCGCACTTAGGGCGAGAAAGCAAAAGACACACAATTGATGGACGGAATGCAGAACAAATCAAAACATTCACCCCCAGTCAAGAGATCTGAGTTAAATCCATCATTCTTTTGCTCACCATGCCACCCCAGTTTAGATCTGGCCATATGCAAATCAGTCTTGACCCTGTGCCTCATGGGGACAGTCCAGCCTGAAGTGCTAAGCCAGGTCCTCCCTGGACCGGAAACAAGCATCCTAGGACCGGTTTCGGAGTTTCACCCCTCTTCAGCCAGGATAGCTTGATTCCAGTGGCACAGTGAGCCCGGGACGCACGTCTGGGCATACCCGGCGCACTTAGGGCGAGAAAGCAAAAGACACACAATTGATCGACGGAATGCAGAACGGAATGCAGAACAAATCAAAACATTCACGCCCAGTCAAGAGATCTGGGTTAAATCCATCATTCTTTTGCTCACCATGCCAGCCCAGTTTAGACCTGGCCATATGCAAATAAGTCTTGACCCTGTGCCTCATGGGAACAGTCCAGTCCGAACTGCTAAGCCAGGTCCTCCCTGGACCGGAAACAAGCATCTTAGGACCGGTTTCGGGGTCTCACCCTTCTTCAGCCAGGATAGCTTGATTCCAGTGGCACAGTGAGGCCGGGACCCACGTCTGGGCATGCCCGGCGCACTTAGGGCGAGAAAGCAAAAGACACACAATTAATGGATTTAATGCAGAAGAAATCAAAACATTCACCCCCAGTCAAGAGATCTGGGTTAAATCCATCATTCTTTTGTTCACCATGCCACCCCAGTTTAGATCTGGCCATATGCTCATCAGTCTTGACCCTGTGCCTCATGGAAACAGTCCAGCCCGAACTGCTAAGCCAGGTCCTCCCTGGACCGTAAACAAGCATCCTCGGACCGCTTTCGGGGTTTCACCCCTCTGCAGCCACGTTAGCTTGATTCCAGTGGCACAGTGAGCCCGGGACCCACGTCTGAGCATACCCGGTGCACTTAGAGCGAGAAAGCAAAAGACACACAATTGATGAACAGAATGCAGAACAAATCACAACATTCACCCCCAGTCAAGAGATCTGGGTTAAATCCATCATTCTTTTGCTCACCATGCCACCCCAGTTTAGACCTGGCCATATGCAAATCAGTCATGACCCTGTGCCTCATGGGAACAGGCCAGCCCAAACTGCTAAGCCAGGTCCTCCCTGGACCGGAAACAAGCATCCTAGGACCGGTTTCGGGGTCTCACCCTTCTTCAGCCAGGATAGCTTGATTACAGTGCGACAGTGAGCCCGGGACCCACGTCTGGGCATACCAGGCGCACCTAAGGCGAGAAAGCAAAAGACACACAATTGATGGACGGAATGCAGAACAAATCAAAACATTCACCTCCAGTCAAGAGATCTGGGTTAAATCCATAATTCTTTTGCTCACCATGCCACCCCAGTTTAGACCTGGCAATATGCAAATCAATTTTGACCCTGTGCCTCATGGGAACAGTCCAACCCGAACTGCTAAGCCAGGTCCTCCCTGGACCGGAAATAAGCATCCTAGGACCGGTTTCGGGGTTTCATCCCTCTTCAGTCAGTATAGCTTGATTTCAGTGGCACAGTGAGCCCAGGACCCACGTCTGGGCATACCCGGCGCACTTAGGGCGAGAAAGCAAAAGACACAATTGATGGACGGAATGCAGAACAAATCAAAACATTCACCCCCAGTCAAGAGATCTGGGTTAAATCCATCATTCTTTTGTTCACCATGCCACCTCAGTTTAGATCTGGCCATATGCTCATCAGTCTTGACCCTGTGCCTCATGGAAACAGTCCAGCCCTAACTGCTAAGCCAGGTCCTCCCTGGACCGGAAACAAGCATCCTAGGACCGGTTTCGGGGTTTCAACCCTCTGCAGCCAGGTTAGCTTGATTCCAGTGGCACAGTGAGCCCGGGACCCACGTCTGGGCATACCCGGTGCACTTAGGGCGAGAAAGCAAAGACACACAATTGATGGACGGAATGCAGAACAAATCAAAACATTCACCCCCAGTCAAGAGATCTGGGTTAAATCCATCATTCTTTTGCTCACCATGCCACCCCAGTTTAGACCTGGCCATATGCAAATCAGTCATGACCCTGTGCCTCATGGGAACAGTCCAGCCCAAACTGCTAAGCCAGGTCCTCCCTGGACCGGAAACAAGCATCCTAGGACCGGTTTCGTGGTTTCACCCCTCTTCAGCCAGGTTAACTTGATTCCAGTGGCACAGTGAGCCCGGGACCCACGTCTGGGCATACCCGGTGCACTTAGGGCGAGAAAGCAAAGACACACAATTGATGGACGGAATGCAGAACAAATCAAAACATTCAGCCCCAGTCAAGAGATCTTGGTTAAATCCATCATTCTTTTGCTCACCATGCCACCCCAGTTTAGATCTGGCCATATGCAAATCAGTCTTGAACCTTTGTCTCATGGGGACAGTCCAGCCTGAACTGCTAAGCCAGGTCCTCCCTGGACCGGAAACAAGCATCCTAGGACCGGTTTCGTGGTTTCACCCCTCTTCAGCCAGGTTAACTTGATTCCAGTGGCACAGTGAGCCCGGGACCCACGTCTGGGCATACCCGGTGCACTTAGGGCGAGAAAGCAAAGACACACAATTGATGGACGGAATGCAGAACAAATCAAAACATTCACCCCCAGTCAAGAGATCTGGGTTAAATCCATCATTCTTTTACTAACCATACCACCCCAGTTTAGACCTGGCAATATGGAAATCAGTCTTGACTCTGTGCCTCATGGGAACAGTCCAGCCCGAACTCCTAAGCCAGGTCCTCCCTGGACCGGAAACAAGCATCCTAGGACCGGTTTCGGAGTTTCACCCCTCTTCAGCCAGGATAGCTTGATTCCAGTGGCACAGTGAGCCCGGGACGCACGTCTGGGCATACCCGGCGCACTTAGGGCGAGAAAGCAAAAGACACACAATTGATGGACGGAATGCAGAACAAATCAAAACATTCACCCCCAGTCAAGAGATCTGGGTTAAATCCATCATTCTTTTGCTCACCATGCCACCCCAGTTTAGATCTGGCCATATGCAAATCAGTCTTGACCCTGTGCCTCATGGGGACAGTCCAGCCTGAACTGCTAAGCCAGGTCCTCCCTGGACCGGAAACAAGCATCCTAGGACCGGTTTCGGGGTTTCACCCCTCTTCAGCCAGGATAGCTTGATTCCAGTGGCACAGTGAGCCCGGGACGCACGTCTGGGCATATCCGGCGCACTTAGGGCGAGAAAGCAAAAGACACAATTGATGGACGGAATGCAGAACAAATCAAAACATTCACCCCCAGTCAAGAGATCTGGGTTAAATCCATCATTCTTTTGTTCACCATGCCACCCCAGTTTAGATCTGGCCATATGCTCATCAGTCTTGACCCTGTGCCTCATGGAAACAGTCCAGCCCTAACTGCTAAGCCAGGTCCTCCCTGGACCGGAAACAAGCATCCTTGGACCGGTTTCGGGGTTTCACCCCTCTGCAGCCAGGTTAGCTTGATTCCAGTGGCACAGTGAGCCCGGGACCCACGTCTGGGCATACCCGGTGCACTTAGGGCGAGAAAGCAAAGACACACAATTGATGGACGGAATGCAGAACAAATCAAAACATTCACCCCCAGTCAAGAGATCTGGGTTAAATCCATCATTCTTTTGTTCACCATGCCACCCCAGTTTAGATCTGGCCATATGCTCATCAGTCTTGACCCTGTGCCTCATGGAAACAGTCCAGCCCGAACTGCTAAGCCAGGTCCTCCCTGGACCGGAAACGAGCATCCTAGGACCGGTTTCGGGTTTTCACCCTTCTTCAGCCAGAATAGCTTGACTCCAGTGGCACAGTGAGGCCGGGACCCACGTCTGGGCATACCCGGCACACTTAGGGCGAGAAAGCAAAAGACACACAATTAATGGACGGAATGCAGAACAAATCAAAACTTTCACCCCCAGTCAAGAGATCTTGGTTAAATCCATCATTCTTTTGCTGACCATGCCGCCCCAGTTTAGATCTGGCCATATGCAAATCAGTCTTGACCCTGTGCCTCATGGGGACAGTCCAGCCTGAACTGCTAAGCCAGGTCCTCCCTGGACCGGAAAGAAGCATCCTAGGACCGGTTTCGGGGTTTCACCCCTCTTCAGCCAGGTTGGCTTGATTCCAGTGGCACAGTGAGCCAGGGACCCACGTCTGGGCATACCCGGTGCACTTAGGGCGAGAAAGCAAAAGACACACAATTGATGGACGGAATGCAGAACAAATCAAAACATTCACCCCCAGTCAAGAGATCTTGGTTAAATCCATCATTCTTTTGCTCACCATGCCACCCCAGTTTAGATCTGGCCATATGCAAATCAGTCTTGAACCTGTGTCTCATGGGGACAGTCCAGCCTGAACTGCTAAGCCAGGTCCTCCCTGGACCGGAAACAAGCATCCTAGGACCGGTTTCGGGGTTTCACCCCTCTTCAGCCAGGTTAGCTTGATTCCAGTGGCACAGTGAGCCCTGGACCCACGTCTGGGCATACCCGGTGCACTTAGGGCGAGAAAGCAAAGACACACAATTGATGGACGGAATGCAGAACAAATCAAAACATTCACCCCCAGTCAAGAGATCTGGGTTAAATCCATCATTCTTTTGCTAACCATAACACCCCAGTTTAGACCTGGCAATATGGAAATCAGTCTTGACTCTGTGCCTCATGGGAACAGTCCAGCCCGAACTCCTAAGCCAGGTCCTCCCTGGACCGGAAACAAGCATCCTAGGACCGGTTTCGGAGTTTCACCCCTCTTCAGCCAGGATAGCTTGATTCCAGTGGCACAGTGAGCCCGGGACGCACGTCTGGGCATACCCGGCGCACTTAGGGCGAGAAAGCAAAAGACACACCATTGATGGACGGAATGCAGAACAAATCAAAACATTCACCCCCAGTCAAGAGATCTGGGTTAAATCCATCATTCTTTTGTTCACCATGCCACCCCAGTTTAGATCTGGCCATATGCTCATCAGTCATGACCCTGTGCCTCATGGGAACAGTCCAGCCCAAACTGCTAAGCCAGATCCTCCCTGGACTGGAAATAAGCATCCTAGGACCGGTTTCGGGGTTTCATCCCTCTTCAGCCAGGATAGCTTGATTCCAGTGGCACAGTGAGCCCAGGACCCACGTCTGGGCATACCCGTCGCACTTAGGGCGTGAAAGAAAAAGACACACAATTGATGGACGGAATGCAGAAAAAATCAAAACATTCACCCCCAGTCAAGAGATCTGGGTTAAATCCATCATTCTTTTGCTAACCATACCACCCCAGTTTAGACCTGGCAATATGGAAATCAGTCTTGACTCTGTGCATCATGGGAACAGTCCAGCCCGAACTGCTAAGCCAGGTCCTCCCTGGACCGGAAACAAGCATCCTAGGACCAGTTTCGGAGTTTCACCCCTCTTCAGCCAGGATAGCTTGATTCCAGTGGCACAGTGAGCCCGGGACGCACGTCTGGGCATACCCGACGCACTTAGGGCGAGAAAGCAAAAGACACACAATTGATCGACGGAATGCAGAACAAATCAAAACATTCACGCCCAGTCAAGAGATCTGGGTTAAATCCATCATTCTTTTGCTCACCATGCCAGCCCAGTTTAGACCTGGCCATATGCAAATAAGTCTTGACCCTGTGCCTCATGGGAACAGTCCAGCCTGAACTGCTAAGCCAGGTCCTCCCTGGACCGGAAACAAGCATCTTAGGACCGGTTTCGGGGTCTCACCCTTCTTCAGCCAGGATAGCTTGATTCCAGTGGCACAGTGAGGCCGGGACCCACGTCTGGGCATGCCCGGCGCACTTAGGGCGAGAAAGCAAAAGACACACAATTAATGGACGGAATGCAGAACAAATCAAAACATTCACCCCCAGTCAAGAGATCTGGGTTAAATCCATCATTCTTTTGTTCACCATGCCACCCCAGTTTAGATCTGGCCATATGCTCATCAGTCTTGACCCTGTGCCTCATGGAAACAGTCCAGCCCGAACTGCTAAGCCAGGTCCTCCCTGGACCGTAAACAAGCATCCTAGGACCGGTTTCGGGGTTTCACCCCTCTGCAGCCAGGTTAGCTTGATTCCAGTGGCACAGTGAGCCCGGGACCCACGTCTGGGCATACCCGGTGCACTTAGAGCGAGAAAGCAAAAGACACACAATTGATGGACAGAATGCAGAACAAATCACAACATTCACCCCCAGTCAAGAGATCAGGGTTAAATCCATCATTCTTTTGCTCACCATGCCACCCCAGTTTAGACCTGGCAATATGCAAATCAATTTTGACCCTGTGCCTCATGGGAACAGTCCAGCCCAAACTGCTAAGCCAGGTCCTCCCTGGACCGGAAATAAGCATCCTAGGACCGGTTTCGGGGTTTCATCCCTCTTCAGTCAGTATAGCTTGATTTCAGTGGCACAGTGAGCCCAGGACCCACGTCTGGGCATACCCGGCGCACTTAGGGCGAGAAAGCAAAAGACACAATTGATGGACGGAATGCAGAACAAATCAAAACATTCACCTCCAGTCAAGAGATCTGGGTTAAATCCATAATTCTTTTGCTCACCATGCCACCCCAGTTTAGACCTGGCAATATGCAAATCAATTTTGACCCTGTGCCTCATGGGAACAGTCCAACCCGAACTGCTAAGCCAGGTCCTCCCTGGACCGGAAATAAGCATCCTAGGACCGGTTTCGGGGTCTCACCCTTCTTCAGCCAGGATAGCTTGATTACAGTGCGACAGTGAGCCCGGGACCCACGTCTGGGCATACCAGGCGCACTTAAGGCGAGAAAGCAAAAGACACACAATTGATGGACGGAATGCAGAACAAATCAAAACATTCACCTCCAGTCAAGAGATCTGGGTTAAATCCATAATTCTTTTGCTCACCATGCCACCCCAGTTTAGACCTGGCAATATGCAAATCAATTTTGACCCTGTGCCTCATGGGAACAGTCCAACCCGAACTGCTAAGCCAGGTCCTCCCTGGACCGGAAATAAGCATCCTAGGACCGGTTTCGGGGTTTCATCCCTCTTCAGTCAGTATAGCTTGATTTCAGTGGCACAGTGAGCCCAGGACCCACGTCTGGGCATACCCGGCGCACTTAGGGCGAGAAAGCAAAAGACACAATTGATGGACGGAATGCAGAACAAATCAAAACATTCACCCCCAGTCAAGAGCTCTGGGTTAAATCCATCATTCTTTTGTTCACCATGCCACCCCAGTTTAGATCTGGCTATATGCTCATCAGTCTTGACCCTGTGCCTCATGGAAACAGTCCAGCCCTAACTGCTAAGCCAGGTCCTCCCTGGACCGGAAACAAGCATCCTAGGACCGGTTTCGGGGTTTCACCCCTCTGCAGCCAGGTTAGCTTGATTCCAGTGGCACAGTGAGCCCGGGACCCACGTCTGGGCATACCTGGTGCACTTAGGGCGAGAAAGCAAAGACACACAATTGATGGACGGAATGCAGAACAAATCAAAACATTCACCCCCAGTCAAGAGATCTGGGTTAAATCCATCATTTTTTTGTACACCATGCCACCCCAGTTTAGATCTGGCCATATGCTCATCAGTCTTGACCCTGTGCCTCATGGAAACAGTCCAGCCCGAACTGCTAAGCCAGGTCCTCCCTGGACCGGAAACGAGCATCCTAGGACCGGTTTCGGGTTTTCACCCTTCTTCAGCCAGAATAGCTTGACTCCAGTGGCACAGTGAGGCCGGGACCCACGTCTCGGCATACCCGGCACACTTAGGGCGAGAAAGCAAAAGACACACAATTAATGGACGGAATGCAGAACAAATCAAAACTTTCACCCCCAGTCAAGAGATCTTGGTTAAATCCATCATTCTTTTGCTCACCATGCCACCCCAGTTTAGATCTGGCCATAAGCAAATCTGTCTTGATCCTGTGCCTCATGGGGACAGTCCAGCCTGAACTGCTAAGCCAGGTCCTCCCTGGACCGGAAACAAGCATCCTAGGACCGGTTTCGGGGTTTCACCCCTCTTCAGCCAGGTTGGCTTGATTCCAGTGGCACAGTGAGCCCGGGACCCACGTCTGGGCATACCCGGTGCACTTAGGGCGAGAAAGCAAAAGACACACAATTGATGGACGGAATGCAGAACAAATCAAAACATTCAGCCCCAGTCAAGAGATCTTGGTTAAATCCATCATTCTTTTGCTCACCATGCCACCCCAGTTTAGATCTGGCCATATGCAAATCAGTCTTGAACCTTTGTCTCATGGGGACAGTCCAGCCTGAACTGCTAAGCCAGGTCCTCCCTGGACCGGAAACAAGCATCCTAGGACCGGTTTCGGGGTTTCATCCCTCTTCAGCCAGGATAGCTTGATTCCAGTGGCACAGTGAGCCCAGGACCCACGTCTGGGCATACCCGTCGCACTTAGGGCGTGAAAGAAAAAGACACACAATTGATGGACGGAATGCAGAACAAATCAAAACATTCACCCCCAGTCAAGAGATCTGGGTTAAATCCATCATTCTTTTGCTAACCATACCACCCCAGTTTAGACCTGGCAATATGGAAATCAGTCTTGACTCTGTGCCTCATGGGAACAGCCCAAACTGCTAAGTCAGGTCATCCCTGGACCGGAAACAAGCATCCTAGGACCGGTTTCGGAGTTACACCCCTCTTCAGCCAGGATAGCGTGATTCCAGTGGCATAGTGAGCCCGGGACGCACATCTGGGCATACCCGGCGCACTTAGGGCGAGAAAGCAAAAGACACACAATTGATGGACGGAATGCAGAACAAATCAAAACATTCACCCCCAGTCAAGAGATCTGGGTTAAATCCATCATTCTTTTGCTCAACATGCCACCCCAGTTTAGATCTGGCCATATGCAAATCAGTCTTGACCCTGTGCCTCATGGGGACAGTCCAGCCTGAAGTGCTAAGCCAGGTCCTCCCTGGACCGGAAACAAGCATCCTAGGACCGGTTTCGGAGTTTCACCCCTCTTCAGCCAGGATAGCTTGATTCCAGTGGCACAGTGAGCCCGGGACGCACGTCTGGGCATACCCGGCGCACTTAGGGCGAGAAAGCAAAAGACACACAATTGATCGACGGAATGCAGAACGGAATGCAGAACAAATCAAAACATTCACGCCCAGTCAAGAGATCTGGGTTAAATCCATCATTCTTTTGCTCACCATGCCAGCCCAGTTTAGACCTGGCCATATGCAAATAAGTCTTGACCCTGTGCCTCATGGGAACAGTCCAGCCCGAACTGCTAAGCCAGGTCCTCCCTGGACCGGAAACAAGCATCTTAGGACCGGTTTCGGGGTCTCACCCTTCTTCAGCCAGGATAGCTTGATTCCAGTGGCACAGTGAGGCCGGGACCCACGTCTGGGCATGCCCGGCGCACTTAGGGCGAGAAAGCAAAAGACACACAATTAATGGACGGAATGCAGAAGAAATCAAAACATTCACCCCCAGTCAAGAGATCTGGGTTAAATCCATCATTCTTTTGTTCACCATGCCACCCCAGTTTAGATCTGGCAATATGCTCATCAGTCTTGACCCTGTGCCTCATGGAAACAGTCCAGCCCGAACTGCTAAGCCAGGTCCTCCCTGGACCGTAAACAAGCATCCTCGGACCGCTTTCGGGGTTTCACCCCTCTGCAGCCAGGTTAGCTTGATTCCAGTGGCACAGTGAGCCCGGGACCCACGTCTGAGCATACCCGGTGCACTTAGAGCGAGAAAGCAAAAGACACACAATTGATGAACAGAATGCAGAACAAATCACAACATTCACCCCCAGTCAAGAGATCTGGGTTAAATCCATCATTCTTTTGCTCACCATGCCACCCCAGTTTAGACCTGGCCATATGCAAATCAGTCATGACCCTGTGCCTCATGGGAACAGGCCAGCCCAAACTGCTAAGCCAGGTCCTCCCTGGACCGGAAACAAGCATCCTAGGACCGGTTTCGGGGTCTCACCCTTCTTCAGCCAGGATAGCTTGATTACAGTGCGACAGTGAGCCCGGGACCCACGTCTGGGCCTACCAGGCGCACCTAAGGCGAGAAAGCAAAAGACACACAATTGATGGACGGAATGCAGAACAAATCAAAACTTTCACCCCCAGTCAAGAGATCTTGGTTAAATCCATCATTCTTTTGCTCACCATGCCACCCCAGTTTAGATCTGGCCATAAGCAAATCTGTCTTGACCCTGTGCCTCATGGGGACAGTCCAGCCTGAACTGCTAAGCCAGGTCCTCCCTGGACCGGAAACAAGCATCCTAGGACCGGTTTCGGGGTTTCACCCCTCTTCAGCCAGGTTGGCTTGATTCCAGTGGCACAGTGAGCCCGGGACCCACGTCTGGGCATACCCGGTGCACTTAGGGCGAGAAAGCAAAAGACACACAATTGATGGACGGAATGCAGAACAAATCAAAACATTCAGCCCCAGTCAAGAGATCTTGGTTAAATCCATCATTCTTTTGCTCACCATGCCACCCCAGTTTAGATCTGGCCATATGCAAATCAGTCTTGAACCTTTGTCTCATGGGGACAGTCCAGCCTGAACTGCTAAGCCAGGTCCTCCCTGGACCGGAAACAAGCATCCTAGGACCGGTTTCGGGGTTTCATCCCTCTTCAGCCAGGATAGCTTGATTCCAGTGTCACAGTGAGCCCAGGACCCACGTCTGGGCATACCCGTCGCACTTAGGGCGTGAAAGAAAAAGACACACAATTGATGGACGGAATGCAGAACAAATCAAAACATTCACCCCCAGTCAAGAGATCTGGGTTAAATCCATCATTCTTTTGCTAACCATACCACCCCAGTTTAGACCTGGCAATATGGAAATCAGTCTTGACTCTGTGCCTCATGGGAACAGCCCAAACTGCTAAGTCAGGTCATCCCTGGACCGGAAACAAGCATCCTAGGACCGGTTTCGGAGTTACACCCCTCTTCAGTCAGGATAGCGTGATTCCAGTGGCATAGTGAGCCCGGGACGCACATCTGGGCATACCCGGCGCACTTAGGGCGAGAAAGCAAAAGACACACAATTGATGGACGGAATGCAGAACAAATCAAAACATTCACCCCCAGTCAAGAGATCTGGGTTAAATCCATCATTCTTTTGCTCACCATGCCACCCCAGTTTAGATCTGGCCATATGCAAATCAGTCTTGACCCTGTGCCTCATGGGGACAGTCCAGCCTGAAGTGCTAAGCCAGGTCCTCCCTGGACCGGAAACAAGCATCCTAGGACCGGTTTCGGAGTTTCACCCCTCTTCAGCCAGGATAGCTTGATTCCAGTGGCACAGTGAGCCCGGGACGCACGTCTGGGCATACCCGGCGTACTTAGGGCGAGAAAGCAAAAGACACACAATTGATCGACGGAATGCAGAACGGAATGCAGAACAAATCAAAACATTCACGCCCAGTCAAGAGATCTGGGTTAAATCCATCATTCTTTTGCTCACCATGCCAGCCCAGTTTAGACCTGGCCATATGCAAATAAGTCTTGACCCTGTGCCTCATGGGAACAGTCCAGCCCGAACTGCTAAGCCAGGTCCTCCCTGGACCGGAAACAAGCATCTTAGGACCGGTTTCGGGGTCTCACCCTTCTTCAGCCAGGATAGCTTGATTCCAGTGGCACAGTGAGGCCGGGACCCACGTCTGGGCATGCCCGGCGCACTTAGGGCGAGAAAGCAAAAGACACACAATTAATGGACGGAATGCAGAAGAAATCAAAACATTCACCCCCAGTCAAGAGATCTGGGTTAAATCCATCATTCTTTTGTTCACCATGCCACCCCAGTTTAGATCTGGCAATATGCTCATCAGTCTTGACCCTGTGCCTCATGGAAACAGTCCAGCCCGAACTGCTAAGCCAGGTCCTCCCTGGACCGTAAACAAGCATCCTCGGACCGCTTTCGGGGTTTCACCCCTCTGCAGCCAGGTTAGCTTGATTCCAGTGGCACAGTGAGCCCGGGACCCACGTCTGAGCATACCCGGTGCACTTAGAGCGAGAAAGCAAAAGACACACAATTGATGAACAGAATGCAGAACAAATCACAACATTCACCCCCAGTCAAGAGATCTGGGTTAAATCCATCATTCTTTTGCTCACCATGCCACCCCAGTTTAGACCTGGCCATATGCAAATCAGTCATGACCCTGTGCCTCATGGGAACAGGCCAGCCCAAACTGCTAAGCCAGGTCCTCCCTGGACCGGAAACAAGCATCCTAGGACCGGTTTCGGGGTCTCACCCTTCTTCAGCCAGGATAGCTTGATTACAGTGCGACAGTGAGCCCGGGACCCACGTCTGGGCATACCAGGCGCACCTAAGGCGAGAAAGCAAAAGACACACAATTGATGGACGGAATGCAGAACAAATCAAAACATTCACCTCCAGTCAAGAGATCTGGGTTAAATCCATAATTCTTTTGCTCACCATGCCACCCCAGTTTAGACCTGGCAATATGCAAATCAATTTTGACCCTGTGCCTCATGGGAACAGTCTAACCCGAACTGCTGAGCCAGGTCCTCCCTGGACCGGAAACAAGCATCCTAGGACCGGTTTCGGGGTTTCATCCCTCTTCAGTCAGTATAGCTTGATTTCAGTGGCACAGTGAGCCCAGGACCCACGTCTGGGCATACCCGGCGCACTTAGGGCGAGAAAGCAAAAGACACAATTGATGGACGGAATGCAGAACAAATCAAAACATTCACCCCCAGTCAAGAGATCTGGGTTAAATCCATCATTCTTTTGTTCACCATGCCACCCCAGTTTAGATCTGGCCATATGCTCATCAGTCTTGACCCTGTGCCTCATGGAAACAGTCCAGCCCTAACTGCTAAGCCAGGTCCTCCCTGGACCGGAAACAAGCATCCTAGGACCGGTTTCGGGGTTTCACCCCTCTGCAGCTAGGTTAGCTTGATTCCAGTGGCACAGTGAGCCCGGGACCCACGTCTGGGCATACCCGGTGCACTTAGGGCGAGAAAGCAAAGACACACAATTGATGGACGGAATGCAGAACAAATCAAAACATTCACCCCCAGTCAAGAGATCTGGGTTAAATCCATCATTCTTTTGTTCACCATGCCACCACAGTTTAGATCTGGCCATATGCTCATCAGTCTTGACCCTGTGCCTCATGGAAACAGTCCAGCCCGAACTGCTAAGCCAGGTCCTCCCTGGACCGGAAACGAGCATCCTAGGACCGGTTTTGGGTTTTCACCCTTCTTCAGCCAGAATAGCTTGACTCCAGTGGCACAGTGAGGCCGGGACCCACGTCTGGGCATACCCGGCACACTTAGGGCGAGAAAGCAAAAGACACACAATTAATGGACGGAATGCAGAACAAATCAAAACTTTCACCCCCAGTCAAGAGATCTTGGTTAAATCCATCATTCTTTTGCTCACCATGCCACCCCAGTTTAGATCTGGCCATAAGCAAATCTGTCTTGACACTGTGCCTCATGGGGACAGTCCAGCCTGAACTGCTAAGCCAGGTCCTCCCTGGACCGGAAACAAGCATCCTAGGACCGGTTTTGGGGTTTCACCCCTCTTCAGCCAGGTTGGCTTGATTCCAGTGGCACAGTGAGCCCGGGACCCACGTCTGGGCATACCCGGTGCACTTAGGGCGAGAAAGCAAAAGACACACAATTGATGGACGGAATGCAGAACAAATCAAAACATTCACCCCCAGTCAAGAGATCTTGGTTAAATCCATCATTCTTTTGCTCACCATGCCACCCCAGTTTAGATCTGGCCATATGCAAATCAGTCTTGAACCTTTGTCTCATGGGGACAGTCCAGCCTGAACTGCTAAGCCAGGTCCTCCCTGGACCGGAAACAAGCATCCTAGGACCGGTTTCGTGGTTTCACCCCTCTTCAGCCAGGTTAGCTTGATTCCAGTGGCACAGTGAGCCCGGGACCCATGTCTGGGCATACCCGGTGCACTTAGGGCGAGAAAGCAAAGACACACAATTGATGGACGGAATGCAGAACAAATCAAAACATTCACCCCCAGTCAAGAGATCTGGGTTAAATCCATCATTCTTTTGCTAACCATACCACCCCAGTTTAGACCTGGCAATATGGAAATCAGTCTTGACTCTGTGCCTCATGGGAACAGTCCAGCCCGGACTCCTAAGCCAGGTCCTCCCTGGACCGGAAACAAGCATCCTAGGACCGGTTTCGGAGTTTCACCCCTCTTCAGCCAGGATAGCTTGATTCCAGTGGCACAGTGAGCCCGGGACGCACGTCTGGGCATACCCGGCGCACTTAGGGCGAGAAAGCCAAAGACACACAATTGATGGACGGAATGCAGAACAAATCAAAACATTCACCCCCAGTCAAGAGATCTGGGTTAAATCCATCATTCTTTTGCTCACCATGCCACCCCAGTTTAGATCTGGCCATATGCAAATCAGTCTTGACCCTGTGCCTCATGGGGACAGTGCAGCCTGAACTGCTAAGCCAGGTCCTCCCTGGACCGGAAACAAGCATCCTAGGACCGGTTTCGGGGTTTCACCCCTCTTCAGCCAGGATAGCTTGATTCCAGTGGCACAGTGAGCCCGGGACGCACGTCTGGGCATACCCGGCGCACTTAGGGCGAGAAAGCAAAAGACACAATTGATGGACGGAATGCAGAACAAATCAAAACATTCACCCCCAGTCAAGAGATCTGGGTTAAATCCATCATTCTTTTGTTCACCATGCCACCCCAGTTTAGATCTGGCCATATGCTCATCAGTCTTGACCCTGTGCCTCATGGGAACAGTCCAGCCCGAACTCCTAAGCCAGGTCCTCCCTGGACCGGAAACAAGCATCCTAGGACCGGTTTCGGGGTCTCACCCTTCTTCAGCCAGGATAGCTTGATTCCAGTGGCACCATGAGGCCGGGACCCACGTCTGGGCATACCCGGCGCACTTAGGGCGAGAAAGCAAAAGACACACAATTAATGGACGGAATGCAGAACAAATCAAAACATTCACCCCCAGTCAAGAGATCTGGGTTAAATCCATCATTCTTTTGTTCACCATGCGACCCCAGTTTAGATCTGGCCATATGCTCATCAGTCTTGACCCTGTGCCTCATGGAAACAGTCCAGCCCGAAATGCTAAGCCAGGTCCTCCCTGGACCAGAAACAAGCATCCTAGAACCGGTTTCGGGGTTTCACCCCTCTGCAGCCAGGTTAGCTTGATTCCAGTGGCACAGTGAGCCCGGGACCCACGTCTGGGCATACCCGGTGCACTTAGGGCGAGAAAGCAAAGACACACAATTGATGGACGGAATGCAGAACAAATCAAAACATTCACCTCCAGTCAAGATATCTGGGTTAAATCCATCATTCTTTTGCTCACCATGCCACCCCAGTTTATACCTGGCCATATGCAAATCAGTCTTGACCCTGTGCCTCATGGGAACAGTCCAGCCCGAACTGCTAAGCCAGGTCCTCCCTGGACCGGAAACAAGCATCCTAGGACCGGTTTCGGGGTCTCACCCTTCTTCAGCCAGGATAGCTTGATTCCAGTGGCACAGTGAGGTCGGGACCCACATCTGGGCATACCCGGCGCACTTAGGGCGAGAAAGCAAAAGACACACAATTAATGGACGAAATGCAGAACAAATCAAAACATTCACCCCCAGTCAAGAGATCTGGGTTAAATCCATCATTCTTTTGTTCACCATGCCACCCCAGTTTAGATCTGGCCATATGCTCATCAGTCTTGACCCTGTGCCTCATGGAAACAGTCCAGCCCGAACTGCTAAGCAAGGTCCTCCCTGGACCGGAAACAAGCATCCTAGGACCGTTTTCGGGGTTTCACCCCTCTGCAGCCAGGTTAGCTTGATTCTAGTGGCACAGTGAGCCCGGGACCCACGTCTGGGCATACCGGCTGCACTTAGGGCGAGAAAGCAAAGACACACAATTGATGGACGGAATGCAGAAGAAATCAAAACATTCACCCCCAGTCAAGAGATCTGGGTTAAATCCATCATTCTTTTGCTCACCATGCCACCCCAGTTTAGACCTGGCCATATGCAAATCAGTCTTGACCCTGTGCCTCATGGGAACAGTCCAGCCTGAACTGCTAAGCCAGGTCCTCCCTGGACCGGAAACAAGCATCCTAGGACCGGTTTCGGGGTTTCACCCCTCTTCAGCCAGGTTAGCTTGATTCCAGTGGCACAGTGAGGCCGGGACCCACGTCTGGGCATACCCGGTGCACTTAGGGCGAGAAAGCAAAAGACACACAATTAATGGACGGAATGCAGAACAAATCAAAACATTCACCCCCAGTCAAGAGATCTGGGTTAAATCCATCATTCTTTTGTTCACCATGCCACCCCAGTTTAGATCTGGCCATATGCTCATCAGTCATGACCCTGTGCCTCATGGGAACAGTCCAGCCCAAACTGCTAAGCCAGATCCTCCCTGGACTGGAAATAAGCATCCTAGGACCGGTTTCGGGGTTTCATCCCTCTTCAGCCAGGATAGCTTGATTCCAGTGGCACAGTGAGACCAGGACCCACGTCTGGGCATACCCGTCGCACTTAGGGCGTGAAAGAAAAAGACACACAATTGATGGACGGAATGCAGAACAAATCAAAACATTCACCCCCAGTCAAGAGATCTGGGTTAAATCCATCATTCTTTTGCTAACCATACCACCCCAGTTTAGACCTGGCAATATGGAAATCAGTCTTGACTCTGTGCCTCATGGGAACAGCCCAGCCCAAACTGCTAAGTCAGGTCATCCCTGGACCGGAAACAAGCATCCTAGGACCGGTTTCGGAGTTTCACCCCTCTTCAGCCAGGATAGCGTGATTCCAGTGGCATAGTGAGCCCGGGACGCACATCTGGGCATACCCGGCTCACTTAGGGCGAGAAAGCAAAAGACACACAATTGATGGACAGAATGCAGAACAAATCAAAACATTCACCCCCAGTCAAGAGATCTGGGTTAAATCCATCATTCTTTTGCTCACCATGCCACCCCAGTTTAGATCTGGCCATATGCAAATCAGTCTTGACCCTGTGCCTCATGGGGACAGTCCAGCCTGAAGTGCTAAGCCAGGTCCTCCCTGGACCGGAAACAAGCATCCTAGGACCGGTTTCGGGGTTTCACCCCTCTTCAGCCAGGTTAGCTTGATTCCAGTGGCACAGTGAGCCCGGGACCCACGTCTGGGCATACCCGGTGCACTTAGGGCGAGAAAGCAAAAGACACACAATTGATGGACAGAATGCAGAACAAATCAAAATATTCACCCCCAGTCAAGAGATCTGGGTTAAATCCATCATTCTTTTGCTAACCATCCCACCCCAGTTTAGACCTGGCAATATGGAAATCAGTCTTGACTCTGTGCATCATGGGAACAGTCCAGCCCGAACTGCTAAGCCAGGTCCTCCCTGGACCGGAAACAAGCATCCTAGGACCGGTGTCGGAGTTTCACCCCTCTTCAGCCAGGATAGCTTGATTCCAGTGGCACAGTGAGCCCGGGACGCACGTCTGGGCATACCCGGCGCACTTAGGGCGAGAAAGCAAAAGATACACAATTGATCGACGGAATGCAGAACAAATCAAAACATTCACGCCCAGTCAAGAGATCTGGGTTAAATCCATCATTCTTTTGCTCACCATGCCAGCCCAGTTTAGACCTGGCCATATGCAAATAAGTCTTGACCCTGTGCCTCATGGGACCAGTCCAGCCCGAACTGCTAAGCCAGGTCCTCCCTGGACCGGAAACAAGCATCTTAGGACCGGTTTCGGGGTCTCACCCTTCTTCAGCCAGGATAGCTTGATTCCAGTGGCACAGTGAGGCTGGGACCCACGTCTGGGCATGCCCGGCGCACTTAGGGCGAGAAAGCAAAAGACACACAATTAATGGACGGAATGCAGAACAAATCAAAACATTCACCCCAAGTCAAGAGATCTGGGTTAAATCCATCATTCTTTTGTTCACCATGCCACCCCAGTTTAGATCTGGCCATATGCTCATCAGTATTGACCCTGTGCCTCATGGAAACAGTCCAGCCCGAACTGCTAAGCCAGGTCCTCCCTGGACCGTAAACAAGCATCCTAGGACCGGTTTCGGGGTTTCACCCCTCTGCAGCCAGGTTAGCTTGATTCCAGTGGCACAGTGAGCCCGGGACCCACGTCTGGGCATACCCGGTGTACTTAGAGCGAGAAAGCAAAAGACACACAATTGATGGACAGAATGCAGAACAAATCACAACATTCACCCCCAGTCAAGAGATCTGGGTTAAATCCATCATTCTTTTGCTCACCATGCCACCCCAGTTTAGACCTGGCCATATGCAAATCAGTCATGACCCTGTGCCTCATGGGAACACTCCAGCCCAAACTGCTAAGCCAGGTCCTCCCTGGACCGGAAACAAGCATCCTAGGACCGGTTTCGGGGTCTCACCCTTCTTCAGCCAGGATAGCTTGATTACAGTGCGACAGTGAGCCCGGGACCCACGTCTGGGCATACCAGGCGCACTTAAGGCGAGAAAGCAAAAGACACACAATTGATGGACGGAATGCAGCACAAATCAAAACATTCACCTCCAGTCAAGAGATCTGGGTTAAATCCATAATTCTTTTGCTCACCATGCCACCCCAGTTTAGACCTGGCAATATGCAAATCAATTTTGACCCTGTGCCTCATGGGAACAGTCCAACCCGAACTGCTAAGCCAGGTCCTCCCTGGACCGGAAATAAGCATCCTAGGACCGGTTTCGGGGTTTCATCCCTCTTCAGTCAGTATAGCTTGATTTCAGTGGCACAGTGAGCCCAGGACCCACGTCTGGGCATACCCGGCGCACTTAGGGCGAGAAAGCAAAAGACACAATTGATGGACGGAATGCAGAACAAATCAAAACATTCACCCCCAGTCAAGAGCTCTGGGTTAAATCCATCATTCTTTTGTTCACCATGCCACCCCAGTTTAGATCTGGCTATATGCTCATCAGTCTTGACCCTGTGCCTCATGGAAACAGTCCAGCCCTAACTGCTAAGCCAGGTCCTCCCTGGACCGGAAACAAGCATCCTAGGACCGGTTTCGGGGTTTCACCCCTCTGCAGCCAGGTTAGCTTGATTCCAGTGGCACAGTGAGCCCGGGACCCACGTCTGGGCATACCTGGTGCACTTAGGGCGAGAAAGCAAAGACACACAATTGATGGACGGAATGCAGAACAAATCAAAACATTCACCCCCAGTCAAGAGATCTGGGTTAAATCCATCATTCTTTTGTACACCATGCCACCCCAGTTTAGATCTGGCCATATGCTCATCAGTCTTGACCCTGTGCCTCATGGAAACAGTCCAGCCCGAACTGCTAAGCCAGGTCCTCCCTGGACCGGAAACGAGCATCCTAGGACCGGTTTCGGGTTTTCACCCTTCTTCAGCCAGAATAGCTTGACTCCAGTGGCACAGTGAGGCCGGGACCCACGTCTGGGCATACCCGGCACACTTAGGGCGAGAAAGCAAAAGACACACAATTAATGGACGGAATGCAGAACAAATCAAAACTTTCACCCCCAGTCAAGAGATCTTGGTTAAATCCATCATTCTTTTGCTCACCATGCCACCCCAGTTTAGATCTGGCCATAAGCAAATCTGTCTTGACCCTGTGCCTCATGGGGACAGTTCAGCCTGAACTGCTAAGCCAGGTCCTCCCTGGACCGGAAACAAGCATCCTAGGACCGGTTTCGGGGTTTCACCCCTCTTCAGCCAGGTTGGCTTGATTCCAGTGGCACAGTGAGCCCGGGACCCACGTCTGGGCATACCCGGTGCACTTAGGGCGAGAAAGCAAAAGACACACAATTGATGGACGGAATGCAGAACAAATCAAAACATTCACCCCCAGTCAAGAGATCTGGGTTAAATCCATCATTCTTTTGCTCACCATGCCACCCCAGTTTAGATCTGGCCATATGCAAATCAGTCTTGACCCTGTGCCTCATGGGGACAGTCCAGCCTGAACTGCTAAGCCAGGTCCTCCCTGGACCGGAAACAAGCATCCTAGGACCGGTTTCGGGGTTTCACCCCTCTTCAGCCAGGATAGCTTGATTCCAGTGGCACAGTGAGCCCGGGACGCACGTCTGGGCATATCCGGCGCACTTAGGGCGAGAAAGCAAAAGACACAATTGATGGACGGAATGCAGAACAAATCAAAACATTCACCCCCAGTCAAGAGATCTGGGTTAAATCCATCATTCTTTTGCTCACCATGCCACCCCAGTTTAGATCTGGCCATATGCTCATCAGTCTTGACCCTGTGCCTCATGGAAACAGTCCAGCCCTAACTGCTAAGCCAGGTCCTCCCTGGACCGGAAACAAGCATCCTAGGACCGGTTTCAGGGTTTCACCCCTCTGCAGCCAGGTTAGCTTGATTCCAGTGGCACAGTGAGCCCGGGACCCACGTCTGGGCATACCCGGTGCACTTAGGGCGAGAAAGCAAAAGACACAATTGATGGACGGAATGCAGAACAAATCAAAACATTCACCCCCAGTCAAGAGATCTGGGTTAAATCCATCATTCTTTTGTTCACCATGCCACCCCAGTTTAGATCTGGCCATATGCTCATCAGTCTTGACCCTGTGCCTCATGGAAACAGTCCAGCCCGAACTGCTAAGCCAGGTCCTCCCTGGACCGGAAACGAGCATCCTAGGACCGGTTTCGGGTTTTCACCCTTCTTCAGCCAGAATAGCTTGACTCCAGTGGCACAGTGAGGCCGGGACCCACGTCTGGGCATACCCGGCACACTTAGGGCGAGAAAGCAAAAGACACACAATTAATGGACGGAATGCAGAACAAATCAAAACTTTCACCCCCAGTCAAGAGATCTTGGTTAAATCCATCATTCTTTTGCTCACCATGCCGCCCCAGTTTAGATCTGGCCATATGCAAATCAGTCTTGACCCTGTGCCTCATGGGGACAGTCCAGCCTGAACTGCTAAGCCAGGTCCTCCCTGGACCGGAAAGAAGCATCCTAGGACCGGTTTCGGGGTTTCACCCCTCTTCAGCCAGGTTGGCGTGATTCCAGTGGCACAGTGAGCCCGGGACCCACGTCTGGGCATACCCGGTGCACTTAGGGCGAGAAAGCAAAAGACACACAATTGATGGACGGAATGCAGAACAAATCAAAACATTCACCCCCAGTCAAGAGATCTGGGTTAAATCCATCATTCTTTTGCTAACCATAACACCCCAGTTTAGACCTGGCAATATGGAAATCAGTCTTGACTCTGTGCCTCATGGGAACAGTCCAGCCCGAACTCCTAAGCCAGGTCCTCCCTGGACCGGAAACAAGCATCCTAGGACCGGTTTCGGAGTTTCACCCCTCTTCAGCCAGGATAGCTTGATTCCAGTGGCACAGTGAGCCCGGGACGCACGTCTGGGCATACCCGGCGCACTTAGGGCGAGAAAGCAAAAGACACACAATTGATGGACGGAATGCAGAACAAATCAAAACATTCACCCCCAGTCAAGAGATGTGGGTTAAATCCATCATTCTTTTGTTCACCATGCCACCCCAGTTTAGATCTGGCCATATGCTCATCAGTCATGACCCTGTGCCTCATGGGAACAGTCCAGCCCAAACTGCTAAGCCAGATCCTCCCTGGACTGGAAATAAGCATCATAGGACCGGTTTCGGGGTTTCACCCCTCTTCAGCCAGGTTAGCTTGATTCCAGTGGCACAGTGAGCCCGGGACCCACGTCTGGGCATACCCGGTGCACTTAGGGCGAGAAAGCAAAAGACACACAATTGATGGACAGAATGCAGAACAAATCAAAATATTCACCCCCAGTCAAGAGATCTGGGTTAAATCCATCATTCTTTTGCTAACCATCCCACCCCAGTTTAGACCTGGCAATATGGAAATCAGTCTTGACTCTGTGCATCATGGGAACAGTCCAGCCCGAACTGCTAAGCCAGGTCCTCCCTGGACCGGAAACAAGCATCCTAGGACCGGTGTCGGAGTTTCACCCCTCTTCAGCCAGGATAGCTTGATTCCAGTGGCACAGTGAGCCCAGGGACGCACGTCTGGGCATACCCGGCGCACTTAGGGCGAGAAAGCAAAAGACACACAATTGATTGACGGAATGCAGAACAAATCAAAACATTCACGACCAGTCAAGAGATCTGGGTTAAATCCATCATTCTTTTGCTCACCATGCCAGCCCAGTTTAGACCTGGCCATATGCAAATAAGTCTTGACCCTGTGCCTCATGGGACCAGTCCAGCCCGAACTGCTAAGCCAGGTCCTCCCTGGACCGGAAACAAGCATCTTAGGACCGGTTTCGGGGTCTCACCCTTCTTCAGCCAGGATAGCTTGATTCCAGTGGCACAGTGAGGCTGGGACCCACGTCTGGGCATGCCCGGCGCACTTAGGGCGAGAAAGCAAAGACACACAATTGATGGACGGAATGCAGAACAAATCAAAACATTCACCCCCAGTCAAGAGATCTGGGTTAAATCCATCATTCTTTTGTTCACCATGCCACCCCAGTTTAGATCTGGCCATATGCTCATCAGTCTTGACCCTGTGCCTCATGGAAACAGTCCAGCCCGAACTGCTAAGCCAGGTCCTCCCTGGACCGGAAACGAGCATCCTAGGACCGGTTTCGGGTTTTCACCCTTCTTCAGCCAGAATAGCTTGACTCCAGTGGCACAGTGAGGCCGGGACCCACGTCTGGGCATACCCGGCACACTTAGGGCGAGAAAGCAAAAGACACACAATTAATGGACGGAATGCAGAACAAATCAAAACTTTCACCCCCAGTCAAGAGATCTTGGTTAAATCCATCATTCTTTTGCTCACCATGCCGCCCCAGTTTAGATCTGGCCATATGCAAATCAGTCTTGACCCTGTGCCTCATGGGGACAGTCCAGCCTGAACTGCTAAGCCAGGTCCTCCCTGGACCGGAAAGAAGCATCCTAGGACCGGTTTCGGGGTTTCACCCCTCTTCAGCCAGGTTGGCGTGATTCCAGTGGCACAGTGAGCCCGGGACCCACGTCTGGGCATACCCGGTGCACTTAGGGCGAGAAAGCAAAAGACACACAATTGATGGACGGAATGCAGAACAAATCAAAACATTCACCCCCAGTCAAGAGATCTTGGTTAAATCCATCATTCTTTTGCTCACCATGCCACCCCAGTTTAGATCTGGCCATATGCAAATCAGTCTTGAACCTGTGTCTCATGGGGACAGTCCAGCCTGAACTGCTAAGCCAGGTCCTCCCTGGACCGGAAACAAGCATCCTAGGACCGGTTTCGGGGTTTCACCCCTCTTCAGCCAGGTTAGCTTGATTCCAGTGGCACAGTGAGCCCGGGACCCACGTCTGGGCATACCCGGTGCACTTAGGGCGAGAAAGCAAAGACACACAATTGATGGACGGAATGCAGAACAAATCAAAACATTCACCCCCAGTCAAGAGATCTGGGTTAAATCCATCATTCTTTTGCTAACCATAACACCCCAGTTTAGACCTGGCAATATGGAAATCAGTCTTGACTCTGTGCCTCATGGGAACAGTCCAGCCCGAACTCCTAAGCCAGGTCCTCCCTGGACCGGAAACAAGCATCCTAGGACCGGTTTCGGAGTTTCACCCCTCTTCAGCCAGGATAGCTTGATTCCAGTGGCACAGTGAGCCCGGGACGCACGTCTGGGCATACCCGGCGCACTTAGGGCGAGAAAGCAAAAGACACACAATTGATGGACGGAATGCAGAACAAATCAAAACATTCACCCCCAGTCAAGAGATCTGGGTTAAATCCATCATTCTTTTGTTCACCATGCCACCCCAGTTTAGATCTGGCCATATGCTCATCAGTCATGACCCTGTGCCTCATGGGAACAGTCCAGCCCAAACTGCTAAGCCAGATCCTCCCTGGACTGGAAATAAGCATCCTAGGACCGGTTTCGGGGTTTCACCCCTCTTCAGCCAGGTTAGCTTGATTCCAGTGGCACAGTGAGCCCGGGACCCACGTCTGGGCATACCCGGTGCACTTAGGGCGAGAAAGCAAAAGACACACAATTGATGGACAGAATGCAGAACAAATCAAAATATTCACCCCCAGTCAAGAGATCTGGGTTAAATCCATCATTCTTTTGCTAACCATCCCACCCCAGTTTAGACCTGGCAATATGGAAATCAGTCTTGACTCTGTGCATCATGGGAACAGTCCAGCCCGAACTGCTAAGCCAGGTCCTCCCTGGACCGGAAACAAGCATCCTAGGACCGGTGTCGGAGTTTCACCCCTCTTCAGCCAGGATAGCTTGATTCCAGTGGCACAGTGAGCCCAGGGACGCACGTCTGGGCATACCCGGCGCACTTAGGGCGAGAAAGCAAAAGACACACAATTGATTGACGGAATGCAGAACAAATCAAAACATTCACGCCCAGTCAAGAGATCTGGGTTAAATCCATCATTCTTTTGCTCACCATGCCAGCCCAGTTTAGACCTGGCCATATGCAAATAAGTCTTGACCCTGTGCCTCATGGGACCAGTCCAGCCCGAACTGCTAAGCCAGGTCCTCCCTGGACCGGAAACAAGCATCTTAGGACCGGTTTCGGGGTCTCACCCTTCTTCAGCCAGGATAGCTTGATTCCAGTGGCACAGTGAGGCTGGGACCCACGTCTGGGCATGCCCGGCGCACTTAGGGCGAGAAAGCAAAAGACACACAATTAATGGACGGAATGCAGAACAAATCAAAACATTCACCCCCAGTCAAGAGATCTGGGTTAAATCCATCATTCTTTTGTTCACCATGCCACCCCAGTTTAGATCTGGCCATATGCTCATCAGTCTTGACCCTGTGCCTCATGGAAACAGTCCAGCCCGAACTGCTAAGCCAGGTCCTCCCTGGACCGTAAACAAGCATCCTAGGACCGGTTTCGGGGTTTCACCCCTCTGCAGCCAGGTTAGCTTGATTCCAGTGGCACAGTGAGCCCGGGACCCACGTCTGGGCATACCCGGTGCACTTAGAGCGAGAAAGCAAAAGACACACAATTGATGGACAGAATGCAGAACAAATCACAACATTCACCCCCAGTCAAGAGATCTGGGTTAAATCCATCATTCTTTTGCTCACCATGCCACCCCAGTTTAGACCTGGCCATATGCAAATCAGTCATGACCCTGTGCCTCATGGGAACAGTCCAGCCCAAACTGCTAAGCCAGGTCCTCCCTGGACCGGAAACAAGCATCCTAGGACCGGTTTCGGGGTCTCACCCTTCTTCAGCCAGGATAGCTTGATTATAGTGCGACAGTGAGCCCGGGACCCACGTCTGGGCATACCAGGCGCACTTAAGGCGAGAAAGCAAAAGACACACAATTGATGGACGGAATGCAGAACAAATCAAAACATTCACCTCCAGTCAAGAGATCTGGGTTAAATCCATAATTCTTTTGCTCACCATGCCACCCCAGTTTTTAGACCTGGCAATATGCAAATCAATTTTGACCCTGTGCCTCATGGGAACAGTCCAACCCGAACTGCTAAGCCAGGTCCTCCCTGGACCGGAAATAAGCATCCTAGGACCGGTTTCGGGGTTTCATCCCTCTTCAGTCAGTATAGCTTGATTTCAGTGGCACAGTGAGCCCAGGACCCACGTCTGGGCATACCCGGCGCACTTAGGGCGAGAAAGCAAAAGACACAATTGATGGACGGAATGCAGAACAAATCAAAACATTCACCCCCAGTCAAGAGCTCTGGGTTAAATCCATCATTCTTTTGTTCACCATGCCACCCCAGTTTAGATCTGGCTATATGCTCATCAGTCTTGACCCTGTGCCTCATGGAAACAGTCCAGCCCTAACTGCTAAGCCAGGTCCTCCCTGGACCGGAAACAAGCATCCTAGGACCGGTTTCGGGGTTTCACCCCTCTGCAGCCAGGTTAGCTTGATTCCAGTGGCACAGTGAGCCCGGGACCCACGTCTGGGCATACCTGGTGCACTTAGGGCGAGAAAGCAAAGACACACAATTGATGGACGGAATGCAGAACAAATCAAAACATTCACCCCCAGTCAAGAGATCTGGGTTAAATCCATCATTCTTTTGTACACCATGCCACCCCAGTTTAGATCTGGCCATATGCTCATCAGTCTTGACCCTGTGCCTCATGGAAACAGTCCAGCCCGAACTGCTAAGCCAGGCCCTCCCTGGACCGGAAACGAGCATCCTAGGACCGGTTTCGGGTTTTCACCCTTCTTCAGCCAGAATAGCTTGACTCCAGTGGCACAGTGAGGCCGGGACCCACGTCTGGGCATACCCGGCACACTTAGGGCGAGAAAGCAAAAGACACACAATTAATGGACGGAATGCAGAACAAATCAAAACTTTCACCCCCAGTCAAGAGATCTTGGTTAAATCCATCATTCTTTTGCTCACCATGCCACCCCAGTTTAGATCTGGCCATATGCAAATCAGTCTTGAACCTTTGTCTCATGGGGACAGTCCAGCCTGAACTGCTAAGCCAGGTCCTCCCTGGACCGGAAACAAGCATCCTAGGACCGGTTTCGTGGTTTCACCCCTCTTCAGCCAGGTTAGCTTGATTCCAGTGGCACAGTGAGCCCGGGACCCACGTCTGGGCATACCCGGTGCACTTAGGGCGAGAAAGCAAAGACACACAATTGATGGACGGAATGCAGAACAAATCAAAACATTCACCCCCAGTCAAGAGATCTGGGTTAAATCCATCATTCTTTTACTAACCATACCACCCCAGTTTAGACCTGGCAATATGGAAATCAGTCTTGACTCTGTGCCTCATGGGAACAGTCCAGCCCGAACTCCTAAGCCAGGTCCTCCCTGGACCGGAAACAAGCATCCTAGGACCGGTTTCGGAGTTTCACCCCTCTTCAGCCAGGATAGCTTGATTCCAGTGGCACAGTGAGCCCGGGACGCACGTCTGGGCATACCCGGCGCACTTAGGGCGAGAAAGCAAAAGACACACAATTGATGGACGGAATGCAGAACAAATCAAAACATTCACCCCCAGTCAAGAGATCTGGGTTAAATCCATCATTCTTTTGCTCACCATGCCACCCCAGTTTAGATCTGGCCATATGCAAATCAGTCTTGACCCTGTGCCTCATGGGGACAGTCCAGCCTGAACTGCTAAGCCAGGTCCTCCCTGGACCGGAAACAAGCATCCTAGGACCGGTTTCGGGGTTTCACCCCTCTTCAGCCAGGATAGCTTGATTCCAGTGGCACAGTGAGCCCGGGACGCACGTCTGGGCATACCCGGCGCACTTAGGGCGAGAAAGCAAAAGACACACAATTGATGGACGGAATGCAGAACAAATCAAAACATTCACCCCCAGTCAAGAGATCTGGGTTAAATCCATCATTCTTTTGCTCACCATGCCACCCCAGTTTAGATCTGGCCATATGCAAATCAGTCTTGACCCTGTGCCTCATGGGGACAGTCCAGCCTGAACTGCTAAGCCAGGTCCTCCCTGGACCGGAAACAAGCATCCTAGGACCGGTTTCGGGGTTTCACCCCTCTTCAGCCAGGATAGCTTGATTCCAGTGGCACAGTGAGCCCGGGACGCACGTCTGGGCATATCCGGCGCACTTAGGGCGAGAAAGCAAAAGACACAATTGATGGACGGAATGCAGAACAAATCAAAACATTCACCCCCAGTCAAGAGATCTGGGTTAAATCCATCATTCTTTTGTTCACCATGCCACTCCAGTTTAGATCTGGCCATATGCTCATCAGTCTTGACCCTGTGCCTCATGGAAACAGTCCAGCCCTAACTGCTAAGCCAGGTCCTCCCTGGACCGGAAACAAGCATCCTAGGACCGGTTTTGGGGTTTCACCCCTCTGCAGCCAGGTTAGCTTGATTCCAGTGGCACAGTGAGCCCGGGACCCACGTCTGGGCATACCCGGTGCACTTAGGGCGAGAAAGCAAAGACACACAATTGATGGACGGAATGCAGAACAAATCAAAACATTCACCCCCAGTCAAGAGATCTGGGTTAAATCCATCATTCTTTTGTTCACCATGCCACCCCAGTTTAGATCTGGCCATATGCTCATCAGTCTTGACCCTGTGCCTCATGGAAACAGTCCAGCCCGAATTGCTAAGCCAGGTCCTCCCTGGACCGGAAACGAGCATCCTAGGACCGGTTTCGGGTTTTCACCCTTCTTCAGCCAGAATAGCTTGACTCCAGTGGCACAGTGAGCCCGGGACCCACGTCTGGGCATACCCGGTGCACTTAGAGCGAGAAAGCAAAAGACACACAATTGATGGACAGAATGCAGAACAAATCACAACATTCACCCCCAGTCAAGAGATCTGGGTTAAATCCATCATTCTTTTGCTCACCATGCCACCCCAGTTTAGACCTGGCCATATGCAAATCAGTCATGACCCTGTGCCTCATGGGAACACTCCAGCCCAAACTGCTAAGCCAGGTCCTCCCTGGACCGGAAACAAGCATCCTAGGACCGGTTTCGGGGTCTCACCCTTCTTCAGCCAGGATAGCTTGATTACAGTGCGACAGTGAGCCCGGGACCCACGTCTGGGCATACCAGGCGCACTTAAGGCGAGAAAGCAAAAGACACACAATTGATGGACGGAATGCAGCACAAATCAAAACATTCACCTCCAGTCAAGAGATCTGGGTTAAATCCATAATTCTTTTGCTCACCATGCCACCCCAGTTTAGACCTGGCAATATGCAAATCAATTTTGACCCTGTGCCTCATGGGAACAGTCCAACCCGAACTGCTAAGCCAGGTCCTCCCTGGACCGGAAATAAGCATCCTAGGACCGGTTTCGGGGTTTCATCCCTCTTCAGTCAGTATAGCTTGATTTCAGTGGCACAGTGAGCCCAGGACCCACGTCTGGGCATACCCGGCGCACTTAGGGCGAGAAAGCAAAAGACACAATTGATGGACGGAATGCAGAACAAATCAAAACATTCACCCCCAGTCAAGAGCTCTGGGTTAAATCCATCATTCTTTTGTTCACCATGCCACCCCAGTTTAGATCTGGCTATATGCTCATCAGTCTTGACCCTGTGCCTCATGGAAACAGTCCAGCCCTAACTGCTAAGCCAGGTCCTCCCTGGACCGGAAACAAGCATCCTAGGACCGGTTTCGGGGTTTCACCCCTCTGCAGCCAGGTTAGCTTGATTCCAGTGGCACAGTGAGCCCGGGACCCACGTCTGGGCATACCTGGTGCACTTAGGGCGAGAAAGCAAAGACACACAATTGATGGACGGAATGCAGAACAAATCAAAACATTCACCCCCAGTCAAGAGATCTGGGTTAAATCCATCATTCTTTTGTACACCATGCCACCCCAGTTTAGATCTGGCCATATGCTCATCAGTCTTGACCCTGTGCCTCATGGAAACAGTCCAGCCCGAACTGCTAAGCCAGGTCCTCCCTGGACCGGAAACGAGCATCCTAGGACCGGTTTCGGGTTTTCACCCTTCTTCAGCCAGAATAGCTTGACTCCAGTGGCACAGTGAGGCCGGGACCCACGTCTGGGCATACCCGGCACACTTAGGGCGAGAAAGCAAAAGACACACAATTAATGGACGGAATGCAGAACAAATCAAAACTTTCACCCCCAGTCAAGAGATCTTGGTTAAATCCATCATTCTTTTGCTCACCATGCCACCCCAGTTTAGATCTGGCCATAAGCAAATCTGTCTTGACCCTGTGCCTCATGGGGACAGTTCAGCCTGAACTGCTAAGCCAGGTCCTCCCTGGACCGGAAACAAGCATCCTAGGACCGGTTTCGGGGTTTCACCCCTCTTCAGCCAGGTTGGCTTGATTCCAGTGGCACAGTGAGCCCGGGACCCACGTCTGGGCATACCCGGTGCACTTAGGGCGAGAAAGCAAAAGACACACAATTGATGGACGGAATGCAGAACAAATCAAAACATTCACCCCCAGTCAAGAGATCTGGGTTAAATCCATCATTCTTTTGCTCACCATGCCACCCCAGTTTAGATCTGGCCATATGCAAATCAGTCTTGACCCTGTGCCTCATGGGGACAGTCCAGCCTGAACTGCTAAGCCAGGTCCTCCCTGGACCGGAAACAAGCATCCTAGGACCGGTTTCGGGGTTTCACCCCTCTTCAGCCAGGATAGCTTGATTCCAGTGGCACAGTGAGCCCGGGACGCACGTCTGGGCATATCCGGCGCACTTAGGGCGAGAAAGCAAAAGACACAATTGATGGACGGAATGCAGAACAAATCAAAACATTCACCCCCAGTCAAGAGATCTGGGTTAAATCCATCATTCTTTTGCTCACCATGCCACCCCAGTTTAGATCTGGCCATATGCTCATCAGTCTTGACCCTGTGCCTCATGGAAACAGTCCAGCCCTAACTGCTAAGCCAGGTCCTCCCTGGACCGGAAACAAGCATCCTAGGACCGGTTTCAGGGTTTCACCCCTCTGCAGCCAGGTTAGCTTGATTCCAGTGGCACAGTGAGCCCGGGACCCACGTCTGGGCATACCCGGTGCACTTAGGGCGAGAAAGCAAAGACACACAATTGATGGACGGAATGCAGAACAAATCAAAACATTCACCCCCAGTCAAGAGATCTGGGTTAAATCCATCATTCTTTTGTTCACCATGCCACCCCAGTTTAGATCTGGCCATATGCTCATCAGTCTTGACCCTGTGCCTCATGGAAACAGTCCAGCCCGAACTGCTAAGCCAGGTCCTCCCTGGACCGGAAACGAGCATCCTAGGACCGGTTTCGGGTTTTCTCCCTTCTTCAGCCAGAATAGCTTGACTCCAGTGGCACAGTGAGGCCGGGACCCACGTCTGGGCATACCCGGCACACTTAGGGCGAGAAAGCAAAAGACACACAATTAATGGACGGAATGCAGAACAAATCAAAACTTTCACCCCCAGTCAAGAGATCTTGGTTAAATCCATCATTCTTTTGCTCACCATGCCGCCCCAGTTTAGATCTGGCCATATGCAAATCAGTCTTGACCCTGTGCCTCATGGGGACAGTCCAGCCTGAACTGCTAAGCCAGGTCCTCCCTGGACCGGAAAGAAGCATCCTAGGACCGGTTTCGGGGTTTCACCCCTCTTCAGCCAGGTTGGCTTGATTCCAGTGGCACAGTGAGCCCGGGACCCACGTCTGGGCATACCCGGTGCACTTAGGGCGAGAAAGCAAAAGACACACAATTGATGGACGGAATGCAGAACAAATCAAAACATTCACCCCCAGTCAAGAGATCTTGGTTAAATCCATCATTCTTTTGCTCACCATGCCACCCCAGTTTAGATCTGGCCATATGCAAATCAGTCTTGAACCTGTGTCTCATGGGGACAGTCCAGCCTGAACTGCTAAGCCAGGTCCTCCCTGGACCGGAAACAAGCATCCTAGGACCGGTTTCGGGGTTTCACCCCTCTTCAGCCAGGTTAGCTTGATTCCAGTGGCACAGTGAGCCCGGGACCCACGTCTGGGCATACCCGGTGCACTTAGGGCGAGAAAGCAAAGACACACAATTGATGGACGGAATGCAGAACAAATCAAAACATTCACCCCCAGTCAAGAGATCTGGGTTAAATCCATCATTCTTTTGCTAACCATAACACCCCAGTTTAGACCTGGCAATATGGAAATCAGTCTTGACTCTGTGCCTCATGGGAACAGTCCAGCCCGAACTCCTAAGCCAGGTCCTCCCTGGACCGGAAACAAGCATCCTAGGACCGGTTTCGGAGTTTCACCCCTCTTCAGCCAGGATAGCTTGATTCCAGTGGCACAGTGAGCCCGGGACGCACGTCTGGGCATACCCGGCGCACTTAGGGCGAGAAAGCAAAAGACACACAATTGATGGACGGAATGCAGAACAAATCAAAACATTCACCCCCAGTCAAGAGATCTGGGTTAAATCCATCATTCTTTTGTTCACCATGCCACCCCAGTTTAGATCTGGCCATATGCTCATCAGTCATGACCCTGTGCCTCATGGGAACAGTCCAGCCCAAACTGCTAAGCCAGATCCTCCCTGGACTGGAAATAAGCATCCTAGGACCGGTTTCGGGGTTTCACCCCTCTTCAGCCAGGTTAGCTTGATTCCAGTGGCACAGTGAGCCCGGGACCCACGTCTGGGCATACCCGGTGCACTTAGGGCGAGAAAGCAAAAGACACACAATTGATGGACAGAATGCAGAACAAATCAAAATATTCACCCCCAGTCAAGAGATCTGGGTTAAATCCATCATTCTTTTGCTAACCATCCCACCCCAGTTTAGACCTGGCAATATGGAAATCAGTCTTGACTCTGTGCATCATGGGAACAGTCCAGCCCGAACTGCTAAGCCAGGTCCTCCCTGGACCGGAAACAAGCATCCTAGGACCGGTGTCGGAGTTTCACCCCTCTTCAGCCAGGATAGCTTGATTCCAGTGGCACAGTGAGCCCGGGACGCACGTCTGGGCATACCCAGCGCACTTAGGGCGAGAAAGCAAAAGACACACAATTGATTGACGGAATGCAGAACAAATCAAAACATTCACGCCCAGTCAAGAGATCTGGGTTAAATCCATCATTCTTTTGCTCACCATGCCAGCCCAGTTTAGACCTGGCCATATGCAAATAAGTCTTGACCCTGTGCCTCATGGGACCAGTCCAGCCCGAACTGCTAAGCCAGGTCCTCCCTGGACCGGAAACAAGCATCTTAGGACCGGTTTCGGGGTCTCACCCTTCTTCAGCCAGGATAGCTTGATTCCAGTGGCACAGTGAGGCTGGGACCCACGTCTGGGCATGCCCGGCGCACTTAGGGCGAGAAAGCAAAAGACACACAATTAATGGACGGAATGCAGAACAAATCAAAACATTCACCCCCAGTCAAGAGATCTGGGTTAAATCCATCATTCTTTTGTTCACCATGCCACCCCAGTTTAGATCTGGCCATATGCTCATCAGTCTTGACCCTGTGCCTCATGGAAACAGTCCAGCCCGAACTGCTAAGCCAGGTCCTCCCTGGACCGTAAACAAGCATCCTAGGACCGGTTTCGGGGTTTCACCCCTCTGCAGCCAGGTTAGCTTGATTCCAGTGGCACAGTGAGCCCGGGACCCACGTCTGGGCATACCCGGTGCACTTAGAGCGAGAAAGCAAAAGACACACAATTGATGGACAGAATGCAGAACAAATCACAACATTCACCCCCAGTCAAGAGATCTGGGTTAAATCCATCATTCTTTTGCTCACCATGCCACCCCAGTTTAGACCTGGCCATATGCAAATCAGTCATGACCCTGTGCCTCATGGGAACAGTCCAGCCCAAACTGCTAAGCCAGGTCCTCCCTGGACCGGAAACAAGCATCCTAGGACCGGTTTCGGGGTCTCACCCTTCTTCAGCCAGGATAGCTTGATTACAGTGCGACAGTGAGCCCGGGACCCACGTCTGGGCATACCAGGCGCACTTAAGGCGAGAAAGCAAAAGACACACAATTGATGGACGGAATGCAGAACAAATCAAAACATTCACCTCCAGTCAAGAGATCTGGGTTAAATCCATAATTCTTTTGCTCACCATGCCACCCCAGTTTTTAGACCTGGCAATATGCAAATCAATTTTGACCCTGTGCCTCATGGGAACAGTCCAACCCGAACTGCTAAGCCAGGTCCTCCCTGGACCGGAAATAAGCATCCTAGGACCGGTTTCGGGGTTTCATCCCTCTTCAGTCAGTATAGCTTGATTTCAGTGGCACAGTGAGCCCAGGACCCACGTCTGGGCATAAACGGCGCACTTAGGGCGAGAAAGCAAAAGACACAATTGATGGACGGAATGCAGAACAAATCAAAACATTCACCCCCAGTCAAGAGCTCTGGGTTAAATCCATCATTCTTTTGTTCACCATGCCACCCCAGTTTAGATCTGGCTATATGCTCATCAGTCTTGACCCTGTGCCTCATGAAAACAGTCCAGCCCTAACTGCTAAGCCAGGTCCTCCCTGGACCGGAAACAAGCATCCTAGGACCGGTTTCGGGGTTTCACCCCTCTGCAGCCAGGTTAGCTTGATTCCAGTGGCACAGTGAGCCCGGGACCCACGTCTGGGCATACCTGGTGCACTTAGGGCGAGAAAGCAAAGACACACAATTGATGGACGGAATGCAGAACAAATCAAAACATTCACCCCCAGTCAAGAGATCTGGGTTAAATCCATCATTCTTTTGTACACCATGCCACCCCAGTTTAGATCTGGCCATATGTTCATCAGTCTTGACCCTGTGCCTCATGGAAACAGTCCAGCCCGAACTGCTAAGCCAGGCCCTCCCTGGACCGGAAACGAGCATCCTAGGACCGGTTTCGGGTTTTCACCCTTCTTCAGCCAGAATAGCTTGACTCCAGTGGCACAGTGAGGCCGGGACCCACGTCTGGGCATACCCGGCACACTTAGGGCGAGAAAGCAAAAGACACACAATTAATGGACGGAATGCAGAACAAATCAAAACTTTCACCCCCAGTCAAGAGATCTTGGTTAAATCCATCATTCTTTTGCTCACCATGCCACCCCAGTTTAGATCTGGCCATATGCAAATCAGTCTTGAACCTTTGTCTCATGGGGACAGTCCAGCCTGAACTGCTAAGCCAGGTCCTCCCTGGACCGGAAACAAGCATCCTAGGACCGGTTTCGTGGTTTCACCCCTCTTCAGCCAGGTTAGCTTGATTCCAGTGGCACAGTGAGCCCGGGACCCACGTCTGGGCATACCCGGTGCACTTAGGGCGAGAAAGCAAAGACACACAATTGATGGACGGAATGCAGAACAAATCAAAACATTCACCCCCAGTCAAGAGATCTGGGTTAAATCCATCATTCTTTTACTAACCATACCACCCCAGTTTAGACCTGGCAATATGGAAATCAGTCTTGACTCTGTGCCTCATGGGAACAGTCCAGCCCGAACTCCTAAGCCAGGTCCTCCCTAGACCGGAAACAAGCATCCTAGGACCGGTTTCGGAGTTTCACCCCTCTTCAGCCAGGATAGCTTGATTCCAGTGGCACAGTGAGCCCGGGACGCACGTCTGGGCATACCCGGCGCACTTAGGGCGAGAAAGCAAAAGACACACAATTGATGGACGGAATGCAGAACAAATCAAAACATTCACCCCCAGTCAAGAGATCTGGGTTAAATCCATCATTCTTTTGCTCACCATGCCACCCCAGTTTAGATCTGGCCATATGCAAATCAGTCTTGACCCTGTGCCTCATGGGGACAGTCCAGCCTGAACTGCTAAGCCAGGTCCTCCCTGGACCGGAAACAAGCATCCTAGGACCGGTTTCGGGGTTTCACCCCTCTTCAGCCAGGATAGCTTGATTCCAGTGGCACAGTGAGCCCGGGACGCACGTCTGGGCATATCCGGCGCACTTAGGGCGAGAAAGCAAAAGACACAATTGATGGACGGAATGCAGAACAAATCAAAACATTCACCCCCAGTCAAGAGATCTGGGTTAAATCCATCATTCTTTTGTTCACCATGCCACTCCAGTTTAGATCTGGCCATATGCTCATCAGTCTTGACCCTGTGCCTCATGGAAACAGTCCAGCCCTAACTGCTAAGCCAGGTCCTCCCTGGACCGGAAACAAGCATCCTAGGACCGGTTTCGGGGTTTCACCCCTCTGCAGCCAGGTTAGCTTGATTCCAGTGGCACAGTGAGCCCGGGACCCACGTCTGGGCATACCCGGTGCACTTAGGGCGAGAAAGCAAAGACACACAATTGATGGACGGAATGCAGAACAAATCAAAACATTCACCCCCAGTCAAGAGATCTGGGTTAAATCCATCATTCTTTTGTTCACCATGCCACCCCAGTTTAGATCTGGCCATATGCTCATCAGTCTTGACCCTGTGCCTCATGGAAACAGTCCAGCCCGAATTGCTAAGCCAGGTCCTCCCTGGACCGGAAACGAGCATCCTAGGACCGGTTTCGGGTTTTCACCCTTCTTCAGCCAGAATAGCTTGACTCCAGTGGCACAGTGAGCCCGGGACCCACGTCTGGGCATACCCGGTGCACTTAGAGCGAGAAAGCAAAAGACACACAATTGATGGACAGAATGCAGAACAAATCACAACATTCACCCCCAGTCAAGAGATCTGGGTTAAATCCATCATTCTTTTGCTCACCATGCCACCCCAGTTTAGACCTGGCCATATGCAAATCAGTCATGACCCTGTGCCTCATGGGAACACTCCAGCCCAAACTGCTAAGCCAGGTCCTCCCTGGACCGGAAACAAGCATCCTAGGACCGGTTTCGGGGTCTCACCCTTCTTCAGCCAGGATAGCTTGATTACAGTGCGACAGTGAGCCCGGGACCCACGTCTGGGCATACCAGGCGCACTTAAGGCGAGAAAGCAAAAGACACACAATTGATGGACGGAATGCAGCACAAATCAAAACATTCACCTCCAGTCAAGAGATCTGGGTTAAATCCATAATTCTTTTGCTCACCATGCCACCCCAGTTTAGACCTGGCAATATGCAAATCAATTTTGACCCTGTGCCTCATGGGAACAGTCCAACCCGAACTGCTAAGCCAGGTCCTCCCTGGACCGGAAATAAGCATCCTAGGACCGGTTTCGGGGTTTCATCCCTCTTCAGTCAGTATAGCTTGATTTCAGTGGCACAGTGAGCCCAGGACCCACGTCTGGGCATACCCGGCGCACTTAGGGCGAGAAAGCAAAAGACACAATTGATGGACGGAATGCAGAACAAATCAAAACATTCACCCCCAGTCAAGAGCTCTGGGTTAAATCCATCATTCTTTTGTTCACCATGCCACCCCAGTTTAGATCTGGCTATATGCTCATCAGTCTTGACCCTGTGCCTCATGGAAACAGTCCAGCCCTAACTGCTAAGCCAGGTCCTCCCTGGACCGGAAACAAGCATCCTAGGACCGGTTTCGGGGTTTCACCCCTCTGCAGCCAGGTTAGCTTGATTCCAGTGGCACAGTGAGCCCGGGACCCACGTCTGGGCATACCTGGTGCACTTAGGGCGAGAAAGCAAAGACACACAATTGATGGACGGAATGCAGAACAAATCAAAACATTCACCCCCAGTCAAGAGATCTGGGTTAAATCCATCATTCTTTTGTACACCATGCCACCCCAGTTTAGATCTGGCCATATGCTCATCAGTCTTGACCCTGTGCCTCATGGAAACAGTCCAGCCCGAACTGCTAAGCCAGGTCCTCCCTGGACCGGAAACGAGCATCCTAGGACCGGTTTCGGGTTTTCACCCTTCTTCAGCCAGAATAGCTTGACTCCAGTGGCACAGTGAGGCCGGGACCCACGTCTGGGCATACCCGGCACACTTAGGGCGAGAAAGCAAAAGACACACAATTAATGGACGGAATGCAGAACAAATCAAAACTTTCACCCCCAGTCAAGAGATCTTGGTTAAATCCATCATTCTTTTGCTCACCATGCCACCCCAGTTTAGATCTGGCCATAAGCAAATCTGTCTTGACCCTGTGCCTCATGGGGACAGTTCAGCCTGAACTGCTAAGCCAGGTCCTCCCTGGACCGGAAACAAGCATCCTAGGACCGGTTTCGGGGTTTCACCCCTCTTCAGCCAGGTTGGCTTGATTCCAGTGGCACAGTGAGCCCGGGACCCACGTCTGGGCATACCCGGTGCACTTAGGGCGAGAAAGCAAAAGACACACAATTGATGGACGGAATGCAGAACAAATCAAAACATTCACCCCCAGTCAAGAGATCTGGGTTAAATCCATCATTCTTTTGCTCACCATGCCACCCCAGTTTAGATCTGGCCATATGCAAATCAGTCTTGACCCTGTGCCTCATGGGGACAGTCCAGCCTGAACTGCTAAGCCAGGTCCTCCCTGGACCGGAAACAAGCATCCTAGGACCGGTTTCGGGGTTTCACCCCTCTTCAGCCAGGATAGCTTGATTCCAGTGGCACAGTGAGCCCGGGACGCACGTCTGGGCATATCCGGCGCACTTAGGGCGAGAAAGCAAAAGACACAATTGATGGACGGAATGCAGAACAAATCAAAACATTCACCCCCAGTCAAGAGATCTGGGTTAAATCCATCATTCTTTTGCTCACCATGCCACCCCAGTTTAGATCTGGCCATATGCTCATCAGTCTTGACCCTGTGCCTCATGGAAACAGTCCAGCCCTAACTGCTAAGCCAGGTCCTCCCTGGACCGGAAACAAGCATCCTAGGACCGGTTTCAGGGTTTCACCCCTCTGCAGCCAGGTTAGCTTGATTCCAGTGGCACAGTGAGCCCGGGACCCACGTCTGGGCATACCCGGTGCACTTAGGGCGAGAAAGCAAAGACACACAATTGATGGACGGAATGCAGAACAAATCAAAACATTCACCCCCAGTCAAGAGATCTGGGTTAAATCCATCATTCTTTTGTTCACCATGCCACCCCAGTTTAGATCTGGCCATATGCTCATCAGTCTTGACCCTGTGCCTCATGGAAACAGTCCAGCCCGAACTGCTAAGCCAGGTCCTCCCTGGACCGGAAACGAGCATCCTAGGACCGGTTTCGGGTTTTCTCCCTTCTTCAGCCAGAATAGCTTGACTCCAGTGGCACAGTGAGGCCGGGACCCACGTCTGGGCATACCCGGCACACTTAGGGCGAGAAAGCAAAAGACACACAATTAATGGACGGAATGCAGAACAAATCAAAACTTTCACCCCCAGTCAAGAGATCTTGGTTAAATCCATCATTCTTTTGCTCACCATGCCGCCCCAGTTTAGATCTGGCCATATGCAAATCAGTCTTGACCCTGTGCCTCATGGGGACAGTCCAGCCTGAACTGCTAAGCCAGGTCCTCCCTGGACCGGAAAGAAGCATCCTAGGACCGGTTTCGGGGTTTCACCCCTCTTCAGCCAGGTTGGCTTGATTCCAGTGGCACAGTGAGCCCGGGACCCACGTCTGGGCATACCCGGTGCACTTAGGGCGAGAAAGCAAAAGACACACAATTGATGGACGGAATGCAGAACAAATCAAAACATTCACCCCCAGTCAAGAGATCTTGGTTAAATCCATCATTCTTTTGCTCACCATGCCACCCCAGTTTAGATCTGGCCATATGCAAATCAGTCTTGAACCTGTGTCTCATGGGGACAGTCCAGCCTGAACTGCTAAGCCAGGTCCTCCCTGGACCGGAAACAAGCATCCTAGGACCGGTTTCGGGGTTTCACCCCTCTTCAGCCAGGTTAGCTTGATTCCAGTGGCACAGTGAGCCCGGGACCCACGTCTGGGCATACCCGGTGCACTTAGGGCGAGAAAGCAAAGACACACAATTGATGGACGGAATGCAGAACAAATCAAAACATTCACCCCCAGTCAAGAGATCTGGGTTAAATCCATCATTCTTTTGCTAACCATAACACCCCAGTTTAGACCTGGCAATATGGAAATCAGTCTTGACTCTGTGCCTCATGGGAACAGTCCAGCCCGAACTCCTAAGCCAGGTCCTCCCTGGACCGGAAACAAGCATCCTAGGACCGGTTTCGGAGTTTCACCCCTCTTCAGCCAGGATAGCTTGATTCCAGTGGCACAGTGAGCCCGGGACGCACGTCTGGGCATACCCGGCGCACTTAGGGCGAGAAAGCAAAAGACACACAATTGATGGACGGAATGCAGAACAAATCAAAACATTCACCCCCAGTCAAGAGATCTGGGTTAAATCCATCATTCTTTTGTTCACCATGCCACCCCAGTTTAGATCTGGCCATATGCTCATCAGTCATGACCCTGTGCCTCATGGGAACAGTCCAGCCCAAACTGCTAAGCCAGATCCTCCCTGGACTGGAAATAAGCATCCTAGGACCGGTTTCGGGGTTTCACCCCTCTTCAGCCAGGTTAGCTTGATTCCAGTGGCACAGTGAGCCCGGGACCCACGTCTGGGCATACCCGGTGCACTTAGGGCGAGAAAGCAAAAGACACACAATTGATGGACAGAATGCAGAACAAATCAAAATATTCACCCCCAGTCAAGAGATCTGGGTTAAATCCATCATTTTTTTGCTAACCATCCCACCCCAGTTTAGACCTGGCAATATGGAAATCAGTCTTGACTCTGTGCATCATGGGAACAGTCCAGCCCGAACTGCTAAGCCAGGTCCTCCCTGGACCGGAAACAAGCATCCTAGGACCGGTGTCGGAGTTTCACCCCTCTTCAGCCAGGATAGCTTGATTCCAGTGGCACAGTGAGCCCGGGACGCACGTCTGGGCATACCCAGCGCACTTAGGGCGAGAAAGCAAAAGACACACAATTGATTGACGGAATGCAGAACAAATCAAAACATTCACGCCCAGTCAAGAGATCTGGGTTAAATCCATCATTCTTTTGCTCACCATGCCAGCCCAGTTTAGACCTGGCCATATGCAAATAAGTCTTGACCCTGTGCCTCATGGGACCAGTCCAGCCCGAACTGCTAAGCCAGGTCCTCCCTGGACCGGAAACAAGCATCTTAGGACCGGTTTCGGGGTCTCACCCTTCTTCAGCCAGGATAGCTTGATTCCAGTGGCACAGTGAGGCTGGGACCCACGTCTGGGCATGCCCGGCGCACTTAGGGCGAGAAAGCAAAAGACACACAATTAATGGACGGAATGCAGAACAAATCAAAACATTCACCCCCAGTCAAGAGATCTGGGTTAAATCCATCATTCTTTTGTTCACCATGCCACCCCAGTTTAGATCTGGCCATATGCTCATCAGTCTTGACCCTGTGCCTCATGGAAACAGTCCAGCCCGAACTGCTAAGCCAGGTCCTCCCTGGACCGTAAACAAGCATCCTAGGACCGGTTTCGGGGTTTCACCCCTCTGCAGCCAGGTTAGCTTGATTCCAGTGGCACAGTGAGCCCGGGACCCACGTCTGGGCATACCCGGTGCACTTAGAGCGAGAAAGCAAAAGACACACAATTGATGGACAGAATGCAGAACAAATCACAACATTCACCCCCAGTCAAGAGATCTGGGTTAAATCCATCATTCTTTTGCTCACCATGCCACCCCAGTTTAGACCTGGCCATATGCAAATCAGTCATGACCCTGTGCCTCATGGGAACAGTCCAGCCCAAACTGCTAAGCCAGGTCCTCCCTGGACCGGAAACAAGCATCCTAGGACCGGTTTCGGGGTCTCACCCTTCTTCAGCCAGGATAGCTTGATTACAGTGCGACAGTGAGCCCGGGACCCACGTCTGGGCATACCAGGCGCACTTAAGGCGAGAAAGCAAAAGACACACAATTGATGGACGGAATGCAGAACAAATCAAAACATTCACCTCCAGTCAAGAGATCTGGGTTAAATCCATAATTCTTTTGCTCACCATGCCACCCCAGTTTTTAGACCTGGCAATATGCAAATCAATTTTGACCCTGTGCCTCATGGGAACAGTCCAACCCGAACTGCTAAGCCAGGTCCTCCCTGGACCGGAAATAAGCATCCTAGGACCGGTTTCGGGGTTTCATCCCTCTTCAGTCAGTATAGCTTGATTTCAGTGGCACAGTGAGCCCAGGACCCACGTCTGGGCATAAACGGCGCACTTAGGGCGAGAAAGCAAAAGACACAATTGATGGACGGAATGCAGAACAAATCAAAACATTCACCCCCAGTCAAGAGCTCTGGGTTAAATCCATCATTCTTTTGTTCACCATGCCACCCCAGTTTAGATCTGGCTATATGCTCATCAGTCTTGACCCTGTGCCTCATGAAAACAGTCCAGCCCTAACTGCTAAGCCAGGTCCTCCCTGGACCGGAAACAAGCATCCTAGGACCGGTTTCGGGGTTTCACCCCTCTGCAGCCAGGTTAGCTTGATTCCAGTGGCACAGTGAGCCCGGGACCCACGTCTGGGCATACCTGGTGCACTTAGGGCGAGAAAGCAAAGACACACAATTGATGGACGGAATGCAGAACAAATCAAAACATTCACCCCCAGTCAAGAGATCTGGGTTAAATCCATCATTCTTTTGTACACCATGCCACCCCAGTTTAGATCTGGCCATATGTTCATCAGTCTTGACCCTGTGCCTCATGGAAACAGTCCAGCCCGAACTGCTAAGCCAGGCCCTCCCTGGACCGGAAACGAGCATCCTAGGACCGGTTTCGGGTTTTCACCCTTCTTCAGCCAGAATAGCTTGACTCCAGTGGCACAGTGAGGCCGGGACCCACGTCTGGGCATACCCGGCACACTTAGGGCGAGAAAGCAAAAGACACACAATTAATGGACGGAATGCAGAACAAATCAAAACTTTCACCCCCAGTCAAGAGATCTTGGTTAAATCCATCATTCTTTTGCTCACCATGCCACCCCAGTTTAGATCTGGCCATATGCAAATCAGTCTTGAACCTTTGTCTCATGGGGACAGTCCAGCCTGAACTGCTAAGCCAGGTCCTCCCTGGACCGGAAACAAGCATCCTAGGACCGGTTTCGTGGTTTCACCCCTCTTCAGCCAGGTTAGCTTGATTCCAGTGGCACAGTGAGCCCGGGACCCACGTCTGGGCATACCCGGTGCACTTAGGGCGAGAAAGCAAAGACACACAATTGATGGACGGAATGCAGAACAAATCAAAACATTCACCCCCAGTCAAGAGATCTGGGTTAAATCCATCATTCTTTTACTAACCATACCACCCCAGTTTAGACCTGGCAATATGGAAATCAGTCTTGACTCTGTGCCTCATGGGAACAGTCCAGCCCGAACTCCTAAGCCAGGTCCTCCCTAGACCGGAAACAAGCATCCTAGGACCGGTTTCAGAGTTTCACCCCTCTTCAGCCAGGATAGCTTGATTCCAGTGGCACAGTGAGCCCGGGACGCACGTCTGGGCATACCCGGCGCACTTAGGGCGAGAAAGCAAAAGACACACAATTGATGGACGGAATGCAGAACAAATCAAAACATTCACCCCCAGTCAAGAGATCTGGGTTAAATCCATCATTCTTTTGCTCACCATGCCACCCCAGTTTAGATCTGGCCTTATGCAAATCAGTCTTGACCCTGTGCCTCATGGGGACAGTCCAGCCTGAACTGCTAAGCCAGGTCCTCCCTGGACCGGAAACAAGCATCCTAGGACCGGTTTCGGGGTTTCACCCCTCTTCAGCCAGGATAGCTTGATTCCAGTGGCACAGTGAGCCCGGGACGCACGTCTGGGCATATCCGGCGCACTTAGGGCGAGAAAGCAAAAGACACAATTGATGGACGGAATGCAGAACAAATCAAAACATTCACCCCCAGTCAAGAGATCTGGGTTAAATCCATCATTCTTTTGTTCACCATGCCACTCCAGTTTAGATCTGGCCATATGCTCATCAGTCTTGACCCTGTGCCTCATGGAAACAGTCCAGCCCTAACTGCTAAGCCAGGTCCTCCCTGGACCGGAAACAAGCATCCAGGACCGGTTTCGGGGTTTCACCCCTCTGCAGCCAGGTTAGCTTGATTCCAGTGGCACAGTGAGCCCGGGACCCACGTCTGGGCATACCCGGTGCACTTAGGGCGAGAAAGCAAAGACACACAATTGATGGACGGAATGCAGAACAAATCAAAACATTCACCCCCAGTCAAGAGATCTGGGTTAAATCCATCATTCTTTTGTTCACCATGCCACCCCAGTTTAGATCTGGCCATATGCTCATCAGTCTTGACCCTGTGCCTCATGGAAACAGTCCAGCCCGAATTGCTAAGCCAGGTCCTCCCTGGACCGGAAACGAGCATCCTAGGACCGGTTTCGGGTTTTCACCCTTCTTCAGCCGGAATAGCTTGACTCCAGTGGCACAGTGAGGCCGGGACCCACGTCTGGGCATACCCGGCACACTTAGGGCGAGAAAGCAAAAGACACACAATTAATGGACGGAATGCAGAACAAATCGAAACTTTCACCCCCAGTCAAGAGATCTTGGTTAAATCCATCATTCTTTTGCTCACCATGCCGCCCCAGTTTAGATCTGGCCATATGCAAATCAGTCTTGACCCTGTGCCTCATGGGGACAGTCCAGCCTGAACTGCTAAGCCAGGTCCTCCCTGGACCGGAAACAAGCATCCTAGGACCGGTTTCGGGGTTTCACCCCTCTTCAGCCAGGTTGGCTTGATTCCAGTGGCACAGTGAGCCCGGGACCCACGTCTGGGCATACCCGGTGCACTTAGGGCGAGAAAGCAAAAGACACACAATTGATGGACGGAATGCAGAACAAATCAAAACATTCACCCCCAGTCAAGAGATCTTGGTTAAATCCATCATTCTTTTGCTCACCATGCCACCCCAGTTTAGATCTGGCCATATGCAAATCAGTCTTGAACCTGTGTCTCATGGGGACAGTCCAGCCTGAACTGCTAAGCCAGGTCCTCCCTGGACCGGAAACAAGCATCCTAGGACCGGTTTCGGAGTTTCACCCCTCTTCAGCCAGGATAGCTTGATTCCAGTGGCACAGTGAGCCCGGGACGCACGTCTGGGCATACCCGGCGCACTTAGGGCGAGAAAGCAAAAGACACACAATTGATGGACGGAATGCAGAACAAATCAAAACATTCACCCCCAGTCAAGAGATCTGGGTTAAATCCATCATTCTTTTGTTCACCATGCCACCCCAGTTTAGATCTGGCCATATGCTCATCAGTCATGACCCTGTGCCTCATGGGAACAGTCCAGCCCAAACTGCTAAGCCAGATCCTCCCTGGACTGGAAATAAGCATCCTAGGACCGGTTTCGGGGTTTCATCCCTCTTCAGCCAGGATAGCTTGATTCCAGTGGCACAGTGAGCCCAGGACCCACGTCTGGGCATACCCGTCGCACTTAGGGCGTGAAAGAAAAAGACACACAATTGATGGACGGAATGCAGAACAAATCAAAACATTCACCCCCAGTCAAGAGATCTGGGTTAAATCCATCATTCTTTTGCTAACCATACCACCCCAGTTTAGACCTGGCAATATGGAAATCAGTCTTGACTCTGTGCCTCATGGGAACAGCCCAGCCCAAACTGCTAAGTCAGGTCATCCCTGGACCGGAAACAAGCATCCTAGGACCGGTTTCGGAGTTTCACCCCTCTTCAGCCAGGATAGCGTGATTCCAGTGGCATAGTGAGCCCGGGACGCACATCTGGGCATACCCGGCTCACTTAGGGCGAGAAAGCAAAAGACACACAATTGATGGACGGAATGCAGAACAAATCAAAACATTCACCCCCAGTCAAGAGATCTGGGTTAAATCCATCATTCTTTTGCTCACCATGCCACCCCAGTTTAGATCTGGCCATATGCAAATCAGTCTTGACCCTGTGCCTCATGGGGACAGTCCAGCCTGAAGTGCTAAGCCAGGTCCTCCCTGGACCGGAAACAAGCATCCTAGGACCGGTTTCGGGGTTTCACCCCTCTTCAGCCAGGTTAGCTTGATTCCAGTGGCACAGTGAGCCCGGGACCCACGTCTGGGCATACCCGGTGCACTTAGGGCGAGAAAGCAAAAGACACACAATTGATGGACAGAATGCAGAACAAATCAAAATATTCACCCCCAGTCAAGAGATCTGGGTTAAATCCATCATTCTTTTGCTAACCATCCCACCCCAGATTAGACCTGGCAATATGGAAATCAGTCTTGACTCTGTGCATCATGGGAACAGTCCAGCCCGAACTGCTAAGCCAGGTCCTCCCTGGACCGGAAACAAGCATCCTAGGACCGGTTTCGGAGTTTCACCCCTCTTCAGCCAGGATAGCTTGATTCCAGTGGCACAGTGAGCCCGGGACGCACGTCTGGGCATACCCGGCGCACTTAGGGCGAGAAAGCAAAAGACACACAATTGATCGACGGAATGCAGAACAAATCAAAACATTCACGCCCAGTCAAGAGATCTGGGTTAAATCCATCATTCTTTTGCTCACCATGCCAGCCCAGTTTAGACCTGGCCATATGCAAATAAGTCTTGACCCTGTGCCTCATGGGAACAGTCCAGCCCGAACTGCTAAGCCAGGTCCTCCCTGGACCGGAAACAAGCATCTTAGGACCGGTTTCGGGGTCTCACCCTTCTTCAGCCAGGATAGCTTGATTCCAGTGGCACAGTGAGGCCGGGACCCACGTCTGGGCATGCCCGGCGCACTTAGGGCGAGAAAGCAAAAGACACACAATTAATGGACGGAATGCAGAACAAATCAAAACATTCACCCCCAGTCAAGAGATCTGGGTTAAATCCATCATTCTTTTGTTCACCATGCCACCCCAGTTTAGATCTGGCCATATGCTCATCAGTCTTGACCCTGTGCCTCATGGAAACAGTCCAGCCCGAACTGCTAAGCCAGGTCCTCCCTGGACCGTAAACAAGCATCCTAGGACCGGTTTCGGGGTTTCACCCCTCTGCAGCCAGGTTAGCTTGATTCCAGTGGCACAGTGAGCCCGGGACCCACGTCTGGGCATACCCGGTGCACTTAGAGCGAGAAAGCAAAAGACACACAATTGATGGACAGAATGCAGAACAAATCACAACATTCACCCCCAGTCAAGAGATCTGGGTTAAATCCATCATTCTTTTGCTCACCATGCCACCCCAGTTTAGACCTGGCCATATGCAAATCAGTCATGACCCTGTGCCTCATGGGAACAGTCCAGCCCAAACTGCTAAGCCAGGTCCTCCCTGGACCGGAAACAAGCATCCTAGGACCGGTTTCGGGGTCTCACCCTTCTTCAGCCAGGATAGCTTGATTACAGTGCGACAGTGAGCCCGGGACCCACGTCTGGGCATACCAGGCGCACTTAAGGCGAGAAAGCAAAAGACACACAATTGATGGACGGAATGCAGAACAAATCAAAACATTCACCTCCAGTCAAGAGATCTGGGTTAAATCCATAATTCTTTTGCTCACCATGCCACCCCAGTTTAGACCTGGCAATATGCAAATCAATTTTGACCCTGTGCCTCATGGGAACAGTCCAACCCGAACTGCTAAGCCAGGTCCTCCCTGGACCGGAAATAAGCATCCTAGGACCGGTTTCGGGGTTTCATCCCTCTTCAGTCAGTATAGCTTGATTTCAGTGGCACAGTGAGCCCAGGACCCACGTCTGGGCATACCCGGCGCACTTAGGGCGAGAAAGCAAAAGACACAATTGATGGACGGAATGCAGAACAAATCAAAACATTCACCCCCAGTCAAGAGCTCTGGGTTAAATCCATCATTCTTTTGTTCACCATGCCACCCCAGTTTAGATCTGGCTATATGCTCATCAGTCTTGACCCTGTGCCTCATGGAAACAGTCCAGCCCTAACTGCTAAGCCAGGTCCTCCCTGGACCGGAAACAAGCATCCTAGGACCGGTTTCGGGGTTTCACCCCTCTGCAGCCAGGTTAGCTTGATTCCAGTGGCACAGTGAGCCCGGGACCCACGTCTGGGCATACCTGGTGCACTTAGGGCGAGAAAGCAAAGACACACAATTGATGGACGGAATGCAGAACAAATCAAAACATTCACCCCCAGTCAAGAGATCTGGGTTAAATCCATCATTCTTTTGTACACCATGCCACCCCAGTTTAGATCTGGCCATATGCTCATCAGTCTTGACCCTGTGCCTCATGGAAACAGTCCAGCCCGAACTGCTAAGCCAGGTCCTCCCTGGACCGGAAACGAGCATCCTAGGACCGGTTTCGGGTTTTCACCCTTCTTCAGCCAGAATAGCTTGACTCCAGTGGCACAGTGAGGCCGGGACCCACGTCTGGGCATACCCGGCACACTTAGGGCGAGAAAGCAAAAGACACACAATTAATGGACGGAATGCAGAACAAATCAAAACTTTCACCCCCAGTCAAGAGATCTTGGTTAAATCCATCATTCTTTTGCTCACCATGCCACCCCAGTTTAGATCTGGCCATAAGCAAATCTGTCTTGACCCTGTGCCTCATGGGGACAGTTCAGCCTGAACTGCTAAGCCAGGTCCTCCCTGGACCGGAAACAAGCATCCTAGGACCGGTTTCGGGGTTTCCCCCCTCTTCAGCCAGGTTGGCTTGATTCCAGTGGCACAGTGAGCCCGGGACCCACGTCTGGGCATACCCGGTGCACTTAGGGCGAGAAAGCAAAAGACACACAATTGATGGACGGAATGCAGAACAAATCAAAACATTCAGCCCCAGTCAAGAGATCTTGGTTAAATCCATCATTCTTTTGCTCACCATGCCACCCCAGTTTAGATCTGGCCATATGCAAATCAGTCTTGAACCTTTGTCTCATGGGGACAGTCCAGCCTGAACTGCTAAGCCAGGTCCTCCCTGGACCGGAAACAAGCATCCTAGGACCGGTTTCGGGGTTTCCCCCCTCTTCAGCCAGGTTGGCTTGATTCCAGTGGCACAGTGAGCCCGGGACCCACGTCTGGGCATACCCGGTGCACTTAGGGCGAGAAAGCAAAAGACACACAATTGATGGACGGAATGCAGAACAAATCAAAACATTCAGCCCCAGTCAAGAGATCTTGGTTAAATCCATCATTCTTTTGCTCACCATGCCACCCCAGTTTAGATCTGGCCATATGCAAATCAGTCTTGAACCTTTGTCTCATGGGGACAGTCCAGCCTGAACTGCTAAGCCAGGTCCTCCCTGGACCGGAAACAAGCATCCTAGGACCGGTTTCGTGGTTTCACCCCTCTTCAGCCAGGTTAGCTTGATTCCAGTGGCACAGTGAGCCCGGGACCCACGTCTGGGCATACCCGGTGCACTTAGGGCGAGAAAGCAAAGACACACAATTGATGGACGGAATGCAGAACAAATCAAAACATTCACCCCCAGTCAAGAGATCTGGGTTAAATCCATCATTCTTTTACTAACCATACCACCCCAGTTTAGACCTGGCAATATGGAAATCAGTCTTGACTCTGTGCCTCATGGGAACAGTCCAGCCCGAACTCCTAAGCCAGGTCCTCCCTGGACCGGAAACAAGCATCCTAGGACCGGTTTCGGAGTTTCACCCCTCTTCAGCCAGGATAGCTTGATTCCAGTGGCACAGTGAGCCCGGGACGCACGTCTGGGCATACCCGGCGCACTTAGGGCGAGAAAGCAAAAGACACACAATTGATGGACGGAATGCAGAACAAATCAAAACATTCACCCCCAGTCAAGAGATCTGGGTTAAATCCATCATTCTTTTGCTCACCATGCCACGCCAGTTTAGATCTGGCCATATGCAAATCAGTCTTGACCCTGTGCCTCATGGGGACAGTCCAGCCTGAACTGCTAAGCCAGGTCCTCCCTGGACCGGAAACAAGCATCCTAGGACCGGTTTCGGGGTTTCACCCCTCTTCAGCCAGGATAGCTTGATTCCAGTGGCACAGTGAGCCCGGGACGCACGTCTGGGCATATCCGGCGCACTTAGGGCGAGAAAGCAAAAGACACAATTGATGGACGGAATGCAGAACAAATCAAAACATTCACCCCCAGTCAAGAGATCTGGGTTAAATCCATCATTCTTTTGTTCACCATGCCACCCCAGTTTAGATCTGGCCATATGCTCATCAGTCTTGACCCTGTGCCTCATGGAAACAGTCCAGCCCTAACTGCTAAGCCAGGTCCTCCCTGGACCGGAAACAAGCATCCTAGGACCGGTTTCGGGGTTTCACCCCTCTGCAGCCAGGTTAGCTTGATTCCAGTGGCACAGTGAGCCTGGGACCCACGTCTGGGCATACCCGGTGCACTTAGGGCGAGAAAGCAAAGACACACAATTGATGGACGGAATGCAGAACAAATCAAAACATTCACCCCCAGTCAAGAGATCTGGGTTAAATCCATCATTCTTTTGTTCACCATGCCACCCCAGTTTAGATCTGGCCATATGCTCATCAGTCTTGACCCTGTGCCTCATGGAAACAGTCCAGCCCGAACTGCTAAGCCAGGTCCTCCCTGGACCGGAAACGAGCATCCTAGGACCGGTTTCGGGTTTTCACCCTTCTTCAGCCAGAATAGCTTGACTCCAGTGGCACAGTGAGGCCGGGACCCACGTCTGGGCATACCCGGCACACTTAGGGCGAGAAAGCAAAAGACACACAATTAATGGACGGAATGCAGAACAAATCAAAACTTTCACCCCCAGTCAAGAGATCTTGGTTAAATCCATCATTCTTTTGCTCACCATGCCACCCCATTTTAGACCTGGCAATATGCAAATCAATTTTGACCCTGTGCCTCATGGGAACAGTCCAACCCGAACTGCTAAGCCAGGTCCTCCCTGGACCGGAAATAAGCATCCTAGGACCGGTTTCGGGGTTTCATCCCTCTTCAGTCAGTATAGCTTGATTTCAGTGGCACAGTGAGCCCAGGACCCACGTCTGGGCATACCCGGCGCACTTAGGGCGAGAAAGCAAAAGACACAATTGATGGACGGAATGCAGAACAAATCAAAACATTCACCCCCAGTCAAGAGCCCCGGGGTTAAATCCATCATTCTTTTGTTCACCATGCCACCCCAGTTTAGATCTGGCTATATGCTCATCAGTCTTGACCCTGTGCCTCATGGAAACAGTCCAGCCCTAACTGCTAAGCCAGGTCCTCCCTGGACCGGAAACAAGCATCCTAGGACCGGTTTCGGGGTTTCACCCCTCTGCAGCCAGGTTAGCTTGATTCCAGTGGCACAGTGAGCCCGGGACCCACGTCTGGGCATACCTGGTGCACTTAGGGCGAGAAAGCAAAGACACACAATTGATGGACGGAATGCAGAACAAATCAAAACATTCACCCCCAGTCAAGAGATCTGGGTTAAATCCATCATTCTTTTGTACACCATGCCACCCCAGTTTAGATCTGGCCATATGCTCATCAGTCTTGACCCTGTGCCTCATGGAAACAGTCCAGCCCGAACTGCTAAGCCAGGTCCTCCCTGGACCGGAAACGAGCATCCTAGGACCGGTTTCGGGTTTTCACCCTTCTTCAGCCAGAATAGCTTGACTCCAGTGGCACAGTGAGGCCGGGACCCACGTCTGGGCATACCCGGCACACTTAGGGCGAGAAAGCAAAAGACACACAATTAATGGACGGAATGCAGAACAAATCAAAACTTTCACCCCCAGTCAAGAGATCTTGGTTAAATCCATCATTCTTTTGCTCACCATGCCACCCCAGTTTAGATCTGGCCATAAGCAAATCTGTCTTGACCCTGTGCCTCATGGGGACAGTCCAGCCTGAACTGCTAAGGCAGGTCCTCCCTGGACCGGAAACAAGCATCCTAGGACCGGTTTCGGGGTTTCACCCCTCTTCAGCCAGGTTGGCTTGATTCCAGTGGCACAGTGAGCCCGGGACCCACGTCTGGGCATACCCGGTGCACTTAGGGCGAGAAAGCAAAAGACACACAATTGATGGACGGAATGCAGAACAAATCAAAACATTCAGCCCCAGTCAAGAGATCTTGGTTAAATCCATCATTCTTTTGCTCACCATGCAACCCCAGTTTAGATCTGGCCATATGCAAATCAGTCTTGAACCTTTGTCTCATGGGGACAGTCCAGCCTGAACTGCTAAGCCAGGTCCTCCCTGGACCGGAAACAAGCATCCTAGGACCGGTTTCGTGGTTTCACCCCTCTTCAGCCAGGTTAGCTTGATTCCAGTGGCACAGTGAGCCCGGGACGCACGTCTGGGCATACCCGGCGCACTTAGGGCGAGAAAGCAAAAGACACACAATTGATGGACGGAATGCAGAACAAATCAAAACATTCACCCCCAGTCAAGAGATCTGGGTTAAATCCATCATTCTTTTGCTCACCATGCCACCCCAGTTTATATCTGGCCATATGCAAATCAGTCTTGACCCTGTGCCTCATGGGGACAGTCCAGCCTGAACTGCTAAGCCAGGTCCTCCCTGGACCGGAAACAAGCATCCTAGGACCGGTTTCGGGGTTTCACCCCTCTTCAGCCAGGATAGCTTGATTCCAGTGGCACAGTGAGCCCGGGACGCACGTCTGGGCATACCCGGCGCACTTAGGGCGAGAAAGCAAAAGACACAATTGATGGACGGAATGCAGAACAAATCAAAACATTCACCCCCAGTCAAGAGATCTGGGTTAAATCCATCATTCTTTTGTTCACCATGCCACCCCAGTTTAGATCTGGCCATATGCTCATCAGTCTTGACCCTGTGCCTCATGGAAACAGTCCAGCCCTAACTGCTAAGCCAGGTCCTCCCTGGACCGGAAACAAGCATCCTAGGACCGGTTTCGGGGTTTCACCCCTCTTCAGCCTGGATAGCTTGATTCCAGTGGCACAGTGAGCCCGGGACGCACGTCTGGGCATACCCGGCGCACTTAGGGCGAGAAAGCAAAAGACACAATTGATGGACGGAATGCAGAACAAATCAAAACATTCACCCCCAGTCAAGAGATCTGGGTTAAATCCATCATTCTTTTGTTCACCATGCCACCCCAGTTTAGATCTGGCCATATGCTCATCAGTCTTGACCCTGTGCCTCATGGAAACAGTCCAGCCCTAACTGCTAAGCCAGGTCCTCCCTGGACCGGAAACAAGCATCCTAGGACCGGTTTCGGGGTTTCACCCCTCTGCAGCCAGGTTAGCTTGATTCCAGTGGCACAGTGAGCCCGGGACCCACGTTTGGGCATACCCGGTGCACTTAGGGCGAGAAAGCAAAGACACACAATTGATGGACGGAATGCAGAACAAATCAAAACATTCACCCCCAGTCAAGAGATCTGGGTTAAATCCATCATTCTTTTGTTCACCATGCCACCCCAGTTTAGATCTGGCCATATGCTCATCAGTCTTGACCCTGTGCCTCATGGAAACAGTCCAGCCCGAACTGCTAAGCCAGGTCCTCCCTGGACCGGAAACGAGCATCCTAGGACCGGTTTCGGGTTTTCACCCTTCTTCAGCCAGAATAGCTTGACTCCAGTGGCACAGTGAGGCCGGGACCCACGTCTGGGCATACCCGGCACACTTAGGGCGAGAAAGCAAAAGACACACAATTAATGGACGGAATGCAGAACAAATCAAAACTTTCACCCCCAGTCAAGAGATCTTGGTTAAATCCATCATTCTTTTGCTCACCATGCCGCCCCAGTTTAGATCTGGCCATATGCAAATCAGTCTTGACCCTGTGCCTCATGGGGACAGTCCAGCCTGAACTGCTAAGCCAGGTCCTCCCTGGACCGGAAAGAAGCATCCTAGGACCGGTTTCGGGGTTTCACCCCTCTTCAGCCAGGTTGGCTTGATTCCAGTGGCACAGTGAGCCCGGGACCCACGTCTGGGCATACCCGGTGCACTTAGGGCGAGAAAGCAAAAGACACACAATTGATGGACGGAATGCAGAACAAATCAAAACATTCACCCCCAGTCAAGAGATCTTGGTTAAATCCATCATTCTTTTGCTCACCATGCCACCCCAGTTTAGATCTGGCCATATGCAAATCAGTCTTGACTCTGTGCCTCATGGGAACAGTCCAGCCCGAACTCCTAAGCCAGGTCCTCCCTGGACCGGAAACAAGCATCCTAGGACCGGTTTCGGAGTTTCACCCCTCTTCAGCCAGGATAGCTTGATTCCAGTGGCACAGTGAGCCCGGGACGCACGTCTGGGCATACCCGGCGCACTTAGGGCGAGAAAGCAAAAGACACACAATTGATGGACGGAATGCAGAACAAATCAAAACATTCACCCCCAGTCAAGAGATCTTGGTTAAATCCATCATTCTTTTGCTCACCATGCCACCCCAGTTTAGATCTGGCCATATGCAAATCAGTCTTGAACCTGTGTCTCATGGGGACAGTCCAGCCTGAACTGCTAAGCCAGGTCCTCCCTGGACCGGAAACAAGCATCCTAGGACCGGTTTCGGGGTTTCACCCCTCTTCAGCCAGGTTAGCTTGATTCCAGTGGCACAGTGAGCCCGGGACCCACGTCTGGGCATACCCGGTGCACTTAGGGCGAGAAAGCAAAAGACACACAATTGATGGACGGAATGCAGAACAAATCAAAACATTCACCCCCAGTCAAGAGATCTTGGTTAAATCCATCATTCTTTTGCTCACCATACCACCCCAGTTTAGATCTGGCCATATGCAAATCAGTCTTGAACCTGTGTCTCATGGGGACAGTCCAGCCTGAACTGCTAAGCCAGGTCCTCCCTGGACCGGAAACAAGCATCCTAGGACCGGTTTCGGGGTTTCACCCCTCTTCAGCCAGGTTAGCTTGATTCCAGTGGCACAGTGAGCCCGGGACCCACGTCTGGGCATACCCGGTGCACTTAGGGCGAGAAAGCAAAGACACACAATTGATGGACGGAATGCAGAACAAATCAAAACATTCACCCCCAGTCAAGAGATCTGGGTTAAATCCATCATTCTTTTGCTAACCATAACACCCCAGTTTAGACCTGGCAATATGGAAATCAGTCTTGACTCTGTGCCTCATGGGAACAGTCCAGCCCGAACTCCTAAGCCAGGTCCTCCCTGGACCGGAAACAAGCATCCTAGGACCGGTTTCGGAGTTTCACCCCTCTTCAGCCAGGATAGCTTGATTCCAGTGGCACAGTGAGCCCGGGACGCACGTCTGGGCATACCCGGCGCACTTAGGGCGAGAAAGCAAAAGACACACAATTAATGGACGGAATGCAGAACAAATCAAAACATTCACCCCCAGTCAAGAGATCTTGGTTAAATCCATCATTCTTTTGCTGACCATGCCACCCCAGTTTAGATCTGGCCATATGCAAATCAGTCTTGAACCTGTGTCTCATGGGGACAGTCCAGCCTGAACTGCTAAGCCAGGTCCTCCCTGGACCGGAAACAAGCATCCTAGGACCGGTTTCGGGGTTTCACCCCTCTTCAGCCAGGTTAGCTTGATTCCAGTGGCACAGTGAGCCCGGGACCCACGTCTGGGCATACCCGGTGCACTTAGGGCGAGAAAGCAAAGACACACAATTGATGGACGGAATGCAGAACAAATCAAAACATTCACCCCCAGTCAAGAGATCTGGGTTAAATCCATCATTCTTTTGCTAACCATAACACCCCAGTTTAGACCTGGCAATATGGAAATCAGTCTTGACTCTGTGCCTCATGGGAACAGTCCAGCCCGAACTCCTAAGCCAGGTCCTCCCTGGACCGGAAACAAGCATCCTAGAACCGGTTTCGGAGTTTCACCCCTCTTCAGCCAGGATAGCTTGATTCCAGTGGCACAGTGAGCCCGGGACGCACGTCTGGGCATACCCGGCGCACTTAGGGCGAGAAAGCAAAAGACACACAATTGATGGACGGAATGCAGAACAAATCAAAACATTCACCCCCAGTCAAGAGATCTGGGTTAAATCCATCATTCTTTTGCTCACCATGCCACCCCAGTTTAGATCTGGCCATATGCAAATCAGTCTTGACCCTGTGCCTCATGGGGACAGTCCAGCCTGAACTGCTAAGCCAGGTCCTCCCTGGACCGGAAACAAGCATCCTAGGACCGGTTTCGGGGTTTCACCCCTCTTCAGCCAGGATAGCTTGATTCCAGTGGCACAGTGAGCCCGGGACGCACGTCTGGGCATATCCGGCGCACTTAGGGCGAAAAAGCAAAAGACACAATTGATGGACGGAATGCAGAACAAATCAAAACATTCACCCCCAGTCAAGAGATCTGGGTTAAATCCATCATTCTTTTGTTCACCATGCCACTCCAGTTTAGATCTGGCCATATGCTCATCAGTCTTGACCCTGTGCCTCATGGAAACAGTCCAGCCCTAACTGCTAAGCCAGGTCCTCCCTGGACCGGAAACAAGCATCCTAGGACCGGTTTCGGGGTTTCACCCCTCTGCAGCCAGGTTAGCTTGATTCCAGTGGCACAGTGAGCCCGGGACCCACGTCTGGGCATACCCGGTGCACTTAGGGCGAGAAAGCAAAGACACACAATTGATGGACGGAATGCAGAACAAATCAAAACATTCACCCCCAGTCAAGAGATCTGGGTTAAATCCATCATTCTTTTGTTCACCATGCCACCCCAGTTTAGATCTGGCCATATGCTCATCAGTCTTGACCCTGTGCCTCATGGAAACAGTCCAGCCCGAATTGCTAAGCCAGGTCCTCCCTGGACCGGAAACGAGCATCCTAGGACCGGTTTCGGGTTTTCACCCTTCTTCAGCCAGAATAGCTTGACTCCAGTGGCACAGTGAGGCCGGGACCCACGTCTGGGCATACCCGGCACACTTAGGGCGAGAAAGCAAAAGACACACAATTAATGGACGGAATGCAGAACAAATCAAAACTTTCACCCCCAGTCAAGAGATCTTGGTTAAATCCATCATTCTTTTGCTCACCATGCCGCCCCAGTTTAGATCTGGCCATATGCAAATCAGTCTTGACCCTGTGCCTCATGGGGACAGTCCAGCCTGAACTGCTAAGCCAGGTCCTCCCTGGACCGGAAAGAAGCATCCTAGGACCGGTTTCGGGGTTTCACCCCTCTTCAGCCAGGTTGGCTTGATTCCAGTGGCACAGTGAGCCCGGGACCCACGTCTGGGCATACCCGGTGCACTTAGGGCGAGAAAGCAAAAGACACACAATTGATGGACGGAATGCAGAACAAATCAAAACATTCACCCCCAGTCAAGAGATCTTGGTTAAATCCATCATTCTTTTGCTCACCATGCCACCCCAGTTTAGATCTGGCCATATGCAAATCAGTCTTGAACCTGTGTCTCATGGGGACAGTCCAGCCTGAACTGCTAAGCCAGGTCCTCCCTGGACCGGAAACAAGCATCCTAGGACCGGTTTCGGGGTTTCACCCCTCTTCAGCCAGGTTAGCTTGATTCCAGTGGCACAGTGAGCCCGGGACCCACGTCTGGGCATACCCGGCGCACTTAGGGCGAGAAAGCAAAAGACACACAATTGATGGACGGAATGCAGAACAAATCAAAACATTCACCCCCAGTCAAGAGATCTGGGTTAAATCCATCATTCTTTTGTTCACCATGCCACCCCAGTTTAGATCTGGCCATATGCTCATCAGTCATGACCCTGTGCCTCATGGGAACAGTCCAGCCCAAACTGCTAAGCCAGATCCTCCCTGGACTGGAAATAAGCATCCTAGGACCGGTTTCGGGGTTTCATCCCTCTTCAGCCAGGATAGCTTGATTCCAGTGGCACAGTGAGCCCAGGACCCACGTCTGGGCATACCCGTCGCACTTAGGGCGTGAAAGAAAAAGACACACAATTGATGGACGGAATGCAGAACAAATCAAAACATTCACCCCCAGTCAAGAGATCTGGGTTAAATCCATCATTCTTTTGCTAACCATACCACCCCAGTTTAGACCTGGCAATATGGAAATCAGTCTTGACTCTGTGCCTCATGGGAACAGCCCAGCCCAAACTGCTAAGTCAGGTCATCCCTGGACCGGAAACAAGCATCCTAGGACCGGTTTCGGAGTTTCACCCCTCTTCAGCCAGGATAGCGTGATTCCAGTGGCATAGTGAGCCCGGGACGCACATCTGGGCATACCCGGCTCACTTAGGGCGAGAAAGCAAAAGACACACAATTGATGGACGGAATGCAGAACAAATCAAAACATTCACCCCCAGTCAAGAGATCTGGGTTAAATCCATCATTCTTTTGCTCACCATGCCACCCCAGTTTAGATCTGGCCATATGCAAATCAGTCTTGACCCTGTGCCTCATGGGGACAGTCCAGCCTGAAGTGCTAAGCCAGGTCCTCCCTGGACCGGAAACAAGCATCCTAGGACCGGTTTCGGGGTTTCACCCCTCTTCAGCCAGGTTAGCTTGATTCCAGTGGCACAGTGAGCCCGGGACCCACGTCTGGGCATACCCGGTGCACTTAGGGCGAGAAAGCAAAAGACACACAATTGATGGACAGAATGCAGAACAAATCAAAATATTCACCCCCAGTCAAGAGATCTGGGTTAAATCCATCATTCTTTTGCTAACCATCCCACCCCAGATTAGACCTGGCAATATGGAAATCAGTCTTGACTCTGTGCATCATGGGAACAGTCCAGCCCGAACTGCTAAGCCAGGTCCTCCCTGGACCGGAAACAAGCATCCTAGGACCGGTTTCGGAGTTTCACCCCTCTTCAGCCAGGATAGCTTGATTCCAGTGGCACAGTGAGCCCGGGACGCACGTCTGGGCATACCCGGCGCACTTAGGGCGAGAAAGCAAAAGACACACAATTGATCGACGGAATGCAGAACAAATCAAAACATTCACGCCCAGTCAAGAGATCTGGGTTAAATCCATCATTCTTTTGCTCACCATGCCAGCCCAGTTTAGACCTGGCCATATGCAAATAAGTCTTGACCCTGTGCCTCATGGGAACAGTCCAGCCCGAACTGCTAAGCCAGGTCCTCCCTGGACCGGAAACAAGCATCTTAGGACCGGTTTCGGGGTCTCACCCTTCTTCAGCCAGGATAGCTTGATTCCAGTGGCACAGTGAGGCCGGGACCCACGTCTGGGCATGCCCGGCGCACTTAGGGCGAGAAAGCAAAAGACACACAATTAATGGACGGAATGCAGAACAAATCAAAACATTCACCCCCAGTCAAGAGATCTGGGTTAAATCCATCATTCTTTTGTTCACCATGCCACCCCAGTTTAGATCTGGCCATATGCTCATCAGTCTTGACCCTGTGCCTCATGGAAACAGTCCAGCCCGAACTGCTAAGCCAGGTCCTCCCTGGACCGTAAACAAGCATCCTAGGACCGGTTTCGGGGTTTCACCCCTCTGCAGCCAGGTTAGCTTGATTCCAGTGGCACAGTGAGCCCGGGACCCACGTCTGGGCATACCCGGTGCACTTAGAGCGAGAAAGCAAAAGACACACAATTGATGGACAGAATGCAGAACAAATCACAACATTCACCCCCAGTCAAGAGATCTGGGTTAAATCCATCATTCTTTTGCTCACCATGCCACCCCAGTTTAGACCTGGCCATATGCAAATCAGTCATGACCCTGTGCCTCATGGGAACAGTCCAGCCCAAACTGCTAAGCCAGGTCCTCCCTGGACCGGAAACAAGCATCCTAGGACCGGTTTCGGGGTCTCACCCTTCTTCAGCCAGGATAGCTTGATTACAGTGCGACAGTGAGCCCGGGACCCACGTCTGGGCATACCAGGCGCACATAAGGCGAGAAAGCAAAAGACACACAATTGATGGACGGAATGCAGAACAAATCAAAACATTCACCTCCAGTCAAGAGATCTGGGTTAAATCCATAATTCTTTTGCTCACCATGCCACCCCAGTTTAGACCTGGCAATATGCAAATCAATTTTGACCCTGTGCCTCATGGGAACAGTCCAACCCGAACTGCTAAGCCAGGTCCTCCCTGGACCGGAAATAAGCATCCTAGGACCGGTTTCGGGGTTTCATCCCTCTTCAGTCAGTATAGCTTGATTTCAGTGGCACAGTGAGCCCAGGACCCACGTCTGGGCATACCCGGCGCACTTAGGGCGAGAAAGCAAAAGACACAATTGATGGACGGAATGCAGAACAAATCAAAACATTCACACCCAGTCAAGAGCTCTGGGTTAAATCCATCATTCTTTTGTTCACCATGCCACCCCAGTTTAGATCTGGCTATATGCTCATCAGTCTTGACCCTGTGCCTCATGGAAACAGTCCAGCCCTAACTGCTAAGCCAGGTCCTCCCTGGACCGGAAACAAGCATCCTAGGACCGGTTTCGGGGTTTCACCCCTCTGCAGCCAGGTTAGCTTGATTCCAGTGGCACAGTGAGCCCGGGACCCACGTCTGGGCATACCTGGTGCACTTAGGGCGAGAAAGCAAAGACACACAATTGATGGACGGAATGCAGAACAAATCAAAACATTCACCCCCAGTCAAGAGATCTGGGTTAAATCCATCATTCTTTTGTACACCATGCCACCCCAGTTTAGATCTGGCCATATGCTCATCAGTCTTGACCCTGTGCCTCATGGAAACAGTCCAGCCCGAACTGCTAAGCCAGGTCCTCCCTGGACCGGAAACGAGCATCCTAGGACCGGTTTCGGGTTTTCACCCTTCTTCAGCCAGAATAGCTTGACTCCAGTGGCACAGTGAGGCCGGGACCCACGTCTGGGCATACCCGGCACACTTAGGGCGAGAAAGCAAAAGACACACAATTAATGGACGGAATGCAGAACAAATCAAAACTTTCACCCCCAGTCAAGAGATCTTGGTTAAATCCATCATTCTTTTGCTCACCATGCCACCCCAGTTTAGATCTGGCCATAAGCAAATCTGTCTTGACCCTGTGCCTCATGGGGACAGTTCAGCCTGAACTGCTAAGCCAGGTCCTCCCTGGACCGGAAACAAGCATCCTAGGACCGGTTTCGGGGTTTCCCCCCTCTTCAGCCAGGTTGGCTTGATTCCAGTGGCACAGTGAGCCCGGGACCCACGTCTGGGCATACCCGGTGCACTTAGGGCGAGAAAGCAAAAGACACACAATTGATGGACGGAATGCAGAACAAATCAAAACATTCAGCCCCAGTCAAGAGATCTTGGTTAAATCCATCATTCTTTTGCTCACCATGCCACCCCAGTTTAGATCTGGCCATATGCAAATCAGTCTTGAACCTTTGTCTCATGGGGACAGTCCAGCCTGAACTGCTAAGCCAGGTCCTCCCTGGACCGGAAACAAGCATCCTAGGACCGGTTTCGTGGTTTCACCCCTCTTCAGCCAGGTTAGCTTGATTCCAGTGGCACAGTGAGCCCGGGACCCACGTCTGGGCATACCCGGTGCACTTAGGGCGAGAAAGCAAAGACACACAATTGATGGACGGAATGCAGAACAAATCAAAACATTCACCCCCAGTCAAGAGATCTGGGTTAAATCCATCATTCTTTTACTAACCATACCACCCCAGTTTAGACCTGGCAATATGGAAATCAGTCTTGACTCTGTGCCTCATGGGAACAGTCCAGCCCGAACTCCTAAGCCAGGTCCTCCCTGGACCGGAAACAAGCATCCTAGGACCGGTTTCGGAGTTTCACCCCTCTTCAGCCAGGATAGCTTGATTCCAGTGGCACAGTGAGCCCGGGACGCACGTCTGGGCATACCCGGCGCACTTAGGGCGAGAAAGCAAAAGACACACAATTGATGGACGGAATGCAGAACAAATCAAAACATTCACCCCCAGTCAAGAGATCTGGGTTAAATCCATCATTCTTTTGCTCACCATGCCACGCCAGTTTAGATCTGGCCATATGCAAATCAGTCTTGACCCTGTGCCTCATGGGGACAGTCCAGCCTGAACTGCTAAGCCAGGTCCTCCCTGGACCGGAAACAAGCATCCTAGGACCGGTTTCGGGGTTTCACCCCTCTTCAGCCAGGATAGCTTGATTCCAGTGGCACAGTGAGCCCGGGACGCACGTCTGGGCATATCCGGCGCACTTAGGGCGAGAAAGCAAAAAACACAATTGATGGACGGAATGCAGAACAAATCAAAACATTCACCCCCAGTCAAGAGATCTGGGTTAAATCCATCATTCTTTTGTTCACCATGCCACCCCAGTTTAGATCTGGCCATATGCTCATCAGTCTTGACCCTGTGCCTCATGGAAACAGTCCAGCCCTAACTGCTAAGCCAGGTCCTCCCTGGACCGGAAACAAGCATCCTAGGACCGGTTTCGGGGTTTCACCCCTCTGCAGCCAGGTTAGCTTGATTCCAGTGGCACAGTGAGCCTGGGACCCACGTCTGGGCATACCCGGTGCACTTAGGGCGAGAAAGCAAAGACACACAATTGATGGACGGAATGCAGAACAAATCAAAACATTCACCCCCAGTCAAGAGATCTGGGTTAAATCCATCATTCTTTTGTTCACCATGCCACCCCAGTTTAGATCTGGCCATATGCTCATCAGTCTTGACCCTGTGCCTCATGGAAACAGTCCAGCCCGAACTGCTAAGCCAGGTCCTCCCTGGACCGGAAACGAGCATCCTAGGACCGGTTTCGGGTTTTCACCCTTCTTCAGCCAGAATAGCTTGACTCCAGTGGCACAGTGAGGCCGGGACCCACGTCTGGGCATACCCGGCACACTTAGGGCGAGAAAGCAAAAGACACACAATTAATGGACGGAATGCAGAACAAATCAAAACTTTCACCCCCAGTCAAGAGATCTTGGTTAAATCCATCATTCTTTTGCTCACCATGCCGCCCCAGTTTAGATCTGGCCATATGCAAATCAGTCTTGACCCTGTGCCTCATGGGGACAGTCCAGCCTGAACTGCTAAGCCAGGTCCTCCCTGGACCGGAAAGAAGCATCCTAGGACCGGTATCGGGGTTTCACCCCTCTTCAGCCAGGTTGGCTTGATTCCAGTGGCACAGTGAGCCCGGGACCCACGTCTGGGCATACCCGGTGCACTTAGAGCGAGAAAGCAAAAGACACACAATTGATGGACGGAATGCAGAACAAATCAAAACATTCACCCCCAGTCAAGAGATCTTGGTTAAATCCATCATTCTTTTGCTCACCATGCCACCCCAGTTTAGATCTGGCCATATGCAAATCAGTCTTGAACCTGTGTCTCATGGGGACAGTCCAGCCTGAACTGCTAAGCCAGGTCCTCCCTGGACCAGAAACAAGCATCCTAGGACCGGATTCGGGGTTTCACCCCTCTTCAGCCAGGTTAGCTTGATTCCAGTGGCACAGTGAGCCCGGGACCCACGTCTGGGCATACCCGGTGCACTTAGGGCGAGAAAGCAAAGACACACAATTGATGGACGGAATGCAGAACAAATCAAAACATTCACCCCCAGTCAAGAGATCTGGGTTAAATCCATCATTCTTTTGCTAACCATAACACCCCAGTTTAGACCTGGCAATATGGAAATCAGTCTTGACTCTGTGCCTCATGGGAACAGTCCAGCCCGAACTCCTAAGCCAGGTCCTCCCTGGACCGGAAACAAGCATCCTAGGACCGGTTTCGGAGTTTCACCCCTCTTCAGCCAGGATAGCTTGATTCCAGTGGCACAGTGAGCCCGGGACGCACGTCTGGGCATACCCGGCGCACTTAGGGCGAGAAAGCAAAAGACACACAATTGATGGACGGAATGCAGAACAAATCAAAACATTCACCCCCAGTCAAGAGATCTGGGTTAAATCCATCATTCTTTTGTTCACCATGCCACCCCAGTTTAGATCTGGCCATATGCTCATCAGTCATGACCCTGTGCCTCATGGGAACAGTCCAGCCCAAACTGCTAAGCCAGATCCTCCCTGGACTGGAAATAAGCATCCTAGGACCGGTTTCGGGGTTTCATCCCTCTTCAGCCAGGATAGCTTGATTCCAGTGGCACAGTGAGCCCAGGACCCACGTCTGGGCATACCCGTCGCACTTAGGGCGTGAAAGAAAAAGACACACAATTGATGGACGGAATGCAGAACAAATCAAAACATTCACCCCCAGTCAAGAGATCTGGGTTAAATCCATCATTCTTTTGCTAACCATACCACCCCAGTTTAGACCTGGCAATATGGAAATCAGTCTTGACTCTGTGCCTCATGGGAACAGCCCAGCCCAAACTGCTAAGTCAGGTCATCCCTGGACCGGAAACAAGCATCCTAGGACCGGTTTCGGAGTTTCACCCCTCTTCAGCCAGGATAGCGTGATTCCAGTGGCATAGTGAGCCCGGGACGCACATCTGGGCATACCCGGCTCACTTAGGGCGAGAAAGCAAAAGACACACAATTGATGGACGGAATGCAGAACAAATCAAAACATTCACCCCCAGTCAAGAGATCTGGGTTAAATCCATCATTCTTTTGCTCACCATGCCACCCCAGTTTAGATCTGGCCATATGCAAATCAGTCTTGACCCTGTGCCTCATGGGGACAGTCCAGCCTGAAGTGCTAAGCCAGGTCCTCCCTGGACCGGAAACAAGCATCCTAGGACCGGTTTCGGGGTTTCACCCCTCTTCAGCCAGGTTAGCTTGATTCCAGTGGCACAGTGAGCCCGGGACCCACGTCTGGGCATACCCGGTGCACTTAGGGCGAGAAAGCAAAAGACACACAATTGATGGACAGAATGCAGAACAAATCAAAATATTCACCCCCAGTCAAGAGATCTGGGTTAAATCCATCATTCTTTTGCTAACCATCCCACCCCAGTTTAGACCTGGCAATATGGAAATCAGTCTTGACTCTGTGCATCATGGGAACAGTCCAGCCCGAACTGCTAAGCCAGGTCCTCCCTGGACCGGAAACAAGCATCCTAGGACCGGTTTCGGAGTTTCACCCCTCTTCAGCCAGGATAGCTTGATTCCAGTGGCACAGTGAGCCCGGGACGCACGTCTGGGCATACCCGGCGCACTTAGGGCGAGAAAGCAAAAGACACACAATTGATCGACGGAATGCAGAACAAATCACAACATTCACCCCCAGTCAAGAGATCTGGGTTAAATCCATCATTCTTTTGCTCACCATCCCACCCCAGTTTAGACCTGGCCATATGCAAATCAGTCATGACCCTGTGCCTCATGGGAACAGTCCAGCCCAAACTGCTAAGCCAGGTCCTCCCTGGACCGGAAACAAGCATCCTAGGACCGGTTTCGGGGTCTTACCCTTCTTCAGCCAGGATAGCTTGATTACAGTGCGACAGTGAGCCCGGGACCCACGTCTGGGCATACCAGGCGCACTTAAGGCGAGAAAGCAAAAGACACACAATTGATGGACGGAATGCAGAACAAATCAAAACATTCACCTCCAGTCAAGAGATCTGGGTTAAATCCATAATTCTTTTGCTCACCATGCCACCCCATTTTAGACCTGGCAATATGCAAATCAATTTTGACCCTGTGCCTCATGGGAACAGTCCAACCCGAACTGCTAAGCCAGGTCCTCCCTGGACCGGAAATAAGCATCCTAGGACCGGTTTCGGGGTTTCATCCCTCTTCAGTCAGTATAGCTTGATTTCAGTGGCACAGTGAGCCCAGGACCCACGTCTGGGCATACCCGGCGCACTTAGGGCGAGAAAGCAAAAGACACAATTGATGGACGGAATGCAGAACAAATCAAAACATTCACCCCCAGTCAAGAGCCCCGGGGTTAAATCCATCATTCTTTTGTTCACCATGCCACCCCAGTTTAGATCTGGCTATATGCTCATCAGTCTTGACCCTGTGCCTCATGGAAACAGTCCAGCCCTAACTGCTAAGCCAGGTCCTCCCTGGACCGGAAACAAGCATCCTAGGACCGGTTTCGGGGTTTCACCCCTCTGCAGCCAGGTTAGCTTGATTCCAGTGGCACAGTGAGCCCGGGACCCACGTCTGGGCATACCTGGTGCACTTAGGGCGAGAAAGCAAAGACACACAATTGATGGACGGAATGCAGAACAAATCAAAACATTCACCCCCAGTCAAGAGATCTGGGTTAAATCCATCATTCTTTTGTACACCATGCCACCCCAGTTTAGATCTGGCCATATGCTCATCAGTCTTGACCCTGTGCCTCATGGAAACAGTCCAGCCCGAACTGCTAAGCCAGGTCCTCCCTGGACCGGAAACGAGCATCCTAGGACCGGTTTCGGGTTTTCACCCTTCTTCAGCCAGAATAGCTTGACTCCAGTGGCACAGTGAGGCCGGGACCCACGTCTGGGCATACCCGGCACACTTAGGGCGAGAAAGCAAAAGACACACAATTAATGGACGGAATGCAGAACAAATCAAAACTTTCACCCCCAGTCAAGAGATCTTGGTTAAATCCATCATTCTTTTGCTCACCATGCCACCCCAGTTTAGATCTGGCCATAAGCAAATCTGTCTTGACCCTGTGCCTCATGGGGACAGTCCAGCCTGAACTGCTAAGGCAGGTCCTCCCTGGACCGGAAACAAGCATCCTAGGACCAGTTTCGGGGTTTCACCCCTCTTCAGCCAGGTTGGCTTGATTCCAGTGGCACAGTGAGCCCGGGACCCACGTCTGGGCATACCCGGTGCACTTAGGGCGAGAAAGCAAAAGACACACAATTGATGGACGGAATGCAGAACAAATCAAAACATTCAGCCCCAGTCAAGAGATCTTGGTTAAATCCATCATTCTTTTGCTCACCATGCCACCCCAGTTTAGATCTGGCCATATGCAAATCAGTCTTGAACCTTTGTCTCATGGGGACAGTCCAGCCTGAACTGCTAAGCCAGGTCCTCCCTGGACCGGAAACAAGCATCCTAGGACCGGTTTCGTGGTTTCACCCCTCTTCAGCCAGGTTAGCTTGATTCCAGTGGCACAGTGAGCCCGGGACGCACGTCTGGGCATACCCGGCGCACTTAGGGCGAGAAAGCAAAAGACACACAATTGATGGACGGAATGCAGAACAAATCAAAACATTCACCCCCAGTCAAGAGATCTGGGTTAAATCCATCATTCTTTTGCTCACCATGCCACCCCAGTTTATATCTGGCCATATGCAAATCAGTCTTGACCCTGTGCCTCATGGGGACAGTCCAGCCTGAACTGCTAAGCCAGGTCCTCCCTGGACCGGAAACAAGCATCCTAGGACCGGTTTCGGGGTTTCACCCCTCTTCAGCCAGGATAGCTTGATTCCAGTGGCACAGTGAGCCCGGGACGCACGTCTGGGCATACCCGGCGCACTTAGGGCGAGAAAGCAAAAGACACAATTGATGGACGGAATGCAGAACAAATCAAAACATTCACCCCCAGTCAAGAGATCTGGGTTAAATCCATCATTCTTTTGTTCACCATGCCACCCCAGTTTAGATCTGGCCATATGCTCATCAGTCTTGACCCTGTGCCTCATGGAAACAGTCCAGCCCTAACTGCTAAGCCAGGTCCTCCCTGGACCGGAAACAAGCATCCTAGGACCGGTTTCGGGGTTTCACCCCTCTTCAGCCTGGATAGCTTGATTCCAGTGGCACAGTGAGCCCGGGACGCACGTCTGGGCATACCCGGCGCACTTAGGGCGAGAAAGCAAAAGACACAATTGATGGACGGAATGCAGAACAAATCAAAACATTCACCCCCAGTCAAGAGATCTGGGTTAAATCCATCATTCTTTTGTTCACCATGCCACCCCAGTTTAGATCTGGCCATATGCTCATCAGTCTTGACCCTGTGCCTCATGGAAACAGTCCAGCCCTAACTGCTAAGCCAGGTCCTCCCTGGACCGGAAACAAGCATCCTAGGACCGGTTTCGGGGTTTCACCCCTCTGCAGCCAGGTTAGCTTGATTCCAGTGGCACAGTGAGCCCGGGACCCACGTTTGGGCATACCCGGTGCACTTAGGGCGAGAAAGCAAAGACACACAATTGATGGACGGAATGCAGAACAAATCAAAACATTCACCGCCAGTCAAGAGATCTGGGTTAAATCCATCATTCTTTTGTTCACCATGCCACCCCAGTTTAGATCTGGCCATATGCTCAGCAGTCTTGACCCTGTGCCTCATGGAAACAGTCCAGCCCGAACTGCTAAGCCAGGTCCTCCCTGGACCGGAAACGAGCATCCTAGGACCGGTTTCGGGTTTTCACCCTTCTTCAGCCAGAATAGCTTGACTCCAGTGGCACAGTGAGGCCGGGACCCACGTCTGGGCATACCCGGCACACTTAGGGCGAGAAAGCAAAAGACACACAATTAATGGACGGAATGCAGAACAAATCAAAACTTTCACCCCCAGTCAAGAGATCTTGGTTAAATCCATCATTCTTTTGCTCACCATGCCGCCCCAGTTTAGATCTGGCCATATGCAAATCAGTCTTGACCCTGTGCCTCATGGGGACAGTCCAGCCTGAACTGCTAAGCCAGGTCCTCCCTGGACCGGAAAGAAGCATCCTAGGACCGGTTTCGGGGTTTCACCCCTCTTCAGCCAGGTTGGCTTGATTCCAGTGGCACAGTGAGCCCGGGACCCACGTCTGGGCATACCCGGTGCACTTAGGGCGAGAAAGCAAAAGACACACAATTGATGGACGGAATGCAGAACAAATCAAAACATTCACCCCCAGTCAAGAGATCTTGGTTAAATCCATCATTCTTTTGCTCACCATGCCACCCCAGTTTAGATCTGGCCATATGCAAATCAGTCTTGACTCTGTGCCTCATGGGAACAGTCCAGCCCGAACTCCTAAGCCAGGTCCTCCCTGGACCGGAAACAAGCATCCTAGGACCGGTTTCGGAGTTTCACCCCTCTTCAGCCAGGATAGCTTGATTCCAGTGGCACAGTGAGCCCGGGACGCACGTCTGGGCATACCCGGCGCACTTAGGGCGAGAAAGCAAAAGACACACAATTGATGGACGGAATGCAGAACAAATCAAAACATTCACCCCCAGTCAAGAGATCTTGGTTAAATCCATCATTCTTTTGCTCACCATGCCACCCCAGTTTAGATCTGGCCATATGCAAATCAGTCTTGAACCTGTGTCTCATGGGGACAGTCCAGCCTGAACTGCTAAGCCAGGTCCTCCCTGGACCGGAAACAAGCATCCTAGGACCGGTTTCGGGGTTTCACCCCTCTTCAGCCAGGTTAGCTTGATTCCAGTGGCACAGTGAGCCCGGGACCCACGTCTGGGCATACCCGGTGCACTTAGGGCGAGAAAGCAAAAGACACACAATTGATGGACGGAATGCAGAACAAATCAAAACATTCACCCCCAGTCAAGAGATCTTGGTTAAATCCATCATTCTTTTGCTCACCATACCACCCCAGTTTAGATCTGGCCATATGCAAATCAGTCTTGAACCTGTGTCTCATGGGGACAGTCCAGCCTGAACTGCTAAGCCAGGTCCTCCCTGGACCGGAAACAAGCATCCTAGGACCGGTTTCGGGGTTTCACCCCTCTTCAGCCAGGTTAGCTTGATTCCAGTGGCACAGTGAGCCCGGGACCCACGTCTGGGCATACCCGGTGCACTTAGGGCGAGAAAGCAGAGACACACAATTGATGGACGGAATGCAGAACAAATCAAAACATTCACCCCCAGTCAAGAGATCTGGGTTAAATCCATCATTCTTTTGCTAACCATAACACCCCAGTTTAGACCTGGCAATATGGAAATCAGTCTTGACTCTGTGCCTCATGGGAACAGTCCAGCCCGAACTCCTAAGCCAGGTCCTCCCTGGACCGGAAACAAGCATCCTAGAACCGGTTTCGGAGTTTCACCCCTCTTCAGCCAGGATAGCTTGATTCCAGTGGCACAGTGAGCCCGGGACGCACGTCTGGGCATACCCGGCACACTTAGGGCGAGAAAGCAAAAGACACACAATTGATGGACGGAATGCAGAACAAATCAAAACATTCACCCCCAGTCAAGAGATCTGGGTTAAATCCATCATTCTTTTGCTCACCATGCCACCCCAGTTTAGATCTGGCCATATGCAAATCAGTCTTGAACCTGTGCCTCATGGGGACAGTCCAGCCTGAACTGCTAAGCCAGGTCCTCCCTGGACCGGAAACAAGCATCCTAGGACCGGTTTCGGGGTCTCACCCTTCTTCAGCCAGGATAGCTTGATTCCAGTGGCACAGTGAGGCCGGGACCCACGTCTGGGCATACCCGGCACACTTAGGGCGAGAAAGCAAAAGACACACAATTAATGGACGGAATGCAGAACAAATCAAAACTTTCACCCCCAGTCAAGAGATCTTGGTTAAATCCATCATTCTTTTGCTTACCATGCCACCCCAGTTTAGATCTGGCCATAAGCAAATCTGTCTTGACCCTGTGCCTCATGGGGACAGTCCAGCCTGAACTGCTAAGGCAGGTCCTCCCTGGACCGGAAACAAGCATCCTAGGACCGGTTTCGGGGTTTCACCCCTCTTCAGCCAGGTTGGCTTGATTCCAGTGGCACAGTGAGCCCGGGACCCACGTCTGGGCATACCCGGTGCACTTAGGGCGAGAAAGCAAAAGACACACAATTGATGGACGGAATGCAGAACAAATCAAAACATTCAGCCCCAGTCAAGAGATCTTGGTTAAATCCATCATTCTTTTGCTCACCATGCCACCCCAGTTTAGATCTGGCCATATGCAAATCAGTCTTGAACCTTTGTCTCATGGGGACAGTCCAGCCTGAACTGCTAAGCCAGGTCCTCCCTGGACCGGAAACAAGCATCCTAGGACCGGTTTCGTGGTTTCACCCCTCTTCAGCCAGGTTAGCTTGATTCCAGTGGCACAGTGAGCCCGGGACGCACGTCTGGGCATACCCGGCGCACTTATGGCGAGAAAGCAAAAGACACACAATTGATGGACGGAATGCAGAACAAATCAAAACATTCACCCCCAGTCAAGAGATCTGGGTTAAATCCATCATTCTTTTGCTCACCATGCCACCCCAGTTTATATCTGGCCATATGCAAATCAGTCTTGACCCTGTGCCTCATGGGGACAGTCCAGCCTGAACTGCTAAGCCAGGTCCTCCCTGGACCGGAAACAAGCATCCTAGGACCGGTTTCGGGGTTTCACCCCTCTTCAGCCAGGATAGCTTGATTCCAGTGGCACAGTGAGCCCGGGACGCACGTCTGGGCATACCCGGCGCACTTAGGGCGAGAAAGCAAAAGACACAATTGATGGACGGAATGCAGAACAAATCAAAACATTCACCCCCAGTCAAGAGATCTGGGTTAAATCCATCATTCTTTTGTTCACCATGCCACCCCAGTTTAGATCTGGCCATATGCTCATCAGTCTTGACCCTGTGCCTCATGGAAACAGTCCAGCCCTAACTGCTAAGCCAGGTCCTCCCTGGACCGGAAACAAGCATCCTAGGACCGGTTTCGGGGTTTCACCCCTCTTCAGCCAGGATAGCTTGATTCCAGTGGCACAGTGAGCCCGGGACGCACGTCTGGGCATACCCGGCGCACTTAGGGCGAGAAAGCAAAAGACACAATTGATGGACGGAATGCAGAACAAATCAAAACATTCACCCCCAGTCAAGAGATCTGGGTTAAATCCATCATTCTTTTGTTCACCATGCCACCCCAGTTTAGATCTGGCCATATGCTCATCAGTCTTGACCCTGTGCCTCATGGAAACAGTCCAGCCCTAACTGCTAAGCCAGGTCCTCCCTGGACCGGAAACAAGCATCCTAGGACCGGTTTCGGGGTTTCACCCCTCTGCAGCCAGGTTAGCTTGATTCCAGTGGCACAGTGAGCCCGGGACCCACGTTTGGGCATACCCGGTGCACTTAGGGCGAGAAAGCAAAGACACACAATTGATGGACGGAATGCAGAACAAATCAAAACATTCACCCCCAGTCAAGAGATCTGGGTTAAATCCATCATTCTTTTGTTCACCATGCCACCCCAGTTTAGATCTGGCCATATGCTCATCAGTCTTGACCCTGTGCCTCATGGAAACAGTCCAGCCCGAACTGCTAAGCCAGGTCCTCCCTGGACCGGAAACGAGCATCCTAGGACCGGTTTCGGGTTTTCACCCTTCTTCAGCCAGAATAGCTTGACTCCAGTGGCACAGTGAGGCCGGGACCCACGTCTGGGCATACCCGGCACACTTAGGGCGAGAAAGCAAAAGACACACAATTAATGGACGGAATGCAGAACAAATCAAAACTTTCACCCCCAGTCAAGAGATCTTGGTTAAATCCATCATTCTTTTGCTCACCATGCCACCCCAGTTTAGATCTGGCCATATGCAAATCAGTCTTGACTCTGTGCCTCATGGGAACAGTCCAGCCCGAACTCCTAAGCCAGGTCCTCCCTGGACCGGAAACAAGCATCCTAGGACCGGTTTCGGAGTTTCACCCCTCTTCAGCCAGGATAGCTTGATTCCAGTGGCACAGTGAGCCCGGGACGCACGTCTGGGCATACCCGGCGCACTTAGGGCGAGAAAGCAAAAGACACACAATTGATGGACGGAATGCAGAACAAATCAAAACATTCACCCCCAGTCAAGAGATCTTGGTTAAATCCATCATTCTTTTGCTCACCATGCCACCCCAGTTTAGATATGGCCATATGCAAATCAGTCTTGAACCTGTGTCTCATGGGGACAGTCCAGCCTGAACTGCTAAGCCAGGTCCTCCCTGGACCGGAAACAAGCATCCTAGGACCGGTTTCGGGGTTTCACCCCTCTTCAGCCAGGTTAGCTTGATTCCAGTGGCACAGTGAGCCCGGGACCCACGTCTGGGCATACCCGGTGCACTTAGGGCGAGAAAGCAAAAGACACACAATTGATGGACGGAATGCAGAACAAATCAAAACATTCACCCCCAGTCAAGAGATCTTGGTTAAATCCATCATTCTTTTGCTCACCATACCACCCCAGTTTAGATCTGGCCATATGCAAATCAGTCTTGAACCTGTGTCTCATGGGGACAGTCCAGCCTGAACTGCTAAGCCAGGTCCTCCCTGGACCGGAAACAAGCATCCTAGGACCGGTTTCGGGGTTTCACCCCTCTTCAGCCAGGTTAGCTTGATTCCAGTGGCACAGTGAGCCCGGGACCCACGTCTGGGCATACCCGGTGCACTTAGGGCGAGAAAGCAAAGACACACAATTGATGGACGGAATGCAGAACAAATCAAAACATTCACCCCCAGTCAAGAGATCTGGGTTAAATCCATCATTCTTTTGCTAACCATAACACCCCAGTTTAGACCTGGCAATATGGAAATCAGTCTTGACTCTGTGCCTCATGGGAACAGTCCAGCCCGAACTCCTAAGCCAGGTCCTCCCTGGACCGGAAACAAGCATCCTAGGACCGGTTTCGGAGTTTCACCCCTCTTCAGCCAGGATAGCTTGATTCCAGTGGCACAGTGAGCCCGGGACGCACGTCTGGGCATACCCGGCGCACTTAGGGCGAGAAAGCAAAAGACACACAATTGATGGACGGAATGCAGAACAAATCAAAACATTCACCCCCAGTCAAGAGATCTTGGTTAAATCCATCATTCTTTTGCTGACCATGCCACCCCAGTTTAGATCTGGCCATATGCAAATCAGTCTTGAACCTGTGTCTCATGGGGACAGTCCAGCCTGAACTGCTAAGCCAGGTCCTCCCTGGACCGGAAACAAGCATCCTAGGACCGGTTTCGGGGTTTCACCCCTCTTCAGCCAGGTTAGCTTGATTCCAGTGGCACAGTGAGCCCGGGACCCACGTCTGGGCATACCCGGTGCACTTAGGGCGAGAAAGCAAAGACACACAATTGATGGACGGAATGCAGAACAAATCAAAACATTCACCCCCAGTCAAGAGATCTGGGTTAAATCCATCATTCTTTTGCTAACCATAACACCCCAGTTTAGACCTGGCAATATGGAAATCAGTCTTGACTCTGTGCCTCATGGGAACAGTCCAGCCCGAACTCCTAAGCCAGGTCCTCCCTGGACCGGAAACAAGCATCCTAGAACCGGTTTCGGAGTTTCACCCCTCTTCAGCCAGGATAGCTTGATTCCAGTGGCACAGTGAGCCCGGGACGCACGTCTGGGCATACCCGGCACACTTAGGGCGAGAAAGCAAAAGACACACAATTGATGGACGGAATGCAGAACAAATCAAAACATTCACCCCCAGTCAAGAGATCTGGGTTAAATCCATCATTCTTTTGCTCACCATGCCACCCCAGTTTAGATCTGGCCATATGCAAATCAGTCTTGAACCTGTGCCTCATGGGGACAGTCCAGCCTGAACTGCTAAGCCAGGTCCTCCCTGGACCGGAAACAAGCATCCTAGGACCGGTTTCGGGGTCTCACCCTTCTTCAGCCAGGATAGCTTGATTCCAGTGGCACAGTGAGGCCGGGACCCACATCTGGGCATACCCGGCGCACTTAGGGCGAGAAAGCAAAAGACACACAATTAATGGACAGAATGCAGAACAAATCAAAACATTCACCCCCAGTCAAGAGATCTGGGTTAAATCCATCATTCTTTTGTTCACCATGCCACCCCAGTTTAGATCTGGCCATATGCTCATCAGTCTTGACCCTGTGCCTCATGGAAACAGTCCAGCCCGAACTGCTAAGCCAGGTCCTCCCTGGACCGGAAACAAGCATCCTAGGACCGGTTTCAGGGTTTCACCCCTCTGCAGCCAGGTTAGCTTGATTCCAGTGGCACAGTGAGCCCGGGACCCACGTCTGGGCATACCCGGCGCACTTAGGGCGAGAAAGCCAAAGACATACAATTAATGGACGGAATGCAGAACAAATCAAAACATTCACCCCCAGTCAAGAGATCTTGGTTAAATCCATCATTCTTTTGCTCACCATGCCACCCCAGTTTAGATCTGGCCATATGCAAATCAGTCTTGACCCTGTGCCTCATGGGGACAGTCCAGCCTGAACTGCTAAGCCAGGTCCTCCCTGGACCGGAAACAAGCATCCTAGGACCGGTTTCGGGGTTTCATCCCTCTTCAGCCAGGATAGCTTGATTCCAGTGGCACAGTGAGCCCAGGACCCACGTCTGGGCATACCCGTCGCACTTAGGGCGAGAAAGCAAAAGACACAATTGATGGACGGAATGCAGAACAAATCAAAACATTCACCCACAGTCAAGAGATCTGGGTTAAATCCATCATTCTTTTGTTCACCATGCCACCCCAGTTTAGATCTGGCCATATGCTCATCAGTCTTGACCCTGTGCCTCATGGAAACAGTCCAGCCCGAACTGCTAAGCCAGGTCCTCCCTGGACCGTAAACAAGCATCCTAGGACCGGTTTCGGGGTTTCACCCCTCTGCAGCCAGGTTAGCTTGATTCCAGTGGCACAGTGAGCCCGGGACCCACGTCTGGGCATACCCGGTGCACTTAGAGCGAGAAAGCAAAAGACACACAATTGATGGACAGAATGCAGAACAAGTCACAACATTCACCCCCAGTCAAGAGATCTGGGTTAAATCCATCATTCTTTTGCTCACCATGCCACCCCAGTTTAGACCTGGCCATATGCAAATCAGTCATGACCCTGTGCCTCATGGGAACAGTCCAGCCCAAACTGCTAAGCCAGGTCCTCCCTGGACCGGAAACAAGCATCCTAGGACCGGTTTCGGGGTCTCACCCTTCTTCAGCCAGGATAGCTTGATTACAGTGCGACAGTGAGCCCGGGACCCACGTCTGGGCATACCAGGCGCACTTAAGGCGAGAAAGCAAAAGACACACAATTGATGGACGGAATGCAGAACAAATCAAAACATTCACCTCCAGTCAAGAGATCTGGGTTAAATCCATAATTCTTTTGCTCACCATGCCACCCCAGTTTAGACCTGGCAATATGCAAATCAATTTTGACCCTGTGCCTCATGGGAACAGTCCAACCCGAACTGCTAAGCCAGGTCCTCCCTGGACCGGAAATAAGCATCCTAGGACCGGTTTCGGGGTTTCATCCCTCTTCAGTCAGTATAGCTTGATTTCAGTGGCACAGTGAGCCCAGGACCCACGTCTGGGCATACCCGGCGCACTTAGGGCGAGAAAGCAAAAGACACAATTGATGGACGGAATGCAGAACAAATCAAAACATTCACCCCCAGTCAAGAGATCTGGGTTAAATCCATCATTCTTTTGTTCACCATGCCACCCCAGTTTAGATCTGGCCATATGCTCATCAGTCTTGACCCTGTGCCTCATGGAAACAGTCCAGCCCTAACTGCTAAGCCAGGTCCTCCCTGGACCGGAAACAAGCATCCTAGGACCGGTTTCGGGGTTTCACCCCTCTTCAGCCAGGTTAGCTTGATTCCAGTGGAACAGTGAGCCCGGGACCCACGTCTGGGTATACCCGGTGCACTTAGGCTAGAAAGCAAAGACACACAATTGATGGATGGAATGCAGAACAAATCAAAACATTCACCCCCAGTCAAGAGATCTGGGTTAAATCCATCATTCTTTTGCTCACCATGCCACCCCAGTTTAGACCTGGCCATATGCAAATCAGTCTTGACCCTGTGCCTCATGGGAACAGTCCAGCCCGAACTGCTAAGCCAGGTCCTCCCTGGACCGGAAACAAGCATCCTAGGACCGGTTTCAGGGTCTCACCCTTCTTCAGCCAGGATAGCTTGATTCCAGTGGCACAGTGAGGCCGGGACCCACATCTGGGCATACCCGGCGCACTTAGGGCGAGAAAGCAAAAGACACACAATTAATGGACAGAATGCAGAACAAATCAAAACATTCACCCCCAGTCAAGAGATCTGGGTTAAATCCATCATTCTTTTGTTCACCATGCCACCCCAGTTTAGATCTGGCCATATGCTCATCAGTCTTGACCCTGTGCCTCATGGAAACAGTCCAGCCCGAACTGCTAAGCCAGGTCCTCCCTGGACCGGAAACAAGCATCCTAGGACCGGTTTCTGGGTTTCACGCCTCTGCAGCCAGGTTAGCTTGATTCCAGTGGCACAGTGAGCCCGGGACCCACGTCTGAGCATACCCGGTGCACTTAGGGCGAGAAAGCAAAGACACACAATTGATGTACGGAATGCAGAACAAATCAAAACATTCACCCCCAGTCAAGAGATCTGGGTTAAATCCATCATTCTTTTGCAAACCATACCACCCCAGTTTAGACCTGGCAATATGGAAATCAGTCTTGACTCTGTGCCTCATGGGAACAGTCCAGCCCGAACTCCTAAGCCAGGTCCTCCCTGGACCGGAAACAAGCATCCTAGGACCGGTTTCTGAGTTTCACCCCTCTTCAGCCAGGATAGCTTGATTCCAGTGGCACAGTGAGCCCGGGACGCACGTCTGGGCATACCCGGCGCACTTAGGGCGAGAAAGCAAAAGACACACAATTGATGGACGGAATGCAGAACAAATCAAAACATTCACCCCCAGTCAAGAGATCTGGGTTAAATCCATCACTCTTTTGCTCACCATGCCACCCCAGTTTAGATCTGGCCATATGCAAATCAGTCTTGAACCTGTGCCTCATGGGGACAGTCCAGCCTGAACTGCTAAGCCAGGTCCTCCCTGGACCGGAAACAAGCATCCTAGGACCGGTTTCGGGGTTTCACCCCTCTTCAGCCAGGTTAGCTTGATTCCAGTGGAACAGTGAGCCCGGGACCCACGTCTGGGTATACCCGGTGCACTTAGGGCTAGAAAGCAAACACACACAATTGATGGACGGAATGCAGAACAAATCAAAACATTCACCCCCAGTCAAGAGATCTGGGTTAAATCCATCATTCTTTTGCTCACCATGCCACCCCAGTTTAGACCTGGCCATATGCAAATCAGTCTTGACCCTGTGCCTCATGGGAACAGTCCAGCCCGAACTGCTAAGCCAGGTCCTCCCTGGACCGGAAACAAGCATCCTAGGACCGGTTTTGGGGTCTCACCCTTCTTCAGCCAGGATAGCTTGATTCCAGTGGCACAGTGAGGCCGGGACCCACATCTGGGCATACCCGGCGCACTTAGGGCAAGAAAGCAAAAGACACACAATTAATGGACAGAATGCAGAACAAATCAAAACATTCACCCCCAGTCAAGAGATCTGGGTTAAATCCATAATTCTTTTGTTCACCATGCCACCCCAGTTTAGATCTGGCCATATGCTCATCAGTCTTGACCCTGTGCCTCATGGAAAAAGTCCAGCCCGAACTGCTAAGCCAGGTCCTCCCTGGACCGGAAACAAGCATCCTAGGACCGGTTTCGGGGTTTCACCCCTCTGCAGCCAGGTTAGCTTGATTCCAGTGGCACAGTGAGCCCGGGACCCACGTCTGGGCATACCCGGCGCACTTTGGGCGAGAAAGCCAAAGACATACAATTAATGGACGGAATGCAGAACAAATCAAAACATTCACCCCCAGTCAAGAGATCTGGGTTAAATCCATCATTCTTTTGTTCACCATGCCACCCCACTTTAGATCTGGCCATATGCTCATCAGTCTTGACCCTGTGCCTCATGGAAACAGTCCAGCCCGAACTGCTAAGCCAGGTCCTCCCTGGACCGGAAACGAGCATCCTAGGACCGGTTTCGGGTTTTCACCCTTCTTCAGCCAGAATAGCTTGACTCCAGTGGCACAGTGAGGCCGGGACCCACGTCTGGGCATACCCGGCACACTTAGGGCGAGAAAGCAAAAGACACACAATTAATGGACGGAATGCAGAACAAATCAAAACTTTCACCCCCAGTCAAGAGATCTTGGTTAAATCCATCATTCTTTTGCTCACCATGCCGCCCCAGTTTAGATCTGGCCATATGCAAATCAGTCTTGACCCTGTGCCTCATGGGGACAGTCCAGCCTGAACTGCTAAGCCAGGTCCTCCCTGGACCGGAAAGAAGCATCCTAGGACCGGTTTCGGGGTTTCACCCCTCTTCAGCCAGGTTGGCTTGATTCCAGTGGCACAGTGAGCCCGGGACCCACGTCTGGGCATACCCGGTGCACTTAGGGCGAGAAAGCAAAAGACACACAATTGATGGACGGAATGCAGAACAAATCAAAACATTCACCCCCAGTCAAGAGATCTTGGTTAAATCCATCATTCTTTTGCTCACCATGCCACCCCAGTTGAGATCTGGCCATATGCAAATCAGTCTTGAACCTGTGTCTCATGGGGACAGTCCAGCCTGAACTGCTAAGCCAGGTCCTCCCTGGACCGGAAACAAGCATCCTAGGACCGGTTTCGGGGTTTCACCCCTCTTCAGCCAGGTTAGCTTGATTCCAGTGGCACAGTGAGCCCGGGACCCACGTCTGGGCATAACCTGAGCACTTAGGGCGAGAAAGCAAAGACACACAATTGATGGACGGAATGCAGAACACATCAAAACATTCACCCCCAGTCAAGAGATCTGGGTTAAATCCATCATTCTTTTGCTAACCATACCACCCCAGTTTAGACCTGGCAATATGGAAATCAGTCTTGACTCTGTGCCTCATGGGAACAGTCCAGCCCGAACTCCTAAGCCAGGTCCTCCCTGGACCGGAAACAAGCATCCTAGGACCGGTTTCGGAGTTTCACCCCTCTTCAGCCAGGATAGCTTGATTCCAGTGGCACAGTGAGCCCGGGACGCACGTCTGGGCATACCCGGCGCACTTAGGGCGAGAAAGCAAAAGACACACAATTGATGGACGGAATGCAGAACAAATCAAAACATTCACCCCCAGTCAAGAGATCTGGGTTAAATCCATCATTCTTTTGCTCACCATGCCACCCCAGTTTAGATCTGGCCATATGCAAATCAGTCTTGAACCTGTGCCTCATGGGGACAGTCCAGCCTGAACTGCTAAGCCAGGTCCTCCCTGGACCGGAAACAAGCATCCTAGGACCGGTTTCGGGGTTTCACCCCTCTTCAGCCAGGTTAGCTTGATTCCAGTGGAACAGTGAGCCCGGGACCCACGTCTGGGTATACCCGGTGCACTTAGGGCTAGAAAGCAAAGACACACAATTGATGGACGGAATGCAGAACAAATCAAAACATTCACCCCCAGTCAAGAGATCTGGGTTAAATCCATCATTCTTTTGCTCACCATGCCACCCCAGTTTAGACCTGGCCATATGCAAATCAGTCTTGACCCTGTGCCTCATGGGAACACTCCAGCCCGAACTGCTAAGCCAGGTCCTCCCTGGACCGGAAACAAGCATCCTAGGACCGGTTTCGGGGTCTCACCCTTCTTCAGCCAGGATAGCTTGATTCCAGTGGCACAGTGAGGCCGGGACACACATCTGGGCATACCCGGCGCACTTAGGGCGAGAAAGCAAAAGACACACAATTAATGGACAGAATGCAGAACAAATCAAAACATTCACCCCCAGTCAAGAGATCTGGGTTAAATCCATCATTCTTTTGTTCACCATGCCACCCTAGTTTAGATCTGGCCATATGCTCATCAGTCTTGACCCTGTGCCTCATGGAAACAGTCCAGCCCGAACTGCTAAGCCAGGTCCTCCCTGGACCGGAAACAAGCATCCTAGGACCGGTTTCAGGGTTTCACCCCTCTGCAGCCAGGTTAGCTTGATTCCAGTGGCACAGTGAGCCCGGGACCCACGTCTGGGCATACCCGGCGCACTTAGGGCGAGAAAGCCAAAGACATACAATTAATGGACGGAATGCAGAACAAATCACCCCCAGTCAAGAGATCTGGGTTAAATCCATCATTCTTTTGTTCACCATGCCACCCCACTTTAGATCTGGCCATATGCTCATCAGTCTTGACCCTGTGCCTCATGGAAACAGTCCAGCCTGAACTAATAAGCCAGGTCCTCCCTGGACCGGAAAGAAGCATCCTAGGACCGGTTTCGGGGTTTCACCCCTCTTCAGCCAGGTTGGCTTGATTCCAGTGGCACAGTGAGCCCGGGACCCACGTCTGGGCATACCCGGTGCACTTAGGGCGAGAAAGCAAAAGACACACAATTGATGGATGGAATGCAGAACAAATCAAAACATTCACCCCCAGTCAAGAGATCTTGGTTAAATCCATCATTCTTTTGCTCACCATGCCACCCCAGTTTAGATCTGGCCATATGCAAATCAGTCTTGAACCTGTGTCTCATGGGGACAGTCCAGCCTGAACTGCTAAGCCAGGTCCTCCCTGGACCGGAAACAAGCATCCTAGGACCGGTTTCGGGGTTTCACCCCTCTTCAGCCAGGTTAGCTTGATTCCAGTGGCACAGTGAGCCCGGGACCCACGTCTGGGCATACCCGGTGCACTTAGGGCGAGAAAGCAAAGACACACAATTGATGGACGGAATGCAGAACAAATCAAAACATTCACCCCCAGTCAAGAGATCTGGGTTAAATCCATCATTCTTTTGCTAACCATACCACCCCAGTTTAGACCTGGCAATATGGAAATCAGTCTTGACTCTGTGCCTCATGGGAACAGTCCAGCCCGAACTCCTAAGCCAGGTCCTCCCTGGACCGGAAACAAGCATCCTAGGACCGGTTTCGGAGTTTCACCCCTCTTCAGCCAGGATAGCTTGATTCCAGTGGCACAGTGAGCCCGGGACGCACGTCTGGGCATACCCGGCGCACTTAGGGCGAGAAAGCAAAAGACACACAATTGATGGACGGAATGCAGAACAAATCAAAACATTCACCCCCAGTCAAGAGATCTGGGTTAAATCCATCATTCTTTTGCTCACCATGCCACCCCAGTTTAGATCTGGCCATATGCAAATCAGTCTTGAACCTGTGCCTCATGGGGACAGTCCAGCCTGAACTGCTAAGCCAGGTCCTCCCTGGACCGGAAACAAGCATCCTAGGACCGGTTTCGGGGTTTCACCCCTCTTCAGCCAGGTTAGCTTGATTCCAGTGGAACAGTGAGCCCGGGACCCACGTCTGGGTATACCCGGTGCACTTAGGGCTAGAAAGCAAAGACACACAATTGATGGACGGAATGCAGAACAAATCAAAACATTCACCCCCATTCAAGAGATCTGGGTTAAATCCATCATTCTTTTGCTCACCATGCCACCCCACTGTAGATCTGGCCATATGCAAATCAGTCTTGACCCTGTGCCTCATGGGAACAGTCCAGCCCGAACTGCTAAGCCAGGTCCTCCCTGGACCGGAAACAAGCATCCTAGGACCGGTTTCGGGGTCTCACCCTTCTTCATCCAGGATAGCTTGATTCCAGTGGCACAGTGAGGCCGGGACCCACATCTGGGCATACCCGGCGCACTTAGGGCGAGAAAGCAAAAGACACACAATTAATGGACAGAATGCAGAACAAATCAAAACATTCACCCCCAGTCAAGAGATCTGGGTTAAATCCATCATTCTTTTGTTCACCATGCCACCCCAGTTTAGACCTGGCCATATGCAAATCAGTCTTGACCCTGTGCCTCATGGGAACAGTCCAGCCCGAACTGCTAAGCCAGGTCCTCCCTGGACCGGAAACAAGCATCCTAGGACCGGTGTCGGGGTCTCACCCTTCTTCAGCCAGGATAGCTTGATTCCAGTGGCACAGTGAGGCCGGAACTCACATCTGGGCATACCCTGCGCACTTAGGGCGAGAAAGCAAAAGACACACAATTAATGGAAAGAATGCAGAACAAATCAAAACATTCACCCCCAGTCAAGAGATCTGGGTTAATTCCATCATTCTTTTGTTCACCATGCCACCCTAGTTTAGATCTGGCCATATGCTCATCAGTCTTGACCCTGTGCCTCATGGAAACAGTCCAGCCCGAACTGCTAAGCCAGGTCCTCCCTGGACCGGAAACAAGCATCCTAGGACCAGTTTCAGGGTTTCACCCCTCTGCAGCCAGGTTAGCTTGATTCCAGTGGCACAGTGAGCCCAGGACCCACGTCTGGGCATACCCGGGCACTTAGGGCGAGAAAGCCAAAGACATACAATTAATGGACGGAATGCAGAACAAATCAAAACATTCACCCCCAGTCAAGAGATCTGGGTTAAATCCATCATTCTTTTGTTCACCATGCCACCCCACTTTAGATCTGGCCATATGCTCATCAGTCTTGACCCTGTGCCTCATGGAAACAGTCCAGCCTGAACTGCTAAGCCAGATCCTCCCTGGACCGGAAAGAAGCATCCTCGGACCGGTTTCGGGGTTTCACCCCTCTTCAGCCAGGTTGGCTTGATTCCAGTGGCACAGTGAGCCCGGGACCCACGTCTGGGCATACCCGGTGCACTTAGGGCGAGAAAGCAAAAGACACACAATTGATGGACGGAATGCAGAACAAATCAAAACATTCACCCCCAGTCAAGAGATCTTGGTTAAATCCATCATTCTTTTGCTCACCATGCCACCCCAGTTTAGATCTGGCCATATGCAAATCAGTCTTGAACCTGTGTCTCATGGGGACAGTCCAGCCTGAACTGCTAAGCCAGGTCCTCCCTGGACCGGAAACAAGCATCCTAGGACCGGTTTCGGGGTTTCACCCCTCTTCAGCCAGGTTAGCTTGATTCCAGTGGCACAGTGAGCCCGGGACCCACGTCTGGGCATACCCGGTGCACTTAGGGCGAGAAAGCAAAGACACACAATTGATGGACGGAATGCAGAACAAATCAAAACATTCACCCCCAGTCAAGAGATCTGGGTTAAATCCATCATTCTTTTGCTAACCATACCACCCCAGTTTAGACCTGGCAATATGGAAATCAGTCTTGACTCTGTGCCTCATGGGAACAGTCCAGCCCGAACTCTTAAGCCAGGTCCTCCCTGGACCGGAAACAAGCATCCTAGGACCGGTTTCGGAGTTTCACCCCTCTTCAGCCAGGATAGCTTGATTCCAGTGGCACAGTGAGCCCGGGACGCACGTCTGGCATACCCGGCGCACTTAGGGCGAGAAAGCAAAAGACACAAAATTGATGGACAAAATGCAGAACAAATCAAAACATTCACCCCCAGTCAAGAGATCTGGGTTAAATCCATCATTCTTTTGCTCACCATGCCACCCCAGTTTAGATCTGGCCATATGCAAATCAGTCTTGAACCTGTGCCTCATGGGGACAGTCCAGCCTGAACTGCTAAGCCAGGTCCTCCCTGGACCGGAAACAAGCATCCTAGGACCGGTTTCGGGGTTTCACCCCTCTTCAGCCAGGTTAGCTTGATTCCAGTGGAACAGTGAGCCCGGGACCCACGTCTGGGTATACCCGGTGCACTTAGGGCTAGAAAGCAAAGACACACAATTGATGGACGGAATGCAGAACAAATCAAAACATTCACCCCCAGTCAAGAGATCTGGGTTAAATCCATCATTCTTTTGCTCACCATGCCACCCCAGTTTAGACCTGGCCATATGCAAATCAGTCTTGACCCTGTGCCTCATGGGAACAGTCCAGCCCGAACTGCTAAGCCAGGTCCTCCCTGGACCGGAAACAAGCATCCTAGGACCGGTTTCGGGGTCTCACCCTTCTTCAGCCAGGATAGCTTGATTCCAGTGGCACAGTGAGGCCGGGACCCACATCTGGGCATACCCGGCGCACTTAGGGCGAGAAAGCAAAAGACACACAATTAATGGACAGAATGCAGAACAAATCAAAACATTCAACCCCAGTCAAGAGATCTGGGTTAAATCCATCATTCTTTTGTTCACCATGCCACCCCAGTTTAGATCTGGCCATATGCTCATCAGTCTTGACCCTGTGCCTCATGGAAACAGTCCAGCCCGAACTGCTAAGCCAGGTCCTCCCTGGACCGGAAACAAGCATCCTAGGACCGGTTTCGGGGTTTCACCCCTCTGCAGCCAGGTTAGCTTGATTCCAGTGGCACAGTGAGCCCGGGACCCACGTCTGGGCATACCCGGCGCACTTAGGGCGAGAAAGCCAAAGACATACAATTAATGGACGGAATGCAGAACAAATCAAAACATTCACCCCCAGTCAAGAGATCTGGGTTAAATCCATCATTCTTTTGTTCACCATGCCACCCCACTTTAGATCTGGCCATATGCTCATCAGTCTTGACCCTGTGCCTTATGGAAACAGTCCAGCCCGAACTGCTAAGCCAGGTCCTCCCTGGACCGGAAACGAGCATCCTAGGACCGGTTTCGGGTTTTCACCCTTCTTCAGCCAGAATAGCTTGACTCCAGTGGCACAGTGAGGCCGGGACCCACGTCTGGGCATACCCGGCACACTTAGGGCGAGAAAGCAAAAGGCACACAATTAATGGACGGAATGCAGAACAAATCAAAACTTTCACCCCCAGTCAAGAGATCTTGGTTAAATCCATCATTCTTTTGCTCACCATGCCGCCCCAGTTTAGATCTGGCCATATGCAAATCAGTCTTGACCCTGTGCCTCATGGGGACAGTCCAGCCTGAACTGCTAAGCCAGGTCCTCCCTGGACCGGAAAGAAGCATCCTAGGACCGGTTTCGGGGTTTCACCCCTCTTCAGCCAGGTTGGCTTGATTCCAGTGGCACAGTGAGCCCGGGACCCACAACTGGGCATACCCGGTGCACTTAGGGCGAGAAAGCAAAAGACACACAATTGATGGACGGAATGCAGAACAAATCAAAACATTCACCCCCAGTCAAGAGATCTTGGTTAAATCCATCATTCTTTTGCTCACCATGCCACCCCAGTTTAGATCTTGCCATATGCAAATCAGTCTTGAACCTGTGTCTCATGGGGACAGTCCAGCCTGAACTGCTAAGCCAGGTCCTCCCTGGACCGAAAACAAGCATCCTAGGACCGGTTTCGGGGTTTCACCCCTCTTCAGCCAGGTTAGCTTGATTCCAGTGGCACAGTGAGCCCGGGAACCACGTCTGGGCATACCCGGTGCACTTAGGGCGAGAAAGCAAAGACACACAATTGATGGACGGTATGCAGAACAAATCAAAACATTCACCCCCAGTCAAGAGATCTGGGTTAAATCCATCATTCTTTTGCTAACCATACCACCCCAGTTTAGACCTGGCAATATGGAAATCAGTCTTGACTCTGTGCCTCATGGGAACAGTCCAGCCCGAACTCCTAAGCCAGGTCCTCCCTGGACCGGAAACAAGCATCCTAGGACCGGTTTCGGAGTTTCACCCCTCTTCAGCCAGGATAGCTTGATTCCAGTGGCACAGTGAGCCTGGGACGCACGTCTGGGCATACCCGGCGCACTTAGGGCGAGAAAGCAAAAGACACACAATTGATGGACGGAATGCAGAACAAATCAAAACATTCACCCCCAGTCAAGAGATCTGGGTTAAATCCATCATTCTTTTGCTCACCATGCCACCCCAGTTTAGATCTGGCCATATGCAAATCACTCTTGAACCTGTGCCTCATGGGGACAGTCCAGCCTGAACTGCTAAGCCAGGTCCTCCCTGGACCGGAAACAAGCATCCTAGGACCGGTTTCGGGGTTTCACCCCTCTTCAGCCAGGTTAGCTTGATTCCAGTGGAACAGTGAGCCCGGGACCCACGTCTGGGCATACCCGGTGCACTTAGGGCGAGAAAGCAAAGACACACAATTGATGGACGGAATGCAGAACAAATCAAAACATTCACCCCCAGTCAAGAGATCTGGGTTAAATCCATCATTCTTTTGCTAACCATACCACCCCAGTTTAGACCTGGCAATATGGAAATCAGTCTTGACTCTGTGCCTCATGGGAACAGTCCAGCCCGAACTCCTAAGCCAGGTCCTCCCTGGACCGGAAACAAGCATCCTAGGACCGGTTTCGGAGTTTCACCCCTCTTCAGCCAGGATAGCTTGATTCCAGTGGCATAGTGAGCCCGGGACGCACGTCTGGGCATACCCGGCGCACTTAGGGCGAGAAAGCAAAAGACACACAATTGATGGACGGAATGCAGAACAAATCAAAACATTCACCCCCAGTCAAGAGATCTGGGTTAAATCCATCATTCTTTTGCTCACCATGCCACCCCAGTTTAGATCTGGCCATATGCAAATCAGTCTTGAACCTGTGCCTCATGGGGACAGTCCAGCCTGAACTGCTAAGCCAGGTCCTCCCTGGACCGGAAACAAGCATCCTAGGACCGGTTTCGGGGTTTCACCCCTCTTCAGCCAGGTTAGCTTGATTCCAGTGGAACAGTGAGCCCGGGACCCACGTCTGGGTATACCCGGTGCACTTAGGGCTAGAAAGCAAAGACACACAATTGATGGACGGAATGCAGAACAAATCAAAACATTCACCCCCAGTCAAGAGATCTGGGTTAAATCCATCATTCTTTTGCTCACCATGCCACCCCAGTTTAGACCTGGCCATATGCAAATCAGTCTTGACCCTGTGCCTCATGGGAACAGTCCAGCCCGAACTGCTAAGCCAGGTCCTCCCTGGACCGGAAACAAGCATCCTAGGACCGGTTTCGGGGTCTCACCCTTCTTCAGCCAGGATAGCTTGATTCCAGTGGCACAGTGAGGCCGGGACCCACATCTGGGCATACCCGGCGCACTTAGGGCGAGAAAGCAAAAGACACACAATTAATGGACAGAATGCAGAACAAATCAAAACATTCACCCCCAGTCAAGAGATCTGGGTTAAATCCATCATTCTTTTGTTCACCATGCCACCCCAGTTTAGATCTGGCCATATGCTCATCAGTCTTGACCCTGTGCCTCATGGAAACAGTCCAGCCGAACTGCTAAGCCAGGTCCTCCCTGGACCGGAAACAAGCATCCTAGGACCGGTTTCGGGGTTTCACCCCTCTGCAGCCAGGTTAGCTTGATTCCAGTGGCACAGTGAGCCTGGGACCCACGTCTGGGCATACCCGGCGCACTTAGGGCGAGAAAGCCAAAGACATACAATTAATGGACGGAATGCAGAACAAATCAAAACATTCACCTCCAGTCAAGAGATCTGGGTTAAATCCATCATTCTTTTGTTCACCATGCCACCCCAGTTTAGATCTGGCCATAAGCAAATCTGTCTTGACCCTGTGCCTCATGGGGACAGTCCAGCCTGAACTGCTAAGCCAGGTCCTCCCTGGACCGGAAACAAGCATCCTAGGACCGGTTTCGGGGTTTCACCCCTCTTCAGCCAGGTTGGCTTGATTCCAGTGGCACAGTGAGCCCGGGACCCACGTCTGGGCATACCCGGTGCACTTAGGGCGAGAAAGCAAAAGACACACAATTGATGGACGGAATGCAGAACAAATCAAAACATTCAGCCCCAGTCAAGAGATCTTGGTTAAATCCATCATTCTTTTGCTCACCATGCCACCCCAGTTTAGATCTGGCCATATGCAAATCAGTCTTGAACCTTTGTCTCATGGGGACAGTCCAGCCTGAACTGCTAAGCCAGGTCCTCCCTGGACCGGAAACAAGCATCCTAGGACCGGTTTCGTGGTTTCACCCCTCTTCAGCCAGGTTAGCTTGATTCCAGTGGCACAGTGAGCCCGGGACCCACGTCTGGGCATACCCGGTGCACTTAGGGCGAGAAAGCAAAGACACACAATTGATGGACGGAATGCAGAACAAATCAAAACATTCACCCCCAGTCAAGAGATCTGGGTTAAATCCATCATTCTTTTACTAACCATACCACCCCAGTTTAGACCTGGCAATATGGAAATCAGTCTTGACTCTGTGCCTCATGGGAACAGTCCAGCCCGAACTCCTAAGCCAGGTCCTCCCTGGACCGGAAACAAGCATCCTAGGACCGGTTTCGGAGTTTCACCCCTCTTCAGCCAGGATAGCTTGATTCCAGTGGCACAGTTAGCCCGGGACGCACGTCTGGGCATACCCGGCGCACTTAGGGCGAGAAAGCAAAAGACACACAATTGATGGACGGAATGCAGAACAAATCAAAACATTCACCCCCAGTCAAGAGATCTGGGTTAAATCCATCATTCTTTTGCTCACCATGCCACCCCAGTTTATATCTGGCCATATGCAAATCAGTCTTGACCCTGTGCCTCATGGGGACAGTCCAGCCTGAACTGCTAAGCCAGGTCCTCCCTGGACCGGAAACAAGCATCCTAGGACCGGTTTCGGGGTTTCACCCCTCTTCAGCCAGGATAGCTTGATTCCAGTGGCACAGTGAGCCCGGGACGCACGTCTGGGCATACCCGGCGCACTTAGGGCGAGAAAGCAAAAGACACAATTGATGGACGGAATGCAGAACAAATCAAAACATTCACCCCCAGTCAAGAGATCTGGGTTAAATCCATCATTCTTTTGTTCACCATGCCACCCCAGTTTAGATCTGGCCATATGCTCATCAGTCTTGACCCTGTGCCTCATTGAAACAGTCCAGCCCTAACTGCTAAGCCAGGTCCTCCCTGGACCGGAAACAAGCATCCTAGGACCGGTTTCGGGGTTTCACCCCTCTGCAGCCAGGTTAGCTTGATTCCAGTGGCACAGTGAGCCCGGGACCCACGTTTGGGCATACCCGGTGCACTTAGGGCGAGAAAGCAAAGACACACAATTGATGGACGGAATGCAGAACAAATCAAAACATTCACCCCCAGTCAAGAGATCTGGGTTAAATCCATCATTCTTTTGTTCACCATGCCACCCCAGTTTAGATCTGGCCATATGCTCATCAGTCTTGACCCTGTGCCTCATGGAAACAGTCCAGCCCGAACTGCTAAGCCAGGTCCTCCCTGGACCGGAAACAAGCATCCTAGGACCGGTTTCGGGTTTTCACCCTTCTTCAGCCAGAATAGCTTGACTCCAGTGGCACAGTGAGGCCGGGACCCACGGCTGGGCATACCCGGCACACTTAGGGCGAGAAAGCAAAAGACACACAATTAATGGACGGAATGCAGAACAAATCAAAACTTTCACCCCCAGTCAAGAGATCTTGGTTAAATCCATCATTCTTTTGCTCACCATGCCGCCCCAGTTTAGATCTGGCCATATGCAAATCAGTCTTGAACCTTTGTCTCATGGGGACAGTCCAGCCTGAACTGCTAAGCCAGGTCCTCCCTGGACCGGAAACAAGCATCCTAGGACCGGTTTCGGGGTTTCACCCCTCTTCAGCCAGGTTAGCTTGATTCCAGTGGCACAGTTAGCCCGGGACCCACGTCTGGGCATACCCGGTGCACTTAGGGCGAGAAAGCAAAAGACACACAATTGATGGACGGAATGCAGAACAAATCAAAACATTCACCCCCAGTCAAGAGATCTTGGTTAAATCCATCATTCTTTTGCTGACCATGCCACCCCAGTTTAGATCTGGCCATATGCAAATCAGTCTTGAACCTGTGTCTCATGGGGACAGTCCAGCCTGAACTGCTAAGCCAGGTCCTCCCTGGACCGGAAACAAGCATCCTAGGACCGGTTTCGGGGTTTCACCCCTCTTCAGCCAGGTTAGCTTGATTCCAGTGGCACAGTGAGCCCGGGACCCACGTCTGGGCATACCCGGTGCACTTAGGGCGAGAAAGCAAAGACACACAATTGATGGACGGAATGCAGAACAAATCAAAACATTCACCCCCAGTCAAGAGATCTGGGTTAAATCCATCATTCTTTTGCTAACCATAACACCCCAGTTTAGATCTGGCCATATGCAAATCAGTCTTGAACCTGTGTCTCATGGGGACAGTCCAGCCTGAACTGCTAAGCCAGGTCCTCCCTGGACCGGAAACAAGCATCCTAGGACCGGTTTCGGGGTTTCACCCCTCTTCAGCCAGGTTAGCTTGATTCCAGTGGCACAGTGAGCCCGGGACCCACGTCTGGGCATACCCGGTGCACTTAGGGCGAGAAAGCAAAGACACACAATTGATGGACGGAATGCAGAACAAATCAAAACATTCACCCCCAGTCAAGAGATCTGGGTTAAATCCATCATTCTTTTGCTAACCATAACACCCCAGTTTAGACCTGGCAATATGGAAATCAGTCTTGACTCTGTGCCTCATGGGAACAGTCCAGCCCGAACTCCTAAGCCAGGTCCTCCCTGGACCGGAAACAAGCATCCTAGAACCGGTTTCGGAGTTTCACCCCTCTTCAGCCAGGATAGCTTGATTCCAGTGGCACAGTGAGCCCGGGACGCACGTCTGGGCATACCCGGCACACTTAGGGCGAGAAAGCAAAAGACACACAATTGATGGACGGAATGCAGAACAAATCAAAACATTCACCCCCAGTCAAGAGATCTGGGTTAAATCCATCATTCTTTTGCTCACCATGCCACCCCAGTTTAGATCTGGCCATATGCAAATCAGTCTTGAACCTGTGCCTCATGGGGACAGTCCAGCCTGAACTGCTAAGCCAGGTCCTCCCTGGACCGGAAACAAGCATCCTAGGACCGGTTTCGGGGTCTCACCCTTCTTCAGCCAGGATAGCTTGATTCCAGTGGCACAGTGAGGCCGGGACCCACATCTGGGCATACCCGGCGCACTTAGGGCGAGAAAGCAAAAGACACACAATTAATGGACAGAATGCAGAACAAATCAAAACATTCACCCCCAGTCAAGAGATCTGGGTTAAATCCATCATTCTTTTGTTCACCATGCCACCCCAGTTTAGATCTGGCCATATGCTCATCAGTCTTGACCCTGTGCCTCATGGAAACAGTCCAGCCCGAACTGCTAAGCCAGGTCCTCCCTGGACCGGAAACAAGCATCCTAGGACCGGTTTCAGGGTTTCACCCCTCTGCAGCCAGGTTAGCTTGATTCCAGTGGCACAGTGAGCCCGGGACCCACGTCTGGGCATACCCGGCGCACTTAGGGCGAGAAAGCCAAAGACATACAATTAATGGACGGAATGCAGAACAAATCAAAACATTCACCTCCAGTCAAGAGATCTTGGTTAAATCCATCATTCTTTTGCTCACCATGCCACCCCAGTTTAGATCTGGCCATATGCAAATCAGTCTTGACCCTGTGCCTCATGGGGACAGTCCAGCCTGAACTGCTAAGCCAGGTCCTCCCTGGACCGGAAACAAGCATCCTAGGACCGGTTTCGGGGTTTCATCCCTCTTCAGCCAGGATAGCTTGATTCCAGTGGCACAGTGAGCCCAGGACCCACGTCTGGGCATACCCGTCGCACTTAGGGCGAGAAAGCAAAAGACACAATTGATGGACGGAATGCAGAACAAATCAAAACATTCACCCACAGTCAAGAGATCTGGGTTAAATCCATCATTCTTTTGTTCACCATGCCACCCCAGTTTAGATCTGGCCATATGCTCATCAGTCTTGACCCTGTGCCTCATGGAAACAGTCCAGCCCGAACTGCTAAGCCAGGTCCTCCCTGGACCGTAAACAAGCATCCTAGGACCGGTTTCGGGGTTTCACCCCTCTGCAGCCAGGTTAGCTTGATTCCAGTGGCACAGTGAGCCCGGGACCCACGTCTGGGCATACCCGGTGCACTTAGAGCGAGAAAGCAAAAGACACACAATTGATGGACAGAATGCAGAACAAGTCACAACATTCACCCCCAGTCAAGAGATCTGGGTTAAATCCATCATTCTTTTGCTCACCATGCCACCCCAGTTTAGACCTGGCCATATGCAAATCAGTCATGACCCTGTGCCTCATGGGAACAGTCCAGCCCAAACTGCTAAGCCAGGTCCTCCCTGGACCGGAAACAAGCATCCTAGGACCGGTTTCGGGGTCTCACCCTTCTTCAGCCAGGATAGCTTGATTACAGTGCGACAGTGAGCCCGGGACCCACGTCTGGGCATACCAGGCGCACTTAAGGCGAGAAAGCAAAAGACACACAATTGATGGACGGAATGCAGAACAAATCAAAACATTCACCTCCAGTCAAGAGATCTGGGTTAAATCCATAATTCTTTTGCTCACCATGCCACCCCAGTTTAGACCTGGCAATATGCAAATCAATTTTGACCCTGTGCCTCATGGGAACAGTCCAACCCGAACTGCTAAGCCAGGTCCTCCCTGGACCGGAAATAAGCATCCTAGGACCGGTTTCGGGGTTTCATCCCTCTTCAGTCAGTATAGCTTGATTTCAGTGGCACAGTGAGCCCAGGACCCACGTCTGGGCATACCCGGCGCACTTAGGGCGAGAAAGCAAAAGACACAATTGATGGACGGAATGCAGAACAAATCAAAACATTCACCCCCAGTCAAGAGATCTGGGTTAAATCCATCATTCTTTTGTTCACCATGCCACCCCAGTTTAGATCTGGCCATATGCTCATCAGTCTTGACCCTGTGCCTCATGGAAACAGTCCAGCCCTAACTGCTAAGCCAGGTCCTCCCTGGACCGGAAACAAGCATCCTAGGACCGGTTTCGGGGTTTCACCCCTCTTCAGCCAGGTTAGCTTGATTCCAGTGGAACAGTGAGCCCGGGACCCACGTCTGGGTATACCCGGTGCACTTATGGCTAGAAAGCAAAGACACACAATTGATGGATGGAATGCAGAACAAATCAAAACATTCACCCCCAGTCAAGAGATCTGGGTTAAATCCATCATTCTTTTGCTCACCATGCCACCCCAGTTTAGACCTGGCCATATGCAAATCAGTCTTGACCCTGTGCCTCATGGGAACAGTCCAGCCCGAACTGCTAAGCCAGGTCCTCCCTGGACCGGAAACAAGCATCCTAGGACCGGTTTCAGGGTCTCACCCTTCTTCAGCCAGGATAGCTTGATTCCAGTGGCACAGTGAGGCCGGGACCCACATCTGGGCATACCCGGCGCACTTAGGGCGAGAAAGCAAAAGACACACAATTAATGGACAGAATGCAGAACAAATCAAAACATTCACCCCCAGTCAAGAGATCTGGGTTAAATCCATCATTCTTTTGTTCACCATGCCACCCCAGTTTAGATCTGGCCATATGCTCATCAGTCTTGACCCTGTGCCTCATGGAAACAGTCCAGCCCGAACTGCTAATCCAGGTCCTCCCTGGACCGGAAACAAGCATCCTAGGACCGGTTTCAGGGTTTCACCCCTCTGCAGCCAGGTTAGCTTGATTCCAGTGGCACAGTGAGCCCGGGACCCACGTCTGGGCATACCCGGCGCACTTAGGGCGAGAAAGCCAAAGACATACAATTAATGGACGGAATGCAGAACAAATCAAAACATTCACCCCCAGTCAAGAGATCTGGGTTAAATCCATCATTCTATTGTTCACCATGCCACCCCACTTTAGATCTGGCCATATGCTCATCAGTCTTGACCCTGTGCCTCATGGAAACAGTCCAGCCTGAACTGCTAAGCCAGGTCCTCCCTGGACCGGAAAGGAGCATCCTAGGACCGGTTTCGGGGTTTCACCCCTCTTCAGCCAGGTTGGCTTGATTCCAGTGGCACAGTGAGCCCGGGACCCACGTCTGGGCATACCCGGTGCACTTAGGGCGAGAAAGCAAAAGACACACAATTGATGGACGGAATGCAGAACAAATCAAAACATTCACCCCCAGTCAAGAGATCTTGGTTAAATCCATCATTCTTTTGCTCACCATGCCACCCCAGTTTAGATCTGGCCATATGCAAATCAGTCTTGAACCTGTGTCTCATGGGGACAGTCCAGCCTGAACTGCTAAGCCAGGTCCTCCCTGGACCGGAAACAAGCATCCTAGGAACGGTTTCGGGGTTTCACCCCTCTTCAGCCAGGTTAGCTTGATTCCAGTGGCACAGTGATCCCGGGACCCACGTCTGGGCATACCCGGTGCACTTAGGGCGAGAAAGCAAAGACACACAATTGATGTACGGAATGCAGAACAAATCAAAACATTCACCCCCAGTCAAGAGATCTGGGTTAAATCCATCATTCTTTTGCAAACCATACCACCCCAGTTTAGACCTGGCAATATGGAAATCAGTCTTGACTCTGTGCCTCATGGGAACAGTCCAGCCCGAACTCCTAAGCCAGGTCCTCCCTGGACCGGAAACAAGCATCCTAGGACCGGTTTCTGAGTTTCACCCCTCTTCAGCCAGGATAGCTTGATTCCAGTGGCACAGTGAGCCCGGGACGCACGTCTGGGCATACCCGGCGCACTTAGGGCGAGAAAGCAAAAGACACACAATTGATGGACGGAATGCAGAACAAATCAAAACATTCACCCCCAGTCAAGAGATCTGGGTTAAATCCATCACTCTTTTGCTCACCATGCCACCCCAGTTTAGATCTGGCCATATGCAAATCAGTCTTGAACCTGTGCCTCATGGGGACAGTCCAGCCTGAACTGCTAAGCCAGGTCCTCCCTGGACCGGAAACAAGCATCCTAGGACCGGTTTCGGGGTTTCACCCCTCTTCAGCCAGGTTAGCTTGATTCCAGTGGAACAGTGAGCCCGGGACCCACGTCTGGGTATACCCGGTGCACTTAGGGCTAGAAAGCTAAGACACACAATTGATGGACGGAATGCAGAACAAATCAAAACATTCACCCCCAGTCAAGAGATTTGGGTTAAATCCATCATTCTTTTGCTCACCATGCCACCCCAGTTTAGACCTGGCCATATGCAAATCAGTCTTGACCCTGTGCCTCATGGGAACAGTCCAGCCCGAACTGCTAAGCCAGGTCCTCCCTGGACCGGAAACAAGCATCCTAGGACCGGTTTCGGGGTCTCACCCTTCTTTAGCCAGGATAGCTTGATTCCAGTGGCACAGTGAGGCCGGGACCCACATCTGGGCATACCCGGCGCACTTAGGGCGAGAAAGCAAAAGACACACAATTAATGGACAGAATGCAGAACAAATCAAAACATTCACCCCCAGTCAAGAGATCTGGGTTAAATCCATAATTCTTTTGTTCACCATGCCACCCCAGTTTAGATCTGGCCATATGCTCATCAGTCTTGACCCTGTGCCTCATGGAAAAAGTCCAGCCCGAACTGCTAAGCCAGGTCCTCCCTGGACCGGAAACAAGCATCCTAGGACCGGTTTCGGGGTTTCACCCCTCTGCAGCCAGGTTAGCTTGATTCCAGTGGCACAGTGAGCCCGGGACCCACGTCTGGGCATACCCGGCGCACTTAGGGCGAGAAAGCCAAAGACATACAATTAATGGACGGAATGCAGAACAAATCAAAACATTCACCCCCAGTCAAGAGATCTGGGTTAAATCCATCATTCTTTTGTTCACCATGCCACCCCACTTTAGATCTGGCCATATGCTCATCAGTCTTGACCCTGTGCCTCATGGAAACAGTCCAGCCCGAACTGCTAAGCCAGGTCCTCCCTGGACCGGAAACGAGCATCCTAGGACCGGTTTCGGGTTTTCACGCTTCTTCAGCCAGAATAGCTTGACTCCAGTGGCACAGTGAGGCCGGGACCCACGTCTGGGCATACCCGGCACACTTAGGGCGAGAAAGCAAAAGACACACAATTAATGGACGGAATGCAGAACAAATCAAAACTTTCACCCCCAGTCAAGAGATCTTGGTTAAATCCATCATTCTTTTGCTCACCATGCCGCCCCAGTTTAGATCTGGCCATATGCAAATCAGTCTTGACCCTGTGCCTCATGGGGACAGTCCAGCCCGAACTGCTAAGCCAGGTCCTCCCTGGACCGGAAACAAGCATCCTAGGACCGGTTTCAGGGTCTCACCCTTCTTCAGCCAGGATAGCTTGATTCCAGTGGCACAGTGAGGCCGGGACCCACATCTGGGCATACCCGGCGCACTTAGGGCGAGAAAGCAAAAGACACACAATTAATGGACAGAATGCAGAACAAATCAAAACATTCACCCCCAGTCAAGAGATCTGGGTTAAATCCATCATTCTTTTGTTCACCATGCCACCCCAGTTTAGATCTGGCCATATGCAAATCAGTCTTGAACCTGTGTCTCATGGGGACAGTCCAGCCTGAACTGCTAAGCCAGGTCCTCCCTGGACCGGAAACAAGCATCCTAGGACCGGTTTCGGGGTTTCACCCCTCTTCAGCCAGGTTAGCTTGATTCCAGTGGCACAGTGAGCCCGGGACCCACGTCTGGGCATACCCGGTGCACTTAGGGCGAGAAAGCAAAGACACACAATTGATGGACGGAATGCAGAACAAATCAAAACATTCACCCCCAGTCAAGAGATCTGGGTTAAATCCATCATTCTTTTGCTAACCATAACACCCCAGTTTAGATCTGGCCATATGCAAATCAGTCTTGAACCTGTGTCTCATGGGGACAGTCCAGCCTGAACTGCTAAGCCAGGTCCTCCCTGGACCGGAAACAAGCATCCTAGGACCGGTTTCGGGGTTTCACCCCTCTTCAGCCAGGTTAGCTTGATTCCAGTGGCACAGTGAGCCCGGGACCCACGTCTGGGCATACCCGGTGCACTTAGGGCGAGAAAGCAAAGACACACAATTGATGGACGGAATGCAGAACAAATCAAAACATTCACCCCCAGTCAAGAGATCTGGGTTAAATCCATCATTCTTTTGCTAACCATAACACCCCAGTTTAGACCTGGCAATATGGAAATCAGTCTTGACTCTGTGCCTCATGGGAACAGTCCAGCCCGAACTCCTAAGCCAGGTCCTCCCTGGACCGGAAACAAGCATCCTAGAACCGGTTTCGGAGTTTCACCCCTCTTCAGCCAGGATAGCTTGATTCCAGTGGCACAGTGAGCCCGGGACGCACGTCTGGGCATACCCGGCACACTTAGGGCGAGAAAGCAAAAGACACACAATTGATGGACGGAATGCAGAACAAATCAAAACATTCACCCCCAGTCAAGAGATCTGGGTTAAATCCATCATTCTTTTGCTCACCATGCCACCCCAGTTTAGATCTGGCCATATGCAAATCAGTCTTGAACCTGTGCCTCATGGGGACAGTCCAGCCTGAACTGCTAAGCCAGGTCCTCCCTGGACCGGAAACAAGCATCCTAGGACCGGTTTCGGGGTCTCACCCTTCTTCAGCCAGGATAGCTTGATTCCAGTGGCACAGTGAGGCCGGGACCCACATCTGGGCATACCCGGCGCACTTAGGGCGAGAAAGCAAAAGACACACAATTAATGGACAGAATGCAGAACAAATCAAAACATTCACCCCCAGTCAAGAGATCTGGGTTAAATCCATCATTCTTTTGTTCACCATGCCACCCCAGTTTAGATCTGGCCATATGCTCATCAGTCTTGACCCTGTGCCTCATGGAAACAGTCCAGCCCGAACTGCTAAGCCAGGTCCTCCCTGGACCGGAAACAAGCATCCTAGGACCGGTTTCAGGGTTTCACCCCTCTGCAGCCAGGTTAGCTTGATTCCAGTGGCACAGTGAGCCCGGGACCCACGTCTGGGCATACCCGGCGCACTTAGGGCGAGAAAGCCAAAGACATACAATTAATGGACGGAATGCAGAACAAATCAAAACATTCACCCCCAGTCAAGAGATCTTGGTTAAATCCATCATTCTTTTGCTCACCATGCCACCCCAGTTTAGATCTGGCCATATGCAAATCAGTCTTGACCCTGTGCCTCATGGGGACAGTCCAGCCTGAACTGCTAAGCCAGGTCCTCCCTGGACCGGAAACAAGCATCCTAGGACCGGTTTCGGGGTTTCATCCCTCTTCAGCCAGGATAGCTTGATTCCAGTGGCACAGTGAGCCCAGGACCCACGTCTGGGCATACCCGTCGCACTTAGGGCGAGAAAGCAAAAGACACAATTGATGGACGGAATGCAGAACAAATCAAAACATTCACCCACAGTCAAGAGATCTGGGTTAAATCCATCATTCTTTTGTTCACCATGCCACCCCAGTTTAGATCTGGCCATATGCTCATCAGTCTTGACCCTGTGCCTCATGGAAACAGTCCAGCCCGAACTGCTAAGCCAGGTCCTCCCTGGACCGTAAACAAGCATCCTAGGACCGGTTTCGGGGTTTCACCCCTCTGCAGCCAGGTTAGCTTGATTCCAGTGGCACAGTGAGCCCGGGACCCACGTCTGGGCATACCCGGTGCACTTAGAGCGAGAAAGCAAAAGACACACAATTGATGGACAGAATGCAGAACAAGTCACAACATTCACCCCCAGTCAAGAGATCTGGGTTAAATCCATCATTCTTTTGCTCACCATGCCACCCCAGTTTAGACCTGGCCATATGCAAATCAGTCATGACCCTGTGCCTCATGGGAACAGTCCAGCCCAAACTGCTAAGCCAGGTCCTCCCTGGACCGGAAACAAGCATCCTAGGACCGGTTTCGGGGTCTCACCCTTCTTCAGCCAGGATAGCTTGATTACAGTGCGACAGTGAGCCCGGGACCCACGTCTGGGCATACCAGGCGCACTTAAGGCGAGAAAGCAAAAGACACACAATTGATGGACGGAATGCAGAACAAATCAAAACATTCACCTCCAGTCAAGAGATCTGGGTTAAATCCATAATTCTTTTGCTCACCATGCCACCCCAGTTTAGACCTGGCAATATGCAAATCAATTTTGACCCTGTGCCTCATGGGAACAGTCCAACCCGAACTGCTAAGCCAGGTCCTCCCTGGACCGGAAATAAGCATCCTAGGACCGGTTTCGGGGTTTCATCCCTCTTCAGTCAGTATAGCTTGATTTCAGTGGCACAGTGAGCCCAGGACCCACGTCTGGGCATACCCGGCGCACTTAGGGCGAGAAAGCAAAAGACACAATTGATGGACGGAATGCAGAACAAATCAAAACATTCACCCCCAGTCAAGAGATCTGGGTTAAATCCATCATTCTTTTGTTCACCATGCCACCCCAGTTTAGATCTGGCCATATGCTCATCAGTCTTGACCCTGTGCCTCATGGAAACAGTCCAGCCCTAACTGCTAAGCCAGGTCCTCCCTGGACCGGAAACAAGCATCCTAGGACCGGTTTCGGGGTTTCACCCCTCTTCAGCCAGGTTAGCTTGATTCCAGTGGAACAGTGAGCCCGGGACCCACGTCTGGGTATACCCGGTGCACTTATGGCTAGAAAGCAAAGACACACAATTGATGGATGGAATGCAGAACAAATCAAAACATTCACCCCCAGTCAAGAGATCTGGGTTAAATCCATCATTCTTTTGCTCACCATGCCACCCCAGTTTAGACCTGGCCATATGCAAATCAGTCTTGACCCTGTGCCTCATGGGAACAGTCCAGCCCGAACTGCTAAGCCAGGTCCTCCCTGGACCGGAAACAAGCATCCTAGGACCGGTTTCAGGGTCTCACCCTTCTTCAGCCAGGATAGCTTGATTCCAGTGGCACAGTGAGGCCGGGACCCACATCTGGGCATACCCGGCGCACTTAGGGCGAGAAAGCAAAAGACACACAATTAATGGACAGAATGCAGAACAAATCAAAACATTCACCCCCAGTCAAGAGATCTGGGTTAAATCCATCATTCTTTTGTTCACCATGCCACCCCAGTTTAGATCTGGCCATATGCTCATCAGTCTTGACCCTGTGCCTCATGGAAACAGTCCAGCCCGAACTGCTAATCCAGGTCCTCCCTGGACCGGAAACAAGCATCCTAGGACCGGTTTCAGGGTTTCACCCCTCTGCAGCCAGGTTAGCTTGATTCCAGTGGCACAGTGAGCCCGGGACCCACGTCTGGGCATACCCGGCGCACTTAGGGCGAGAAAGCCAAAGACATACAATTAATGGACGGAATGCAGAACAAATCAAAACATTCACCCCCAGTCAAGAGATCTGGGTTAAATCCATCATTCTATTGTTCACCATGCCACCCCACTTTAGATCTGGCCATATGCTCATCAGTCTTGACCCTGTGCCTCATGGAAACAGTCCAGCCTGAACTGCTAAGCCAGGTCCTCCCTGGACCGGAAAGGAGCATCCTAGGACCGGTTTCGGGGTTTCACCCCTCTTCAGCCAGGTTGGCTTGATTCCAGTGGCACAGTGAGCCCGGGACCCACGTCTGGGCATACCCGGTGCACTTAGGGCGAGAAAGCAAAAGACACACAATTGATGGACGGAATGCAGAACAAATCAAAACATTCACCCCCAGTCAAGAGATCTTGGTTAAATCCATCATTCTTTTGCTCACCATGCCACCCCAGTTTAGATCTGGCCATATGCAAATCAGTCTTGAACCTGTGTCTCATGGGGACAGTCCAGCCTGAACTGCTAAGCCAGGTCCTCCCTGGACCGGAAACAAGCATCCTAGGAACGGTTTCGGGGTTTCACCCCTCTTCAGCCAGGTTAGCTTGATTCCAGTGGCACAGTGATCCCGGGACCCACGTCTGGGCATACCCGGTGCACTTAGGGCGAGAAAGCAAAGACACACAATTGATGTACGGAATGCAGAACAAATCAAAACATTCACCCCCAGTCAAGAGATCTGGGTTAAATCCATCATTCTTTTGCAAACCATACCACCCCAGTTTAGACCTGGCAATATGGAAATCAGTCTTGACTCTGTGCCTCATGGGAACAGTCCAGCCCGAACTCCTAAGCCAGGTCCTCCCTGGACCGGAAACAAGCATCCTAGGACCGGTTTCTGAGTTTCACCCCTCTTCAGCCAGGATAGCTTGATTCCAGTGGCACAGTGAGCCCGGGACGCACGTCTGGGCATACCCGGCGCACTTAGGGCGAGAAAGCAAAAGACACACAATTGATGGACGGAATGCAGAACAAATCAAAACATTCACCCCCAGTCAAGAGATCTGGGTTAAATCCATCACTCTTTTGCTCACCATGCCACCCCAGTTTAGATCTGGCCATATGCAAATCAGTCTTGAACCTGTGCCTCATGGGGACAGTCCAGCCTGAACTGCTAAGCCAGGTCCTCCCTGGACCGGAAACAAGCATCCTAGGACCGGTTTCGGGGTTTCACCCCTCTTCAGCCAGGTTAGCTTGATTCCAGTGGAACAGTGAGCCCGGGACCCACGTCTGGGTATACCCGGTGCACTTAGGGCTAGAAAGCTAAGACACACAATTGATGGACGGAATGCAGAACAAATCAAAACATTCACCCCCAGTCAAGAGATTTGGGTTAAATCCATCATTCTTTTGCTCACCATGCCACCCCAGTTTAGACCTGGCCATATGCAAATCAGTCTTGACCCTGTGCCTCATGGGAACAGTCCAGCCCGAACTGCTAAGCCAGGTCCTCCCTGGACCGGAAACAAGCATCCTAGGACCGGTTTCGGGGTCTCACCCTTCTTTAGCCAGGATAGCTTGATTCCAGTGGCACAGTGAGGCCGGGACCCACATCTGGGCATACCCGGCGCACTTAGGGCGAGAAAGCAAAAGACACACAATTAATGGACAGAATGCAGAACAAATCAAAACATTCACCCCCAGTCAAGAGATCTGGGTTAAATCCATAATTCTTTTGTTCACCATGCCACCCCAGTTTAGATCTGGCCATATGCTCATCAGTCTTGACCCTGTGCCTCATGGAAAAAGTCCAGCCCGAACTGCTAAGCCAGGTCCTCCCTGGACCGGAAACAAGCATCCTAGGACCGGTTTCGGGGTTTCACCCCTCTGCAGCCAGGTTAGCTTGATTCCAGTGGCACAGTGAGCCCGGGACCCACGTCTGGGCATACCCGGCGCACTTAGGGCGAGAAAGCCAAAGACATACAATTAATGGACGGAATGCAGAACAAATCAAAACATTCACCCCCAGTCAAGAGATCTGGGTTAAATCCATCATTCTTTTGTTCACCATGCCACCCCACTTTAGATCTGGCCATATGCTCATCAGTCTTGACCCTGTGCCTCATGGAAACAGTCCAGCCCGAACTGCTAAGCCAGGTCCTCCCTGGACCGGAAACGAGCATCCTAGGACCGGTTTCGGGTTTTCACGCTTCTTCAGCCAGAATAGCTTGACTCCAGTGGCACAGTGAGGCCGGGACCCACGTCTGGGCATACCCGGCACACTTAGGGCGAGAAAGCAAAAGACACACAATTAATGGACGGAATGCAGAACAAATCAAAACTTTCACCCCCAGTCAAGAGATCTTGGTTAAATCCATCATTCTTTTGCTCACCATGCCGCCCCAGTTTAGATCTGGCCATATGCAAATCAGTCTTGACCCTGTGCCTCATGGGGACAGTCCAGCCTGAACTGCTAAGCCAGGTCCTCCCTGGACCGGAAAGAAGCATCCTAGGACCGGTTTCGGGGTTTCACCCCTCTTCAGCCAGGTTGGCTTGATTCCAGTGGCACAGTGAGCCCGGGACCCACGTCTGGGCATACCCGGTGCACTTAGGGCGAGAAAGCAAAAGACACACAATTGATGGACGGAATGCAGAACAAATCAAAACATTCACCCCCAGTCAAGAGATCTTGGTTAAATCCATCATTCTTTTGCTCACCATGCCACCCCAGTTGAGATCTGGCCATATGCAAATCAGTCTTGAACCTGTGTCTCATGGGGACAGTCCAGCCTGAACTGCTAAGCCAGGTCCTCCCTGGACCGGAAACAAGCATCCTAGGACCGGTTTCGGGGTTTCACCCCTCTTCAGCCAGGTTAGCTTGATTCCAGTGGCACAGTGAGCCCGGGACCCACGTCTGGGCATAACCTGAGCACTTAGGGCGAGAAAGCAAAGACACACAATTGATGGACGGAATGCAGAACACATCAAAACATTCACCCCCAGTCAAGAGATCTGGGTTAAATCCATCATTCTTTTGCTAACCATACCACCCCAGTTTAGACCTGGCAATATGGAAATCAGTCTTGACTCTGTGCCTCATGGGAACAGTCCAGCCCGAACTCCTAAGCCAGGTCCTCCCTGGACCGGAAACAAGCATCCTAGGACCGGTTTCGGAGTTTCAACCCTCTTCAGCCAGGATAGCTTGATTCCAGTGGCACAGTGAGCCCGGGACGCACGTCTGGGCATACCCGGCGCACTTAGGGCGAGAAAGCAAAAGACACACAATTGATGGACGGAATGCAGAACAAATCAAAACATTCACCCCCAGTCAAGAGATCTGGGTTAAATCCATCATTCTTTTGCTCACCATGCCACCCCAGTTTAGATCTGGCCATATGCAAATCAGTCTTGAACCTGTGCCTCATGGGGACAGTCCAGCCTGAACTGCTAAGCCAGGTCCTCCCTGGACCGGAAACAAGCATCCTAGGACCGGTTTCGGGGTTTCACCCCTCTTCAGCCAGGTTAGCTTGATTCCAGTGGAACAGTGAGCCCGGGACCCACGTCTGGGTATACCCGGTGCACTTAGGGCTAGAAAGCAAAGACACACAATTGATGGACGGAATGCAGAACAAATCAAAACATTCACCCCCAGTCAAGAGATCTGGGTTAAATCCATCATTCTTTTGCTCACCATGCCACCCCAGTTTAGACCTGGCCATATGCAAATCAGTCTTGACCCTGTGCCTCATGGGAACACTCCAGCCCGAACTGCTAAGCCAGGTCCTCCCTGGACCGGAAACAAGCATCCTAGGACCGGTTTCGGGGTCTCACCCTTCTTCAGCCAGGATAGCTTGATTCCAGTGGCACAGTGAGGCCGGGACCCACATCTGGGCATACCCGGCGCACTTAGGGCGAGAAAGCAAAAGACACACAATTGATGGACGGAATGCAGAACAAATCAAAACATTCACCCCCAGTCAAGAGATCTGGGTTAAATCCATCACTCTTTTGCTCACCATGCCACCCCAGTTTAGATCTGGCCATATGCAAATCAGTCTTGAACCTGTGCCTCATGGGGACAGTCCAGCCTGAACTGCTAAGCCAGGTCCTCCCTGGACCGGAAACAAGCATCCTAGGACCGGTTTCGGGGTTTCACCCCTCTTCAGCCAGGTTAGCTTGATTCCAGTGGAACAGTGAGCCCGGGACCCACGTCTGGGTATACCCGGTGCACTTAGGGCTAGAAAGCAAAGACACACAATTGATGGACGGAATGCAGAACAAATCAAAACATTCACCCCCAGTCAAGAGATTTGGGTTAAATCCATCATTCTTTTGCTCACCATGCCACCCCAGTTTAGACCTGGCCATATGCAAATCAGTCTTGACCCTGTGCCTCATGCGAACAGTCCAGCCCGAACTGCTAAGCCAGGTCCTCCCTGGACCGGAAACAAGCATCCTAGGACCGGTTTCGGGGTCTCACCCTTCTTTAGCCAGGATAGCTTGATTCCAGTGGCACAGTGAGGCCGGGACCCACATCTGGGCATACCCGGCGCACTTAGGGCGAGAAAGCAAAAGACACACAATTAATGGACAGAATGCAGAACAAATCAAAACATTCACCCCCAGTCAAGAGATCTGGGTTAAATCCATAATTCTTTTGTTCACCATGCCACCCCACTTTAGATCTGGCCATATGCTCATCAGTCTTGACCCTGTGCCTCATGGAAACAGTCCAGCCCGAACTGCTAAGCCAGGTCCTCCCTGGACCGGAAACGAGCATCCTAGGACCGGTTTCGGGTTTTCACCCTTCTTCAGCCAGAATAGCTTGACTCCAGTGGCACAGTGAGGCCGGGACCCACGTCTGGGCATACCCGGCACACTTAGGGCGAGAAAGCAAAAGACACACAATTAATGGACGGAATGCAGAACAAATCAAAACTTTCACCCCCAGTCAAGAGATCTTGGTTAAATCCATCATTCATTTGCTCACCATGCCGCCCCAGTTTAGATCTGGCCATATGCAAATCAGTCTTGACCCTGTGCCTCATGGGGACAGTCCAGCCTGAACTGCTAAGCCAGGTCCTCCCTGGACCGGAAAGAAGCATCCTAGGACCGGTTTCGGGGTTTCACCCCTCTTCAGCCAGGTTGGCTTGATTCCAGTGGCACAGTGAGCCCAGGACCCACGTCTGGGCATACCCGGTGCACTTAGGGCGAGAAAGCAAAAGACACACAATTGATGGACGGAATGCAGAACAAATCAAAACATTCACCCCCAGTCAAGAGATCTTGGTTAAATCCATCATTCTTTTGCTCACCATGCCACCCCAGTTGAGATCTGGCCATATGCAAATCAGTCTTGAACCTGTGTCTCATGGGGACAGTCCAGCCTGAACTGCTAAGCCAGGTCCTCCCTGGACCGGAAACAAGCATCCTAGGACCGGTTTCGGGGTTTCACCCCTCTTCAGCCAGGTTAGCTTGATTCCAGTGGCACAGTGAGCCCGGGACCCACGTCTGGGCATAACCTGAGCACTTAGGGCGAGAAAGCAAAGACACACAATTGATGGACGGAATGCAGAACACATCAAAACATTCACCCCCAGTCAAGAGATCTGGGTTAAATCCATCATTCTTTTGCTAACCATACCACCCCAGTTTAGACCTGGCAATATGGAAATCAGTCTTGACTCTGTGCCTCATGGGAACAGTCCAGCCCGAACTCCTAAGCCAGGTCCTCCCTGGACCGGAAACAAGCATCCTAGGACCGGTTTCGGAGTTTCACCCCTCTTCAGCCAGGATAGCTTGATTCCAGTGGCACAGTGAGCCCGGGACGCACGTCTGGGCATACCCGGCGCACTTAGGGCGAGAAAGCAAAAGACACACAATTGATGGACGGAATGCAGAACAAATCAAAACATTCACCCCCAGTCAAGAGATCTGGGTTAAATCCATCATTCTTTTGCTCACCATGCCACCCCAGTTTAGATCTGGCCATATGCAAATCAGTCTTGAACCTGTGCCTCATGGGGACAGTCCAGCCTGAACTGCTAAGCCAGGTCCTCCCTGGACCGGAAACAAGCATCCTAGGACCGGTTTCGGGGTTTCACCCCTCTTCAGCCAGGTTAGCTTGATTCCAGTGGAACAGTGAGCCCGGGACCCACGTCTGGGTATACCCGGTGCACTTAGGGCTAGAAAGCAAAGACACACAATTGATGGACGGAATGCAGAACAAATCAAAACATTCACCCCCAGTCAAGAGATCTGGGTTAAATCCATCATTCTTTTGCTCACCATGCCACCCCAGTTTAGACCTGGCCATATGCAATTCAGTCTTGACCCTGTGCCTCATGGGAACACTCCAGCCCGAACTGCTAAGCCAGGTCCTCCCTGGACCGGAAACAAGCATCCTAGGACCGGTTTCGGGGTCTCACCCTTCTTCAGCCAGGATAGCTTGATTCCAGTGGCACAGTGAGGCCGGGACCCACATCTGGGCATACCCGGCGCACTTAGGGCGAGAAAGCAAAAGACACACAATTAATGGACAGAATGCAGAACAAATCAAAACATTCACCCCCAGTCAAGAGATCTGGGTTAAATCCATCATTCTTTTGTTCACCATGCCACCCTAGTTTAGATCTGGCCATATGCTCATCAGTCTTGACCCTGTGCCTCATGGAAACAGTCCAGCCCGAACTGCTAAGCCAGGTCCTCCCTGGACCGGAAACAAGCATCCTAGGACCGGTTTCAGGGTTTCACCCCTCTGCAGCCAGGTTAGCTTGATTCCAGTGGCACAGTGAGCCCGGGACCCACGTCTGGGCATACCCGGCGCACTTAGGGCGAGAAAGCCAAAGACATACAATTAATGGACGGAATGCAGAACAAATCAAAACATTCACCCCCAGTCAAGAGATCTGGGTTAAATCCATCATTCTTTTGTTCACCATGCCACCCCACTTTAGATCTGGCCATATGCTCATCAGTCTTGACCCTGTGCCTCATGGAAACAGTCCAGCCTGAACTAATAAGCCAGGTCCTCCCTGGACCGGAAAGAAGCATCCTAGGACCGGTTTCGGGGTTTCACCCCTCTTCAGCCAGGTTGGCTTGATTCCAGTGGCACAGTGAGCCCGGGACCCACGTCTGGGCATACCCGGTGCACTTAGGGCGAGAAAGCAAAAGACACACAATTGATGGATGGAATGCAGAACAAATCAAAACATTCACCCCCAGTCAAGAGATCTTGGTTAAATCCATCATTCTTTTGCTCACCATGCCACCCCAGTTTAGATCTGGCCATATGCAAATCAGTCTTGAACCTGTGTCTCATGGGGACAGTCCAGCCTGAACTGCTAAGCCAGGTCCTCCCTGGACCGGAAACAAGCATCCTAGGACCGGTTTCGGGGTTTCACCCCTCTTCAGCCAGGTTAGCTTGATTCCAGTGGCACAGTGAGCCCGGGACCCACGTCTGGGCATACCCGGTGCACTTAGGGCGAGAAAGCAAAGACACACAATTGATGGACGGAATGCAGAACAAATCAAAACATTCACCCCCAGTCAAGAGATCTGGGTTAAATCCATCATTCTTTTGCTAACCATACCACCCCAGTTTAGACCTGGCAATATGGAAATCAGTCTTGACTCTGTGCCTCATGGGAACAGTCCAGCCCGAACTCCTAAGCCAGGTCCTCCCTGGACCGGAAACAAGCATCCTAGGACCGGTTTCGGAGTTTCACCCCTCTTCAGCCAGGATAGCTTGATTCCAGTGGCACAGTGAGCCCGGGACGCACGTCTGGGCATACCCGGCGCACTTAGGGCGAGAAAGCAAAAGACACACAATTGATGGACGGAATGCAGAACAAATCAAAACATTCACCCCCAGTCAAGAGATCTGGGTTAAATCCATCATTCTTTTGCTCACCATGCCACCCCAGTTTAGATCTGGCCATATGCAAATCAGTCTTGAACCTGTGCCTCATGGGGACAGTCCAGCCTGAACTGCTAAGCCAGGTCCTCCCTGGACCGGAAACAAGCATCCTAGGACCGGTTTCGGGGTTTCACCCCTCTTCAGCCAGGTTAGCTTGATTCCAGTGGAACAGTGAGCCCGGGACCCACGTCTGGGTATACCCGGTGCACTTAGGGCTAGAAAGCAAAGACACACAATTGATGGACGGAATGCAGAACAAATCAAAACATTCACCCCCATTCAAGAGATCTGGGTTAAATCCATCATTCTTTTGCTCACCATGCCACCCCACTTTAGATCTGGCCATATGCAAATCAGTCTTGACCCTGTGCCTCATGGGAACAGTCCAGCCCGAACTGCTAAGCCAGGTCCTCCCTGGACCGGAAACAAGCATCCTAGGACCGGTTTCGGGGTCTCACCCTTCTTCATCCAGGATAGCTTGATTCCAGTGGCACAGTGAGGCCGGGACCCACATCTGGGCATACCCGGCGCACTTAGGGCGAGAAAGCAAAAGACACACAATTAATGGACAGAATGCAGAACAAATCAAAACATTCACCCCCAGTCAAGAGATCTGGGTTAAATCCATCATTCTTTTGTTCACCATGCCACCCCAGTTTAGACCTGGCCATATGCAAATCAGTCTTGACCCTGTGCCTCATGGGAACAGTCCAGCCCGAACTGCTAAGCCAGGTCCTCCCTGGACCGGAAACAAGCATCCTAGGACCGGTGTCGGGGTCTCACCCTTCTTCAGCCAGGATAGCTTGATTCCAGTGGCACAGTGAGGCCGGAACTCACATCTGGGCATACCCTGCGCACTTAGGGCGAGAAAGCAAAAGACACACAATTAATGGAAAGAATGCAGAACAAATCAAAACATTCACCCCCAGTCAAGAGATCTGGGTTAATTCCATCATTCTTTTGTTCACCATGCCACCCTAGTTTAGATCTGGCCATATGCTCATCAGTCTTGACCCTGTGCCTCATGGAAACAGTCCAGCCCGAACTGCTAAGCCAGGTCCTCCCTGGACCGGAAACAAGCATCCTAGGACCAGTTTCAGGGTTTCACCCCTCTGCAGCCAGGTTAGCTTGATTCCAGTGGCACAGTGAGCCCAGGACCCACGTCTGGGCATACCCGGGCACTTAGGGCGAGAAAGCCAAAGACATACAATTAATGGACGGAATGCAGAACAAATCAAAACATTCACCCCCAGTCAAGAGATCTGGGTTAAATCCATCATTCTTTTGTTCACCATGCCACCCCACTTTAGATCTGGCCATATGCTCATCAGTCTTGACCCTGTGCCTCATGGAAACAGTCCAGCCTGAACTGCTAAGCCAGATCCTCCCTGGACCGGAAAGAAGCATCCTCGGACCGGTTTCGGGGTTTCACCCCTCTTCAGCCAGGTTGGCTTGATTCCAGTGGCACAGTGAGCCCGGGACCCACGTCTGGGCATACCCGGTGCACTTAGGGCGAGAAAGCAAAAGACACACAATTGATGGACGGAATGCAGAACAAATCAAAACATTCACCCCCAGTCAAGAGATCTTGGTTAAATCCATCATTCTTTTGCTCACCATGCCACCCCAGTTTAGATCTGACCATATGCAAATCAGTCTTGAACCTGTGTCTCATGGGGACAGTCCAGCCTGAACTGCTAAGCCAGGTCCTCCCTGGACCGGAAACAAGCATCCTAGGACCGGTTTCGGGGTTTCACCCCTCTTCAGCCAGGTTAGCTTGATTGCAGTGGCACAGTGAGCCCGGGACCCACGTCTGGGCATACCCGGTGCACTTAGGGCGAGAAAGCAAAGACACACAATTGATGGACGGAATGCAGAACAAATCAAAACATTCACCCCCAGTCAAGAGATCTGGGTTAAATCCATCATTCTTTTGCTAACCATACCACCCCAGTTTAGACCTGGCAATATGGAAATCAGTCTTGACTCTGTGCCTCATGGGAACAGTCCAGCCCGAACTCTTAAGCCAGGTCCTCCCTGGACCGGAAACAAGCATCCTAGGACCGGTTTCGGAGTTTCACCCCTCTTCAGCCAGGATAGCTTGATTCCAGTGGCACAGTGAGCCCGGGACGCACGTCTGGCATACCCGGCGCACTTAGGGCGAGAAAGCAAAAGACACACAATTGATGGACGGAATGCAGAACAAATCAAAACATTCACCCCCAGTCAAGAGATCTGGGTTAAATCCATCATTCTTTTGCTCACCATGCCACCCCAGTTTAGATCTGGCCATATGCAAATCAGTCTTGAACCTGTGCCTCATGGGGACAGTCCAGCCTGAACTGCTAAGCCAGGTCCTCCCTGGACCGGAAACAAGCATCCTAGGACCGGTTTCGGGGTTTCACCCCTCTTCAGCCAGGTTAGCTTGATTCCAGTGGAACAGTGAGCCCGGGACCCACGTCTGGGTATACCCGGTGCACTTAGGGCTAGAAAGCAAAGACACACAATTGATGGACGGAATGCAGAACAAATCAAAACATTCACCCCCAGTCAAGAGATCTGGGTTAAATCCATCATTCTTTTGCTCACCATGCCACCCCAGTTTAGACCTGGCCATATGCAAATCAGTCTTGACCCTGTGCCTCATGGGAACAGTCCAGCCCGAACTGCTAAGCCAGGTCCTCCCTGGACCGGAAACAAGCATCCTAGGACCGGTTTCGGGGTCTCACCCTTCTTCAGCCAGGATAGCTTGATTCCAGTGGCACAGTGAGGCCGGGACCCACATCTGGGCATACCCGGCGCACTTAGGGCGAGAAAGCAAAAGACACACAATTAATGGACAGAATGCAGAACAAATCAAAACATTCAACCCCAGTCAAGAGATCTGGGTTAAATCCATCATTCTTTTGTTCACCATGCCACCCCAGTTTAGATCTGGCCATATGCTCATCAGTCTTGACCCTGTGCCTCATGGAAACAGTCCAGCCCGAACTGCTAAGCCAGGTCCTCCCTGGACCGGAAACAAGCATCCTAGGACCGGTTTCGGGGTTTCACCCCTCTGCAGCCAGGTTAGCTTGATTCCAGTGGCACAGTGAGCCCGGGACCCACGTCTGGGCATACCCGGCGCACTTAGGGCGAGAAAGCCAAAGACATACAATTAATGGACGGAATGCAGAACAAATCAAAACATTCACCCCCAGTCAAGAGATCTGGGTTAAATCCATCATTCTTTTGTTCACCATGCCACCCCACTTTAGATCTGGCCATATGCTCATCAGTCTTGACCCTGTGCCTTATGGAAACAGTCCAGCCCGAACTGCTAAGCCAGGTCCTCCCTGGACCGGAAACGAGCATCCTAGGACCGGTTTCGGGTTTTCACCCTTCTTCAGCCAGAATAGCTTGACTCCAGTGGCACAGTGAGGCCGGGACCCACGTCTGGGCATACCCGGCACACTTAGGGCGAGAAAGCAAAAGGCACACAATTAATGGACGGAATGCAGAACAAATCAAAACTTTCACCCCCAGTCAAGAGATCTTGGTTAAATCCATCATTCTTTTGCTCACCATGCCGCCCCAGTTTAGATCTGGCCATATGCAAATCAGTCTTGACCCTGTGCCTCATGGGGACAGTCCAGCCTGAACTGCTAAGCCAGGTCCTCCCTGGACCGGAAAGAAGCATCCTAGGACCGGTTTCGGGGTTTCACCCCTCTTCAGCCAGGTTGGCTTGATTCCAGTGGCACAGTGAGCCCGGGACCCACGTCTGGGCATACCCGGTGCACTTAGGGCGAGAAAGCAAAAGACACACAATTGATGGACGGAATGCAGAACAAATCAAAACATTCACCCCCAGTCAAGAGATCTTGGTTAAATCCATCATTCTTTTGCTCACCATGCCACCCCAGTTTAGATCTTGCCATATGCAAATCAGTCTTGAACCTGTGTCTCATGGGGACAGTCCAGTCTGAACTGCTAAGCCAGGTCCTCCCTGGACCGAAAACAAGCATCCTAGGACCGGTTTCGGGGTTTCACCCCTCTTCAGCCAGGTTAGCTTGATTCCAGTGGCACAGTGAGCCCGGGAACCACGTCTGGGCATACCCGGTGCACTTAGGGCGAGAAAGCAAAGACACACAATTGATGGACGGAATGCAGAACAAATCAAAACATTCACCCCCAGTCAAGAGATCTGGGTTAAATCCATCATTCTTTTGCTAACCATACCACCCCAGTTTAGACCTGGCAATATGGAAATCAGTCTTGACTCTGTGCCTCATGGGAACAGTCCAGCCCGAACTCCTAAGCCAGGTCCTCCCTGGACCGGAAACAAGCATCCTAGGACCGGTTTCGGAGTTTCACCCCTCTTCAGCCAGGATAGCTTGATTCCAGTGGCACAGTGAGCCTGGGACGCACGTCTGGGCATACCCGGCGCACTTAGGGCGAGAAAGCAAAAGACACACAATTGATGGACGGAATGCAGAACAAATCAAAACATTCACCCCCAGTCAAGAGATCTGGGTTAAATCCATCATTCTTTTGCTCACCATGCCACCCCAGTTTAGATCTGGCCATATGCAAATCACTCTTGAACCTGTGCCTCATGGGGACAGTCCAGCCTGAACTGCTAAGCCAGGTCCTCCCTGGACCGGAAACAAGCATCCTAGGACCGGTTTCGGGGTTTCACCCCTCTTCAGCCAGGTTAGCTTGATTCCAGTGGAACAGTGAGCCCGGGACCCACGTCTGGGCATACCCGGTGCACTTAGGGCGAGAAAGCAAAGACACACAATTGATGGACGGAATGCAGAACAAATCAAAACATTCACCCCCAGTCAAGAGATCTGGGTTAAATCCATCATTCTTTTGCTAACCATACCACCCCAGTTTAGACCTGGCAATATGGAAATCAGTCTTGACTCTGTGCCTCATGGGAACAGTCCAGCCCGAACTCCTAAGCCAGGTCCTCCCTGGACCGGAAACAAGCATCCTAGGACCGGTTTCGGAGTTTCACCCCTCTTCAGCCAGGATAGCTTGATTCCAGTGGCATAGTGAGCCCGGGACGCACGTCTGGGCATACCCGGCGCACTTAGGGCGAGAAAGCCAAAGACATACAATTAATGGACGGAATGCAGAACAAATCAAAACATTCACCTCCAGTCAAGAGATCTGGGTTAAATCCATCATTCTTTTGTTCACCATGCCACCCCAGTTTAGATCTGGCCATAAGCAAATCTGTCTTGACCCTGTGCCTCATGGGGACAGTCCAGCCTGAACTGCTAAGCCAGGTCCTCCCTGGACCGGAAACAAGCATCCTAGGACCGGTTTCGGAGTTTCACCCCTCTTCAGCCAGGATAGCTTGATTCCAGTGGCATAGTGAGCCCGGGACGCACGTCTGGGCATACCCGGTGCACTTAGGGCGAGAAAGCAAAAGACACACAATTGATGGACGGAATGCAGAACAAATCAAAACATTCAGCCCCAGTCAAGAGATCTTGGTTAAATCCATCATTCTTTTGCTCACCATGCCACCCCAGTTTAGATCTGGCCATATGCAAATCAGTCTTGAACCTTTGTCTCATGGGGACAGTCCAGCCTGAACTGCTAAGCCAGGTCCTCCCTGGACCGGAAACAAGCATCCTAGGACCGGTTTCGTGGTTTCACCCCTCTTCAGCCAGGTTAGCTTGATTCCAGTGGCACAGTGAGCCCGGGACCCACGTCTGGGCATACCCGGTGCACTTAGGGCGAGAAAGCAAAGACACACAATTGATGGACGGAATGCAGAACAAATCAAAACATTCACCCCCAGTCAAGAGATCTGGGTTAAATCCATCATTCTTTTACTAACCATACCACCCCAGTTTAGACCTGGCAATATGGAAATCAGTCTTGACTCTGTGCCTCATGGGAACAGTCCAGCCCGAACTCCTAAGCCAGGTCCTCCCTGGACCGGAAACAAGCATCCTAGGACCGGTTTCGGAGTTTCACCCCTCTTCAGCCAGGATAGCTTGATTCCAGTGGCACAGTGAGCCCGGGACGCACGTCTGGGCATACCCGGCGCACTTAGGGCGAGAAAGCAAAAGACACACAATTGATGGACGGAATGCAGAACAAATCAAAACATTCACCCCCAGTCAAGAGATCTGGGTTAAATCCATCATTCTTTTGCTCACCATGCCACCCCAGTTTATATCTGGCCATATGCAAATCAGTCTTGACCCTGTGCCTCATGGGGACAGTCCAGCCTGAACTGCTAAGCCAGGTCCTCCCTGGACCGGAAACAAGCATCCTAGGACCGGTTTCGGGGTTTCACCCCTCTTCAGCCAGGATAGCTTGATTCCAGTGGCACAGTGAGCCCGGGACGCACGTCTGGGCATACCCGGCGCACTTAGGGCGAGAAAGCAAAAGACACAATTGATGGACGGAATGCAGAACAAATCAAAACATTCACCCCCAGTCAAGAGATCTGGGTTAAATCCATCATTCTTTTGTTCACCATGCCACCCCAGTTTAGATCTGGCCATATGCTCATCAGTCTTGACCCTGTGCCTCATGGAAACAGTCCAGCCCTAACTGCTAAGCCAGGTCCTCCCTGGACCGGAAACAAGCATCCTAGGACCGGTTTCGGGGTTTCACCCCTCTGCAGCCAGGTTAGCTTGATTCCAGTGGCACAGTGAGCCCGGGACCCACGTTTGGGCATACCCGGTGCACTTAGGGCGAGAAAGCAAAGACACACAATTGATGGACGGAATGCAGAACAAATCAAAACATTCACCCCCAGTCAAGAGATCTGGGTTAAATCCATCATTCTTTTGTTCACCATGCCACCCCAGTTTAGATCTGGCCATATGCTCATCAGTCTTGACCCTGTGCCTCATGGAAACAGTCCAGCCCGAACTGCTAAGCCAGGTCCTCCCTGGACCGGAAACGAGCATCCTAGGACCGGTTTCGGGTTTTCACCCTTCTTCAGCCAGAATAGCTTGACTCCAGTGGCACAGTGAGGCCGGGACCCACGGCTGGGCATACCCGGCACACTTAGGGCGAGAAAGCAAAAGACACACAATTAATGGACGGAATGCAGAACAAATCAAAACTTTCACCCCCAGTCAAGAGATCTTGGTTAAATCCATCATTCTTTTGCTCACCATGCCGCCCCAGTTTAGATCTGGCCATATGCAAATCAGTCTTGACCCTGTGCCTCATGGGGACAGTCCAGCCTGAACTGCTAAGCCAGGTCCTCCCTGGACCGGAAAGAAGCATCCTAGGACCGGTTTCGGGGTTTCACCCCTCTTCAGCCAGGTTGGCTTGATTCCAGTGGCACAGTGAGCCCGGGACCCACGTCTGGGCATACCCGGTGCACTTAGGGCGAGAAAGCAAAAGACACACAATTGATGGACGGAATGCAGAACAAATCAAAACATTCACCCCCAGTCAAGAGATCTTGGTTAAATCCATCATTCTTTTGCTGACCATGCCACCCCAGTTTAGATCTGGCCATATGCAAATCAGTCTTGAACCTGTGTCTCATGGGGACAGTCCAGCCTGAACTGCTAAGCCAGGTCCTCCCTGGACCGGAAACAAGCATCCTAGGACCGGTTTCGGGGTTTCACCCCTCTTCAGCCAGGTTAGCTTGATTCCAGTGGCACAGTGAGCCCGGGACCCACGTCTGGGCATACCCGGTGCACTTAGGGCGAGAAAGCAAAGACACACAATTGATGGACGGAATGCAGAACAAATCAAAACATTCACCCCCAGTCAAGAGATCTGGGTTAAATCCATCATTCTTTTGCTAACCATAACACCCCAGTTTAGACCTGGCAATATGGAAATCAGTCTTGACTCTGTGCCTCATGGGAACAGTCCAGCCCGAACTCCTAAGCCAGGTCCTCCCTGGACCGGAAACAAGCATCCTAGGACCGGTTTCGGAGTTTCACCCCTCTTCAGCCAGGATAGCTTGATTCCAGTGGCACAGTGAGCCCGGGACGCACGTCTGGGCATACCCGGCGCACTTAGGGCGAGAAAGCAAAAGACACACAATTGATGGACGGAATGCAGAACAAATCAAAACATTCACCCCCAGTCAAGAGATCTTGGTTAAATCCATCATTCTTTTGCTCACCATGCCACCCCAGTTTAGATCTGGCCATATGCAAATCAGTCTTGAACCTGTGTCTCATGGGGACAGTCCAGCCTGAACTGCTAAGCCAGGTCCTCCCTGGACCGGAAACAAGCATCCTAGGACCGGTTTCGGGGTTTCACCCCTCTTCAGCCAGGTTAGCTTGATTCCAGTGGCACAGTGAGCCCGGGACCCACGTCTGGGCATACCCGGTGCACTTAGGGCGAGAAAGCAAAAGACACACAATTGATGGACGGAATGCAGAACAAATCAAAACATTCACCCCCAGTCAAGAGATCTTGGTTAAATCCATCATTCTTTTGCTCACCATACCACCCCAGTTTAGATCTGGCCATATGCAAATCAGTCTTGAACCTGTGTCTCATGGGGACAGTCCAGCCTGAACTGCTAAGCCAGGTCCTCCCTGGACCGGAAACAAGCATCCTAGGACCGGTTTCGGGGTTTCACCCCTCTTCAGCCAGGTTAGCTTGATTCCAGTGGCACAGTGAGCCCGGGACCCACGTCTGGGCATACCCGGTGCACTTAGGGCGAGAAAGCAAAGACACACAATTGATGGACGGAATGCAGAACAAATCAAAACATTCACCCCCAGTCAAGAGATCTGGGTTAAATCCATCATTCTTTTGCTAACCATAACACCCCAGTTTAGACCTGGCAATATGGAAATCAGTCTTGACTCTGTGCCTCATGGGAACAGTCCAGCCCGAACTCCTAAGCCAGGTCCTCCCTGGACCGGAAACAAGCATCCTAGGACCGGTTTCGGAGTTTCACCCCTCTTCAGCCAGGATAGCTTGGTTCCAGTGGCACAGTGAGCCCGGGACGCACGTCTGGGCATACCCGGCGCACTTAGGGAGAGAAAGCAAAAGACACACAATTGATGGACGGAATGCAGAACAAATCAAAACATTCACCCCCAGTCAAGAGATCTTGGTTAAATCCATCATTCTTTTGCTCACCATGCCACCCCAGTTTAGATCTGGCCATATGCAAATCAGTCTTGAACCTGTGTCTCATGGGGACAGTCCAGCCTGAACTGCTAAGCCAGGTCCTCCCTGGACCGGAAACAAGCATCCTAGGACCGGTTTCGGGGTTTCACCCCTCTTCAGCCAGGTTAGCTTGATTCCAGTGGCACAGTGAGCCCGGGACCCATGTCTGGGCATACCCGGTGCACTTAGGGCGAGAAAGCAAAGACACACAATTGATGGACGGAATGCAGAACAAATCAAAACATTCACCCCCAGTCAAGAGATCTGGGTTAAATCCATCATTCTTTTGCTAACCATAACACCCCAGTTTAGACCTGGCAATATGGAAATCAGTCTTGACTCTGTGCCTCATGGGAACAGTCCAGCCCGAACTCCTAAGCCAGGTCCTCCCTGGACCGGAAACAAGCATCCTAGAACCGGTTTCGGAGTTTCACCCCTCTTCAGCCAGGATAGCTTGATTCCAGTGGCACAGTGAGCCCGGGACGCACGTCTGGGCATACCCGGCACACTTAGGGCGAGAAAGCAAAAGACACACAATTGATGGACGGAATGCAGAACAAATCAAAACATTCACCCCCAGTCAAGAGATCTGGGTTAAATCCATCATTCTTTTGCTCACCATGCCACCCCAGTTTAGATCTGGCCATATGCAAATCAGTCTTGAACCTGTGCCTCATGGGGACAGTCCAGCCTGAACTGCTAAGCCAGGTACTCCCTGGACCGGAAACAAGCATCCTAGGACCGGTTTCGGGGTCTCACCCTTCTTCAGCCAGGATAGCTTGATTCCAGTGGCACAGTGAGGCCGGGACCCACATCTGGGCATACCCGGCGCACTTAAGGCGAGAAAGCAAAAGACACACAATTAATGGACAGAATGCAGAACAAATCAAAACATTCACCCCCAGTCAAGAGATCTGGGTTAAATCCATCATTCTTTTGTTCACCATGCCACCCCAGTTTAGATCTGGCCATATGCTCATCAGTCTTGACCCTGTGCCTCATGGAAACAGTCCAGCCCGAACTGCTAAGCCAGGTCCTCCCTGGACCGGAAACAAGCATCCTAGGACCGGTTTCAGGGTTTCACCCCTCTGCAGCCAGGTTAGCTTGATTCCAGTGGCACAGTGAGCCCGGGACCCACGTCTGGGCATACCCGGCGCACTTAGGGCGAGAAAGCCAAAGACATACAATTAATGGACGGAATGCAGAACAAATCAAAACATTCACCCCCAGTCAAGAGATCTTGGTTAAATCCATCATTCTTTTGCTCACCATGCCACCCCAGTTTAGATCTGGCCATATGCAAATCAGTCTTGACCCTGTGCCTCATGGGGACAGTCCAGCCTGAACTGCTAAGCCAGGTCCTCCCTGGACCGGAAACAAGCATCCTAGGACCGGTTTCGGGGTTTCATCCCTCTTCAGCCAGGATAGCTTGATTCCAGTGGCACAGTGAGCCCAGGACCCACGTCTGGGCATACCCGTCGCACTTAGGGCGAGAAAGCAAAAGACACAATTGATGGACGGAATGCAGAACAAATCAAAACATTCACCCACAGTCAAGAGATCTGGGTTAAATCCATCATTCTTTTGTTCACCATGCCACCCCAGTTTAGATCTGGCCATATGCTCATCAGTCTTGACCCTGTGCCTCATGGAAACAGTCCAGCCCGAACTGCTAAGCCAGGTCCTCCCTGGACCGTAAACAAGCATCCTAGGACCGGTTTCGGGGTTTCACCCCTCTGCAGCCAGGTTAGCTTGATTCCAGTGGCACAGTGAGCCCGGGACCCACGTCTGGGCATACCCGGTGCACTTAGAGCGAGAAAGCAAAAGACACACAATTGATGGACAGAATGCAGAACAAGTCACAACATTCACCCCCAGTCAAGAGATCTGGGTTAAATCCATCATTCTTTTGCTCACCATGCCACCCCAGTTTAGACCTGGCCATATGCAAATCAGTCATGACCCTGTGCCTCATGGGAACAGTCCAGCCCAAACTGCTAAGCCAGGTCCTCCCTGGACCGGAAACAAGCATCCTAGGACCGGTTTCGGGGTCTCAACCTTCTTCAGCCAGGATAGCTTGATTACAGTGCGACAGTGAGCCCGGGACCCACGTCTGGGCATACCAGGCGCACTTATGGCGAGAAAGCAAAAGACACACAATTGATGGACGGAATGCAGAACAAATCAAAACATTCACCTCCAGTCAAGAGATCTGGGTTAAATCCATAATTCTTTTGCTCACCATGCCACCCCAGTTTAGACCTGGCAATATGCAAATCAATTTTGACCCTGTGCCTCATGGGAACAGTCCAACCCGAACTGCTAAGCCAGGTCCTCCCTGGACCGGAAATAAGCATCCTAGGACCGGTTTCGGGGTTTCATCCCTCTTCAGTCAGTATAGCTTGATTTCAGTGGCACAGTGAGCCCAGGACCCACGTCTGGGCATACCCGGCGCACTTAGGGCGAGAAAGCAAAAGACACAATTGATGGACGGAATGCAGAACAAATCAAAACATTCACCCCCAGTCAAGAGATCTGGGTTAAATCCATCATTCTTTTGTTCACCATGCCACCCCAGTTTAGATCTGGCCATATGCTCATCAGTCTTGACCCTGTGCCTCATGGAAACAGTCCAGCCCTAACTGCTAAGCCAGGTCCTCCCTGGACCGGAAACAAGCATCCTAGGACCGGTTTCGGGGTTTCACCCCTCTTCAGCCAGGTTAGCTTGATTCCAGTGGAACAGTGAGCCCGGGACCCACGTCTGGGTATACCCGGTGCACTTATGGCTAGAAAGCAAAGACACACAATTGATGGATGGAATGCAGAACAAATCAAAACATTCACCCCCAGTAGAGAGATCTGGGTTAAATCCATCATTCTTTTGCTCACCATGCCACCCCAGTTTAGACCTGGCCATATGCAAATCAGTCTTGACCCTGTGCCTCATGGGAACAGTCCAGCCCGAACTGCTAAGCCAGGTCCTCCCTGGACCGTAAACAAGCATCCTAGGACCGGTTTCGGGGTTTCACCCCTCTGCAGCCAGGTTAGCTTGATTCCAGTGGCACAGTGAGCCCGGGACCCACGTCTGGGCATACCCGGTGCACTTAGAGCGAGAAAGCAAAAGACACACAATTGATGGACAGAATGCAGAACAAGTCACAACATTCACCCCCAGTCAAGAGATCTGGGTTAAATCCATCATTCTTTTGCTCACCATGCCACCCCAGTTTAGACCTGGCCATATGCAAATCAGTCATGACCCTGTGCCTCATGGGAACAGTCCAGCCCAAACTGCTAAGCCAGGTCCTCCCTGGACCGGAAACAAGCATCCTAGGACCGGTTTCGGGGTCTCACCCTTCTTCAGCCAGGATAGCTTGATTACAGTGCGACAGTGAGCCCGGGACCCACGTCTGGGCATACCAGGCGCACTTAAGGCGAGAAAGCAAAAGACACACAATTGATGGACGGAATGCAGAACAAATCAAAACATTCACCTCCAGTCAAGAGATCTGGGTTAAATCCATAATTCTTTTGCTCACCATGCCACCCCAGTTTAGACCTGGCAATATGCAAATCAATTTTGACCCTGTGCCTCATGGGAACAGTCCAACCCGAACTGCTAAGCCAGGTCCTCCCTGGACCGGAAATAAGCATCCTAGGACCGGTTTCGGGGTTTCATCCCTCTTCAGTCAGTATAGCTTGATTTCAGTGGCACAGTGAGCCCAGGACCCACGTCTGGGCATACCCGGCGCACTTAGGGCGAGAAAGCAAAAGACACAATTGATGGACGGAATGCAGAACAAATCAAAACATTCACCCCCAGTCAAGAGATCTGGGTTAAATCCATCATTCTTTTGTTCACCATGCCACCCCAGTTTAGATCTGGCCATATGCTCATCAGTCTTGACCCTGTGCCTCATGGAAACAGTCCAGCCCTAACTGCTAAGCCAGGTCCTCCCTGGACCGGAAACAAGCATCCTAGGACCGGTTTCGGGGTTTCACCCCTCTTCAGCCAGGTTAGCTTGATTCCAGTGGAACAGTGAGCCCGGGACCCACGTCTGGGTATACCCGGTGCACTTATGGCTAGAAAGCAAAGACACACAATTGATGGATGGAATGCAGAACAAATCAAAACATTCACCCCCAGTCAAGAGATCTGGGTTAAATCCATCATTCTTTTGCTCACCATGCCACCCCAGTTTAGACCTGGCCATATGCAAATCAGTCTTGACCCTGTGCCTCATGGGAACAGTCCAGCCCGAACTGCTAAGCCAGGTCCTCCCTGGACCGGAAACAAGCATCCTAGGACCGGTTTCAGGGTCTCACCCTTCTTCAGCCAGGATAGCTTGATTCCAGTGGCACAGTGAGGCCGGGACCCACATCTGGGCATACCCGGCGCACTTAGGGCGAGAAAGCAAAAGACACACAATTAATGGACAGAATGCAGAACAAATCAAAACATTCACCCCCAGTCAAGAGATCTGGGTTAAATCCATCATTCTTTTGTTCACCATGCCACCCCAGTTTAGATCTGGCCATATGCTCATCAGTCTTGACCCTGTGCCTCATGGAAACAGTCCAGCCCGAACTGCTAAGCCAGGTCCTCCCTGGACCGGAAACAAGCATCCTAGGACCGGTTTCAGGGTTTCACCCCTCTGCAGCCAGGTTAGCTTGATTCCAGTGGCACAGTGAGCCCGGGACCCACGTCTGGGCATACCCGGCGCACTTAGGGCGAGAAAGCCAAAGACATACAATTAATGGACGGAATGCAGAACAAATCAATACATTCACCCCCAGTCAAGAGATCTGGGTTAAATCCATCATTCTATTGTTCACCATGCCACCCCACTTTAGATCTGGCCATATGCTCATCAGTCTTGACCCTGTGCCTCATGGAAACAGTCCAGCCTGAACTGCTAAGCCAGGTCCTCCCTGGACCGGAAAGGAGCATCCTAGGACCGGTTTCGGGGTTTCACCCCTCTTCAGCCAGGTTGGCTTGATTCCAGTGGCACAGTGAGCCCAGGACCCACGTCTGGGCATACCCGGCGCACTTAGGGCGAGAAAGCCAAAGACATACAATTAATGGACGGAATGCATAACAAATCAAAACATTCACCCCCAGTCAAGAGATCTGGGTTAAATCCATCATTCTTTTGTTCACCATGCCACCCCACTTTAGATCTGGCCATATGCTCATCAGTCTTGACCCTGTGCCTCATGGAAACAGTCCAGCCTGAACTGCTAAGCCAGATCCTCCCTGGACCAGAAAGAAGCATCCTCGGACCGGTTTCAGGGTTTCACCCCTCTTCAGCCAGGTTGGCTTGATTCCAGTGGCACAGTGAGCCCGGGACCCACGTCTGGGCATACCCGGTGCACTTAGGGCGAGAAAGCAAAAGACACACAATTGATGGACGGAATGCAGAACAAATCAAAACATTCACCCCCAGTCAAGAGATCTTGGTTAAATCCATCATTCTTTTGCTCACCATGCCACCCCAGTTTAGATCTGGCCATATGCAAATCAGTCTTGAACCTGTGTCTCATGGGGACAGTCCAGCCTGAACTGCTAAGCCAGGTCCTCCCTGGACCGGAAACAAGCATCCTAGGAACGGTTTCGGGGTTTCACCCCTCTTCAGCCAGGTTAGCTTGATTCCAGTGGCACAGTGAGCCCGGGACCCACGTCTGGGCATACCCGGTGCACTTAGGGCGAGAAAGCAAAGACACACAATTGATGTACGGAATGCAGAACAAATCAAAACATTCACCCCCAGTCAAGAGATCTGGGTTAAATCCATCATTCTTTTTCAAACCATACCACCCCAGTTTAGACCTGGCAATATGGAAATCAGTCTTGACTCTGTGCCTCATGGGAACAGTCCAGCCCGAACTCCTAAGCCAGGTCCTCCCTGGACCGGAAACAAGCATCCTAGGACCGGTTTCTGAGTTTCACCCCTCTTCAGCCAGGATAGCTTGATTCCAGTGGCACAGTGAGCCCGGGACCCACGTCTGGGCATACCCGGTGCACTTAGAGCGAGAAAGCAAAAGACACACAATTGATGGACAGAATGCAGAACAAGTCACAACATTCACCCCCAGTCAAGAGATCTGGGTTAAATCCATCATTCTTTTGCTCACCATGCCACCCCAGTTTAGACCTGGCCATATGCAAATCAGTCATGACCCTGTGCCTCATGGGAACAGTCCAGCCCAAACTGCTAAGCCAGGTCCTCCCTGGACCGGAAACAAGCATCCTAGGACCGGTTTCGGGGTCTCACCCTTCTTCAGCCAGGATAGCTTGATTACAGTGCGACAGTGAGCCCGGGACCCACGTCTGGGCATACCAGGCGCACTTAAGGCGAGAAAGCAAAAGACACACAATTGATGGACGGAATGCAGAACAAATCAAAACATTCACCTCCAGTCAAGAGATCTGGGTTAAATCCATAATTCTTTTGCTCACCATGCCACCCCAGTTTAGACCTGGCAATATGCAAATCAATTTTGACCCTGTGCCTCATGGGAACAGTCCAACCCGAACTGCTAAGCCAGGTCCTCCCTGGACCGGAAATAAGCATCCTAGGACCGGTTTCGGGGTTTCATCCCTCTTCAGTCAGTATAGCTTGATTTCAGTGGCACAGTGAGCCCAGGACCCACGTCTGGGCATACCCGGCGCACTTAGGGCGAGAAAGCAAAAGACACAATTGATGGACGGAATGCAGAACAAATCAAAACATTCACCCCCAGTCAAGAGATCTGGGTTAAATCCATCATTCTTTTGTTCACCATGCCACCCCAGTTTAGATCTGGCCATATGCTCATCAGTCTTGACCCTGTGCCTCATGGAAACAGTCCAGCCCTAACTGCTAAGCCAGGTCCTCCCTGGACCGGAAACAAGCATCCTAGGACCGGTTTCGGGGTTTCACCCCTCTTCAGCCAGGTTAGCTTGATTCCAGTGGAACAGTGAGCCCGGGACCCACGTCTGGGTATACCCGGTGCACTTATGGCTAGAAAGCAAAGACACACAATTGATGGATGGAATGCAGAACAAATCAAAACATTCACCCCCAGTAGAGAGATCTGGGTTAAATCCATCATTCTTTTGCTCACCATGCCACCCCAGTTTAGACCTGGCCATATGCAAATCAGTCTTGACCCTGTGCCTCATGGGAACAGTCCAGCCCGAACTGCTAAGCCAGGTCCTCCCTGGACCGTAAACAAGCATCCTAGGACCGGTTTCGGGGTTTCACCCCTCTGCAGCCAGGTTAGCTTGATTCCAGTGGCACAGTGAGCCCGGGACCCACGTCTGGGCATACCCGGTGCACTTAGAGCGAGAAAGCAAAAGACACACAATTGATGGACAGAATGCAGAACAAGTCACAACATTCACCCCCAGTCAAGAGATCTGGGTTAAATCCATCATTCTTTTGCTCACCATGCCACCCCAGTTTAGACCTGGCCATATGCAAATCAGTCATGACCCTGTACCTCATGGGAACAGTCCAGCCCAAACTGCTAAGCCAGGTCCTCCCTGGACCGGAAACAAGCATCCTAGGACCGGTTTCGGGGTCTCACCCTTCTTCAGCCAGGATAGCTTGATTACAGTGCGACAGTGAGCCCGGGACCCACGTCTGGGCATACCAGGCGCACTTAAGGCGAGAAAGCAAAAGACACACAATTGATGGACGGAATGCAGAACAAATCAAAACATTCACCTCCAGTCAAGAGATCTGGGTTAAATCCATAATTCTTTTGCTCACCATGCCACCCCAGTTTAGACCTGGCAATATGCAAATCAATTTTGACCCTGTGCCTCATGGGAACAGTCCAACCCGAACTGCTAAGCCAGGTCCTCCCTGGACCGGAAATAAGCATCCTAGGACCGGTTTCGGGGTTTCATCCCTCTTCAGTCAGTATAGCTTGATTTCAGTGGCACAGTGAGCCCAGGACCCACGTCTGGGCATACCCGGCGCACTTAGGGCGAGAAAGCAAAAGACACAATTGATGGACGGAATGCAGAACAAATCAAAACATTCACCCCCAGTCAAGAGATCTGGGTTAAATCCATCATTCTTTTGTTCACCATGCCACCCCAGTTTAGATCTGGCCATATGCTCATCAGTCTTGACCCTGTGCCTCATGGAAACAGTCCAGCCCTAACTGCTAAGCCAGGTCCTCCCTGGACCGGAAACAAGCATCCTAGGACCGGTTTCGGGGTTTCACCCCTCTTCAGCCAGGTTAGCTTGATTCCAGTGGAACAGTGAGCCCGGGACCCACGTCTGGGTATACCCGGTGCACTTATGGCTAGAAAGCAAAGACACACAATTGATGGATGGAATGCAGAACAAATCAAAACATTCACCCCCAGTCAAGAGATCTGGGTTAAATCCATCATTCTTTTGCTCACCATGCCACCCCAGTTTAGACCTGGCCATATGCAAATCAGTCTTGACCCTGTGCCTCATGGGAACAGTCCAGCCCGAACTGCTAAGCCAGGTCCTCCCTGGACCGGAAACAAGCATCCTAGGACCGGTTTCAGGGTCTCACCCTTCTTCAGCCAGGATAGCTTGATTCCAGTGGCACAGTGAGGCCGGGACCCACATCTGGGCATACCCGGCGCACTTAGGGCGAGAAAGCAAAAGACACACAATTAATGGACAGAATGCAGAACAAATCAAAACATTCACCCCCAGTCAAGAGATCTGGGTTAAATCCATCATTCTTTTGTTCACCATGCCACCCCAGTTTAGATCTGGCCATATGCTCATCAGTCTTGACCCTGTGCCTCATGGAAACAGTCCAGCCCGAACTGCTAAGCCAGGTCCTCCCTGGACCGGAAACAAGCATCCTAGGACCGGTTTCAGGGTTTCACCCCTCTGCAGCCAGGTTAGCTTGATTCCAGTGGCACAGTGAGCCCGGGACCCACGTCTGGGCATACCCGGCGCACTTAGGGCGAGAAAGCCAAAGACATACAATTAATGGACGGAATGCAGAACAAATCAATACATTCACCCCCAGTCAAGAGATCTGGGTTAAATCCATCATTCTATTGTTCACCATGCCACCCCACTTTAGATCTGGCCATATGCTCATCAGTCTTGACCCTGTGCCTCATGGAAACAGTCCAGCCTGAACTGCTAAGCCAGGTCCTCCCTGGACCGGAAAGGAGCATCCTAGGACCGGTTTCGGGGTTTCACCCCTCTTCAGCCAGGTTGGCTTGATTCCAGTGGCACAGTGAGCCCGGGACCCACGTCTGGGCATACCCGGTGCACTTAGGGCGAGAAAGCAAAAGACACACAATTGATGGACGGAATGCAGAACAAATCAAAACATTCACCCCCAGTCAAGAGATCTTGGTTAAATCCATCATTCTTTTGCTCACCATGCCACCCCAGTTTAGATCTGGCCATATGCAAATCAGTCTTGAACCTGTGTCTCATGGGGACAGTCCAGCCTGAACTGCTAAGCCAGGTCCTCCCTGGACCGGAAACAAGCATCCTAGGAACGGTTTCGGGGTTTCACCCCTCTTCAGCCAGGTTAGCTTGATTCCAGTGGCACAGTGAGCCCGGGACCCACGTCTGGGCATACCCGGTGCACTTAGGGCGAGAAAGCAAAGACACACAATTGATGTACGGAATGCAGAACAAATCAAAACATTCACCCCCAGTCAAGAGATCTGGGTTAAATCCATCATTCTTTTTCAAACCATACCACCCCAGTTTAGACCTGGCAATATGGAAATCAGTCTTGACTCTGTGCCTCATGGGAACAGTCCAGCCCGAACTCCTAAGCCAGGTCCTCCCTGGACCGGAAACAAGCATCCTAGGACCGGTTTCTGAGTTTCACCCCTCTTCAGCCAGGATAGCTTGATTCCAGTGGCACAGTGAGCCCGGGACGCACGTCTGGGCATACCCGGCGCACTTAGGGCGAGAAAGCAAAAGACACACAATTGATGAACGGAATGCAGAACAAATCAAAACATTCACCCCCAGTCAAGAGATCTGGGTTAAATCCATCACTCTTTTGCTCACCATGCCACCCCAGTTTAGATCTGGCCATATGCAAATCAGTCTTGAACCTGTGCCTCATGGGGACAGTCCAGCCTGAACTGCTAAGCCAGGTCCTCCCTGGACCGGAAACAAGCATCCTAGGACCGGTTTCGGGGTTTCACCCCTCTTCAGCCAGGTTAGCTTGATTCCAGTGGAACAGTGAGCCCGGGACCCACGTCTGGGTATACCCGGTGCACTTAGGGCTAGAAAGCAAAGACACACAATTGATGGACGGAATGCAGAACAAATCAAAACATTCACCCCCAGTCAAGAGATTTGGGTTAAATCCATCATTCTTTTGCTCACCATGCCACCCCAGTTTAGACCTGGCCATATGCAAATCAGTCTTGACCCTGTGCCTCATGGGAACAGTCCAGCCCGAACTGCTAAGCCAGGTCCTCCCTGGACCGGAAACAAGCATCCTAGGACCGGTTTCGGGGTCTCACCCTTCTTTAGCCAGGATAGCTTGATTCCAGTGGCACAGTGAGGCCGGGACCCACATCTGGGCATACCCGGCGCACTTAGGGCGAGAAAGCAAAAGACACACAATTAATGGACAGAATGCAGAACAAATCAAAACATTCACCCCCAGTCAAGAGATCTGGGTTAAATCCATAATTCTTTTGTTCACCATGCCACCCCAGTTTAGATCTGGCCATATGCTCATCAGTCTTGACCCTGTGCCTCATGGAAAAAGTCCAGCCCGAACTGCTAAGCCAGGTCCTCCCTGGACTGGAAACAAGCATCCTAGGACCGGTTTCGGGGTTTCACCCTTCTGCAGCCAGGTTAGCTTGATTCCAGTGGCACAGTGAGCCCGGGACCCACGTCTGGGCATACCCGGCGCACTTAGGGCGAGAAAGCCAAAGACATACAATTAATGGACGGAATGCAGAACAAATCAAAACATTCACCCCCAGTCAAGAGATCTGGGTTAAATCCATCATTCTTTTGTTCACCATGCCACCCCACTTTAGATCTGGCCATATGCTCATCAGTCTTGACCCTGTGCCTCATGGAAACAGTCCAGCCCGAACTGCTAAGCCAGGTCCTCCCTGGACCGGAAACGAGCATCCTAGGACCGGTTTCGGGTTTTCACCCTTCTTCAGCCAGAATAGCTTGACTCCAGTGGCACAGTGAGGCCGGGACCCACGTCTGGGCATACCCGGCACACTTAGGGCGAGAAAGCAAAAGACACACAATTAATGGACGGAATGCAGAACAAATCAAAACTTTCACCCCCAGTCAAGAGATCTTGGTTAAATCCATCATTCTTTTGCTCACCATGCCGCCCCAGTTTAGATCTGGCCATATGCAAATCAGTCTTGACCCTGTGCCTCATGGGGACAGTCCAGCCTGAACTGCTAAGCCAGGTCCTCCCTGGACCGGAAAGAAGCATCCTAGGACCGGTTTCGGGGTTTCACCCCTCTTCAGCCAGGTTGGCTTGATTCCAGTGGCACAGTGAGCCCGGGACCCACGTCTGGGCATACCCGGTGCACTTAGGGCGAGAAAGCAAAAGACACACAATTGATGGACGGAATGCAGAACAAATCAAAACATTCACCCCCAGTCAAGAGATCTTGGTTAAATCCATCATTCTTTTGCTCACCATGCCACCCCAGTTGAGATCTGGCCATATGCAAATCAGTCTTGAACCTGTGTCTCATGGGGACAGTCCAGCCTGAACTGCTAAGCCAGGTCCTCCCTGGACCGGAAACAAGCATCCTAGGACCGGTTTCGGGGTTTCACCCCTCTTCAGCCAGGTTAGCTTGATTCCAGTGGCACAGTGAGCCCGGGACCCACGTCTGGGCATAACCTGAGCACTTAGGGCGAGAAAGCAAAGACACACAATTGATGGACGGAATGCAGAACAAATCAAAACATTCACCCCCAGTCAAGAGATCTGGGTTAAATCCATCATTCTTTTGCTAACCATACCACCCCAGTTTAGACCTGGCAATATGGAAATCAGTCTTGACTCTGTGCCTCATGGGAACAGTCCAGCCCGAACTCCTAAGCCAGGTCCTCCCTGGACCGGAAACAAGCATCCTAGGACCGGTTTCGGAGTTTCACCCCTCTTCAGCCAGGATAGCTTGATTCCAGTGGCACAGTGAGCCCGGGACGCACGTCTGGGCATACCCGGCGCACTTAGGGCGAGAAAGCAAAAGACACACAATTGATGGACGGAATGCAGAACAAATCAAAACATTCACCCCCAGTCAAGAGATCTGGGTTAAATCCATCATTCTTTTGCTCACCATGCCACCCCAGTTTAGATCTGGCCATATGCAAATCAGTCTTGAACCTGTGCCTCATGGGGACAGTCCAGCCTGAACTGCTAAGCCAGGTCCTCCCTGGACCGGAAACAAGCATCCTAGGACCGGTTTCGGGGTTTCACCCCTCTTCAGCCAGGTTAGCTTGATTCCAGTGGAACAGTGAGCCCGGGACCCACGTCTGGGTATACCCGGTGCACTTAGGGCTAGAAAGCAAAGACACACAATTGATGGACGGAATGCAGAACAAATCAAAACATTCACCCCCAGTCAAGAGATCTGGGTTAAATCCATCATTCTTTTGCTCACCATGCCACCCCAGTTTAGACCTGGCCATATGCAAATCAGTCTTGACCCTGTGCCTCATGGGAACACTCCAGCCCGAACTGCTAAGCCAGGTCCTCCCTGGACCGGAAACAAGCATCCTAGGACCGGTTTCAGGGTCTCACCCTTCTTCAGCCAGGATAGCTTGATTCCAGTGGCACAGTGAGGCAGGGACCCACATCTGGGTATACCCGGCGCACTTAGGGCGAGAAAGCAAAAGACACACAATTAATGGACAGAATGCAGAACAAATCAAAACATTCACCCCCAGTCAAGAGATCTGGGTTAAATCCATCATTCTTTTGTTCACCATGCCACCCTAGTTTAGATCTGGCCATATGCTCATCAGTCTTGACCCTGTGCCTCATGGAAACAGTCCAGCCCGAACTGCTAAGCCAGGTCCTCCCTGGACCGGAAACAAGCATCCTAGGACCGGTTTCAGGGTTTCACCCCTCTGCAGCCAGGTTAGCTTGATTCCAGTGGCACAGTGAGCCCGGGACCCACGTCTGGGCATACCCGGCGCACTTAGGGCGAGAAAGCCAAAGACATACAATTAATGGACGGAATGCAGAACAAATCAAAACATTCACCCCCAGTCAAGAGATCTGGGTTAAATCCATCATTCTTTTGTTCACCATGCCACCCCACTTTAGATCTGGCCATATGCTCATCAGTCTTGACCCTGTGCCTCATGGGGACAGTCCAGCCTGAACTGCTAAGCCAGGTCCTCCCTGGACCGGAAACAAGCATCCTAGGACCGGTTTCGGGGTTTCACCCCTCTTCAGCCAGGTTAGCTTGATTCCAGTGGCACAGTGAGCCCGGGACCCACGTCTGGGCATACCCGGTGCACTTAGGGCGAGAAAGCAAAGACACACAATTGATGGACGGAATGCAGAACAAATCAAAACATTCACCCCCAGTCAAGAGATCTGGGTTAAATCCATCATTCTTTTGCTAACCATACCACCCCAGTTTAGACCTGGCAATATGGAAATCAGTCTTGACTCTGTGCCTCATGGGAACAGTCCAGCCCGAACTCCTAAGCCAGGTCCTCCCTGGACCGGAAACAAGCATCCTAGGACCGGTTTCGGAGTTTCACCCCTCTTCAGCCAGGATAGCTTGATTCCAGTGGCACAGTGAGCCCGGGACGCACGTCTGGGCATACCCGGCGCACTTAGGGCTAGAAAGCAAAAGACACACAATTGATGGACGGAATGCAGAACAAATCAAAACATTCACCCCCAGTCAAGAGATCTGGGTTAAATCCATCATTCTTTTGCTCACCATGCCACCCCAGTTTAGATCTGGCCATATGCAAATCAGTCTTGAACCTGTGCCTCATGGGGACAGTCCAGCCTGAACTGCTAAGCCAGGTCCTCCCTGGACCGGAAACAAGCATCCTAGGACCGGTTTCGGGGTTTCACCCCTCTTCAGCCAGGTTAGCTTGATTCCAGTGGAACAGTGAGCCCGGGACCCACGTCTGGGTATACCCTGTGCACTTAGGGCTAGAAAGCAAAGACACACAATTGATGGACGGAATGCAGAACAAATCAAAACATTCACCCCCATTCAAGAGATCTGGGTTAAATCCATCATTCTTTTGCTCACCATGCCACCCCAGTTTAGACCTGGCCATATGCAAATCAGTCTTGACCCTGTGCCTCATGGGAACAGTCCAGCCCGAACTGCTAAGCCAGGTCCTCCCTGGACCGGAAACAAGCATCCTAGGACCGGTTTCGGGGTCTCACCCTTCTTCATCCAGGATAGCTTGATTCCAGTGGCACAGTGAGGCCGGGACCCACATCTGGGCATACCCGGCGCACTTAGGGCGAGAAAGCAAAAGACACACAATTAATGGACAGAATGCAGAACAAATCAAAACATTCACCCCCAGTCAAGAGATCTGGGTTAAATCCATCATTCTTTTGTTCACCATGCCACCCCAGTTTAGACCTGGCCATATGCAAATCAGTCTTGACCCTGTGCCTCATGGGAACAGTCCAGCCCGAACTGCTAAGCCAGGTCCTCCCTGGACCGGAAACAAGCATCCTAGGACCGGTGTCGGGGTCTCACCCTTCTTCGGCCAGGATAGCTTGATTCCAGTGGCACAGTGAGGCCGGGACTCACATCTGGGCATACCCTGCGCACTTAGGGCGAGAAAGCAAAAGACACACAATTAATGGAAAGAATGCAGAACAAATCAAAACATTCACCCCCAGTCAAGAGATCTGGGTTAATTCCATCATTCTTTTGTTCACCATGCCACCCTAGTTTAGATCTGGCCATATGCTCATCAGTCTTGACCCTGTGCCTCATGGAAACAGTCCAGCCCGAACTGCTAAGCCAGGTCCTCCCTGGACCGGAAACAAGCATCCTAGGACCGGTTTCAGGGTTTCACCCCTCTGCAGGCAGGTTAGCTTGATTCCAGTGACACAGTGAGCCCAGGACCCACGTCTGGGCATACCCGGCGCACTTAGGGCGAGAAAGCCAAAGACATACAATTAATGGACGGAATGCAGAACAAATCAAAACATTCACCCCCAGTCAAGAGATCTGGGTTAAATCCATCATTCTTTTGTTCACCATGCCACCCCACTTTAGATCTGGCCATATGCTCATCAGTCTTGACCCTGTGCCTCATGGAAACAGTCCAGCCTGAACTGCTAAGCCAGATCCTCCCTGGACCGGAAACAAGCATCCTAGGACCGGTTTCGGGGTTTCACCCCTCTTCAGCCAGGTTAGCTTGATTCCAGTGGAACAGTGAGCCCGGGACCCACGTCTGGGTATACCCGGTGCACTTAGGGCTAGAAAGCAAAGACACACAATTGATGGACGGAATGCAGAACAAATCAAAACATTCACCCCCAGTCAAGAGATCTGGGTTAAATCCATCATTCTTTTGCTCACCATGCCACCCCAGTTTAGACCTGGCCATATGCAAATCAGTCTTGACCCTGTGCCTCATGGGAACAGTCCAGCCCGAACTGCTAAGCCAGGTCCTCCCTGGACCGGAAACAAGCATCCTAGGACCGGTTTCGGGGTCTCACCCTTCTTCAGCCAGGATAGCTTGATTCCAGTGGCACAGTGAGGCCGGGACCCACATCTGGGCATACCCGGCGCACTTAGGGCGAGAAAGCAAAAGACACACAATTAATGGACAGAATGCAGAACAAATCAAAACATTCAACCCCAGTCAAGAGATCTGGGTTAAATCCATCATTCTTTTGTTCACCATGCCACCCCAGTTTAAATCTGGCCATATGCTCATCAGTCTTGACCCTGTGCCTCATGGAAACAGTCCAGCCCGAACTGCTAAGCCAGGTCCTCCCTGGACCGGAAACAAGCATCCTAGGACCGGTTTCGGGGTTTCACCCCTCTGCAGCCAGGTTAGCTTGATTCCAGTGGCACAGTGAGCCCGGGACCCACGTCTGGGCATACCCGGCGCACTTAGGGCGAGAAAGCCAAAGACATACAATTAATGGACGGAATGCAGAACAAATCAAAACATTCACCCCCAGTCAAGAGATCTGGGTTAAATCCATCATTCTTTTGTTCACCATGCCACCCCACTTTAGATCTGGCCATATGCTCATCAGTCTTGACCCTGTGCCTTATGGAAACAGTCCAGCCCGAACTGCTAAGCCAGGTCCTCCCTGGACCGGAAACGAGCATCCTAGGACCGGTTTCGGGTTTTCACCCTTCTTCAGCCAGAATAGCTTGACTCCAGTGGCACAGTGAGGCCGGGACCCACGTCTGGGCATACCCGGCACACTTAGGGCGAGAAAGCAAAAGACACACAATTAATGGACGGAATGCAGAACAAATCAAAACTTTCACCCCCAGTCAAGAGATCTTGGTTAAATCCATCATTCTTTTGCTCACCATGCCGCCCCAGTTTAGATCTGGCCATATGCAAATCAGTCTTGACCCTGTGCCTCGTGGGGACAGTCCAGCCTGAACTGCTAAGCCAGGTCCTCCCTGGACCGGAAAGAAGCATCCTAGGACCGGTTTCGGGGTTTCACCCCTCTTCAGCCAGGTTGGCTTGATTCCAGTGGCACAGTGAGCCCGGGACCCACGTCTGGGCATACCCGGTGCACTTAGGGCTAGAAAGCAAAAGACACACAATTGATGGACGGAATGCAGAACAAATCAAAACATTCACCCCCAGTCAAGAGATCTTGGTTAAATCCATCATTCTTTTGCTCACCATGCCACCCCAGTTTAGATCTTGCCATATGCAAATCAGTCTTGAACCTGTGTCTCATGGGGACAGTCCAGCCTGAACTGCTAAGCCAGGTCCTCCCTGGACCGAAAACAAGCATCCTAGGACCGGTTTCGGGGTTTCACCCCTCTTCAGCCAGGTTAGCTTGATTCCAGTGGCACAGTGAGCCCGGGAACCACGTCTGGGCATACCCGGTGCACTTAGGGCGAGAAAGCAAAGACACACAATTGATGGACGGAATGCAGAACAAATCAAAACATTCACCCCCAGTCAAGAGATCTGGGTTAAATCCATCATTCTTTTGCTAACCATACCACCCCAGTTTAGACCTGGCAATATGGAAATCAGTCTTGACTCTGTGCCTCATGGGAACAGTCCAGCCTGAACTCCTAAGCCAGGTCCTCCCTGGACCGGAAACAAGCATCCTAGGACCGGTTTCGGAGTTTCACCCCTCTTCAGCCAGGATAGCTTGATTCCAGTGGCACAGTGAGCCTGGGACGCACGTCTGGGCATACCCGGCGCACTTAGGGCGAGAAAGCAAAAGACACACAATTGATGGACGGAATGCAGAACAAATCAAAACATTCACCCCCAGTCAAGAGATCTGGGTTAAATCCATCATTCTTTTGCTCACCATGCCACCCCAGTTGAGATCTGGCCATATGCAAATCAGTCTTGAACCTGTGTCTCATGGGGACAGTCCAGCCTGAACTGCTAAGCCAGGTCCTCCCTGGACCGGAAACAAGCATCCTAGGACCGGTTTCGGGGTTTCACCCCTCTTCAGCCAGGTTAGCTTGATTCCAGTGGCACAGTGAGCCCGGGACCCACGTCTGGGCATAACCTGAGCACTTAGGGCGAGAAAGCAAAGACACACAATTGATGGACGGAATGCAGAACAAATCAAAACATTCACCCCCAGTCAAGAGATCTGGGTTAAATCCATCATTCTTTTGCTAACCATACCACCCCAGTTTAGATCTGGCCATATGCAAATCAGTCTTGAACCTGTGCCTCATGGGGACAGTCCAGCCTGAACTGCTAAGCCAGGTCCTCCCTGGACCGGAAACAAGCATCCTAGGACCGGTTTCGGGGTTTCACCCCTCTTCAGCCAGGTTAGCTTGATTCCAGTGGAACAGTGAGCCCGGGACCCACGTCTGGGTATACCCGGTGCACTTAGGGCTAGAAAGCAAAGACACACAATTGATGGACGGAATGCAGAACAAATCAAAACATTCACCCCCAGTCAAGAGATCTGGGTTAAATCCATCATTCTTTTGCTCACCATGCCACCCCAGTTTAGACCTGGCCATATGCAAATCAGTCTTGACCCTGTGCCTCATGGGAACACTCCAGCCCGAACTGCTAAGCCAGGTCCTCCCTGGACCGGAAACAAGCATCCTAGGACCGGTTTCGGGGTCTCACCCTTCTTCAGCCAGGATAGCTTGATTCCAGTGGCACAGTGAGGCCGGGACCCACATCTGGGTATACCCGGCGCACTTAGGGCGAGAAAGCAAAAGACACACAATTAATGGACAGAATGCAGAACAAATCAAAACATTCACCCCCAGTCAAGAGATCTGGGTTAAATCCATCATTCTTTTGTTCACCATGCCACCCTAGTTTAGATCTGGCCATATGCTCATCAGTCTTGACCCTGTGCCTCATGGAAACAGTCCAGCCCGAACTGCTAAGCCAGGTCCTCCCTGGACCGGAAACAAGCATCCTAGGACCGGTTTCAGGGTTTCACCCCTCTGCAGCCAGGTTAGCTTGATTCCAGTGGCACAGTGAGCCCGGGACCCACGTCTGGGCATACCCGGCGCACTTAGGGCGAGAAAGCCAAAGACATACAATTAATGGACGGAATGCAGAACAAATCAAAACATTCACCCCCAGTCAAGAGATCTGGGTTAAATCCATCATTCTTTTGTTCACCATGCCACCCCACTTTAGATCTGGCCATATGCTCATCAGTCTTGACCCTGTGCCTCATGGAAACAGTCCAGCCTGAACTAATAAGCCAGGTCCTCCCTGGACCGGAAAGAAGCATCCTAGGACCGGTTTCGGGGTTTCACCCCTCTTCAGCCAGGTTGGCTTGATTCCAGTGGCACAGTGAGCCCGGGACCCACGTCTGGGCATACCCGGTGCACTTAGGGCGAGAAAGCAAAAGACACACAATTGATGGATGGAATGCAGAACAAATCAAAACATTCACCCCCAGTCAAGAGATCTTGGTTAAATCCATCATTCTTTTGCTCACCATGCCACCCCAGTTTAGATCTGGCCATATGCAAATCAGTCTTGAACCTGTGTCTCATGGGGACAGTCCAGCCTGAACTGCTAAGCCAGGTCCTCCCTGGACCGGAAACAAGCATCCTAGGACCGGTTTCGGGGTTTCACCCCTCTTCAGCCAGGTTAGCTTGATTCCAGTGGCACAGTGAGCCCGGGACCCACGTCTGGGCATACCCGGTGCACTTAGGGCGAGAAAGCAAAGACACACAATTGATGGACGGAATGCAGAACAAATCAAAACATTCACCCCCAGTCAAGAGATCTGGGTTAAATCCATCATTCTTTTGCTAACCATACCACCCCAGTTTAGACCTGGCAATATGGAAATCAGTCTTGACTCTGTGCCTCATGGGAACAGTCCAGCCCGAACTCCTAAGCCAGGTCCTCCCTGGACCGGAAACAAGCATCCTAGGACCGGTTTCGGAGTTTCACCCCTCTTCAGCCAGGATAGCTTGATTCCAGTGGCACAGTGAGCCCGGGACGCACGTCTGGGCATACCCGGCGCACTTAGGGCGAGAAAGCAAAAGACACACAATTGATGGACGGAATGCAGAACAAATCAAAACATTCACCCCCAGTCAAGAGATCTGGGTTAAATCCATCATTCTTTTGCTCACCATGCCACCCCAGTTTAGATCTGGCCATATGCAAATCAGTCTTGAACCTGTGCCTCATGGGGACAGTCCAGCCTGAACTGCTAAGCCAGGTCCTCCCTGGACCGGAAACAAGCATCCTAGGACCGGTTTCGGGGTTTCACCCCTCTTCAGCCAGGTTAGCTTGATTCCAGTGGAACAGTGAGCCGGGGACCCACGTCTGGGTATACCCGGAGCACTTAGGGCTAGAAAGCAAAGACACACAATTGATGGACGGAATGCAGAACAAATCAAAACATTCACCCCCATTCAAGAGATCTGGGTTGAATCCATCATTCTTTTGCACACCATGCCACCCCAGTTTAGACCTGGCCATATGCAAATCAGTCTTGACCCTGTGCCTCATGGGAACAGTCCAGCCCGAACTGCTAAGCCAGGTCCTCCCTGGACCGGAAACAAGCATCCTAGGACCGGTTTCGGGGTCTCACCCTTCTTCATCCAGGATAGCTTGATTCCAGTGGCACAGTGAGGCCGGGACCCACATCTGGGCATACCCGGCGCACTTAGGGCGAGAAAGCAAAAGACACACAATTAATGGACAGAATGCAGAACAAATCAAAACATTCACCCCCAGTCAAGAGATCTGGGTTAATTCCATCATTCTTTTGTTCACCATGCCACCCTAGTTTAGATCTGGCCATATGCTCATCAGTCTTGACCCTGTGCCTCATGGAAACAGTCCAGCCCGAACTGCTAAGCCAGGTCCTCCCTGGACCGGAAACAAGCATCCTAGGACCGGTTTCAGGGTTTCACCCCTCTGCAGCCAGGTTAGCTTGATTCCAGTGGCACAGTGAGCCCAGGACCCACGTCTGGGCATACCCGGCGCACTTAGGGCGAGAAAGCCAAAGACATACAATTAATGGACGGAATGCAGAACAAATCAAAACATTCACCCCCAGTCAAGAGATCTGGGTTAAATCCATCATTCTTTTGTTCACCATGCCACCCCACTTTAGATCTGGCCATATGCTCATCAGTCTTGACCCTGTGCCTCATGGAAACAGTCCAGCCTGAACTGCTAAGCCAGATCCTCCCTGGACCGGAAAGAAGCATCCTCGGACCGGTTTCAGGGTTTCACCCCTCTTCAGCCAGGTTGGCTTGATTCCAGTGGCACAGTGAGCCCGGGACCCACGTCTGGGCATACCCGGTGCACTTAGGGCGAGAAAGCAAAAGACACACAATTGATGGACGGAATGCAGAACAAATCAAAACATTCACCCCCAGTCAAGAGATCTTGGTTAAATCCATCATTCTTTTGCTCACCATGCCACCCCAGTTTAGATCTGGCCATATGCAAATCAGTCTTGAACCTGTGTCTCATGGGGACAGTCCAGCCTGAACTGCTAAGCCAGGTCCTCCCTGGACCGGAAACAAGCATCCTAGGACCGGTTTCGGGGTTTCACCCCTCTTCAGCCAGGTTAGCTTGATTCCAGTGGCACAGTGAGCCCGGGACCCACGTCTGGGCATACCCGGTGCACTTAGGGCGAGAAAGCAAAGACACACAATTGATGGACGGAATGCAGAACAAATCAAAACATTCACCCCCAGTCAAGAGATCTGGGTTAAATCCATCATTCTTTTGCTAACCATACCACCCCAGTTTAGACCTGGCAATATGGAAATCAGTCTTGACTCTGTGCCTCATGGGAACAGTCCAGCCCGAACTCCTAAGCCAGGTCCTCCCTGGACCGGAAACAAGCATCCTAGGACCGGTTTCGGAGTTTCACCCCTCTTCAGCCAGGATAGCTTGATTCCAGTGGCACAGTGAGCCCGGGACGCACGTCTGGCATACCCGGCGCACTTAGGGCGAGAAAGCAAAAGACACACAATTGATGGACGGAATGCAGAACAAATCAAAACATTCACCCCCAGTCAAGAGATCTGGGTTAAATCCATCATTCTTTTGCTCACCATGCCACCCCAGTTTAGATCTGGCCATATGCAAATCAGTCTTGACCCTGTGCCTCATGGGGACAGTCCAGCCTGAACTGCTAAGCCAGGTCCTCCCTAGACCGGAAACAAGCATCCTAGGACCGGTTTCGGGGTTTCACCCCTCTTCAGCCAGGTTAGCTTGATTCCAGTGGAACAGTGAGCCCGGGACCCACGTCTGGGTATACCCGGTGCACTTAGGGCTAGATAGCAAAGACACACAATTGATGGACGGAATGCAGAACAAATCAAAACATTCACCCCCAGTCAAGAGATCTGGGTTAAATCCATCATTCTTTTGCTCACCATGCCACCCCAGTTTAGACCTGGCCATATGCAAATCAGTCTTGACCCTGTGCCTCATGGGAACAGTCCAGCCCGAACTGCTAAGCCAGGTCCTCCCTGGACCGGAAACAAGCATCCTAGGACCGGTTTCGGGGTCTCACCCTTCTTCAGCCAGGATAGCTTGATTCCAGTGGCACAGTGAGGCCGGGACCCACATCTGGGCATACCCGGCGCACTTAGGGCGAGAAAGCAAAAGACACACAATTAATGGACAGAATGCAGAACAAATCAAAACATTCAACCCCAGTCAAGAGATCTGGGTTAAATCCATCATTCTTTTGTTCACCATGCCACCCCAGTTTAGATCTGGCCATATGCTCATCAGTCTTGACCCTGTGCCTCATGGAAACAGTCCAGCCCGAACTGCTAAGCCAGGTCCTCCCTGGACCGGAAACAAGCATCCTAGGACCGGTTTCGGGGTTTCACCCCTCTGCAGCCAGGTTAGCTTGATTCCAGTGGCACAGTGAGCCCGGGACCCACGTCTGGGCATACCCGGCGCACTTAGGGCGAGAAAGCCAAAGACATACAATTAATGGACGGAATGCAGAACAAATCAAAACATTCACCCCCAGTCAAGAGATCTGGGTTAAATCCATCATTCTTTTGTTCACCATGCCACCCCACTTTAGATCTGGCCATATGCTCATCAGTCTTGACCCTGTGCCTTATGGAAACAGTCCAGCCCGAACTGCTAAGCCAGGTCCTCCCTGGACCGGAAACGAGCATCCTAGGACCGGTTTCGGGTTTTCACCCTTCTTCAGCCAGAATAGCTTGACTCCAGTGGCACAGTGAGGCCGGGACCCATGTCTGGGCATACCCGGCACACTTAGGGCGAGAAAGCAAAAGACACACAATTAATGGACGGAATGCAGAACAAATCAAAACTTTCACCCCCAGTCAAGAGATCTTGGTTAAATCCATCATTCTTTTGCTCACCATGCCGCCCCAGTTTAGATCTGGCCATATGCAAATCAGTCTTGACCCTGTGCCTCATGGGGACAGTCCAGCCTGAACTGCTAAGCCAGGTCCTCCCTGGACCGGAAAGAAGCATCCTAGGACCGGTTTCGGGGTTTCACCCCTCTTCAGCCAGGTTGGCTTGATTCCAGTGGCACAGTGAGCCCGGGACCCACGTCTGGGCATACCCGGTGCACTTAGGGCGAGAAAGCAAAAGACACACAATTGATGGACGGAATGCAGAACAAATCAAAACATTCACCCCCAGTCAAGAGATCTTGGTTAAATCCATCATTCTTTTGCTCACCATGCCACCCCAGTTTAGATCTGGCCATATGCAAATCAGTCTTGAACCTGTGTCTCATGGGGACAGTCCAGCCTGAACTGCTAAGCCAGGTCCTCCCTGGACCGAAAACAAGCATCCTAGGACCGGTTTCGGGGTTTCACCCCTCTTCAGCCAGGTTAGCTTGATTCCAGTGGCACAGTGAGCCCGGGAACCACGTCTGGGCATACCCGGTGCACTTAGGGCGAGAAAGCAAAGACACACAATTGATGGACGGAATGCAGAACAAATCAAAACATTCACCCCCATTCAAGAGATCTGGGTTAAATCCATCATTCTTTTGCTAACCATACCACCCCAGTTTAGACCTGGCAATATGGAAATCAGTCTTGACTCTGTGCCTCATGGGAACAGTCCAGCCCGAACTCCTAAGCCAGGTCCTCCCTGGACCGGAAACAAGCATCCTAGGACCGGTTTCGGAGTTTCACCCCTCTTTAGCCAGGATAGCTTGATTCCAGTGGCACAGTGAGCCTGGGACGCACATCTGGGCATACCCGGCGCACTTAGGGCGAGAAAGCAAAAGACACACAATTGATGGACGGAATGCAGAACAAATCAAAACATTCACCCCCAGTCAAGAGATCTGGGTTAAATCCATCATTCTTTTGCTCACCATGCCACCCCAGTTTAGATCTGGCCATATGCAAATCACTCTTGAACCTGTGCCTCATGGGGACAGTCCAGCCTGAACTGCTAAGCCAGGTCCTCCCTGGACCGGAAACAAGCATCCTAGGACCGGTTTCGGGGTTTCACCCCTCTTCAGCCAGGTTAGCTTGATTCCAGTGGAACAGTGAGCCCGGGACCCACGTCTGGGCATACCCGGTGCACTTAGAGCGAGAAAGCAAAGACACACAATTGATGGACGGAATGCAGAACAAATCAAAACATTCACCCCCAGTCAAGAGATCTGGGTTAAATCCATCATTCTTTTGCTAACCATACCACCCCAGTTTAGACCTGGCAATATGGAAATCAGTCTTGACTCTGTGCCTCATGGGAACAGTCCAGCCCGAACTCCTAAGCCAGGTCCTCCCTGGACCGGAAACAAGCATCCTAGGACCGGTTTCGGAGTTTCACCCCTCTTCAGCCAGGATAGCTTGATTCCAGTGGCATAGTGAGCCCGGGACGCACGTCTGGGCATACCCGGCGCACTTAGGGCGAGAAAGCAAAAGACACACAATTGATGGACGGAATGCAGAACAAATCAAAACATTCACCCCCAGTCAAGAGATCTGGGTTAAATCCATCATTCTTTTGCTCACCATGCCACCCCAGTTTAGATCTGGCCATATGCAAATCAGTCTTGAACCTGTGCCTCATGGGGACAGTCCAGCCTGAACTGCTAAGCCAGGTCCTCCCTGGACCGGAAACAAGCATCCTAGGACCGGTTTCGGGGTTTCACCCCTCTTCAGCCAGGTTAGCTTGATTCCAGTGGAACAGTGAGCCCGGGACCCACGTCTGGGTATACCCGGTGCACTTAGGGCTAGAAAGCAAAGACACACAATTGATGGACGGAATGCAGAACAAATCAAAACATTCACCCCCAGTCAAGAGATCTGGGTTAAATCCATCATTCTTTTGCTCACCATGCCACCCCAGTTTAGATCTGGCCATATGCAAATCAGTCTTGAACCTGTGCCTCATGGGGACAGTCCAGCCTGAACTGCTAAGCCAGGTCCTCCCTGGACCGGAAACAAGCATCCTAGGACCGGTTTCGGGGTTTCACCCCTCTTCAGCCAGGTTAGCTTGATTCCAGTGGAACAGTGAGCCCGGGACCCACGTCTGGGTATACCCGGTGCACTTAGGGCTAGAAAGCAAAGACACACAATTGATGGACGGAATGCAGAACAAATCAAAACATTCACCCCCAGTCAAGAGATCTGGGTTAAATCCATCATTCTTTTGCTCACCATGCCACCCCAGTTTAGACCTGGCCATATGCAAATCAGTCTTGACCCTGTGCCTCATGGGAACAGTCCAGCCCGAACTGCTAAGCCAGGTCCTCCCTGGACCGGAAACAAGCATCCTAGGACCGGTTTCGGGGTCTCACCCTTCTTCAGCCAGGATAGCTTGATTCCAGTGGCACAGTGAGGCCGGGACCCACATCTGGGCATACCCGGCGCACTTAGGGCGAGAAAGCAAAAGACACACAATTAATGGACAGAATGCAGAACAAATCAAAACATTCACCCCCAGTCAAGAGATCTGGGTTAAATCCATCATTCTTTTGTTCACCATGCCACCCCAGTTTAGATCTGGCCATATGCTCATCAGTCTTGACCCTGTGCCTCATGGAAACAGTCCAGCCCGAACTGCTAAGCCAGGTCCTCCCTGGACCGGAAACAAGCATCCTAGGACCGGTTTCGGGGTTTCACCCCTCTTCAGCCAGGTTAGCTTGATTCCAGTGGCACAGTGAGCCTGGGACCCACGTCTGGGCATACCCGGCGCACTTAGGGCGAGAAAGCCAAAGACATACAATTAATGGACGGAATGCAGAACAAATCAAAACATTCACCTCCAGTCAAGAGATCTGGGTTAAATCCATCATTCTTTTGTTCACCATGCCACCCCACTTTAGATCTGGCCATATGCTCATCAGTCTTGACCCTGTGCCTCATGGGGACAGTCCAGCCTGAACTGCTAAGCCAGGTCCTCCCTGGACCGGAAACAAGCATCCTAGGACCGGTTTCGGGGTTTCACCCCTCTTCAGCCAGGTTAGCTTGATTCCAGTGGAACAGTGAGCCCGGGACCCACGTCTGGGCATACCCGGCACACTCAGGGCGAGAAAGCAAAAGACACACAATTAATGGACGGAATGCAGAACAAATCAAAACTTTCACCCCCAGTCAAGAGATCTGGGTTAAATCCATCATTCTTTTGTTCACCATGCCACCCCAGTTTAGATCTGGCCATATGCAAATCAGTCTTGAACCTGTGCCTCATGGGGACAGTCCAGCCTGAACTGCTAAGCCAGGTCCTCCCTGGACCGGAAACAAGCATCCTAGGACCGGTTTCGGGGTTTCACCCCTCTTCAGCCAGGTTAGCTTGATTCCAGTGGAACAGTGAGCCCGGGACCCAAGTCTGGGTATACCCGGTGCACTTAGGGCTAGAAAGCAAAGACACACAATTGATGGACGGAATGCAGAACAAATCAAAACATTCACTCCCAGTCAAGAGATCTGGGTTAAATCCATCATTCTTTTGCTCACCATGCCACCCCAGTTTAGACCTGGCCATATGCAAATCAGTCTTGACCCTGTGCCTCATGGGAACAGTCCAGCCCGAACTGCTAAGCCAGGTCCTCCCTGGACCGGAAACAAGCATCCTAGGACCGATTTCGGGGTCTCACCCTTCTTCAGCCAGGATAGCTTGATTCCAGTGGCACAGTGAGGCCGGGACCCACATCTGGGCATACCCGGCGCACTTAGGGCGAGAAAGCAAAAGACACACAATTAATGGACGGAATGCAGAACAAATCAAAACATTCACCCCCAGTCAAGAGATCTGGGTTAAATCCATCATTCTTTTGTTCACCATGCCACCCCAGTTTAGATCTGGCCATATGCTCATCAGTCTTGACCCTGTGCCTCATGGAAACAGTCCAGCCCGAACTGCTAAGCCAGGTCCTCCCTGGACTGGAAACAAGCATCCTAGGACCGGTTTCGGGGTTTCACCCCTCTGCAGCCAGGTTAGCTTGATTCCAGTGGCACAGTGAGCCCGGGACCCACGTCTGGGCATACCCGGCGCACTTAGGGCGAGAAAGCCAAAGACACACAATTAATGGACGGAATGCAGAACAAATCAAAACATTCACCCCCAGTCAAGAGATCTGGGTTAAATCCATCATTCTTTTGTTCACCATGCCACCCCACTTTAGATCTGGCCATATGCTCATCAGTCTTGACCCTGTGCCTCATGGAAACAGTCCAGCCCGAACTGCTAAGCCAGGTCCTCCCTGGACCGGAAACAAGCATCCTAGGACCGGTTTCGGGGTTTCACCCCTCTTCAGCCAGGATAGCTTGATTCCAGTGGCACAGTGAGCCCGGGACCCACGTCTGGGCATACCCGGCGCACTTAGGGCGAGAAAGCAAAAGACACACAATTGATGGACGGAATGCAGAACAAATCAAAACATTCACCCACAGTCAAGAGATCTGGGTTACATCCATCATTCTTTTGCTCACCATGCCACCCCAGTTTAGACCTGGCCATATGCCAATCAGTCTTGACCCTGTGCCTCATGGGAACAGTTCAGCCCAAACTGCTAAGCAAGGTCCTTCCTGGACCGGAAACAAGCATCCTAGTACCAGTTTCGGGGTTTCACCCTTCAGCCAGGATAGCTTGATTCCAGTGGCACAGTGAGCCCGGGACCCACGTCTGGGCATACCAGGCGCACTTAGGGCGAGAAAGCAAAAGACACACAATTTATGGACGGAATGCAGAACAAATCAAAACATTCACCCCCAGCCAAGAGATCTGGGTTAAATCCATCATTCTTTTGCTCACCATGCCACCCCAGTTTAGATCTGGCCATATGCAAATCCGTCTTGACCCTGTGCCTCATGGGGACAGTCCAGCCTGAACTGCTAAGCCAGGTCCTCCCTGGACCGGAAACAAGCATCCTAGGACCGGTTTCGGGGTTTCACCCCTCGTCAGCCAGGATAGCTTGATTCCAGTGGCACAGTGAGCCCGGGACCCACGTCTGGGCATACCCGGTGCACTTAGGGCGAGAAAGCAAAAGACATACAATTGATGGACGGAATGGAGAAAAAATCAAAACATTCACCCCCAGTCAAGAGATCTGGGTTAAATCCATCATTCTTTTGTTCACCATGCCACCCCAGTTTAGACCTGGCCATATGCAAATCAGTCTTGACCCTGTGTCTCATGGGAACAGTCCAGCCCGAACTGCTAAGCCAGGTCCTCCCTGGACCGGAAACAAGCATCCTAGGACCGGTTTCGGGGTCTCACCCTTCTTCAGCCAGGATAGCTTGATTCCAGTGGCACAGTGAGGCCGGGACCCACATCTGGGCATACCCGGCGCACTTAGGGCGAGAAAGCAAAAGACACACAATTAATGGACGAAATGCAGAACAAATCAAAAAATTCACCCCCAGTCAAGAGATCTGGGTTCAATCCATCATTCTTTTGTTCACCATGCCACCCCAGTTTAGATCTGGCCATATGCTCATCAGTCTTGACCCTGTGCCTCATGGAAACAGTCCAGCCCGAACTGCTAAGCAAGGTCCTCCCTGGACCGGAAACAAGCATCCTAGGACCGGTTTCGGGGTCTCACCCTTCTTCAGCCAGGTTAGCTTGATTCCAGTGGCACAGTGAGGCCGGGACCCACGTCTGGGCATACCCGGTGCACTTAGGGCGAGAAAGCAAAAGACACACAATTAATGGACGGAATGCAGAACAAATCAAAACATTCACCCCCAGTCAAGAGATCTGGGTTAAATCCATCATTCTTTTGTTCACCATGCCACCCCAGTTTAGATCTGGCCATATGCTCATCAGTCATGACCCTGTGCCTCATGGGAACAGTCCAGCCCAAACTGCTAAGCCAGATCCTCCCTGGACCGGAAATAAGCATCCTAGGACCGGTTTCGGGGTTTCATCCCTCTTCAGCCAGGATAGCTTGATTCCAGTGGCACAGTGAGCCCAGGACCCACGTCTGGGCATACCCGTGGCACTTAGGGCGAGAAAGCAAAAGACACAATTGATGGACGGAATGCAGAACAAATCAAAACATTCACCCCCAGTCAAGAGATCTGGGTTAAATCCATCATTCTTTTGCTCACCATGCCACCCCAGTTTAGATCTGGCCATATGCAAATCAGTCTTGAACCTGTGCCTCATGGGGACAGTCCAGCCTGAACTGCTAAGCCAGGTCCTCCCTGGACCGGAAACAAGCATCCTAGGACCGGTTTCGGGGTTTCACCCCTCTTCAGCCAGGTTAGCTTGATTCCAGTGGAACAGTGAGCCCGGGACCCACGTCTGGGTATACCCGGTGCACTTAGGGCTAGAAAGCAAAGACACACAATTGATGGACGGAATGCAGAACAAATCAAAACATTCACCCCCAGTCAAGAGATCTGGGTTAAATCCATCATTCTTTTGCTCACCATGCCACCCCAGTTTAGATCTGGCCATATGCAAATCAGTCTTGAACCTGTGCCTCATGGGGACAGTCCAGCCTGAACTGCTAAGCCAGGTCCTCCCTGGACCGGAAACAAGCATCCTAGGACCGGTTTCGGGGTTTCACCCCTCTTCAGCCAGGTTAGCTTGATTCCAGTGGAACAGTGAGCCCGGGACCCACGTCTGGGTATACCCGGTGCACTTAGGGCTAGAAAGCAAAGACACACAATTGATGGACGGAATGCAGAACAAATCAAAACATTCACCCCCAGTCAAGAGATCTGGGTTAAATCCATCATTCTTTTGCTCACCATGCCACCCCAGTTTAGACCTGGCCATATGCAAATCAGTCTTGACCCTGTGCCTCATGGGAACAGTCCAGCCCGAACTGCTAAGCCAGGTCCTCCCTGGACCGGAAACAAGCATCCTAGGACCGGTTTCGGGGTCTCACCCTTCTTCAGCCAGGATAGCTTGATTCCAGTGGCACAGTGAGGCCGGGACCCACATCTGGGCATACCCGGCGCACTTAGGGCGAGAAAGCAAAAGACACACAATTAATGGACAGAATGCAGAACAAATCAAAACATTCACCCCCAGTCAAGAGATCTGGGTTAAATCCATCATTCTTTTGTTCACCATGCCACCCCAGTTTAGATCTGGCCATATGCTCATCAGTCTTGACCCTGTGCCTCATGGAAACAGTCCAGCCCGAACTGCTAAGCCAGGTCCTCCCTGGACCGGAAACAAGCATCCTAGGACCGGTTTCGGGGTTTCACCCCTCTTCAGCCAGGTTAGCTTGATTCCAGTGGCACAGTGAGCCTGGGACCCACGTCTGGGCATACCCGGCGCACTTAGGGCGAGAAAGCCAAAGACATACAATTAATGGACGGAATGCAGAACAAATCAAAACATTCACCTCCAGTCAAGAGATCTGGGTTAAATCCATCATTCTTTTGTTCACCATGCCACCCCACTTTAGATCTGGCCATATGCTCATCAGTCTTGACCCTGTGCCTCATGGGGACAGTCCAGCCTGAACTGCTAAGCCAGGTCCTCCCTGGACCGGAAACAAGCATCCTAGGACCGGTTTCGGGGTTTCACTCCTCTTCAGCCAGGTTAGCTTGATTCCAGTGGAACAGTGAGCCCGGGACCCACGTCTGGGCATACCCGGCACACTCAGGGCGAGAAAGCAAAAGACACACAATTAATGGACGGAATGCAGAACAAATCAAAACTTTCACCCCCAGTCAAGAGATCTGGGTTAAATCCATCATTCTTTTGTTCACCATGCCACCCCAGTTTAGATCTGGCCATATGCAAATCAGTCTTGAACCTGTGCCTCATGGGGACAGTCCAGCCTGAACTGCTAAGCCAGGTCCTCCCTGGACCGGAAACAAGCATCCTAGGACCGGTTTCGGGGTTTCACCCCTCTTCAGCCAGGTTAGCTTGATTCCAGTGGAACAGTGAGCCCGGGACCCACGTCTGGGTATACCCGGTGCACTTAGGGCTAGAAAGCAAAGACACACAATTGATGGACGGAATGCAGAACAAATCAAAACATTCACTCCCAGTCAAGAGATCTGGGTTAAATCCATCATTCTTTTGCTCACCATGCCACCCCAGTTTAGACCTGGCCATATGCAAATCAGTCTTGACCCTGTGCCTCATGGGAACAGTCCAGCCCGAACTGCTAAGCCAGGTCCTCCCTGGACCGGAAACAAGCATCCTAGGACCGATTTCGGGGTCTCACCCTTCTTCAGCCAGGATAGCTTGATTCCAGTGGCACAGTGAGGCCGGGACCCACATCTGGGCATACCCGGCGCACTTAGGGCGAGAAAGCAAAAGACACACAATTAATGGACGGAATGCAGAACAAATCAAAACATTCACCCCCAGTCAAGAGATCTGGGTTAAATCCATCATTCTTTTGTTCACCATGCCACCCCAGTTTAGATCTGGCCATATGCTCATCAGTCTTGACCCTGTGCCTCATGGAAACAGTCCAGCCCGAACTGCTAAGCCAGGTCCTCCCTGGACTGGAAACAAGCATCCTAGGACCGGTTTCGGGGTTTCACCCCTCTGCAGCCAGGTTAGCTTGATTCCAGTGGCACAGTGAGCCCGGGACCCACGTCTGGGCATACCCGGCGCACTTAGGGCGAGAAAGCCAAAGACACACAATTAATGGACGGAATGCAGAACAAATCAAAACATTCACCCCCAGTCAAGAGATCTGGGTTAAATCCATCATTCTTTTGTTCACCATGCCACCCCACTTTAGATCTGGCCATATGCTCATCAGTCTTGACCCTGTGCCTCATGGAAACAGTCCAGCCCGAACTGCTAAGCCAGGTCCTCCCTGGACCGGAAACAAGCATCCTAGGACCGGTTTCGGGGTTTCACCCCTCTTCAGCCAGGATAGCTTGATTCCAGTGGCACAGTGAGCCCGGGACCCACGTCTGGGCATACCCGGCGCACTTAGGGCGAGAAAGCAAAAGACACACAATTGATGGACGGAATGCAGAACAAATCAAAACATTCACCCACAGTCAAGAGATCTGGGTTACATCCATCATTCTTTTGCTCACCATGCCACCCCAGTTTAGACCTGGCCATATGCCAATCAGTCTTGACCCTGTGCCTCATGGGAACAGTTCAGCCCAAACTGCTAAGCAAGGTCCTTCCTGGACCGGAAACAAGCATCCTAGTACCAGTTTCGGGGTTTCACCCTTCAGCCAGGATAGCTTGATTCCAGTGGCACAGTGAGCCCGGGACCCACGTCTGGTCATACCAGGCGCACTTAGGGCGAGAAAGCAAAAGACACACAATTTATGGACGGAATGCAGAACAAATCAAAACATTCACCCCCAGCCAAGAGATCTGGGTTAAATCCATCATTCTTTTGCTCACCATGCCACCCCAGTTTAGATCTGGCCATATGCAAATCCGTCTTGACCCTGTGCCTCATGGGGACAGTCCAGCCTGAACTGCTAAGCCAGGTCCTCCCTGGACCGGAAACAAGCATCCTAGGACCGGTTTCGGGGTTTCACCCCTCGTCAGCCAGGATAGCTTGATTCCAGTGGCACAGTGAGCCCGGGACCCACGTCTGGGCATACCCGGTGCACTTAGGGCGAGAAAGCAAAAGACATACAATTGATGGACGGAATGGAGAAAAAATCAAAACATTCACCCCCAGTCAAGAGATCTGGGTTAAATCCATCATTCTTTTGTTCACCATGCCACCCCAGTTTAGATCTGGCCATATGCTCATCAGTCTTGACCCTGTGCCTCATGGAAACAGTCCAGCCCGAACTGCTAAGCAAGGTCCTCCCTGGACCGGAAACAAGCATCCTAGGACCGTTTTCGGGGTTTCACCCCTCTGCAGCCAGGTTAGCTTGATTCCAGTGGCACAGTGAGCCCGGGACCCACGTCTGGGCATACCCGCTGCACTTAGGGCGAGAAAGCAAAGACACACAATTGATGGACGGAATGCAGAACAAATCAAAACATTCACCCCCAGTCAAGAGATCTAGGTTAAATCCATCATTCTTTTGCTCACCATGCCACCCCAGTTTAGACCTGGCCATATGCAAATCAGTCTTGACCCTGTGCCTCATGGGAACAGTCCAGCCTGAACTGCTAAGCCAGGTCCTCCCTGGACCGGAAACAAGCATCCTAGGACCGGTTTCGGGGTTTCACCCCTCTTCAGCCAGGTTAGCTTGATTCCAGTGGCACAGTGAGGCCGGGACCCACGTCTGGGCATACCCGGTGCACTTAGGGCGAGAAAGCAAAAGACACACAATTAATGGACGGAATGCAGAACAAATCAAAACATTCACCCCCAGTCAAGAGATCTGGGTTAAATCCATCATTCTTTTGTTCACCATGCCACCCCAGTTTAGATCTGGCCATATGCTCATCAGTCATGACCCTGTGCCTCATGGGAACAGTCCAGCCCAAACTGCTAAGCCAGATCCTCCCTGGACCGGAAATAAGCATCCTAGGACCGGTTTTGGGGTTTCACCCCTCTTCAGCCAGGATAGCGTGATTCCAGTGGCACAGTGAGCCCAGGACCCACGTCTGGGCATACCCGTGGCACTTAGGGCGAGAAAGCAAAAGACACAATTGATGGACGGAATGCAGAACAAATCAAAACATTCACCCACAGTCAAGAGATCTGGGTTAAATCCATCATACTTTTACTCACCATGCCACTCCAGTTTAGACCAGGCCATATGCAAATCAGTCTTGACCCTGTGCCTCATGGGAACAGTCCAGCCCAAACTGCTAAGCCAGGTCATCCCTGGACCGGAAACAAGCATCCTAGGACCGGTTTTGGGGTTTCACCCCTCTTCAGCCAGGATAGCTTGATTCCAGTGGCACAGTGAGCCCGGGACCCACGTCTGGGCATACCTGGCGCACTTAGGGCGTGAAAGAAAAAGACACACAATTGATGGTTGGAATGCAGAACAAATGAAAACATTCACCCCCAGTCAAGAGATCTGGGTTAAATCCATCATTCTTTTGCTAACCATACCACCCCAGTTTAGACCTGGCAATATGGAAATCAGTCTTGACTCTGTGCCTCATGGGAACAGCCCAGCCCAAACTGCTAAGTCAGGTCATCCCTGGACCGGAAACAAGCATCCTAGGACCGGTTTCGGAGTTTCACCCCTCTTCAGCCAGGATAGCGTGATTCCAGTGGCATAGTGAGCCCGGGACGCACATCTGGGCATTCCCGGCGCACTTAGAGTGAGAAAGCAAAAGACACACAATTGATGGACGGAATGCAGAATAAATCAAGACATTCACCCCCAGTCAAGAGATCTGGGTTAAATCCATCATTCTTTTGCTCACCATGCCACCCCAGTTTAGATCTGGCCATATGCAAATCAGTCTTGACCCTGTGCCTCATGGGGACAGTCCAGCCTGAAGTGCTAAGCCAGGTCCTCCCTGGACCGGAACCAAGCATCCTAGGACCGGTTTCGGGGTTTCACCCCTCTTCAGCCAGGTTAGCATGATTCCAGTGGCACAGTGAGCCCAGGACCCACGTCTGGGAATACCCGTCGCACTTAGGGCGAGAAAGCAAAAGACACAATTGATGGACGGAATGCAGAACAAATCAAAACATTCACCCACAGTCAAGAGATCTGGGTTAAATCCATCATTCTTTTGCTCACCATGCCACCCCAGTTTAGACCTGGCCATATGCAAATCAGTCTTGACCCTGTGCCTCATGGGAACAGTCCAGCCCAAACTGCTAAGCCAGGTCCTCCCTGGACCGGAAACAAGCATCCTACGACCGGTTTCGGGGTTTCACCCTTCTTCAGCCAGGATAGCTTGATTCCAGTGGCACAGTGAGCCCGAGACCCTCGTCTGGGCATACCCGGCGCACTTAGGGCGAGAAAGCCAAAGACACACAATTAATGGACGGAATGCACAACAAATCAAAACATTCACCCCCAGTCAAGAGATCTGGGTTAAATCCATCATTCTTTTGTTCACCATGCCACCCCAGTTTAGATCTGGCCATATGCTCATCAGTCTTGACCCTGTGCCTCATGGAAACAGTCCAGCCCGAACTGCTAAGCCAGGTCCTCCCTGGACCGGAAACAAGCATCCTAGGATCGGTTTCGGGGTTTCACCCCTCTGCAGCCAGGTTAGCTTGATTCCAGTGGCACAGTGAGCCCGGGACCCACGTCTGGGCATACCCGGTGCACTTAGGGCGAGAAAGCAAAAGACACACAATTGATGGACGGAATGCAGAACAAATCAAAACATTCACCCCCAGTAAAGAGATCTGGGTTAAATCCATCATTCTTTTGCTCACCATGCCACCCCAGTTTGGACCTGGCAATATGCAAATCAGTCTTGACCCTGTGCCTCATGGGAACAGTCCAGCCCGAACTGCTAAGCCAGGTCCTCCCTGGACCGGAAACAAGCATCCTAGGACCTGTTTCGGGGTTTCACCACTCGTTAGCCAGGATAGCTTGATTCCAGTGGCACAGTGAGCCTGGGACCCACGTCTGGGCATACCCGGCGCACTTAAGGCGAGAAAGCAAAAGACATACAATTGATGGACGGAATGGAGAACAAATCAAAACATTCACCCCCAGTCAAGAGACCTGGGTTAAATCCATCATTCTTTTGCTCACCATGCCACCCCAGTTTAGACCTGGCAATATGCAAATCAGTCTTGACCCTGTGCCTCATGGGAACAGTCCAGCCCGAACTGCTAAGCCAGGTCCTCCCTGGACCGGAAACAAGCATCCTAGGACTGGTTTCGGGGTTTCACCCCTCTTCAGCCAGGATAGCTTGATTCCAGTGGCACAGTGAGCCCGGGACCCACGTCTGGGCATACCCGGCGCACTTAGGGGGAGAAAGCAAAAGACACACAATTGATGGACGGAATGCAGAACGAATCAAAACATTCACCCACATTCAAGAGATCTGGGTTACATCCATCATTCTTTTGCTTACCATGCCAGCCCAGTTTAGACCTGGCAATATGCAAATCAGTCTTGACCCCGTGCCTCATGGGAACAGTCCGGCCCGAACTGCTAAGCCAGGTCCTCCCTGGACTGGAAACAAGCATCCTAGGACCGGTTTCGGGGTTTCACCCCTCTTCAGCCAGGATAGCGTGATTCCAGTGGCATAGTGAGCCCAGGACGCACTTCTGGGCATACCCGGCGCACTTAGGGCGTGAAAGAAAAAGACACACAATTGATGGACGGAATGCAGAACAAATCAAAACATTCACCCCCAGTCAAGAAATCTGGGTTAAATCCATCATTCTTTTGCTAACCATACCACCCCAGTTTAGACCTGGCAATATGGAAATCAGTCTTGACTCTGTGCCTCATGGGAACAGTCCAGCCCAAACTGCTAAGCCAGGTCCTCCCTGGACCGGAAACAAGCATCCTAGGACCGGTTTCGGAGTTTCACCCCTCTTCAGCCAGGATAGCGTGATTCCAGTGGCATAGTGAGCCCGGGACGCACGTCTGGGCATACCCGGCGCACTTAGGGCGAGAAAGCAAAAGACACACAATTGATGGACGGAATGCAGAAAAAATCAAAACATTCACCCCCAGTCAAGAGATCTGGGTTAAATCCATCATTCTTTTGCTAACCATACCACCCCAGTTTAGACCTGGCAATATGGAAATAAGTCTTGACTCTGTGCCTCATGGGAACAGTCCAGCCCGAACTCCTAAGCCAGGTCCTCCCTGGACCGGAAACAAGCATCCTAGGACCGGTTTCGGGGTTTCACCCCTCTTCAGCCAGGTTAGCTTGATTCCAGTGGAACAGTGAGCCCGGGACCCACGTCTGGGTATACCCGGTGCACTTAGGGCGAGAAAGCAAAGACACACAATTGATGGACGGAATGCAGAACAAATCAAAACATTCACCCCCAGTCAAGAGATCTGGGTTAAATCCATCATTCTTTTGCTCACCATGCCACCCCAGTTTAGACCTGGCCATATGCAAATCAGTCTTGACCCTGTGCCTCATGGGAACAGTCCAGCCCGAACTGCTAAGCCAGGTCCTCCCTGGTCCGAAAACAAGCATCCTAGGACCGGTTTCGGGGTTTCACCCCTCTGCAGCCAGGTTAGCTTGATTCCAGTGGCACAGTGAGCCCGGGACCCACGTCTGGGCATACCTGGTGCACTTAGGGCGAGAAAGCAAAAGACACACAATTAATGGACGGAATGCAGAACAAATCAAAACATTCACCCCCAGTTAAGAGATCTGTGTTAAATCCATCATTCTTTTGTTCACCATGCCACCCCAGTTTAGATCTGGCCATATGCTCATCAGTCTTGACCCTGTGCCTCATGGGAACAGTCCAGCCTCAACTGCTAAGCCAGGTCCTCCCTGGACCGGAAACAAGCATCCTAGGACCGGTTTCGGGGTTTCACCCCTCTTCAGCCAGGTTAGCTTGATTCCAGTGGCACAGTGAGCCCGGGACCCACGTCTGGGCATTCCCGGTGCACTTAGGGCGAGAAAGCAAAAGACACACAATTGATGGACAGAATGCAGAACAAATAAAAACATTCACCCCCAGTCAAGAGATCTGGGTTAAATCCATCATTCTTTTGCTCACCATGCCACCCCAGTTCAGACCTGGCAATATGCAAATCAGTCTTGACCCTGTGCCTCATGGGAACAGTCCAGCCCGAGCTGCTAAGCCAGGTCCTCCCTGGACCGGAAATAAGCATCCTAGGACCGGTTTCGGGGTTTCATCCCTCTTCAGCCAGGATAGCTTGATTCCAGTGGCACAGTGAGCCCAGGACCCACGTCTGGGCATACCCGGCGCACTTAGGGTGAGAAAGCAAAAGACACAATTGATGGACGGAATGCAGAACAAATCAAAACATTCACCCACAGTCAAGAGATCTGGGTTAAATCCATCATTCTTTTCCTCACCATGCCACTCCAGTTTAGACCAGGCCATATGCAAATCAGTCTTGACCCTGTGCCTCATGGGAACAGTCCAGCCCAAACTACTAAGCCAGGTCCTCCCTGGACCGGAAACAAGCATCCTAAGACCGGTTTCGGGGTTTCACCATTCTTCAGCCAGGATAGCTTGATTCGAGTGGCACAGTGAGCCCGAGACCCACGTCTGGGCATACCCGGCGCACTTAGGGCGAGAAAGCAAAAGACACACAATTAATGGACGGAATGCAGAACAAATCAAAACATTCACCCCCAGTCAAGAGATCTGGGTTAAATCCATCATTCTTTTGTTCACCATGCCACCCCAGTTTAGATCTGGCCATATGCTCATCAGTCTTGACCTTGTGCCTCATGGAAACAGTCCAGCCCGAACTGCTAAGCCAGGTCCTCCCTGGACCGGAAACAAGCATCCTAGGACCGGTTTCGGGGTTTCACCCCTCTGCAGCCAGGTTAGCTTGATTCCAGTGGCACAGTGAGCCCGGGACCCACGTCTGGGCATACCCGGCGCACTTAGGGCGAGAAAGCCAAAGACTCACAATTAATGGACGGAATGCAGAACAAATCAAAACATTCACCCCCAGTCAAGAGATCTGGGTTAAATCCATCATTCTTTTGTTCACCATGCCACCCCACTTTAGATCTGGCCATATGCTCATCAGTCTTGACCCTGTGCCTCATGGGAACAGTCCAGCCCAAACTGCTAAGCAAGGTCCTCCCTGGACCGGAAACAAGCATCCTAGTACCAGTTTCGGGGTTTCACCCTTCTTCAGCCAGGATAGCTTGATTCCAGTGGCACAGTGAGCCCGGGACCCACGTCTGGGCATACCAGGCGCACTTAGGGCGAGAAAGCAAAAGACACACAATTTATGGACGGAGTGCAGAACAAATCAAAACATTCACCCCCAGCCAAGAGATCTGGGTTAAATCCATCATTCTTTTGCTCACCATGCCACCCCAGTTTAGATCTGGCCATATGCAAATCAGTCTTGACCCTGTGCCTCATGGGGACAGTCCAGCCTGAACTGCTAAGCCAGGTCCTCCCTGGACCGGAAACAAGCATCCTAGGACCGGTTTCGGGGTTTCACCCCACGTCAGCCAGGATAGCTTGATTCCAGTGGCACAGTGAGCCCGGGACCCACGTCTGGGCATACCCGGTGCACTTAGGGCGAGAAAGCAAAAGACATACAATTGATGGACGGAATGGAGAACAAATCAAAACATTCACCCCCAGTCACGAGATCTGGGTTAAATCCATCATTCTTTTGCTCACCATGCCACCCCAGTTTAGACCTGGCCATATGGAAATCAGTCTTGACTCTGTGCCTCATGGGAACAGCCCAGCCCAAACTGCTAAGCCAGGTCCTCCCTGGACCGGAAACAAGCATCCTAGGAGAGGTTTCGGAGTTTCACCCCTCTTCAGCCAGGATAGCGTGATTCCAGTGGCATAGTGAGCCCAGGACGCACATCTGGGCATACCCGGCGCACTTAGGGCGAGAAAGCAAAAGACACACAATTGATGGACGGAATGCAGAACAAATCAAAACATTCACCCCCAGTCAAGAGATCTGGGTTAAATCCATCGTTCTTTTGCTCACCATGCCACCCCAGTTTAGACCTGGCCATATGCAAATCAGTCTTGACCCTGTGTCTCATGGGAACAGTCCAGCCCGAACTGCTAAGCCAGGTCCTCCCTGGACCGGAAACAAGCATCCTAGGACTGGTTTCGGGGTCTCACCCTTCTTCAGCCAGGATAGCTTGATTCCAGTGGCACAATGAGGCCGGGACCCACGTCTGGGCATACCCGGCGCACTTAGAGCGAGAAAGCAAAAGACACACAATTAATGGACGGAATGCAGAACAAATCAAAACATTCACCCCCAGTCAAGAGATCTGGGTTAAATCCATCATTCTTTTGTTCACCATGCCACCCCAGTTTAGATCTGGCCATATGCTCATCAGTCTTGACCCTGTGCCTCATGGAAACAGTCCAGCCCGAAATGCTAAGCCAGGTCCTCCCTGGACCAGAAACAAGCATCCTAGGACCGGTTTCGGGGTTTCACCCCTCTGCAGCCAGGTTAGCTTGATTCCAGTGGCACAGTGAGCAGGGGACCCACGTCTGGGCATACCCGCTGCACTTAGGGCGAGAAAGCAAAGACACACAATTGATGGACGGAATGCAGAACAAATCAAAACATTCACCCCCAGTCAAGAGATCTGGGTTAAATCCATCATACTTTTGCTCACCATGCCACTCCAGTTTAGACCAGGCCATATGCAAATCAGTCTTGACCCTGTGCCTCATGGGAACAGTCCAGCCCAAACTGCTAAGCCAGGTCATCCCTGGACCGGAAACAGGCATCCTAGGACCGGTTTCGGGGTTTCACCCCTCTTCAGCCAGGATAGCTTGATTCCAGTGGCACAGTGAGCCCGGGACCCACGTCTGGGCATACCTGGCGCACTTAGGGCGTGAAAGAAAAAGACATACAATTGATGGTTGGAATGCAGAACAAATCAAAACATTCACCCCCAGTCAAGAGATCTGGGTTAAATCCATCATTCTTTTGCTAACCATACCACCCCAGTTTAGACCTGGTAATATGGAAATCAGTCTTGACTCTGTGCCTCATGGGAACAGCCCAGCCCAAACTGCTAAGTCAGGTCATCCCTGGACCGGAAACAAGCATCCTAGGACCGGTTTCGGAGTTTCACCCCTCTTCAGCCAGGATAGCGTGATTCCAGTGGCATAGTGAGCCCGGGACGCACATCTGGGCATACCCGGCGCACTTAGGGCGAGAAAGCAAAAGACACACAATTGATGGACGGAATGCAGAACAAATCAAAACATTCACCCCCAGTCGAGAGATCTGGGTTAAATCCATCATTCTTTTGCTCACCATGCCACCCCAGTTTAGATCTGGCCATATGCAAATCAGTCTTGACCCTGTGCCTCATGGGGACAGTCCAACCTGAAGTGCTAAGCCAGGTCCTCCCTGGACCGGAAACAAGCATCCTAGGACCGGTTTCCGGGTTTCACCCCTCTTCGGCCAGGATAGCTTGATTCCAGTGGCACAGTGAGCCCAGGTCCCACGTCTGGGAATACCCGTCGCACTTAGGGCGAGAAAGCAAAAGACACAATTGATGGACGGAATGCAGAACAAATCAAAACATTCACCCACAGTCAAGAGATCTGGGTTAAATCCATCATACTTTTGCTCACCATGCCACTCCAGTTTAGACCAGGCCATATGCAAATCAGTCTTTACCCTGTGCCTCATGGGAACAGTCCAGCCCAAACTGCTAAGCCAGGTCCTCCCTGGACCGGAAACAAGCATCCTACGACCGGTTTCGGGGTTTCACCCTTCTTCAGCCAGGATAGCTTGATTCCAGTGGCACAGTGAGCCCGAGACCCACGTCTGGGCATACCCGGCGCACTTAGGGCGAGAAAGCCAAAGACACACAATTAATGGACGGAATGCAGAACAAATCAAAACATTCACCCCCAGTCAAGAGATCTGGGTTAAATCCATCATTCTTTTGTTCACCATGCCACCCCAGTTTAGATCTGGCCATATGCTCATCAGTCTTGACCCTGTGCCTCATGGAAACAGTCCAGCCCGAACTGCTAAGCCAGGTCCTCCCTGGACCGGAAACAAGCATCCTATGACCGGTTTCGGGGTTTCACCCTTCTTCAGCCAGGATAGCTTGATTCCAGTGGCACAGTGAGCCCGAGACCCACGTCTGGGCATACCCGGCGCACTTAGGGCGAGAAAGCCAAAGACACACAATTAATGGACGGAATGCAGAACAAATCAAAACATTCACCCCCAGTCAAGAGATCTGGGTTAAATCCATAATTCTTTTGCTCACCATGCCACCCCAGTTTAGACCTGTCAATATGCAAATCAATATTGACCCTGTGCCTCATGGGAACAGTCCAGCCCGAGCTGCTAAGCCAGGTCCTCCCTGGACCGGAAATAAGCATCCTAGGACCGGTTTTGGGGTTTCATCCCTCTTCAGCCAGGATATCTTGATTCCAGTGGCACAGTGAGCACAGGACCCACGTCTGGGCATACCCGGCGCACTTAGGGTGAGAAAGCAAAAGACACAATTGATGGACGGAATGCAGAACAAATCAAAACATTCACCCACAGTCAAGAGATCTGGGTTAAATCCATCATTCTTTTCCTCACCATGCCACTCCAGTTTAGACCAGGCCATATGCAAATCAGTCTTGACCCTGTGCCTCATGGGAACAGTCCAGCCCAAACTGCTAAGCCAGGTCCTCCCTGGACCGGAGACAAGCATCCTAGGACCGGTTTCGGGGTTTCACCCTTCTTCAGCCAGGATAGCTTGATTCCAGTGGCACAGTGAGCCCGGGACCCACGTCTGGGCATACCCGGCGCACTTAGGGCGAGAAAGCCAAAGACACACAATTAATGGACGGAATGCAGAACAAATCAAAACATTCACCCCCAGTCAAGAGATCTGGGTTAAATCCATCATTCTTTTGTTCACCATGCCACCCCACTTTAGATCTGGCCATATGCTCATCAGTCTTGACCCTGTGCCTCATGGAAACAGTCCAGCCCGAACTGCTAAGCCAGGTCCTCCCTGGACCGGAAACAAGCATCCTAGGACCGGTTTCGGGGTTTCACCCCTCTTCAGCCAGGATAGCTTGATTCCAGTGGCACAGTGAGCCCGTGACCCACGTCTGGGCATACCCGGCGCACTTAGGGCGAGAAAGCAAAAGACACACAATTGATGGACGGAATGCAGAACAAATCAAAACATTCACCCACAGTCAAGAGATCTGGGTTACATCCATCATTCTTTTGCTCACCATGCCACCCCAGTTTAGACCTGGCCATATGCCAATCAGTCTTGACCCTGTGCCTCATGGGAACAGTCCAGCCCAAACTGCTAAGCAAGGTCCTCCCTGGACCGGAAACAAGCATCCTAGTACCAGTTTCGGGGTTTCACCCTTCTTCAGCCAGGATAGCTTGATTCCAGTGGCACAGTGAGCCCGGGACCCACGTCTGGGCATACCAGGCGCACTTAGGGCGAGAAAGCAAAAGACACACAATTTATGGACGGAATGCAGAACAAATCAAAACATTCACCCCCAGCCAAGAGATCTGGGTTAAATCCATCATTCTTTTGCTCACCATGCCACCCCAGTTTAGATCTGGCCATATGCAAATCAGTCTTGACCCTGTGCCTCATGGGGACAGTCCAGCCTGAACTGCTAAGCCAGGTCCTCCCTGGACCGGAAACAAGCATCCTAGGACCGGTTTCGGGGTTTCACCCCTCGTCAGCCAGGATAGCTTGATTCCAGTGGCACAGTGAGCCCGGGACCCACGTCTGGGCATACCCGGTGCACTTAGGGCGAGAAAGCAAAAGACATACAATTGATGGACGGAATGGAGAACAAATCAAAACATTCACCCCCAGTCAAGAGATCTGGGTTAAATCCATCATTCTTTTGCTCACCATGCCACCCCAGTTTAGATCTGGCCATATGCAAATCAGTCTTGACCCTGTGCCTCATGGGGACAGTCCAGCCTGAAGTGCTAAGCCAGGTCCTCCCTGGACCGGAAACAAGCATCCTAGGACCGATTTCGGGGTTTCACCCCTCTTCAGCCAGGTTAGCTTGATTCCAGTGGCACAGTGAGCCCAGGACCCACGTCTGGGAATACCCGTCGCACTTAGGGCGAGAAAGCAAAAGACACAATTGATGGACGGAATGCAGAACAAATCAAAACATTCACCCACAGTTAAGAGATCTGGGTTAAATCCATCCTACTTTTGCTCACCATGCCACTCCAGTTTAGACCAGGCCATATGCAAATCAGTCTTTAACCTGTGCCTCATGGGAACAGTCCAGCCCAAACTGCTAAGCCAGGTCCTCCCTGGACCGGAAACAAGCTTCCTAGGACCGGTTTCGGGGTTTCACCCTTCTTCAGCCAGGATAGCTTGATTCCAGTGGCACAGTGAGCCCGAGACCCACGTCTGGGCATACCCGGTGCACTTAGGGCGAGAAAGCAAAGACACACAATTAATGGACGGAATGCAGAACAAATCAAAACATTCACCCCCAGTCAAGAGATCTGGGTTAAATCCATCATTCTTTTGTTCATTATGCCACCCCAGTTTAGATCTGGCCATATGCTCATCAGTCTTGACCCTGTGCCTCATGGAAACAGTCCAGCCCGAACTGCTAAGCCAGGTCCTCCCTGGACCGGAAACAAGCATCCTAGGATCGGTTTCGGGGTTTCACCCCTCTGCAGCCAGGTTAGCTTGATTCCAGTGGCACAGTGAGCCCGGGACCCACGTCTGGGCATACCCGGTGCACTTAGGGCGAGAAAGCAAAAGACACACAATTGATGGACGGAATGCAGAACAAATCAAAACATTCACCCCCAGTAAAGAGATCTGGGTTAAATCCATCATTCTTTTGCTCACCATGCCACCCCAGTTTGGACCTGGCAATATGCAAATCAGTCTTGACCCTGTGCCTCATGGGAACAGTCCAGCCCGAACTGCTAAGCCAGGTCCTCCCTGGACCGGAAACAAGCATCCTAGGACCTGTTTCGGGGTTTCACCACTCGTCAGCCAGGATAGCTTGATTCCAGTGGCACAGTGAGCCTGGGACCCACGTCTGGGCATACCCGGCGCACTTAAGGCGAGAAAGCAAAAGACATACAATTGATGGACGGAATGGAGAACAAATCAAAACATTCACCCCCAGTCAAGAGACCTGGGTTAAATCCATCATTCTTTTGCTCACCATGCCACCCCAGTTTAGACCTGGCAATATGCAAATCAGTCTTGACCCTGTGCCTCATGGGAACAGTCCAGCCCGAACTGCTAAGCCAGGTCCTCCCTGGACCGGAAACAAGCATCCTAGGACTGGTTTCGGGGTTTCACCCCTCTTCAGCCAGGATAGCTTGATTCCAGTGGCACAGTGAGCCCGGGACCCACGTCTGGGCATACCCGGCGCACTTAGGGGGAGAAAGCAAAAGACACACAATTGATGGACGGAATGCAGAACGAATCAAAACATTCACCCACAGTCAAGAGATCTGGGTTACATCCATCATTCTTTTGCTTACCATGCCAGCCCAGTTTAGACCTGGCCATATGCCAATCAGTCTTGACCCTGTGCCACATGGGAACAGTCCAGCCTAAACTGCTAAGCAAGGTCCTCCCTGGACCGGAAACAAGCATCCTAGTACCAGTTTCGGGGTTTCACCCTTCTTCAGCCAGGATAGCTTGATTCCAGTGGCACAGTGAGCCCGGGACCCACGTCTGGGCATACCAGGCGCACTTAGGGCGAGAAAGCAAAAGACACACAATTTATGGACGGAATGCAGAACAAATCAAAACATTCACCCCCAGCCAAGAGATCTGGGTTAAATCCATCATTCTTTTGCTCACCATGCCACCCCAGTTTACACCTGGCAATATGCAAATCAGTCTTGACCCCGTGCCTCATGGGAACAGTCCGGCCCGAACTGCTAAGCCAGGTCCTCCCTGGACTGGAAACAAGCATCCTAGGACCGGTTTCGGGGTTTCACCCCTCTTCAGCCAGGATAGCGTGATTCCAGTGGCATAGTGAGCCCGGGACGCACGTCTGGGCATACCCGGCGCACTTAGGGCGTGAAAGAAAAAGACACACAATTGATGGACGGAATGCAGAACAAATCAAAACATTCACCCCCAGTCAAGAAATCTGGGTTAAATCCATCATTCTTTTGCTAACCATACCACCCCAGTTTAGACCTGGCAATATGTAAATCAGTCTTGACTCTGTGCCTCATGGGAACAGTCCAGCCCAAACTGCTAAGCCAGGTCCTCCCTGGACCGGAAACAAGCATCCTAGGACCGGTTTCGGAGTTTCACCCCTCTTCAGCCAGGATAGCGTGATTCCAGTGGCATAGTGAGCCCGGGACGCACGTCTGGGCAAACCCGGCGCACTTAGGGCGAGAAAGCAAAAGACACACAATTGATGGACGGAATGCAGAAAAAATCAAAACATTCACCCCCAGTCAAGAGATCTGGGTTAAATCCATCATTCTTTTGCTAACCATACCACCCCAGTTTAGACCTGGCAATATGGAAATAAGTCTTGACTCTGTGCCTCATGGGAACAGTCCAGCCCGAACTCCTAAGCCAGGTCCTCCCTGGACCGGAAACAAGCATCCAAGGACCGGTTTCGGGGTTTCACCCCTCTTCAGCCAGGTTAGCTTGATTCCAGTGGAACAGTGAGCCCGGGACCCACGTCTGGGTATGCCCGGTGCACTTAGGGCGAGAAAGCAAAGACACACAATTGATGGACAGAATGCAGAACAAATCAAAACATTCACCCCCAGTCAAGAGATCTGGGTTAAATCCATCATTCTTTTGCTCACCATGCCACCCCAGTTTAGACCTGGCCATATGCAAATCAGTCTTGACCCTGTGCCTCATGGGAACAGTCCAGCCCGAACTGCTAAGCCAGGTTTTCCCTGGACCGAAAACAAGCATCCTAGGACCGGTTTCGGGGTTTCACCCCTCTGCAGCCAGGTTAGCTTGATTCCAGTGGCACAGTGAGCCCGGGACCCACGTCTGGGCATACCTGGTGCACTTAGGGCGAGAAAGCAAAAGACACACAATTAATGGACGGAATGCAGAACAAATCAAAACATTCACCCCCAGTCAAGAGATCTGGGTTAAATCCATCATTCTTTTGTTCACCATGCCACCCCAGTTTAGATCTGGCCATATGCTCATCAGTCTTGACCCTGTGCCTCATGGGAACAGTCCAGCCTGAACTGCTAAGCCAGGTCCTCCCTGGACCGGAAACAAGCATCCTAGGACCGGTTTCGGGGTTTCACCCCTCTTCAGCCAGGTTAGCTTGATTCCAGTGGCACAGTGAGCCCGGGACCCACGTCTGGGCATTCCCGGTGCACTTAGGGCGAGAAAGCAAAAGACACACAATTGATGGACAGAATGCAGAACAAATAAAAACATTCACCCCCAGTCAAGAGATCTGGGTTAAATCCATCATTCTTTTGCTCACCATGCCACCCCAGTTCAGACCTGGCAATAGGCAAATCAGTCTTGACCCTGTGCCTCATGGGAACAGTCCAGCCCGAGCTGCTAAGCCAGGTCCTCCCTGGACCGGAAATAAGCATCCTAGGACCGGTTTCAGGGTTTCATCCCTCTTCAGCCAGGATAGCTTGATTCCAGTGGCACAGTGAGCCCAGGACCCACGTCTGGGCATACCCGGCGCACTTAGGGTGAGAAAGCAAAAGACACAATTGATGGACGGAATGCAGAACAAATCAAAACATTCACCCACAGTCAAGAGATCTGGGTTAAATCCATCATTCTTTTCCTCACCATGCCACTCCAGTTTAGACCAGGCCATATGCAAATCAGTCTTGACCCTGTGCCTCATGGGAACAGTCCAGCCCAAACTGCTAAGCCAGGTCCTCCCTGGACCGGAAACAAGCATCCTAAGACCGGTTTCGGGGTTTCACCCTTCTTCAGCCAGGATAGCTTGATTCGAGTGGCACAGTGAGCCCGAGACCCACGTCTGGGCATACCCGGCGCACTTAGGGCGAGAAAGCAAAAGACACACAATTAATGGACGGAATGCAGAACAAATCAAAACATTCACCCCCAGTCAAGAGATCTGGGTTAAATCCATCATTCTTTTGTTCACCATGCCACCCCAGTTTAGATCTGGCCATATGCTCATCAGTCTTGACCCTGTGCCTCATGGAAACAGTCCAGCCCGAACTGCTAAGCCAGGTCCTCCCTGGACCGGAAACAAGCATCCTAGGACCGGTTTCGGGGTTTCACCCCTCTGCAGCCAGGTTAGCTTGATTCCAGTGGCACAGTGAGCCCGGGACCCACGTCTGGGCATACCCGGCGCAATTAGGGCGAGAAAGCCAAAGACACACAATTAATGGACGGAATGCAGAACAAATCAAAACATTCACCCCCAGTCAAGAGATCTGGGTTAAATCCATCATTCTTTTGTTCACCTTGCCACCCCACTTTAGATCTGGCCATATGCTCATCAGTCTTGACCCTGTGCCTCATGGGAACAGTCCAGCCCAAACTGCTAAGCAAGGTCCTCCCTGGACCGGAAACAAGCATCCTAGTACCAGTTTCGGGGTTTCACCCTTCTTCAGCCAGGATAGCTTGATTCCAGTGGCACAGTGAGCCCGGGACCCACGTCTGGGCATACCAGGCGCACTTAGGGCGAGAAAGCAAAAGACACACAATTTATGGACGGAGAGCAGAACAAATCAAAACATTCACCCCCAGCCAAGAGATCTGGGTTAAATCCATCATTCTTTTGCTCACCATGCCACCCCAGTTTAGATCTGGCCATATGCAAATCAGTCTTGACCCTGTGCCTCATGGGGACAGTCCAGCCTGAACTGCTAAGCCAGGTCCTCCCTGGACCGGAAACAAGCATCCTAGGACCGGTTTCGGGGTTTCACCCCTCGTCAGCCAGGATAGCTTGATTCCAGTGGCACAGTGAGCCCGGGACCCACGTCTGGGCATACCCGGTGCACTTAGGGCGAGAAAGCAAAAGACATACAATTGATGGACGGAATGGAGAACAAATCAAAACATTCACCCCCAGTCACGAGATCTGGGTTAAATCCATCATTCTTTTGCTCACCATGCCACCCCAGTTTAGACCTGGCCATATGCAAATCAGTCTTGACCCTGTGCCTCATGGGAACAGTCCAGCCCGAACTGCTAAGCCAGGTCCTCCCTGGACCGGAAACAAGCATCCTAGGACCGGTTTGGGGGTCTCACCCTTCTTCAGCCAGGATAGCTTGATTCCAGTGGCACAGTGAGGCCGGGACCCACATGTGGGCATACCCGGCGCACTTAGGGCGAGAAAGCAAAAGACACACAATTAATGGACGGAATGCAGAACAAATCAAAACATTCACCCCCAGTCAAGAGATCTGGGTTAAATCCATCATTCTTTTGTTCACCATGCCACCCCAGTTTAGATCTGGCCATATGGAAATCAGTCTTGACTCTGTGCCTCATGGGAACAGCCCAGCCCACACTGCTAAGCCAGGTCCTCCCTGGACCGGAAACAAGCATCCTAGGAGAGGTTTCGGAGTATCACCCCTCTTCAGCCAGGATAGCGTGATTCCAGTGGCATAGTGAGCCCGGGACGCACATCTGGGCATACCCGGCGCACTTAGGGCGAGAAAGCAAAAGACACACAATTGATGGACGGAATGCAGAACAAATCAAAACATTCACCCCCAGTCAAGAGATCTGGGTTAAATCCATCGTTCTTTTGCTCACCATGCCACCCCAGTTTAGACCTGGCCATATGCAAATCAGTCTTGACCCTGTGTCTCATGGAAACAGTCCAGCCCGAAATGCTAAGCCAGGTCCTCCCTGTACCAGAAACAAGCATCCTAGGACCGGTTTCGGGGTTTCACCCCTCTGCAGCCAGGTTAGCTTGATTCCAGTGGCACAGTGAGCCCGGGACCCACGTCTGGGCATACCCGGTGCACTTAGGGCGAGAAAGCAAAGACACACAATTGATGGACGGAATGCAGAACAAATCAAAACATTCACCCCCAGTCAAGAGATCTGGGTTAAATCCATCATACTTTTGCTCACCATGCCACCCCAGTTTATACCTGGCCATATGCAAATCAGTCTTGACCCTGTGCCTCATGGGAACAGTCCAGCCCGAACTGCTAAGCCAGGTCCTCCCTGGACAGGAAACAAGCATCCTAGGACCGGTTTCGGGGTCTCACCCTTCTTCAGCCAGGATAGCTTGATTCCAGTGGCACAGTGAGGCCGGGACCCACATCTGGGCATACCCGGCGCACTTAGGGCGAGAAAGCAAAAGACACACAATTAATGGACGAAATGTAGAACAAATCAAAACATTCACCCCCAGTCAAGAGATCTGGGTTAAATCCATCATTCTTTTGTTCACCATGCCACCCCAGTTTAGATCTGGCCATATGCTCATCAGTCTTGACCCTGTGCCTCATGGAAACAGTCCAGCCCGAACTGCTAAGCAAGGTCCTCCCTGGACCGGAAACAAGCATCCTAGGACCGTTTTCAGGGTTTCACCCCTCTGCAGCCAGGTTAGCTTGATTCCAGTGGCACAGTGAGCAGGGGACCCACGTCTGGGCATACCCGCTGCACTTAGGGCAAGAAAGCAAAGACACACAATTGATGGACGGAATGCAGAACAAATCAAAACATTCACCCCCAGTCAAGAGATCTGGGTTAAATCCATCATACTTTTGCTCACCATGCCACTCCAGTTTAGACCAGGCCATATGCAAATCAGTCTTGACCCTGTGCCTCATGGGAACAGTCCAGCCCAAACTGCTAAGCCAGGTCATCCCTGGACCGGAAACAGGCATCCTAGGACCGGTTTTGGGGTTTCACCCCTCTTCAGCCAGGATAGCTTGATTCCAGTGGCACAGTGAGCCCGGGACCCACGTCTGGGCATACCTGGCGCACTTAGGGCGTGAAAGAAAAAGACATACAATTGATGGTTGGAATGCAGAACAAATCAAAACATTCACCCCCAGTCAAGAAATCTGGGTTAAATCCATAATTCTTTTGCTAACCATACCACCCCAGTTTAGACCTGGTAATATGGAAATCAGTCTTGACTCTGTGCCTCATGGGAACAGCCCAGCCCAAACTGCTAAGTCAGGTCATCCCTGGACCGGAAACAAGCATCCTAGGACCGGTTTCGGAGTTTCACCCCTCTTCAGCCAGGATAGCGTGATTCCAGTGGCATAGTGAGCCCGGGACGCACATCTGGGCATACCCGGCGCACTTAGGGCGAGAAAGCAAAAGACACACAATTGATGGACGGAATGCAGAACAAATCAAAACATTCACCCCCAGTCGAGAGATCTGGGTTAAATCCATCATTCTTTTGCTCACCATGCCACCCCAGTTTAGATCTGGCCATATGCAAATCAGTCTTGACCCTGTGCCTCATGGGGACAGTCCAGCCTGAAGTGCTAAGCCAGGTCCTCCCTGGACCGGAAACAAGCATCCTAGGACCGGTTTCCGGGTTTCACCCCTCTTCGGCCAGGTTAGCTTGATTCCAGTGGCACAGTGAGCCCAGGACCCACGTCTGGGAATACCCGTCGCACTTAGGGCGAGAAAGCAAAAGACACAATTGATGGACGGAATGCAGAACAAATCAAAACATTCACCCACAGTCAAGAGATCTGGGTTAAATCCATCATACTTTTGCTCACCATGCCACTCCAGTTTAGACCAGGCCATATGCAAATCAGTCTTTACCCTGTGCCTCATGGGAACAGTCCAGCCCAAACTGCTAAGCCAGGTCCTCCCTGGACCGGAAACAAGCATCCTACGACCGGTTTCGGGGTTTCACCCTTCTTCAGCCAGGATAGCTTGATTCCAGTGGCACAGTGAGCCCGAGACCCACGTCTGGGCATACCCGGCGCACTTAGGGCGAGAAAGCCAAAGACACACAATTAATGGACGGAATGCAGAACAAATCAAAACATTCACCCCCAGTCAAGAGATCTGGGTTAAATCCATCATTCTTTAGTTCACCATGCCACCCCAGTTTAGATCTGGCCATATGCTCATCAGTCTTGACCCTGTGCCTCATGGAAACAGTCCAGCCCGAACTGCTAAGCCAGGTCCTCCCTGGACCGGAAACAATCATCCTAGGACCGGTTTCGGGGTTTCACCCCTCTGCAGCCAGGTTAGCTTGATTCCAGTGGCACAGTGAGCCCGGGACCCACGTCTGGGCATTCCCGGTGCACTTAGGGCGAGAAAGCAAAAGACACACAATTGATGGACGGAATGCAGAACAAATCAAAACATTCACCCCCAGTCAAGAGATCTGGGTTAAATCCATAATTCTTTTGCTCACCATGCCACCCCAGTTTAGACCTGTCAATATGCAAATCAATATTGACCCTGTGCCTCATGGGAACAGTCCAGCCCGAGCTGCTAAGCCAGGTCCTCCCTGGACCGGAAATAAGCATCCTAGGACCGGTTTTGGGGTTTCATCCCTCTTCAGCCAGGCTATCTTGATTCCAGTGGCACAGTGAGCCCAGGACCCACGTCTGGGCATACCCGGCGCACTTAGGGTGAGAAAGCAAAAGACACAATTGATGGACGGAATGCAGAACAAATCAAAACATTCACCCACAGTCAAGAGATCTGGGTTAAATCCATCATTCTTTTCCTCACCATGCCACTCCAGTTTAGACCAGGCCATATGCAAATCAGTCTTGACCCTGTGCCTCATGGGAACAGTCCAGCCCAAACTGCTAAGCCAGGTCCTCCCTGGACCAGAGACAAGCATCCTAGGACCGGTTTCGGGGTTTCACCCTTCTTCAGCCAGGATAGCTTGATTCCAGTGGCACAGTGAGCCCGGGACCCACGTCTGGGCATACCCGGCGCACTTAGGGCGAGAAAGCCAAAGACACACAATTAATGGACGGAATGCAGAACAAATCAAAACATTCACCCCCAGTCAAGAGATCTGGGTTAAATCCATCATTCTTTTGTTCACCATGCCACCCCACTTTAGATCTGGCCATATGCTCATCAGTCTTGACCCTGTGCCTCATGGAAACAGTCCAGCCCGAACTGCTAAGCCAGGTCCTCCCTGGACCGGAAACAAGCATCCTAGGACCGGTTTCAGGGTTTCATCCCTCTTCAGCCAGGATAGCTTGATTCCAGTGGCACAGTGAGCCCAGGACCCACGTCTGGGCATACCCGGCGCGCTTAGGGTGAGAAAGCAAAAGACACAATTGATGGACGGAATGCAGAACAAATCAAAACATTCACCCACAGTCAAGAGATCTGGGTTAAATCCATCATTCTTTTCCTCACCATGCCTCTCCAGTTTAGACCAGGCCATATGCAAATCAGTCTTGACCCTGTGCCTCATGGGAACAGTCCAGCCCAAACTGCTAAGCCAGGTCCTCCCTGGACCGGAAACAAGCATCCTAGGACCGGTTTCGGGGTTTCACCCTTCTTCAGCCAGGATAGCTTGATTCCAGTGGCACAGTGAGCCCGAGACCCACGTCTGGGCATACCCGGCGCACTTAGGGCGAGAAAGCAAAAGACACACAATGAATGGACGGAATGCAGAACAAATCAAAACATTCACCCCCAGTCAAGAGATCTGGGTTAAATCCATCATTCTTTTGTTCACCATGCCACCCCACTTTAGATCTGGCCATATGCTCATCAGTCTTGACCCTGTGCCTCATGGAAACAGTCCAGCCCGAACTGCTAAGCCAGGTCCTCCCTGGACCGGAAACAAGCATCCTAGGACCGGTTTCGGGGTTTCACCCCTCTGCAGCCAGGTTAGCTTGATTCCAGTGGCACAGTGAGCCCGGGACCCACGTCTGGGCATACCCGGCGCACTTAGGGCGAGAAAGCCAAAGGCACACAATTAATGGACGGAATGCAGAACAAATCAAAACATTCACCCCCAGTCAAGAGATCTGGGTTAAATCCATCATTCTTTTGCTCACCATGCCACCCCAGTTTGGACCTGGCAATATGCAAATCAGTCTTGACCCTGTGCCTCATGGGAACAGTCCAGCCCGAACTGCTAAGCCAGGTCCTCCCTGGACCGGAAACAAGCATCCTAGGACCTGTTTCGGGGTTTCACCACTCGTCAGCCATGATAGCTTGATTCCAGTGGCACAGTGAGCCTGGGACCCACGTCTGGGCATACCCGGCGCACTTAAGGCGAGAAAGCAAAAGACATACAATTGATGGACGGAATGGAGAACAAATCAAAACATTCACCCCCAGTCAAGAGACCTGGGTTAAATCCATCATTCTTTTGCTCACCATGCCACCCCAGTTTAGACCTGGCAATATGCAAATCAGTCTTGACCCTGTGCCTCATGGGAACAGTCCAGCCCGAACTGCTAAGCCAGGTCCTCCCTGGACCGGAAACAAGCATCCTAGGACTGGTTTCGGGGTTTCACCCCTCTTCAGCCAGGATAGCTTGATTCCAGTGGCACAGTGAGCCCGGGACCCACGTCTGGGCATACCCGGCGCACTTAGGGGGAGAAAGCAAAAGACACACAATTGATGGACGGAATGCAGAACGAATCAAAACATTCACCCACAGTCAAGAGATCTGGGTTACATCCATCATTCTTTTGCTTACCATGCCAGCCCAGTTTAGACCTGGCCATATGCCAATCAGTCTTGACCCTGTGCCACATGGGAACAGTCCAGCCTAAACTGCTAAGCAAGGTCCTCCCTGGACCGGAAACAAGCATCCTAGTACCAGTTTCGGGGTTTCACCCTTCTTCAGCCAGGATAGCTTGATTCCAGTGGCACAGTGAGCCCGGGACCCACGTCTGGGCATACCAGGCGCACTTAGGGCGAGAAAGCAAAAGACACACAATTTATGGACGGAATGCAGAACAAATCAAAACATTCACCCCCAGCCAAGAGATCTGGGTTAAATCCATCATTCTTTTGCTCACCATGCCACCCCAGTTTACACCTGGCAATATGCAAATCAGTCTTGACCCGGTGCCTCATGGGAACAGTCCGGCCCGAACTGCTAAGCCAGGTCCTCCCTGGACTGGAAACAAGCATCCTAGGACCGGTTTCGGGGTTTCACCCCTCTTCAGCCAGGATAGCGTGATTCCAGTGGCATAGTGAGCCCGGGACGCACGTCTGGGCATACCCGGCGCACTTAGGGCGTGAAAGAAAAAGACACACAATTGATGGACGGAATGCAGAACAAATCAAAACATTCACCCCCAGTCAAGAAATCTGGGTTAAATCCATCATTCTTTTGCTAACCATACCACCCCAGTTTAGACCTGGCAATATGTAAATCAGTCTTGACTCTGTGCCTCATGGGAACAGTCCAGCCCAAACTGCTAAGCCAGGTCCTCCCTGGACCGGAAACAAGCATCCTAGGACCGGTTTCGGAGTTTCACCCCTCTTCAGCCAGGATAGCGTGATTCCAGTGGCATAGTGAGCCCGGGACGCACGTCTGGGCAAACCCGGCGCACTTAGGGCGAGAAAGCAAAAGACACACAATTGATGGACGGAATGCAGAAAAAATCAAAACATTCACCCCCAGTCAAGAGATCTGGGTTAAATCCATCATTCTTTTGCTAACCATACCACCCCAGTTTAGACCTGGCAATATGGAAATAAGTCTTGACTCTGTGCCTCATGGGAACAGTCCAGCCCGAACTCCTAAGCCAGGTCCTCCCTGGACCGGAAACAAGCATCCTAGGACCGGTTTCGGGGTTTCACCCCTCTGCAGCCAGGTTAGCTTGATTCCAGTGGCACAGTGAGCCCGGGACCCACGTCTGGGCATACCTGGTGCACTTAGGGCGAGAAAGCAAAAGACACACAATTAATGGACGGAATGCAGAACAAATCAAAACATTCACCCCCAGTCAAGAGATCTGGGTTAAATCCATCATTCTTTTGTTCACCATGCCACCCCAGTTTAGATCTGGCCATATGCTCATCAGTCTTGACCCTGTGCCTCATGGGAACAGTCCAGCCTGAACTGCTAAGCCAGGTCCTTCCTGGACCGGAAACAAGCATCCTAGGACCGGTTTCGGGGTTTCACCCCTCTTCAGCCAGGTTAGCTTGATTCCAGTGGCACAGTGAGCCCGGGACCCACGTCTGGGCATTCCCGGTGCACTTAGGGCGAGAAAGCAAAAGACACACAATTGATGGACAGAATGCAGAACAAATAAAAACATTCACCCCCAGTCAAGAGATCTGGGTTAAATCCATCATTCTTTTGCTCACCATGCCACCCCAGTTCAGACCTGGCAATAGGCAAATCAGTCTTGACCCTGTGCCTCATGGGAACAGTCCAGCCCGAGCTGCTAAGCCAGGTCCTCCCTGGACCGGAAATAAGCATCCTAGGACCGGTTTCAGGGTTTCATCCCTCTTCAGCCAGGATAGCTTGATTCCAGTGGCACAGTGAGCCCAGGACCCACGTCTGGGCATACCCGGCGCACTTAGGGTGAGAAAGCAAAAGACACAATTGATGGACGGAATGCAGAACAAATCAAAACATTCACCCACAGTCAAGAGATCTGGGTTAAATCCATCATTCTTTTCCTCACCATGCCACTCCAGTTTAGACCAGGCCATATGCAAATCAGTCTTGACCCTGTGCCTCATGGGAACAGTCCAGCCCAAACTGCTAAGCCAGGTCCTCCCTGGACCGGAAACAAGCATCCTAAGACCGGTTTCGGGGTTTCACCCTTCTTCAGCCAGGATAGCTTGATTCGAGTGGCACAGTGAGCCCGAGACCCACGTCTGGGCATACCCGGCGCACTTAGGGCGAGAAAGCAAAAGACACACAATTAATGGACGGAATGCAGAACAAATCAAAACATTCACCCCCAGTCAAGAGATCTGGGTTAAATCCATCATTCTTTTGTTCACCATGCCACCCCAGTTTAGATCTGGCCATATGCTCATCAGTCTTGACCCTGTGCCTCATGGAAACAGTCCAGCCCGAACTGCTAAGCCAGGTCCTCCCTGGACCGGAAACAAGCATCCTAGGACCGGTTTCGGGGTTTCACCCCTCTGCAGCCAGGTTAGCTTGATTCCAGTGGCACAGTGAGCCCGGGACCCACGTCTGGGCATACCCGGCGCACTTAGGGCGAGAAAGCCAAAGACACACAATTAATGGACGGAATGCAGAACAAATCAAAACATTCACCCCCAGTCAAGAGATCTGGGTTAAATCCATCATTCTTTTGTTCACCTTGCCACCCCACTTTAGATCTGGCCATATGCTCATCAGTCTTGACCCTGTGCCTCATGGGAACAGTCCAGCCCAAACTGCTAAGCAAGGTCCTCCCTGGACCGGAAACAAGCATCCTAGTACCAGTTTCGGGGTTTCACCCTTCTTCAGCCAGGATAGCTTGATTCCAGTGGCACAGTGAGCCCGGGACCCACGTCTGGGCATACCAGGCGCACTTAGGGCGAGAAAGCAAAAGACACACAATTTATGGACGGAGAGCAGAACAAATCAAAACATTCACCCCCAGCCAAGAGATCTGGGTTAAATCCATCATTCTTTTGCTCACCATGCCACCCCAGTTTAGATCTGGCCATATGCAAATCAGTCTTGACCCTGTGCCTCATGGGGACAGTCCAGCCTGAACTGCTAAGCCAGGTCCTCCCTGGACCGGAAACAAGCATCCTAGGACCGGTTTCGGGGTTTCACCCCTCGTCAGCCAGGATAGCTTGATTCCAGTGGCACAGTGAGCCCGGGACCCACGTCTGGGCATACCCGGTGCACTTAGGGCGAGAAAGCAAAAGACATACAATTGATGGACGGAATGGAGAACAAATCAAAACATTCACCCCCAGTCACGAGATCTGGGTTAAATCCATCATTCTTTTGCTCACCATGCCACCCCAGTTTAGACCTGGCCATATGCAAATCAGTCTTGACCCTGTGCCTCATGGGAACAGTCCAGCCCGAACTGCTAAGCCAGGTCCTCCCTGGACCGGAAACAAGCATCCTAGGACCGGTTTGGGGGTCTCACCCTTCTTCAGCCAGGATAGCTTGATTCCAGTGGCACAGTGAGGCCGGGACCCACATGTGGGCATACCCGGCGCACTTAGGGCGAGAAAGCAAAAGACACACAATTAATGGACGGAATGCAGAACAAATCAAAACATTCACCCCCAGTCAAGAGATCTGGGTTAAATCCATCATTCTTTTGTTCACCATGCCACCCCAGTTTAGATCTGGCCATATGGAAATCAGTCTTGACTCTGTGCCTCATGGGAACAGCCCAGCCCACACTGCTAAGCCAGGTCCTCCCTGGACCGGAAACAAGCATCCTAGGAGAGGTTTCGGAGTTTCACCCCTCTTCAGCCAGGATAGCGTGATTCCAGTGGCATAGTGAGCCCGGGACGCACATCTGGGCATACCCGGCGCACTTAGGGCGAGAAAGCAAAAGACACACAATTGATGGACGGAATGCAGAACAAATCAAAACATTCACCCCCAGTCAAGAGATCTGGGTTAAATCCATCGTTCTTTTGCTCACCATGCCACCCCAGTTTAGACCTGGCCATATGCAAATCAGTCTTGACCCTGTGTCTCATGGAAACAGTCCAGCCCGAAATGCTAAGCCAGGTCCTCCCTGTACCAGAAACAAGCATCCTAGGACCGGTTTCGGGGTTTCACCCCTCTGCAGCCAGGTTAGCTTGATTCCAGTGGCACAGTGAGCCCGGGACCCACGTCTGGGCATACCCGGTGCACTTAGGGCGAGAAAGCAAAGACACACAATTGATGGACGGAATGCAGAACAAATCAAAACATTCACCCCCAGTCAAGAGATCTGGGTTAAATCCATCATACTTTTGCTCACCATGCCACCCCAGTTTATACCTGGCCATATGCAAATCAGTCTTGACCCTGTGCCTCATGGGAACAGTCCAGCCCGAACTGCTAAGCCAGGTCCTCCCTGGACAGGAAACAAGCATCCTAGGACCGGTTTCGGGGTCTCACCCTTCTTCAGCCAGGATAGCTTGATTCCAGTGGCACAGTGAGGCCGGGACCCACATCTGGGCATACCCGGCGCACTTAGGGCGAGAAAGCAAAAGACACACAATTAATGGACGAAATGTAGAACAAATCAAAACATTCACCCCCAGTCAAGAGATCTGGGTTAAATCCATCATTCTTTTGTTCACCATGCCACCCCAGTTTAGATCTGGCCATATGCTCATCAGTCTTGACCCTGTGCCTCATGGAAACAGTCCAGCCCGAACTGCTAAGCAAGGTCCTCCCTGGACCGGAAACAAGCATCCTAGGACCGTTTTCAGGGTTTCACCCCTCTGCAGCCAGGTTAGCTTGATTCCAGTGGCACAGTGAGCAGGGGACCCACGTCTGGGCATACCCGCTGCACTTAGGGCAAGAAAGCAAAGACACACAATTGATGGACGGAATGCAGAACAAATCAAAACATTCACCCCCAGTCAAGAGATCTGGGTTAAATCCATCATACTTTTGCTCACCATGCCACTCCAGTTTAGACCAGGCCATATGCAAATCAGTCTTGACCCTGTGCCTCATGGGAACAGTCCAGCCCAAACTGCTAAGCCAGGTCATCCCTGGACCGGAAACAGGCATCCTAGGACCGGTTTTGGGGTTTCACCCCTCTTCAGCCAGGATAGCTTGATTCCAGTGGCACAGTGAGCCCGGGACCCACGTCTGGGCATACCTGGCGCACTTAGGGCGTGAAAGAAAAAGACATACAATTGATGGTTGGAATGCAGAACAAATCAAAACATTCACCCCCAGTCAAGAAATCTGGGTTAAATCCATAATTCTTTTGCTAACCATACCACCCCAGTTTAGACCTGGTAATATGGAAATCAGTCTTGACTCTGTGCCTCATGGGAACAGCCCAGCCCAAACTGCTAAGTCAGGTCATCCCTGGACCGGAAACAAGCATCCTAGGACCGGTTTCGGAGTTTCACCCCTCTTCAGCCAGGATAGCGTGATTCCAGTGGCATAGTGAGCCCGGGACGCACATCTGGGCATACCCGGCGCACTTAGGGCGAGAAAGCAAAAGACACACAATTGATGGACGGAATGCAGAACAAATCAAAACATTCACCCGCAGTCGAGAGAACTGGGTTAAATCCATCATTCTTTTGCTCACCATGCCACCCCAGTTTAGATCTGGCCATATGCAAATCAGTCTTGACCCTGTGCCTCATGGGGACAGTCCAGCCTGAAGTGCTAAGCCAGGTCCTCCCTGGACCGGAAACAAGCATCCTAGGACCGGTTTCCGGGTTTCACCCCTCTTCGGCCAGGTTAGCTTGATTCTAGTGGCACAGTGAGCCCAGGACCCACGTCTGGGAATACCCGTCGCACTTAGGGCGAGAAAGCAAAAGACACAATTGATGGACGGAATGCAGAACAAATCAAAACATTCACCCACAGTCAAGAGATCTGGGTTAAATCCATCATACTTTTGCTCACCATGCCACTCCAGTTTAGACCAGGCCATATGCAAATCAGTCTTTACCCTGTGCCTCATGGGAACAGTCCAGCCCAAACTGCTAAGCCAGGTCCTCCCTGGACCGGAAACAAGCATCCTACGACCGGTTTCGGGGTTTCACCCTTCTTCAGCCAGGATAGCTTGATTCCAGTGGCACAGTGAGCCCGAGACCCACGTCTGGGCATACCCGGCGCACTTAGGGCGAGAAAGCCAAAGACACACAATTAATGGACGGAATGCAGAACAAATCAAAACATTCACCCCCAGTCAAGAGATCTGGGTTAAATCCATCATTCTTTAGTTCACCATGCCACCCCAGTTTAGATCTGGCCATATGCTCATCAGTCTTGACCCTGTGCCTCATGGAAACAGTCCAGCCCGAACTGCTAAGCCAGGTCCTCCCTGGACCGGAAACAATCATCCTAGGACCGGTTTCGGGGTTTCACCCCTCTGCAGCCAGGTTAGCTTGATTCCAGTGGCACAGTGAGCCCGGGACCCACGTCTGGGCATTCCCGGTGCACTTAGGGCGAGAAAGCAAAAGACACACAATTGATGGACGGAATGCAGAACAAATCAAAACATTCACCCCCAGTCAAGAGATCTGGGTTAAATCCATAATTCTTTTGCTCACCATGCCACCCCAGTTTAGACCTGTCAATATGCAAATCAATATTGACCCTGTGCCTCATGGGAACAGTCCAGCCCGAGCTGCTAAGCCAGGTCCTCCCTGGACCGGAAATAAGCATCCTAGGACCGGTTTTGGGGTTTCATCCCTCTTCAGCCAGGATATCTTGATTCCAGTGGCACAGTGAGCCCAGGACCCACGTCTGGGCATACCCGGCGCACTTAGGGTGAGAAAGCAAAAGACACAATTGATGGACGGAATGCAGAACAAATCAAAACATTCACCCACAGTCAAGAGATCTGGGTTAAATCCATCATTCTTTTCCTCACCATGCCATTCCAGTTTAGACCAGGCCATATGCAAATCAGTCTTGACCCTGTGCCTCATGGGAACAGTCCAGCCCAAACTGCTAAGCCAGGTCCTCCCTGGACCGGAGACAAGCATCCTAGGACCGGTTTCGGGGTTTCACCCTTCTTCAGCCAGGATAGCTTGATTCCAGTGGCACAGTGAGCCCGGGACCCACGTCTGGGCATACCCGGCGCACTTAGGGCGAGAAAGCCAAAGACACACAATTAATGGACGGAATGCAGAACAAATCAAAACATTCACCCCCAGTCAAGAGATCTGGGTTAAATCCATCATTCTTTTGTTCACCATGCCACCCCACTTTAGATCTGGCCATATGCTCATCAGTCTTGACCCTGTGCCTCATGGAAACAGTCCAGCCCGAACTGCTAAGCCAGGTCCTCCCTGGACCGGAAACAAGCATCCTAGGACCGGTTTCGGGGTTTCACCCCTCTTCAGCCAGGATAGCTTGATTCCAGTGGCACAGTGAGCCCGGGACCCACGTCTGGGCATACCCGGAGCACTTAGGGCGAGAAAGCAAAAGACACACAATTGATGGACGGAATGCAGAACAAATCAAAACATTCACCCACAGTCAAGAGATCTGGGTTACATCCATCATTCTTTTGCTCACCATGCCACCCCAGTTTAGACCTGGCCATATGCCAATCAGTCTTGACCCTGTGCCTCATGGGAACAGTCCAGCCCAAACTGCTAAGCAAGGTCCTCCCTGGACCGGAAACAAGCATCCTAGTACCAGTTTCGGGGTTTCACCCTTCTTCAGCCAGGATAGCTTGATTCCAGTGGCACAGTGAGCCCGGGACCCACGTCTGGGCATACCAGGCGCACTTAGGGCGAGAAAGCAAAAGACACACAATTTATGGACGGAATGCAGAACAAATCAAAACATTCACCCCCAGCCAAGAGATCTGGGTTAAATCCATCATTCTTTTGCTCACCATGCCACCCCAGTTTAGATCTGGCCATATGCAAATCAGTCTTGACCCTGTGCCTCATGGGGACAGTCTAGCCTGAACTGCTAAGCCAGGTCCTCCCTGGACCGGAAACAAGCATCCTAGGACCGGTTTCGGGGTTTCACCCCTCGTCAGCCAGGATAGCTTGATTCCAGTGGCACAGTGAACCCGGGACCCACGTCTGGGCATACCCGGTGCACTTAGGGCGAGAAAGCAAAAGACATACAATTGATGGACGGAATGGAGAACAAATCAAAACATTCACCCCCAGTCAAGAGATCTGGGTTAAATCCATCATTCTTTTGCTCACCATGCCACCCCAGTTTAGATCTGGCCATATGCAAATCAGTCTTGACCCTGTGCCTCATGGGGACAGTCCAGCCTGAAGTGCTAAGCCAGGTCCTCACTGGACCGGAAACAAGCATCCTAGGACCGGTTTTGGGGTTTCACCCCTCTTCAGCCAGGTTAGCTTGATTCCAGTGGCACAGTGAGCCCAGGACCCACGTCTGGGAATACCCGTCGCACTTAGGGCGAGAAAGCAAAAGACACAATTGATGGACGGAATGCAGAACAAATCAAAACATTCACCCACAGTCAAGAGATCTGGGTTAAATCCATCATACTTTTGCTCACCATGCCACTCCAGTTTAGACCAGGCCATATGCAAATCAGTCTTTACCCTGTGCCTCATGGGAACAGTCCAGCCCAAACTGCTAAGCCAGGTCCTCCCTGGACCGGAAACAAGCATCCTACGACCGGTTTCGGGGTTTCACCCTTCTTCAGCCAGGATAGCTTGATTCCAGTGGCACAGTGAGCCCGAGACCCACGTCTGGGCATATCCGGCGCACTTAGGGCGAGAAAGCCAAAGACACACAATTAATGGACGGAATGCAGAACAAATCAAAACATTCACCCCCAGTCAAGAGATCTGGGTTAAATCCATCATTCTTTTGTTCACCATGCCACCCCAGTTTAGATCTGGCCATATGCTCATCAGTCTTGACCCTGTGCCTCATGGAAACAGTCCAGCCCGAACTGCTAAGCCAGGTCCTCCCTGGACCGGAAACAATCATCCTAGGACCGGTTTCGGGGTTTCACCCCTCTGCAGCCAGGTTAGCTTGATTCCAGTGGCACAGTGAGCCCGGGACCCACGTCTGGGCATACCCGGTGCACTTAGGGCGAGAAAGCAAAAGACACACAATTGATGGGCGGAATGCAGAACAAATCAAAACATTCACCCCCAGTCAAGAGATCTGGGTTAAATCCATAATTCTTCTGCTCACCATGCCACCCCAGTTTAGACCTGTCAATATACAAATCAATATTGACCCTGTGCCTCATGGGAACAGTCCAGCCCGAGCTGCTAAGCCAGGTCCTCCCTGGACCAGAAATAAGCATCCTAGGACCTGTTTCGGGGTTTCATCCCTCTTCAGCCAGGATAGCTTGATTCCAGTGGCACAGTGAGCCCAGGACCCACGTCTGGGCATACCCGGCGCACTTAGGGTGAGAAAGCAAAAGACACAATTGATGGACGGAATGCAGAACAAATCAAAACATTCACCCACAGTCAAGAGATCTGGGTTAAATCCATCATTCTTTTCCTCACCATGCCTCTCCAGTTTAGACCAGGCCATATGCAAATCAGTCTTGACCCTGTGCCTCATGGGAACAGTCCAGCCCAAACTGCTAAGCCAGGTCCTCCCTGGACCGGAAACAAGCATCCTAGGACCGGTTTCGGGGTTTCACCCTTCTTCAGCCAGGATAGCTTGATTCCAGTGGCACAGTGAGCCCGAGACCCACGTCTGGGCATACCCGGCGCACTTAGGGCGAGAAAGCCAAAGACACACAATTAATGGACGGAATGCAGAACAAATCAAAACATTCACCCCCAGTCAAGAGATCTGGGTTAAATCCATCATTCTTTTGTTCACCATGCCACCCCACTTTAGATCTGGCCATATGCTCATCAGTCTTGACCCTGTGCCTCATGGAAACAGTCCAGCCCAAACTGCTAAGCCAGGTCCTCCCTGGACCGGAAACAAGCATCCTAGGACCGGTTTCGGGGTTTCACCCCTCTTCAGCCAGGATAGCTTGATTCCAGTGGCACAGTGAGCCCGGGACCCACGTCTGGGCATACCCGGCGCACTTAGGGCGAGAAAGCCAAAGACACACAATTAATGGACGGAATGCAGAACAAATCAAAACATTCACCCCCAGTCAAGAGATCTGGGTTAAATCCATCATTCTTTTGTTCACCATGCCACCCCACTTTAGATCTGGCCATATGCTCATCAGTCTTGACCCTGTGCCTCATGGAAACAGTCCAGCCCGAACTGCTAAGCCAGGTCCTCCCTGGACCGGAAACAAGCATCCTAGGACCGGTTTCGGGGTTTCACCCCTCTTCAGCCAGGATAGCTTGATTCCAGTGGCACAGTGAGCCCGGGACCCACGTCTGGGCATACCCGGAGCACTTAGGGCGAGAAAGCAAAAGACACACAATTGATGGACGGAATGCAGAACAAATCAAAACATTCACCCACAGTCAAGAGATCTGGGTTACATCCATCATTCTTTTGCTCACCATGCCACCCCAGTTTAGACCTGGCCATATGCCAATCAGTCTTGACCCTGTGCCTCATGGGAACAGTCCAGCCCAAACTGCTAAGCAAGGTCCTCCCTGGACCGGAAACAAGCATCCTAGTACCAGTTTCGGGGTTTCACCCTTCTTCAGCCAGGATAGCTTGATTCCAGTGGCACAGTGAGCCCGGGACCCACGTCTGGGCATACCAGGCGCACTTAGGGCGAGAAAGCAAAAGACACACAATTTATGGACGGAATGCAGAACAAATCAAAACATTCACCCCCAGCCAAGAGATCTGGGTTAAATCCATCATTCTTTTGCTCACCATGCCACCCCAGTTTAGATCTGGCCATATGCAAATCAGTCTTGACCCTGTGCCTCAGGGGGACAGTCTAGCCTGAACTGGTAAGCCAGGTCCTCCCTGGACCGGAAACAAGCATCCTAGGACCGGTTTCGGGGTTTCACCCCTCGTCAGCCAGGATAGCTTGATTCCAGTGGCACAGTGAACCCGGGACCCACGTCTGGGCATACCCGGTGCACTTAGGGCGAGAAAGCAAAAGACATACAATTGATGGACGGAATGGAGAACAAATCAAAACATTCACCCCCAGTCAAGAGATCTGGGTTAAATCCATCATTCTTTTGCTCACCATGCCACCCCAGTTTAGATCTGGCCATATGCAAATCAGTCTTGACCCTGTGCCTCATGGGGACAGTCCAGCCTGAAGTGCTAAGCCAGGTCCTCCCTGGACCGGAAACAAGCATCCTAGGACCGGTTTTGGGGTTTCACCCCTCTTCAGCCAGGTTAGCTTGATTCCAGTGGCACAGTGAGCCCAGGACCCACGTCTGGGAATACCCGTCGCACTTAGGGCGAGAAAGCAAAAGACACAATTGATGGACGGAATGCAGAACAAATCAAAACATTCACCCACAGTCAAGAGATCTGGGTTAAATCCATCATACTTTTGCTCACCATGCCACTCCAGTTTAGACCAGGCCATATGCAAATCAGTCTTTACCCTGTGCCTCATGGGAACAGTCCAGCCCAAACTGCTAAGCCAGGTCCTCCCTGGACCGGAAACAAGCATCCTACGACCGGTTTCGGGGTTTCACCCTTCTTCAGCCAGGATAGCTTGATTCCAGTGGCACAGTGAGCCCGAGACCCACGTCTGGGCATATCCGGCGCACTTAGGGCGAGAAAGCCAAAGACACACAATTAATGGACGGAATGCAGAACAAATCAAAACATTCACCCCCAGTCAAGAGATCTGGGTTAAATCCATCATTCTTTTGTTCACCATGCCACCCCAGTTTAGATCTGGCCATATGCTCATCAGTCTTGACCCTGTGCCTCATGGAAACAGTCCAGCCCGAACTGCTAAGCCAGGTCCTCCCTGGACCGGAAACAATCATCCTAGGACCGGTTTCGGGGTTTCACCCCTCTGCAGCCAGGTTAGCTTGATTCCAGTGGCACAGTGAGCCCGGGACCCACGTCTGGGCATACCCGGTGCACTTAGGGCGAGAAAGCAAAAGACACACAATTGATGGACGGAATGCAGAACAAATCAAAACATTCACCCCCAGTCAAGAGATCTGGGTTAAATCCATAATTCTTCTGCTCACCATGCCACCCCAGTTTAGACCTGTCAATATGCAAATCAATATTGACCCTGTGCCTCATGGGAACAGTCCAGCCCGAGCTGCTAAGCCAGGTCCTCCCTGGACCAGAAATAAGCATCCTAGGACCTGTTTCGGGGTTTCATCCCTCTTCAGCCAGGATAGCTTGATTCCAGTGGCACAGTGAGCCCAGGACCCACGTCTGGGCATACCCGGCGCACTTAGGGTGAGAAAGCAAAAGACACAATTGATGGACGGAATGCAGAACAAATCAAAACATTCACCCACAGTCAAGAGATCTGGGTTAAATCCATCATTCTTTTCCTCACCATGCCTCTCCAGTTTAGACCAGGCCATATGCAAATCAGTCTTGACCCTGTGCCTCATGGGAACAGTCCAGCCCAAACTGCTAAGCCAGGTCCTCCCTGGACCGGAAACAAGCATCCTAGGACCGGTTTCGGGGTTTCACCCTTCTTCAGCCAGGATAGCTTGATTCCAGTGGCACAGTGAGCCCGAGACCCACGTCTGGGCATACCCGGCGCACTTAGGGCGAGAAAGCAAAAGACACACAATTAATGGACGGAATGCAGAACAAATCAAAACATTCACCCCCAGTCAAGAGATCTGGGTTAAATCCATCATTCTTTTGTTCACCATGCCACCCCACTTTAGATCTGGCCATATGCTCATCAGTCTTGACCCTGTGCCTCATGGAAACAGTCCAGCCCGAACTGCTAAGCCAGGTCCTCCCTGGACCGGAAACAAGCATCCTAGGACCGGTTTCGGGGTTTCACCCCTCTGCAGCCAGGTTAGCTTGATTCCAGTGGCACAGTGAGCCCGGGACCCACGTCTGGGCATACCCGGCGCACTTAGGGCGAGAAAGCCAAAGGCACACAATTAATGGACGGAATGCAGAACAAATCAAAACATTCACCCCCAGTCAAGAGATCTGGGTTAAATCCATCATTCTTTTGTTCACCATGCCACCCCACTTTAGATGTGGCCATATGCTCATCAGTCTTGACCCTGTGCCTCATGGAAACAGTCCAGCCCAAACTGCTAAGCCAGGTCCTCCCTGGACCGGAAACAAGCATCCTAGGACCGGTTTCGGGGTTTCACCCCTCTTCAGCCAGGATAGCTTGATTCCAGTGGCACAGTGAGCCCGGGACCCACGTCTGGGCATACCCGGCGCACTTAGGGCGAGAAAGCCAAAGACACACAATTAATGGACGGAATGCAGAACAAATCAAAACATTCACCCCCAGTCAAGAGATCTGGGTTAAATCCATCATTCTTTTGTTCACCATGCCACCCCACTTTAGATCTGGCCATATGCTCATCAGTCTTGACCCTGTGCCTCATGGAAACAGTCCAGCCCGAACTGCTAAGCCAGGTCCTCCCTGGACCGGAAACAAGCATCCTAGGACCGGTTTCGGGGTTTCACCCCTCTTCAGCCAGGATAGCTTGATTCCAGTGGCACAGTGAGCCCGGGACCCACGTCTGGGCATACCCGGAGCACTTAGGGCGAGAAAGCAAAAGACACACAGTTGATGGACGGAATGCAGAACAAATCAAAACATTCACCCACAGTCAAGAGATCTGGGTTACATCCATCATTCTTTTGCTCACCATGCCACCCCAGTTTAGACCTGGCCATATGCCAATCAGTCTTGACCCTGTGCCTCATGGGAACAGTCCAGCCCAAACTGCTAAGCAAGGTCCTCCCTGGACCGGAAACAAGCATCCTAGTACCAGTTTCGGGGTTTCACCCTTCTTCAGCCAGGATAGCTTGATTCCAGTGGCACAGTGAGCCCGGGACCCACGTCTGGGCATACCAGGCGCACTTAGGGCGAGAAAGCAAAAGACACACAATTTATGGACGGAATGCAGAACAAATCAAAACATTCACCCCCAGCCAAGAGATCTGGGTTAAATCCATCATTCTTTTGCTCACCATGCCACCCCAGTTTAGATCTGGCCATATGCAAATCAGTCTTGACCCTGTGCCTCATGGGGACAGTCTAGCCTGAACTGCTAAGCCAGGTCCTCCCTGGACCGGAAACAAGCATCCTAGGACCGGTTTCGGGGTTTCACCCCTCGTCAGCCAGGATAGCTTGATTCCAGTGGCACAGTGAGCCCGGGACCCACGTCTGGGCATACCCGGTGCACTTAGGGCGAGAAAGCAAAAGACATACAATTGATGGACGGAATGGAGAACAAATCAAAACATTCACCCCCAGTCAAGAGATCTGGGTTAAATCCATCATTCTTTTGCTCACCATGCCACCCCAGTTTAGATCTGGCCATATGCAAATCAGTCTTGACCCTGTGCCTCATGGGGACAGTCCAGCCTGAAGTGCTAAGCCAGGTCCTCCCTGGACCGGAAACAAGCATCCTAGGACCGGTTTTGGGGTTTCACCCCTCTTCAGCCAGGTTAGCTTGATTCCAGTGGCACAGTGAGCCCAGGACCCACGTCTGGGAATACCCGTCGCACTTAGGGCGAGAAAGCAAAAGACACAATTGATGGACGGAATGCAGAACAAATCAAAACATTCACCCACAGTCAAGAGATCTGGGTTAAATCCATCATACTTTTGCTCACCATGCCACTCCAGTTTAGACCAGGCCATATGCAAATCAGTCTTTACCCTGTGCCTCATGGGAACAGTCCAGCCCAAACTGCTAAGCCAGGTCCTCCCTGGACCGGAAACAAGCATCCTACGACCGGTTTCGGGGTTTCACCCTTCTTCAGCCAGGATAGCTTGATTCCAGTGGCACAGTGAGCCCGAGACCCACGTCTGGGCATATCCGGCGCACTTAGGGCGAGAAAGCCAAAGACACACAATTAATGGACGGAATGCAGAACAAATCAAAACATTCACCCCCAGTCAAGAGATCTGGGTTAAATCCATCATTCTTTTGTTCACCATGCCACCCCAGTTTAGATCTGGCCATATGCTCATCAGTCTTGACCCTGTGCCTCATGGAAACAGTCCAGCCCGAACTGCTAAGCCAGGTCCTCCCTGGACCGGAAACAATCATCCTAGGACCGGTTTCGGGGTTTCACCCCTCTGCAGCCAGGTTAGCTTGATTCCAGTGGCACAGTGAGCCCGGGACCCACGTCTGGGCATACCCGGTGCACTTAGGGCGAGAAAGCAAAAGACACACAATTGATGGACGGAATGCAGAACAAATCAAAACATTCACCCCCAGTCAAGAGATCTGGGTTAAATCCATAATTCTTCTGCTCACCATGCCACCCCAGTTTAGACCTGTCAATATGCAAATCAATATTGACCCTGTGCCTCATGGGAACAGTCCAGCCCGAGCTGCTAAGCCAGGTCCTCCCTGGACCAGAAATAAGCATCCTAGGACCTGTTTCGGGGTTTCATCCCTCTTCAGCCAGGATAGCTTGATTCCAGTGGCACAGTGAGCCCAGGACCCACGTCTGGGCATACCCGGCGCACTTAGGGTGAGAAAGCAAAAGACACAATTGATGGACGGAATGCAGAACAAATCAAAACATTCACCCACAGTCAAGAGATCTGGGTTAAATCCATCATTCTTTTCCTCACCATGCCTCTCCAGTTTAGACCAGGCCATATGCAAATCAGTCTTGACCCTGTGCCTCATGGGAACAGTCCAGCCCAAACTGCTAAGCCAGGTCCTCCCTGGACCGGAAACAAGCATCCTAGGACCGGTTTCGGGGTTTCACCCTTCTTCAGCCAGGATAGCTTGATTCCAGTGGCACAGTGAGCCCGAGACCCACGTCTGGGCATACCCGGCGCACTTAGGGCGAGAAAGCAAAAGACACACAATTAATGGACGGAATGCAGAACAAATCAAAACATTCACCCCCAGTCAAGAGATCTGGGTTAAATCCATCATTCTTTTGTTCACCATGCCACCCCACTTTAGATCTGGCCATATGCTCATCAGTCTTGACCCTGTGCCTCATGGAAACAGTCCAGCCCGAACTGCTAAGCCAGGTCCTCCCTGGACCGGAAACAAGCATCCTAGGACCGGTTTCGGGGTTTCACCCCTCTGCAGCCAGGTTAGCTTGATTCCAGTGGCACAGTGAGCCCGGGACCCACGTCTGGGCATACCCGGCGCACTTAGGGCGAGAAAGCCAAAGGCACACAATTAATGGACGGAATGCAGAACAAATCAAAACATTCACCCCCAGTCAAGAGATCTGGGTTAAATCCATCATTCTTTTGTTCACCATGCCACCCCACTTTAGATCTGGCCATATGCTCATCAGTCTTGACCCTGTGCCTCATGGAAACAGTCCAGCCCAAACTGCTAAGCCAGGTCCTCCCTGGACCGGAAACAAGCATCCTAGGACCGGTTTCGGGGTTTCACCCCTCTTCAGCCAGGATAGCTTGATTCCAGTGGCACAGTGAGCCCGGGACCCACGTCTGGGCATACCCGGCGCACTTAGGGCGAGAAAGCAAAAGACACACAATTGATGGACGGAATGCAGAACAAATCAAAACATTCACCCACAGTCAAGAGATCTGGGTTACATCCATCATTCTTTTGCTCACCATGCCACCCCAGTTTAGACCTGGCCATATGCCAATCAGTCTTGACCCTGTGCCTCATGGGAACAGTCCAGCCCAAACTGCTAAGCAAGGTCCTCCCTGGACCGGAAACAAGCATCCTAGTACCAGTTTCGGGGTTTCACCCTTCTTCAGCCAGGATAGCTTGATTCCAGTGGCACAGTGAGCCCGGGACCCACGTCTGGGCATACCAGGCGCACTTAGGGCGAGAAAGCAAAAGACACACAATTTATGGACGGAATGCAGAAAAAATCAAAACATTCACCCCCAGCCAAGAGATCTGGGTTAAATCCATCATTCTTTTGCTCACCATGCCACCCCAGTTTAGATCTGGCCATATGCAAATCAGTCTTGACCCTGTGCCTCATGGGGACAGTCCAGCCTGAACTGCTAAGCCAGGTCCTCCCTGGACCGGAAACAAGCATCCTAGGACCGGTTTCGGGGTTTCACCCCTCGTCAGCCAGGATAGCTTGATTCCAGTGGCACAGTGAGCCCGGGACCCACGTCTGGGCATACCCGGTGCACTTAGGGCGAGAAAGCAAAAGACATACAATTGATGGACGGAATGGAGAACAAATCAAAACATTCACCCCCAGTCAAGAGATCTGGGTTAAATCCATCATTCTTTTGCTCACCATGCCACCCCAGTTTAGACCTGGCCATATGCAAATCAGTCTTGACCCTGTGCCTCATGGGAACAGTCCAGCCCGAACTGCTAAGCCAGGTCCTCCCTGGACCGGAAACAAGCATCCTAGGACCGGTTTCGGGGTCTCACCCTTCTTCAGCCAGGATAGCTTGATTCCAGTGGCACAGTGAGGCCGGGACCCACATCTGGGCATACCCGGCGCACTTAGGGCGAGAAAGCAAAAGACACACAATTGATGGACGGAATGCAGAACAAATCAAAACATTCACCCCCAGTCAAGAGATCTGGGTTAAATCCATAATTCTTTTGCTCACCATGCCACCCCAGTTTCGACCTGTCAATATGCAAATCAATATTGACCCTGTGCCTCATGGGAACAGTCCAGCCCGAGCTGCTAAGCCAGGTCCTCCCTGGACCGGAAATAAGCATCCTAGGACCGGTTTCGGGGTTTCATCCCTCTTCAGCCAGGATAGCTTGATTCCAGTGGCACAGTGAGCCCAGGACCCACGTCTGGGCATACCCGGCGCACTTAGGGTGAGAAAGCAAAAGACACAATTGATGGACGGAATGCAGAACAAATCAAAACATTCACCCACAGTCAAGAGATCTGGGTTAAATCCATCATTCTTTTCCTCACCATGCCACTCCAGTTTAGACCAGGCCATATGCAAATCAGTCTTGACCCTGAGCCTCATGGGAACAGTCCAGCCCAAACTGCTAAGCCAGGTCCTCCCTGGACCGGAAACAAGCATCCTAGGACCGGTTTCGGGGTCTCACCCTTCTTCAGCCAGGATAGCTTGATTCCAGTGGCACAGTGAGGCCGGGACCCACATCTGGGCATACCCGGCGCACTTAGGGCGAGAAAGCAAAAGACACACAATTAATGGACAGAATGCAGAACAAATCAAAACATTCACCCCCAGTCAAGAGATCTGGGTTAAATCCATCATTCTTTTGTTCACCATGCCACCCCACTTTAGATCTGGCCATATGCTCATCAGTCTTGACCCTGTGCCTCATGGAAACAGTCCAGCCCAAACTGCTAAGCCAGGTCCTCCCTGGACCGGAAACAAGCATCCTAGGACCGGTTTCGGGGTTTCACCCCTCTTCAGCCAGGATAGCTTGATTCCAGTGGCACAGTGAGCCCGGGACCCACGTCTGGGCATACCCGGCGCACTTAGGGCGAGAAAGCAAAAGACACACAATTGATGGACGGAATGCAGAACAAATCAAAACATTCACCCACAGTCAAGAGATCTGGGTTACATCCATCATTCTTTTGCTCACCATGCCACCCCAGTTTAGACCTGGCCATATGCCAATCAGTCTTGACCCTGTGCCTCATGGGAACAGTCCAGCCCAAACTGCTAAGCAAGGTCCTCCCTGGACCGGAAACAAGCATCCTAGTACCAGTTTCGGGGTTTCACCCTTCTTCAGCCAGGATAGCTTGATTCCAGTGGCACAGTGAGCCCGGGACCCACGTCTGGGCATACCAGGCGCACTTAGGGCGAGAAAGCAAAAGACACACAATTTATGGACGGAATGCAGAACAAATCAAAACATTCACCCCCAGCCAAGAGATCTGGGTTAAATCCATCATTCTTTTGCTCACCATGCCACCCCAGTTTAGATCTGGCCATATGCAAATCAGTCTTGACCCTGTGCCTCATGGGGACAGTCCAGCCTGAACTGCTAAGCCAGGTCCTCCCTGGACTGGAAACAAGCATCCTAGGACCGGTTTCGGGGTTTCACCCCTCGTCAGCCAGGATAGCTTGATTCCAGTGGCACAGTGAGCCCGGGACCCACGTCTGGGCATACCCGGTGCACTTAGGGCGAGAAAGCAAAAGACATACAATTGATGGACGGAATGGAGAACAAATCAAAACATTCACCCCCAGTCAAGAGATCTGGGTTAAATCCATCATTCTTTTGCTCACCATGCCACCCCAGTTTAGACCTGGCCATATGCAAATCAGTCTTGACCCTGTGCCTCATGGGAACAGTCCAGCCCGAACTGCTAAGCCAGGTCCTCCCTGGACCGGAAACAAGCATCCTAGGACCGGTTTCGGGGTCTCACCCTTCTTCAGCCAGGATAGCTTGATTCCAGTGGCACAGTGAGGCCGGGACCCACATCTGGGCATACCCGGCGCACTTAGGGCGAGAAAGCAAAAGACACACAATTGATGGACGGAATGCAGAACAAATCAAAACATTCACCCCCAGTCAAGAGATCTGGGTTAAATCCATAATTCTTTTGCTCACCATGCCACCCCAGTTTCGACCTGTCAATATGCAAATCAATATTGACCCTGTGCCTCATGGGAACAGTCCAGCCCGAGCTGCTAAGCCAGGTCCTCCCTGGACCGGAAATAAGCATCCTAGGACCGGTTTCGGGGTTTCATCCCTCTTCAGCCAGGATAGCTTGATTCCAGTGGCACAGTGAGCCCAGGACCCACGTCTGGGCATACCCGGCGCACTTAGGGTGAGAAAGCAAAAGACACAATTGATGGACGGAATGCAGAACAAATCAAAACATTCACCCACAGTCAAGAGATCTGGGTTAAATCCATCATTCTTTTCCTCACCATGCCACTCCAGTTTAGACCAGGCCATATGCAAATCAGTCTTGACCCTGAGCCTCATGGGAACAGTCCAGCCCAAACTGCTAAGCCAGGTCCTCCCTGGACCGGAAACAAGCATCCTAGGACCGGTTTCGGGGTTTCACCCTTCTTCAGCCAGGATAGCTTGATTCCAGTGGCACAGTGAGCCCGAGACCCACGTCTGGGCATGCCCGGGGCACTTAGGGCGAGAAAGCAAAAGACACACAATTAATGGACGGAATGCAGAACAAATCAAAACATTCACCCCCAGTCAAGAGATCTGGGTTAAATCCATCATTCTTTTGTTCACCATGCCACCCCAGTTTAGATCTGGCCATATGCTCATCAGTCTTGACCCTGTGCCTCATGGAAACAGTCCAGCCCGAACTGCTAAGCCAGGTCCTCCCTGGACCGGAAACAAGCATCCTAGGACTGGTTTCGGGGTTTCACCCCTCTGCAGCCAGGTTAGCTTGATTCCAGTGGCACAGTGAGCCCGGGACCCACGTCTGGGCATACCCGGCGCACTTAGGGCGAGAAAGCCAAAGACACACAATTAATGGACGGAATGCAGAACAAATCAAAACATTCACCCCCAGTCAAGAGATCTGGGTTAAATCCATCATTCTTTTGTTCACCATGCCACCCCACTTTAGATCTGGCCATATGCTCATCAGTCTTGACCCTGTGCCTCATGGAAACAGTCTAGCCCGAACTGCTAAGCCAGGTCCTCCCTGGACCGGAAACAAGCATCCTAGGACCGGTTTCGGGGTTTCACCCCTCTTCAGCCAGGATAGCTTGATTCCAGTGGCACAGTGAGCCCGGGACCCACGTCTGGGCATACCCGGCGCACTTAGGGCGAGAAAGCAAAAGACACACAATTGATGGACGGAATGCAGAACAAATCAAAACATTCACCCACAGTCAAGAGATCTGGGTTACATCCATCATTCTTTTGCTCACCATGCCACCCCAGTTTAGACTTGGCCATATGCCAATCAGTCTTGACCCTGTGCCTCATGGGAACAGTCCAGCCCGAACTGCTAAGCCAGGTCCTCCCTGGACCGGAAACAAGCATCCTAGGACTGGTTTCGGGGTTTCACCCCCCTGCAGCCAGGTTAGCTTGATTCCAGTGGCACAGTGAGCCCGGGACCCACGTCTGGGCATACCCGGCGCACTTAGGGCCAGAAAGCCAAAGACACACAATTAATGGACGGAATGCAGAACAAATCAAAACATTCACCCCCAGTCAAGAGATCTGGGTTAAATTCATCATTCTTTTGTTCACCATGCCACCCCACTTTAGATCTGGCCATATGCTCATCAGTCTTGACCCTGTGCCTCATGGAAACAGTCCAGCCCGAACTGCTAAGCCAGGTCCTCCCTGGACCGGAAACAAGCATCCTAGGACCGGTTTCGGGGTTTCACCCCTCTTCAGCCAGGATAGCTTGATTCCAGTGGCACAGTGAGCCCGGGACCCACGTCTGGGCATACCCGGCGCACTTAGGGCGAGAAAGCAAAAGACACACAATTGATGGACGGAATGCAGAACAAATCAAAACATTCACCCACAGTCAAGAGATCTGGGTTACATCCATCATTCTTTTGCTCACCATGCCACCCCAGTTTAGACCTGGCCATATGCCAATCAGTCTTGACCCTGTGCCTCATGGGAACAGTCCAGCCCAAACTGCTAAGCAAGGTCCTCCCTGGACCGGAAACAAGCATCCTAGTACCAGTTTCGGGGTTTCACCCTTCTTCAGCCAGGATAGCTTGATTCCAGTGGCACAGTGAGCCCGGGACCCACGTCTGGGCATACCAGGCGCACTTAGGGCGAGAAAGCAAAAGACACACAATTTATGGACGGAATGCAGAACAAATCAAAACATTCACCCCCAGCCAAGAGATCTGGGTTAAAGCCATCATTCTTTTGCTCACCATGCCACCCCAGTTTAGATCTGGCCATATGCAAATCAGTCTTGACCCTGTGCCTCATGGGGACAGTCCAGCCTGAACTGCTAAGCCAGGTCCTCCCTGGACCGGAAACAAGCATCCTAGGACCGGTTTCGGGGTTTCACCCCTCGTCAGCCAGGATAGCTTGATTCCAGTGGCACAGTGAGCCCGGGACCCACGTCTGGGCATACCCGGTGCACTTAGGGCGAGAAAGCAAAAGACATACAATTGATGGACGGAATGGAGAACAAATCAAAACATTCACCCCAGTCAAGAGATCTGGGTTAAATCCATCATTCTTTTGCTCACCATGCCACCCCAGTTTAGACCTGGCCATATGCAAATCAGTCTTGACTTTGTGCCTCATGGGAACAGTCCAGCCCGAACTGCTAAGCCAGGTCCTCCCTGGACCGGAAACAAGCATCCTAGGACCGGTTTCGGGGTCTCACCCTTCTTCAGCCAGGATAGCTTGATTCCAGTGGCACAGTGAGGCCGGGACCCACATCTGGGCATACCCGGCGCACTTAGGGCGAGAAAGCAAAAGACACACAATTAATGGACGGAATGCAGAACAAATCAAAACATTCACCCCCAGTCAAGAGATCTGGGTTAAATCCATCATTCTTTTGTTCACCATGCCACCCCAGTTTAGATCTGGCCATATGGAAATCAGTCTTGACTCTGTGCCTCATGGGAACAGCCCAGCCCAAACTGCTAAGCCAGGTCCTCCCTGGACCGGAAACAAGCATCCTAGGACCGGTTTCGGAGTTTCACCCCTCTTCAGCCAGGATAGCGTGATTCCAGTGGCATAGTGAGCCCGAGACGCACATCTGGGCATACCCGGCGCACTTAGGGCGAGAAAGCAAAAGACACACGATTGATGGACGGAATGCAGAACAAATCAAAACATTCCCCCCAGTCAAGAGATCTGGGTTAAATCCATCGTTCTTTTGCTCACCATGCCACCCCAGTTTAGACCTGGCCATATGCAAATCAGTCTTGACCCTGTGCCTCATGGGAACAGACCAGCCCGAACTGCTAAGCCAGGTCCTCCCTGGACCGGAAACAAGCATCCTAGGACCGGTTTCGGGGTCTCACCCTTCTTCAGCCAGGATAGCTTGATTCCAGTGGCACAATGAGGCCGGGACCCACGTCTGGGCATACCCGGCGCACTTAGGGCGAGAAAGCAAAAGACACACAATTAATGGACGGAATGCAGAACAAATCAAAACATTCACCCCCAGTCAAGAGATCTGTGTTAAATCCATCATTCTTTTGTTCACCATGCCACCCCAGTTTAGATCTGGCCATATGCTCATCAGTCTTGACCCTGTGCCTCATGGGAACAGTCCAGCCCGAACTGCTAAGCCAGGTCCTCCCTGGACAGGAAACAAGCATCCTAGGACCGGTTTCGGGGTCTCACCCTTCTTCAGCCAGGATAGCTTGATTCCAGTGGCACAGTGAGGCCGGGACCCACATCTGGGCATACCCAGCGCACTTAGGGTGAGAAAGCAAAAGACACACAATTAATGGACGAAATGTAGAACAAATCAAAACATTCACCCCCAGTCAAGAGATCTGGGTTAAATCCATCATTCTTTTGTTCACCATGCCACCCCAGTTTAGATCTGGCCATATGCTCATCAGTCTTGACCCTGTGCCTCATGGAAACAGTCCAGCCCGAACTGCTAAGCAAGATCCTCCCTGGACCGGAAACAAGCATCCTAGGACCGTTTTCGGGGTTTCACCCCTCTGCAGCCAGGTTAGCTTGATTCCAGTGGCACAGTGAGCCCGGGACCCACGTCTGGGCATACCCGCTGCACTTAGGGCAAGAAAGCAAAGACACACAATTGATGGACGGAATGCAGAACAAATCAAAACATTCACCCCCAGTCAAGAGATCTGGGTTAAATCCATCATTCTTTTGTTCACCATGCCACCCCAGTTTAGACCTGGCCATATGCCAATCAGTCTTGACCCTGTGCCTCATGGGAACAGTCCAGCCCAAACTGCTAAGCAAGGTCCTCCCTGGACCGGAAACAAGCATCCTAGTACCAGTTTCGGGGTTTCACCCTTCTTCAGCCAGGATAGCTTGATTCCAGTGGCACAGTGAGCCCGGGACCCACGTCTGGGCATACCAGGCGCACTTAGGGCGAGAAAGCAAAAGACACACAATTTATGGACGGAATGCAGAACAAATCAAAACATTCACCCCCAGCCAAGAGATCTGGGTTAAAGCCATCATTCTTTTGCTCACCATGCCACCCCAGTTTAGATCTGGCCATATGCAAATCAGTCTTGACCCTGTGCCTCATGGGGACAGTCCAGCCTGAACTGCTAAGCCAGGTCCTCCCTGGACCGGAAACAAGCATCCTAGGACCGGTTTCGGGGTTTCACCCCTCGTCAGCCAGGATAGCTTGATTCCAGTGGCACAGTGAGCCCGGGACCCACGTCTGGGCATACCCGGTGCACTTAGGGCGAGGAAGCAAAAGACATACAATTGATGGACGGAATGGAGAACAAATCAAAACATTCACCCCAGTCAAGAGATCTGGGTTAAATCCATCATTCTTTTGCTCACCATGCCACCCCAGTTTAGACCTGGCCATATGCAAATCAGTCTTGACTTTGTGCCTCATGGGAACAGTCCAGCCCGAACTGCTAAGCCAGTTCCTCCCTGGACCGGAAACAAGCATCCTAGGACCGGTTTCGGGGTCTCACCCTTCTTCAGCCAGGATAGCTTGATTCCAGTGGCACAGTGAGGCCGGGACCCACATCTGGGCATACCCGGCGCACTTAGGGCGAGAAAGCAAAAGACACACAATTAATGGACGGAATGCAGAACAAATCAAAACATTCACCCCCAGTCAAGAGATCTGGGTTAAATCCATCATTCTTTTGTTCACCATGCCACCCCAGTTTAGATCTGGCCATATGGAAATCAGTCTTGACTCTGTGCCTCATGGGAACAGCCCAGCCCAAACTGCTAAGCCAGGTCCTCCCTGGACCGGAAACAAGCATCCTAGGACCGGTTTCGGAGTTTCACCCCTCTTCAGCCAGGATAGCGTGATTCCAGTGGCATAGTGAGCCCGAGACGCACATCTGGGCATACCCGGCGCACTTAGGGCGAGAAAGCAAAAGACACACGATTGATGGACGGAATGCAGAACAAATCAAAACATTCCCCCCAGTCAAGAGATCTGGGTTAAATCCATCGTTCTTTTGCTCACCATGCCACCCCAGTTTAGACCTGGCCATATGCAAATCAGTCTTGACCCTGTGCCTCATGGGAACAGACCAGCCCGAACTGCTAAGCCAGGTCCTCCCTGGACCGGAAACAAGCATCCTAGGACCGGTTTCGGGGTCTCACCCTTCTTCAGCCAGGATAGCTTGATTCCAGTGGCACAATGAGGCCGGGACCCACGTCTGGGCATACCAGGCGCACTTAGGGCGAGAAAGCAAAAGACACACAATTAATGGACGGAATGCAGAACAAATCAAAACATTCACCCCCAGTCAAGAGATCTGTGTTAAATCCATCATTCTTTTGTTCACCATGCCACCCCAGTTTAGATCTGGCCATATGCTCATCAGTCTTGACCCTGTGCCTCATGGGAACAGTCCAGCCCGAACTGCTAAGCCAGGTCCTCCCTGGACAGGAAATAAGCATCCTAGGACCGGTTTCGGGGTCTCACCCTTCTTCAGCCAGGATAGCTTGATTCCAGTGGCACAGTGAGGCCGGGACCCACATCTGGGCATACCCAGCGCACTTAGGGTGAGAAAGCAAAAGACACACAATTAATGGACGAAATGTAGAACAAATCAAAACATTCACCCCCAGTCAAGAGATCTGGGTTAAATCCATCATTCTTTTGTTCACCATGCCACCCCAGTTTAGATCTGGCCATATGCTCATCAGTCTTGACCCTGTGCCTCATGGAAACAGTCCAGCCCGAACTGCTAAGCAAGGTCCTCCCTGGACCGGAAACAAGCATCCTAGGACCGTTTTCGGGATTTCACCCCTCTGCAGCCAGGTTAGCTTGATTCCAGTGGCACAGTGAGCCCGGGACCCACGTCTGGGCATACCCGCTGCACTTAGGGCAAGAAAGCAAAGACACACAATTGATGGACGGAATGCAGAACAAATCAAAACATTCACCCCCAGTCAAGAGATCTGGGTTAAATCCATCATTCTTTTGTTCACCATGCCACCCCAGTTTAGACCTGGCCATATGCCAATCAGTCTTGACCCTGTGCCTCATGGGAACAGTCCAGCCCAAACTGCTAAGCAAGGTCCTCCCTGGACCGGAAACAAGCATCCTAGTACCAGTTTCGGGGTTTCACCCTTCTTCAGCCAGGATAGCTTGATTCCAGTGGCACAGTGAGCCCGGGACCCACGTCTGGGCATACCAGGCGCACTTAGGGCGAGAAAGCAAAAGACACACAATTTATGGACGGAATGCAGAACAAATCAAAACATTCACCCCCAGCCAAGAGATCTGGGTTAAAGCCATCATTCTTTTGCTCACCATGCCACCCCAGTTTAGATCTGGCCATATGCAAATCAGTCTTGACCCTGTGCCTCATGGGGACAGTCCAGCCTGAACTGCTAAGCCAGGTCCTCCCTGGACCGGAAACAAGCATCCTAGGACCGGTTTCGGGGTTTCACCCCTCGTCAGCCAGGATAGCTTGATTCCAGTGGCACAGTGAGCCCGGGACCCACGTCTGGGCATACCCGGTGCACTTAGGGCGAGAAAGCAAAAGACATACAATTGATGGACGGAATGGAGAACAAATCAAAACATTCACCCCAGTCAAGAGATCTGGGTTAAATCCATCATTCTTTTGCTCACCATGCCACCCCAGTTTAGACCTGGCCATATGCAAATCAGTCTTGACTTTGTGCCTCATGGGAACAGTCCAGCCCGAACTGCTAAGCCAGGTCCTCCCTGGACCGGAAACAAGCATCCTAGGACCGGTTTCGGGGTCTCACCCTTCTTCAGCCAGGATAGCTTGATTCCAGTGGCACAGTGAGGCCGGGACCCACATCTGGGCATACCCGGCGCACTTAGGGCGAGAAAGCAAAAGACACACAATTAATGGACGGAATGCAGAACAAATCAAAACATTCACCCCCAGTCAAGAGATCTGGGTTAAATCCATCATTCTTTTGTTCACCATGCCACCCCAGTTTAGATCTGGCCATATGGAAATCAGTCTTGACTCTGTGCCTCATGGGAACAGCCCAGCCCAAACTGCTAAGCCAGGTCCTCCCTGGACCGGAAACAAGCATCCTAGGACCGGTTTCGGGGTTTCACCCTTCTTCAGCCAGGATAGCTTGATTCCAGTGGCACAGTGAGCCCGGGACCCACGTCTGGGCATACCAGGCGCACTTAGGGCGAGAAAGCAAAAGACACACAATTTATGGACGGAATGCAGAACAAATCAAAACATTCACCCCCAGCCAAGAGATCTGGGTTAAAGCCATCATTCTTTTGCTCACCATGCCACCCCAGTTTAGATCTGGCCATATGCAAATCAGTCTTGACCCTGTGCCTCATGGGGACAGTCCAGCCTGAACTGCTAAGCCAGGTCCTCCCTGGACCGGAAACAAGCATCCTAGGACCGGTTTCGGGGTTTCACCCCTCGTCAGCCAGGATAGCTTGATTCCAGTGGCACAGTGAGCCCGGGACCCACGTCTGGGCATACCCGGTGCACTTAGGGCGAGAAAGCAAAAGACATACAATTGATGGACGGAATGGAGAACAAATCAAAACATTCACCCCAGTCAAGAGATCTGGGTTAAATCCATCATTCTTTTGCTCACCATTCCACCCCAGTTTAGACCTGGCCATATGCAAATCAGTCTTGACTTTGTGCCTCATGGGAACAGTCCAGCCCGAACTGCTAAGCCAGGTCCTCCCTGGACCGGAAACAAGCATCCTAGGACCGGTTTTGGGGTCTCACCCTTCTTCAGCCAGGATAGCTTGATTCCAGTGGCACAGTGAGGCCGGGACCCACATCTGGGCATACCCGGCGCACTTAGGGCGAGAAAGCAAAAGACACACAATTAATGGACGGAATGCAGAACAAATCAAAACATTCACCCCCAGTCAAGAGATCTGGGTTAAATCCATCATTCTTTTGTTCACCATGCCACCCCAGTTTAGATCTGGCCATATGGAAATCAGTCTTGACTCTGTGCCTCATGGGAACAGCCCAGCCCAAACTGCTAAGCCAGGTCCTCCCTGGACCGGAAACAAGCATCCTAGGACCGGTTTCGGAGTTTCACCCCTCTTCAGCCAGGATAGCGTGATTCCAGTGGCATAGTGAGCCCGAGACGCACATCTGGGCATACCCGGCGCACTTAGGGCGAGAAAGCAAAAGACACACAATTGATGGACGGAATGCAGAACAAATCAAAACATTCCCCCCAGTCAAGAGATCTGGGTTAAATCCATCGTTCTTTTGCTCACCATGCCACCCCAGTTTAGACCTGGCCATATGCAAATCAGTCTTGACCCTGTGCCTCATGGGAACAGACCAGCCCGAACTGCTAAGCCAGGTCCTCCCTGGACCGGAAACAAGCATCCTAGGACCGGTTTCGGGGTCTCACCCTTCTTCAGCCAGGATAGCTTGATTCCAGTGGCACAATGAGGCCGGGACCCACGTCTGGGCATACCCGGCGCACTTAGGGCGAGAAAGCAAAAGACACACAATTAATGGACGGAATGCAGAACAAATCAAAACATTCACCCCCAGTCAAGAGATCTGTGTTAAATCCATCATTCTTTTGTTCACCATGCCACCCCAGTTTAGATCTGGCCATATGCTCATCAGTCTTGACCCTGTGCCTCATGGGAACAGTCCAGCCCGAACTGCTAAGCCAGGTCCTCCCTGGACAGGAAACAAGCATCCTAGGACCGGTTTCGGGGTCTCACCCTTCTTCAGCCAGGATAGCTTGATTCCAGTGGCACAGTGAGGCCGGGACCCACATCTGGGCATACCCAGCGCACTTAGGGTGAGAAAGCAAAAGACACACAATTAATGGACGAAATGTAGAACAAATCAAAACATTCACCCCCAGTCAAGAGATCTGGGTTAAATCCATCATTCTTTTGTTCACCATGCCACCCCAGTTTAGATCTGGCCATATGCTCATCAGTCTTGACCCTGTGCCTCATGGAAACAGTCCAGCCCGAACTGCTAAGCAAGGTCCTCCCTGGACCGGAAACAAGCATCCTAGGACCGTTTTCGGGGTTTCACCCCTCTGCAGCCAGGTTAGCTTGATTCCAGTGGCACAGTGAGCCCGGGACCCACGTCTGGGCATACCCGCTGCACTTAGGGCAAGAAAGCAAAGACACACAATTGATGGACGGAATGCAGAACAAATCAAAACATTCACCCCCAGTCAAGAGATCTGGGTTAAATCCATCATTCTTTTGTTCACCATGCCACCCCAGTTTAGATCTGGCCATATGCTCATCAGTCATGACCCTGTGCCTCATGGGAACAGTCCAGCCCAAACTGCTAAGCCAGATCCTCCCTGGACCGGAAATAAGCATCCTAGGACCGGTTTCGGGGTTTCATCCCTCTTCAGCCAGGATAGCTTGATTCCAGTGGCACAGTGAGCCCAGGACCCACGTCTGGGCGTACCCGTCGCACTTACGGCGAGAAAGCAAAAGACACAATTGATGGACGGAATGCAGAACAAATCAAAACATTCACCCACAGTCAAGAGATCTGGGTTAAATCCATCATACTTTTGCTCACCATGCCACTCCAGTTTAGACCAGGCCATATGCAAATCAGTCTTGACCCTGTGCCTCATGGGCACAGTCCAGCCCAAACTGCTAAGCCAGGTCATCCCTGGACCAAAAACAGGCATCCTAGGACCGGTTTCGGGGTTTCACCCCTCTTCAGCCAGGATAGCTTGATTCCAGTGGCACAGTGAGCCCGGGACCCACGTCTGGGCATACCTGGCGCACTTAGGGCGTGAAAGAAAAAGACATACAATTGATGGTTGGAATGCAGAACAAATCAAAACATTCACCCCCAGTCAAGAGATCTGGGTTAAATCCATCATTCTTTTGCTAACCATACCACCCCAGTTTAGACCTGGCAATATGGAAATCAGTCTTGACCCTGTGCCTCATGGGGACAGTCCAGCCCGAACTGCTAAGCCAGGTCCTCCCTGGACCGGAAACAAGCATCCTAGGACCGGTTTCGGGGTTTCACCCCTCTCCAGCCAGGATAGCTTGATTCCAGTGGCACAGTGAGCCCGGGACCCACGTCTGGGCATACCCGGCGCACTTAGGGCGAGAAAGCAAAAGACACACAATTGATGGACGGAATGCAGAACAAATCAAAACATTCACCCACAGTCAAGAGATCTTGGTTAGATCCATCATTCTTTTGCTCACCATGCCACCCCAGTTTAGACCTGTCAATATGCAAATCAATATTGACCCTGTGCCTCATGGGAACAGTCCAGCCCGAGCTGCTAAGCCAGGTCCTCCCTGGACCAGAAATAAGCATCCTAGGACCGGTTTCGGGGTTTCATCCCTCTTCAGCCAGGATAGCTTGATTCCAGTGGCACAGTGAGCCCAGGACCCACGTCTGGGCATACCCGGCGCACTTAGGGTGAGAAAGCAAAAGACACAATTGATGGAGGGAATGCAGAACAAATCAAAACATTCACCCACAGTCAAGAGATCTGGGTTAAATCCATCATTCTTTTCCTCACCATGCCACTCCAGTTTAGACCAGGCCATATGCAAATCAGTCTTGACCCTGTGCCTCATGGGAACAGTCCAGCCCAAACTGCTAAGCCAGGTCCTCCCTGGACCGGAAACAAGCATCCTAGGACCGGTTTCGGGGTTTCACCCTTCTTCAGCCAGGATAGCTTGATTCCAGTGGCACAGTGAGCCCGAGACCCACGTCTGGGCATACCCGGCGCACTTAGGGCGAGAAAGCAAAAGACACACAATTAATGGACGGAATGCAGACCAAATCAAAACATTCACCCCCAGTCAAGAGATCTGGGTTAAATCCATCATTCTTTTGTTCACCATGCCACCCCACTTTAGATCTGGCCATATGCTCATCAGTCTTGACCCTGTGCCTCATGGAAACAGTCCAGCCCGAACTGCTAAGCCAGGTCCTCCCTGGACCGGAAACAAGCATCCTAGGACCGGTTTCGGGGTTTCACCCCTCTGCAGCCAGGTTAGCTTGATTCCAGTGGCACAGTGAGCCCGGGACCCACGTCTGGGCATACCCGGCGCACTTAGGGCGAGAAAGCCAAAGACACACAATTAATGGACGGAATGCAGAACAAATCAAAACATTCACCCCCAGTCAAGAGATCTGGGTTAAATCCATCATTCTTTTGTTCAACATGCCACCCCACTTTAGATCTGGCCATATGCTCATCAGTCTTGACCCTGTGCCTCAAGGAAACAGTCCAGCCCGAACTGCTAAGCCAGGTCCTCCCTGGACCGGAAACAAGCATCCTAGGACCGGTTTCGGGGTTTCACCCCTCTTCAGCCAGGATAGCTTGATTCCAGTGGCACAGTGAGCCCGGGACCCACGTCTGGGCATACCCGGCGCACTTAGGGCGAGAAAGCAAAAGACACACAATTGATGGACGGAATGCAGAACAAATCAAAACATTCACCCACAGTCAAGAGATCTGGGTTACATCCATCATTCTTTTGCTCACCATGCCACCCCAGTTTAGACCTGGCCATATGCCAATCAGTCTTGACCCTGTGCCTCATGGGAACAGTCCAGCCCAAACTGCTAAGCAAGGTCCTCCCTGGACCGGAAACAAGCATCCTAGTACCAGTTTCGGGGTTTCACCCTTCTTCAGCCAGGATAGCTTGATTCCAGTGGCACAGTGAGCCCGGGACCCACGTCTGGGCATACCAGGCGCACTTAGGGCGAGAAAGCAAAAGACACACAATTTATGGACGGAATGCAGAACAAATCAAAACATTCACCCCCAGCCAAGAGATCTGGGTTAAATCCATCATTCTTTTGCTCACCATGCCACCCCAGTTTAGATCTGGTCATATGCAAATCAGTCTTGACCCTGTGCCTCATGGGGACAGTCCAGCCTGAACTGCTAAGCCAGGTCCTCCCTGGACCGGAAACAAGCATCCTAGGACCGGTTTCGGGGTTTCACCCCTCGTCAGCCAGGATAGCTTGATTCCAGTGGCACAGTGAGCCCGGGACCCACGTCTGGGCATACCCGGTGCACTTAGGGCGAGAAAGCAAAAGACATACAATTGATGGACGGAATGGAGAACAAATCAAAACATTCACCCCCAGTCAAGAGATCTGGGTTAAATCCATCATTCTTTTGCTCACCATGCCACCCCAGTTTAGACCTGGCCATATGCAAATCAGTCTTGACCCTGTGCCTCATGGGAACAGTCCAGCCCGAACTGCTAAGCCAGGTCCTCCCTGGACCGGAAACAAGCATCCTAGGACCGGTTTCGGGGTCTCACCCTTCTTCAGCCAGGATAGCTTGATTCCAGTGGCACAGTGAGGCCGGGAACCACATCTGGGCATACCCGGCGCACTTAGGGCGAGAAAGCAAAAGACACACAATTGATGGACGGAATGCAGAACAAATCAAAACATTCACCCCCAGTCAAGAGATCTGGGTTAAATCCATAATTCTTTTGCTCACCATGCCACCCCAGTTTAGACCTGTCAATATGCAAATCAATATTGACCCTGTGCCTCATGGGAACAGTCCAGCCCGAGCTGCTAAGCCAGGTCCTCCCTGGACCGGAAATAAGCATCCTAGGACCGGTTTCGGGGTTTCATCCCTCTTCAGCCAGGATAGCTTGATTCCAGTGGCAGTGAGCCCAGGACCCACGTCTGGGCATACCCGGCGCACTTAGGGTGAGAAAGCAAAAGACACAATTGATGGACGGAATGCAGAACAAATCAAAACATTCACCCACAGTCAAGAGATCTGGGTTAAATCCTTCATTCTTTTCCTCACCATGCCACTCCAGTTTAGACCAGGCCATATGCAAATCAGTCTTGACCCTGTGCCTCATGGGAACAGTCCAGCCCAAACTGCTAAGCCAGGTCCTCCCTGGACCGGAAACAAGCATCCTAGGACCGGTTTCGGGGTTTCACCCTTCTTCAGCCAGGATAGCTTGATTCCAGTGGCACAGTGAGCCCGAGACCCACGTCTGGGCATACCCGGCGCACTTAGGGCGAGAAAGCAAAAGACACACAATTAATGGACGGAATGCAGAACAAATCAAAACATTCACCCCCAGTCAAGAGATCTGGGTTAAATCCATCATTCTTTTGTTCACCATGCCACCCCAGTTTAGATCTGGCCATATGCTCATCAGTCTTGACCCTGTGCCTCATGGAAACAGTCCAGCCCGAACTGCTAAGCCAGGTCCTCCCTGGACCGGAAACAAGCATCCTAGGACTGGTTTCGGGGTTTCACCCCTCTTCAGCCAGGATAGCTTGATTCCAGTGGCACAGTGAGCCCGGGACCCACGTCTGGGCATACCCGGCGCACTTAGGGCGAGAAAGCAAAAGACACACAATTAATGGACGGAATGCAGAACAAATCAAAACATTCACCCACAGTCAAGAGATCTGGGTTACATCCATCATTCTTTTGCTCACCATGCCACCCCAGTTTAGACTTGGCCATATGCCAATCAGTCTTGACCCTGTGCCTCATGGGAACAGTCCAGCCCAAACTGCTAAGCAAGGTCCTCCCTGGACCGGAAACAAGCATCCTAGTACCAGTTTCGGGGTTTCACCCTTCTTCAGCCAGGATAGCTTGATTCCAGTGGCACAGTGAGCCCGGGACCCACGTCTGGGCATACCAGGCGCACTTAGGGCGAGAAAGCAAAAGACACACAATTTATGGACGGAATGCAGAACAAATCAAAACATTTACCTCCAGCCAAGAGATCTGGGTTAAATCCATCATTCTTTTGCTCACCATGCCACCCCAGTTTAGATCTGGCCATATGCAAATCAGTCTTGACCCTGTGCCTCATGGGGACAGTCCAGCCTGAACTGCTAAGCCAGGTCCTCCCTGGACCGGAAACAAGTATCCTAGGACCGGTTTCGGGGTTTCACCCCTCGTCAGCCAGGATAGCTTGATTCCAGTGGCACAGTGAGCCCGGGACCCACGTCTGGGCATACCCGGTTCACTTAGGGCGAGAAAGCAAAAGACATACAATTGATGGACGGAATGGAGAACAAATCAAAACATTCACCCCCAGTCAAGAGATCTGGGTTAAATCCATCATTCTTTTGCTCACCATGCCACCCCAGTTTAGACCTGGCCATATGCAAATCAGTCTTGACCCTGTGCCTCATGGGAACAGTCCAGCCCGAACTGCTAAGCCAGGTCCTCCCTGGACCGGAAACAAGCATCCTAGGACCGGTTTCGGGGTCTCACCCTTCTTCAGCCAGGATAGCTTGATTCCAGCGGCACAGTGAGGCCGGGACCCACATCTGGGCATACCCGGCGCACTTAGGGCGAGAAAGCAAAAGACACACAATTGATGGACGGAATGCAGAACAAATCAAAACATTCACCCCCAGTCAAGAGATCTGGGTTAAATCCATAATTCTTTTGCTCACCATGCCACCCCAGTTTAGACCTGTCAATATGCAAATCAATATTGACCCTGTGCCTCATGGGAACAGTCCAGCCCGAGCTGCTAAGCCAGGTCCTCCCTGGACCGGAAATAAGCATCCTAGGACCGGTTTCGGGGTTTCATCCCTCTTCAGCCAGGATAGCTTGATTCCAGTGGCACAGTGAGCCCAGGACCCACGTCTGGGCATACCCGGCGCACTTAGGGTGAGAAAGCAAAAGACACAATTGATGGACGGAATGCAGAACAAATCAAAACATTCACCCACAGTCAAGAGATCTGGGTTAAATCCATCATTCTTTTCCTCACCATGCCACTCCAGTTTAGACCTGGCCATATGCAAATCAGTCTTGACCCTGTGCCTCATGGGAACAGTCCAGCCCAAACTGCTAAGCCAGGTCCTCCCTGGACCGGAAACAAGCATCCTAGGACCGGTTTCGGGGTTTCACCCTTCTTCAGCCAGGATAGCTTGATTCCAGTGGCACAGTGAGCCCGAGACCCACGTCTGGGCATACCCGGCGCACTTAGGGCGAGAAAGCAAAAGACACACAATTAATGGACGGAATGCAGAACAAATCAAAACATTCACCCCCAGTCAAGAGATCTGGGTTAAATCCATCATTCTTTTGTTCACCATGCCACCCCAGTTTAGATCTGGCCATATGCTCATCAGTCTTGACCCTGTGCCTCATGGAAACAGTCCAGCCCGAACTGCTAAGCCAGGTCCTCCCTGGACCGGAAACAAGCATCCTAGGACCGGTTTCGGGGTTTCACCCCTCTGCAGCCAGGTTAGCTTGATTCCAGTGGCACAGTGAGCCCGGGACCCACGTCTGGGCATACCCGGCGCACTTAGGGCGAGAAAGCCAAAGACACACAATTAATGGACGGAATGCAGAACAAATCAAAACATTCACCCCCAGTCAAGAGATCTGGGTTAAATTCATCATTCTTTTGTTCACCATGCCACCCCACTTTAGATCTGGCCATATGCTCATCAGTCTTGACCCTGTGCCTCATGGAAACAGTCCAGCCCGAACTGCTAAGCCAGGTCCTCCCTGGACCGGAAACAAGCATCCTAGGACCGGTTTCGGGGTTTCACCCCTCTTCAGCCAGGATAGCTTGATTCCAGTGGCACAGTGAGCCTGGGACCCACGTCTGGGCATACCCGGCGCACTTAGGGCGAGAAAGCAAAAGACACACAATTGATGGACGGAATGCAGAACAAATAAAAACATTCACCCACAGTCAAGAGATCTGGGTTACATCCATCATTCTTTTGCTCACCATGCCACCCCAGTTTAGACCTGGCCATATGCCAATCAGTCTTGACCCTGTGCCTCATGGGAACAGTCCAGCCCAAACTGCTAAGCAAGGTCCTCCCTGGACCGGAAACAAGCATCCTAGTACCAGTTTCGGGGTTTCACCCTTCTTCAGCCAGGATAGCTTGATTCCAGTGGCACAGTGAGCCCGGGACCCACGTCTGGGCATACCAGGCGCACTTAGGGCGAGAAAGCAAAACACACACAATTTATGGACGGAATGCAGAACAAATCAAAACATTCACCCCCAGCCAAGAGATCTGGGTTAAATCCATCATTCTTTTGCTCACCATGCCACCCCAGTTTAGATCTGGCCATATGCAAATCAGTCTTGACCCTGTGCCTCATGGGGACAGTCCAGCCTGAACTGCTAAGCCAGGTCCTCCCTGGACCGGAAACAAGCATCCTAGGACCGGTTTCGGGGTTTCACCCCTCGTCAGCCAGGATAGCTTGATTCCAGTGGCACAGTGAGCCCGGGACCCACGTCTGGGCATACCCGGTGCACTTAGGGCGAGAAAGCAAAAGGCATACAATTGATGGACGGAATGGAGAACAAATCAAAACATTCACCCCCAGTCAAGAGATCTGGGTTAAATCCATCATTCTTTTGCTCACCATGCCACCCCAGTTTAGACCTGGCCATATGCAAATCAGTCTTGACTTTGTGCCTCATGGGAACAGTCCAGCCCGAACTGCTAAGCCAGGTCCTCCCTGGACCGGAAACAAGCATCCTAGGACCGGTTTCGGGGTCTCACCCTTCTTCAGCCAGGATAGCTTGATTCCAGTGGCACAGTGAGGCCGGGACCCACATCTGGGCATACCCGGCGCACTTAGGGCGAGAAAGCAAAAGACACACAATTAATGGACGGAATGCAGAACAAATCAAAACATTCACCCCCAGTCAAGAGATCTGGGTTAAATCCATCATTCTTTTGTTCACCATGCCACCCCAGTTTAGATCTGGCCATATGGAAATCAGTCTTGACTCTGTGCCTCATGGGAACAGCCCAGCCCAAACTGCTAAGCCAGGTCCTCCCTGGACCGGAAACAAGCATCCTAGGACCGGTTTCGGAGTTTCACCCCTCTTCAGCCAGGATAGCGTGATTCCAGTGGCATAGTGAGCCCGGGACGCACATCTGGGCATACCCGGCGCACTTAGGGCGAGAAAGCAAAAGACACACAATTGATGGACGGACTGCAGAACAAATCAAAACATTCCCCCCAGTCAAGAGATCTGGGTTAAATCCATCGTTCTTTTGCTCACCATGCCACCCCAGTTTAGACCTGGCCATATGCAAATCAATTTTGACCCTGTGCCTCATGGGAACAGACCAGCCCGAACTGCTAAGCCAGGTCCTCCCTGGACCGGAAACAAGCATCCTAGGACCAGTTTCGGGGTCTCACCCTTCTTCAGCCAGGATAGCTTGATTCCAGTGGCACAATGAGGCCGGGACCCACGTCTGGGCATACCCGGCGCACTTAGGGCGAGAAAGCAAAAGACACACAATTAATGGACGGAATGCAGAACAAATCAAAACATTCACCCCCAGTCAAGAGATCTGGGTTAAATCCATCATTCTTTTGTTCACCATGCCACCCCAGTTTAGATCTGGCCATATGCTCATCAGTCTTGACCCTGTGCCTCATGGAAACAGTCCAGCCCGAACTGCTAAGCAAGGTCCTCCCTGGACCGGAAACAAGCATCCTAGGACCGTTTTCGGGGTTTCACCCCTCTGCAGCCAGGTTAGCTTGATTCCAGTGGCACAGTGAGCCCGGGACCCACGTCTGGGCATACCCGCTGCACTTAGGGCAAGAAAGCAAAGACACACAATTGATGGACGGAATGCAGAACAAATCAAAACATTCACCCCCAGTCAAGAGATCTGGGTTAAATCCATCATTCTTTTGTTTACCATGCCACCCCAGTTTAGATCTGGCCATATGCTCATCGGTCATGACCCTGTGCCTCATGGGAACAGTCCAGCCCAAACTGCTAAGCCAGATCCTCTCTGGACCGGAAATAAGCATCCTAGGACCGGTTTCGGGGTTTCATCCCTCTTCAGCCAGGATAGCTTGATTCCAGTGGCACAGTGAGCCCAGGACCCACGTCTGGGCATACCCGTCGCACTTAGGGCGAGAAAGCAAAAGACACAATTGATAGACGGAATGCAGAACAAATCAAAACATTCACCCACAGTCAAGAGATCTAGGTTAAATCCATCATACTTTTGCTCACCATGCCACTCCAGTTTAGACCAGGCCATATGCAAATCAGTCTTGACCCTGTGCCTCATGGGCACAGTTCAGCCCAAACTGCTAAGACAGGTCATCCCTGGACCGGAAACAGGCATCCTAGGACCGGTTTCGGGGTTTCACCCCTCTTCAGCCAGGATAGCTTGATTCCAGTGGCACAGTGAGCCCGGGACCCACGTCTGGGCATACCTGGCGCACTTAGGGCGTGAAAGAAAAAGACATTCAATTGATGGTTGAAATGCAGAACAAATCAAAACATTCACCCCCAGTCAAGAGATCTGGGTTAAATCCATCATTCTTTTGCTAACCATACCACCCCAGTTTAGACCTGGCAATATGGAAATCAGTCTTGACCCTGTGCCTCATGGGGACAGTCCAGCCCGAACTGCTAAGCCAGGTCCTCCCTGGACCGGAAACAAGCATCCTAGGACCGGTTTCGGGGTTTCACCCCACGTCAGCCAGGATAGCTTGATTCCAGTGGCACAGTGAGCCCGGGACCCACGTCTGGGCATACCCGGCGCACTTAGGGCGAGAAAGCAAAAGACACACAATTGATGGACGGAATGCAGAACAAATCAAAACATTCACCCACAGTCAAGAGATCTTGGTTAGATCCATCATTCTTTTGCTCACCATGCCACCCCAGTTTAGATCTGGCCATATGCAAATCAGTCTTGACCCTGTGCCTCATGGGGACAGTCCAGCCTGAACTGCTAAGCCAGGTCCTCCCTGGACCGGAAACAAGCATCCTAGGACCGGTTTCGGGGTTTCACCCCTCGTCAGCCAGGATAGCTTGATTCCAGTGGCACAGTGAGCCCGGGACCCACGTCAGGGCATACCCGGTGCACTTAGGGCGAGAAAGCAAAAGACATACAATTGATGGACGGAATGGAGAACAAATCAAAACATTCACCCCCAGTCAAGAGATCTGGGTTAAATCCATCATTCTTTTGCTCACCATGCCACCTCAGGTTAGACCTGGCCATATGCAAATCAGTCTTGACCCTGTGCCTCATGGGAACAGTCCAGCCCGAACTGCTAAGCCAGGTCCTCCCTGGACCGGAAACAAGCATCCTAGGACCGGTTTCGGGGTCTCACCCTTCTTCAGCCAGGATAGCTTGATTCCAGTGGCACAGTGAGGCCGGGACCCACATCTGGGCATACCCGGCGCACTTAGGGCGAGAAAGCAAAAGACACACAATTGATGGATGGAATGCAGAATAAATCAAAACATTCACCCCCAGTCAAGAGATCTGGGTTAAATCCATAATTCCTTTGCTCACCATGCCACCCCAGTTTAGACCTGTCAATATGCAAATCAATATTGACCCTGTGCCTCATGGGAACAGTCCAGCCCGAGCTGCTAAGCCAGGTCCTCCCTGGACCGGAAATAAGCATCCTAGGACCGGTTTCGGGGTTTCATCCCTCTTCAGCCAGGATAGCTTGATTCCAGTGGCACAGTGAGCCCAGGACCCACGTCTGGGCATACCCGGCGCACTTAGGGTGAGAAAGCAAAAGACACAATTGATGGACGGAGTGCAGAACAAATCAAAACATTCACCCACAGTCAAGAGATCTGGGTTAAATCCATCATTCTTTTCCTCACCATGCCACTCCAGTTTAGACCAGGCCATATGCAAATCAGTCTTGACCCTGTTCCTCATGGGAACAGACCAGCCCAAACTGCTAAGCCAGGTCCTCCCTGGACCGGAAACAAGCATCCTAGGACCGGTTTCGGGGTTTCACCCTTCTTCAGCCAGGATAGCTTGATTCCAGTGGCACAGTGAGCCCGAGACCCACGTCTGGGCATACCCGGCGCACTTAGGGCGAGAAAGCAAAAGACACACAATTAATGGACGGAATGCAGAACAAATCAAAACATTCACCCCCAGTCAAGAGATCTGGGTTAAATCCATCATTCTTTTGTTCACCATGCCACCCCAGTTTAGATCTGGCCATATGCTCATCAGTCTTGACCCTGTGCCTCATGGAAACAGTCCAGCCCGAACTGCTAAGCCAGGTCCTCCCTGGACCGGAAACAAGCATCCTAGGACCGGTTTCGGGGTTTCACCCCTCTGCAGCCAGGTTAGCTTGATTCCAGTGGCACAGTGAGCCCGGGACCCACGTCTGGGCATACCCGGCGCACTTAGGGCGAGAAAGCCAAAGACACACAATTAATGGACGGAATGCAGAACAAATCAAAACATTCACCCCCAGTCAAGAGATCTGGGTTAAATCCATCATTCTTTTGTTCACCATGCCACCCCACTTTAGATCTGGCCATATGCTCATCAGTCTTGACCCTGTGCCTCATGGAAACAGTCCAGCCCGAACTGCTAAGCCAGGTCCTCCCTGGACCGGAAACAAGCATCCTAGGACCGGTTTCGGGGTTTCACCCCTCGTCAGCCAGGATAGCTTGATTCCAGTGGCACAGTGAGCCCGGGACCCACGTCTGGGCATACCCGGTGCACTTAGGGCGAGAAAGCAAAAGGCATACAATTGATGGACGGAATGGAGAACAAATCAAAACATTCACCCCCAGTCAAGAGATCTGGGTTAAATCCATCATTCTTTTGCTCACCATGCCACCCCAGTTTAGACCTGGCCATATGCAAATCAGTCTTGACTTTGTGCCTCATGGGAACAGTCCAGCCCGAACTGCTAAGCCAGGTCCTCCCTGGACCGGAAACAAGCATCCTAGGACCGGTTTCGGGGTCTCACCCTTCTTCAGCCAGGATAGCTTGATTCCAGTGGCACAGTGAGGCCGGGACCCACATCTGGGCATACCCGGCGCACTTAGGGCGAGAAAGCAAAAGACACACAATTAATGGACGGAATGCAGAACAAATCAAAACATTCACCCCCAGTCAAGAGATCTGGGTTAAATCCATCATTCTTTTGTTCACCATGCCACCCCAGTTTAGATCTGGCCATATGGAAATCAGTCTTGACTCTGTGCCTCATGGGAACAGCCCAGCCCAAACTGCTAAGCCAGGTCCTCCCTGGACCGGAAACAAGCATCCTAGGACCGGTTTCGGAGTTTCACCCCTCTTCAGCCAGGATAGCGTGATTCCAGTGGCATAGTGAGCCCGGGACGCACATCTGGGCATACCCGGCGCACTTAGGGCGAGAAAGCAAAAGACACACAATTGATGGACGGACTGCAGAACAAATCAAAACATTCCCCCCAGTCAAGAGATCTGGGTTAAATCCATCGTTCTTTTGCTCACCATGCCACCCCAGTTTAGACCTGGCCATATGCAAATCAATCTTGACCCTGTGCCTCATGGGAACAGACCAGCCCGAACTGCTAAGCCAGGTCCTCCCTGGACCGGAAACAAGCATCCTAGGACCAGTTTCGGGGTCTCACCCTTCTTCAGCCAGGATAGCTTGATTCCAGTGGCACAATGAGGCCGGGACCCACGTCTGGGCATACCCGGCGCACTTAGGGCGAGAAAGCAAAAGACACACAATTAATGGACGGAATGCAGAACAAATCAAAACATTCACCCCCAGTCAAGAGATCTGGGTTAAATCCATCATTCTTTTGTTCACCATGCCACCCCAGTTTAGATCTGGCCATATGCTCATCAGTCTTGACCCTGTGCCTCATGGAAACAGTCCAGCCCGAACTGCTAAGCCAGGTCCTCCCTGGACCGGAAACAAGCATCCTAGGACCGGTTTCGGGGTTTCACCCCTCTGCAGCCAGGTTAGCTTGATTCCAGTGGCACAGTGAGCCCGGGACCCACGTCTGGGCATACCCGGCGCACTTAGGGCGAGAAAGCCAAAGACACACAATTAATGGACGGAATGCAGAACAAATCAAAACATTCACCCCCAGTCAAGAGATCTGGGTTAAATTCATCATTCTTTTGTTCACCATGCCACCCCACTTTAGATCTGGCCATATGCTCATCAGTCTTGACCCTGTGCCTCATGGAAACAGTCCAGCCCGAACTGCTAAGCCAGGTCCTCCCTGGACCGGAAACAAGCATCCTAGGACCGGTTTCGGGGTTTCACCCCTCTTCAGCCAGGATAGCTTGATTCCAGTGGCACAGTGAGCCTGGGACCCACGTCTGGGCATACCCGGCGCACTTAGGGCGAGAAAGCAAAAGACACACAATTGATGGACGGAATGCAGAACAAATAAAAACATTCACCCACAGTCAAGAGATCTGGGTTACATCCATCATTCTTTTGCTCACCATGCCACCCCAGTTTAGACCTGGCCATATGCCAATCAGTCTTGACCCTGTGCCTCATGGGAACAGTCCAGCCCAAACTGCTAAGCAAGGTCCTCCCTGGACCGGAAACAAGCATCCTAGTACCAGTTTCGGGGTTTCACCCTTCTTCAGCCAGGATAGCTTGATTCCAGTGGCACAGTGAGCCCGGGACCCACGTCTGGGCATACCAGGCGCACTTAGGGCGAGAAAGCAAAACACACACAATTTATGGACGGAATGCAGAACAAATCAAAACATTCACCCCCAGCCAAGAGATCTGGATTAAATCCATCATTCTTTTGCTCACCATGCCACCCCAGTTTAGATCTGGCCATATGCAAATCAGTCTTGACCCTGTGCCTCATGGGGACAGTCCAGCCTGAACTGCTAAGCCAGGTCCTCCCTGGACCGGAAACAAGCATCCTAGGACCGGTTTCGGGGTTTCACCCCTCGTCAGCCAGGATAGCTTGATTCCAGTGGCACAGTGAGCCCGGGACCCACGTCTGGGCATACCCGGTGCACTTAGGGCGAGAAAGCAAAAGGCATACAATTGATGGACGGAATGGAGAACAAATCAAAACATTCACCCCCAGTCAAGAGATCTGGGTTAAATCCATCATTCTTTTGCTCACCATGCCACCCCAGTTTAGACCTGGCCATATGCAAATCAGTCTTGACTTTGTGCCTCATGGGAACAGTCCAGCCCGAACTGCTAAGCCAGGTCCTCCCTGGACCGGAAACAAGCATCCTAGGACCGGTTTCGGGGTCTCACCCTTCTTCAGCCAGGATAGCTTGATTCCAGTGGCACAGTGAGGCCGGGACCCACATCTGGGCATACCCGGCGCACTTAGGGCGAGAAAGCAAAAGACACACAATTAATGGACGGAATGCAGAACAAATCAAAACATTCACCCCCAGTCAAGAGATCTGGGTTAAATCCATCATTCTTTTGTTCACCATGCCACCCCAGTTTAGATCTGGCCATATGGAAATCAGTCTTGACTCTGTGCCTCATGGGAACAGCCCAGCCCAAACTGCTAAGCCAGGTCCTCCCTGGACCGGAAACAAGCATCCTAGGACCGGTTTCGGAGTTTCACCCCTCTTCAGCCAGGATAGCGTGATTCCAGTGGCATAGTGAGCCCGGGACGCACATCTGGGCATACCCGGCGCACTTAGGGCGAGAAAGCAAAAGACACACAATTGATGGACGGACTGCAGAACAAATCAAAACATTCCCCCCAGTCAAGAGATCTGGGTTAAATCCATCGTTCTTTTGCTCACCATGCCACCCCAGTTTAGACCTGGCCATATGCAAATCAATCTTGACCCTGTGCCTCATGGGAACAGACCAGCCCGAACTGCTAAGCCAGGTCCTCCCTGGACCGGAAACAAGCATCCTAGGACCAGTTTCGGGGTCTCACCCTTCTTCAGCCAGGATAGCTTGATTCCAGTGGCACAATGAGGCCGGGACCCACGTCTGGGCATACCCGGCGCACTTAGGGCGAGAAAGCAAAAGACACACAATTAATGGACGGAATGCAGAACAAATCAAAACATTCACCCCCAGTCAAGAGATCTGGGTTAAATCCATCATTCTTTTGTTCACCATGCCACCCCAGTTTAGATCTGGCCATATGCTCATCAGTCTTGACCCTGTGCCTCATGGAAACAGTCCAGCCCGAACTGCTAAGCAAGGTCCTCCCTGGACCGGAAACAAGCATCCTAGGACCGTTTTCGGGGTTTCACCCCTCTGCAGCCAGGTTAGCTTGATTCCAGTGGCACAGTGAGCCCGGGACCCACGTCTGGGCATACCCGCTGCACTTAGGGCAAGAAAGCAAAGACACACAATTGATGGACGGAATGCAGAACAAATCAAAACATTCACCCCCAGTCAAGAGATCTGGGTTAAATCCATCATTCTTTTGTTTACCATGCCACCCCAGTTTAGATCTGGCCATATGCTCATCGGTCATGACCCTGTGCCTCATGGGAACAGTCCAGCCCAAACTGCTAAGCCAGATCCTCTCTGGACCGGAAATAAGCATCCTAGGACCGGTTTCGGGGTTTCATCCCTCTTCAGCCAGGATAGCTTGATTCCAGTGGCACAGTGAGCCCAGGACCCACGTCTGGGCATACCCGTCGCACTTAGGGCGAGAAAGCAAAAGACACAATTGATAGACGGAATGCAGAACAAATCAAAACATTCACCCACAGTCAAGAGATCTAGGTTAAATCCATCATACTTTTGCTCACCATGCCACTCCAGTTTAGACCAGGCCATATGCAAATCAGTCTTGACCCTGTGCCTCATGGGCACAGTCCAGCCCAAACTGCTAAGCCAGGTCATCCCTGGACCGGAAACAGGCATCCTAGGACCGGTTTCGGGGTTTCACCCCTCTTCAGCCAGGATAGCTTGATTCCAGTGGCACAGTGAGCCCGGGACCCACGTCTGGGCATACCTGGCGCACTTAGGGCGTGAAAGAAAAAGACATTCAATTGATGGTTGAAATGCAGAACAAATCAAAACATTCACCCCCAGTCAAGAGATCTGGGTTAAATCCATCATTCTTTTGCTAACCATACCACCCCAGTTTAGACCTGGCAATATGGAAATCAGTCTTGACCCTGTGCCTCATGGGGACAGTCCAGCCCGAACTGCTAAGCCAGGTCCTCCCTGGACCGGAAACAAGCATCCTAGGACCGGTTTCGGGGTTTCACCCCACGTCAGCCAGGATAGCTTGATTCCAGTGGCACAGTGAGCCCGGGACCCACGTCTGGGCATACCCGGCGCACTTAGGGCGAGAAAGCAAAAGACACACAATTGATGGACGGAATGCAGAACAAATCAAAACATTCACCCACAGTCAAGAGATCTTGGTTAGATCCATCATTCTTTTGCTCACCATGCCACCCCAGTTTAGATCTGGCCATATGCAAATCAGTCTTGACCCTGTGCCTCATGGGGACAGTCCAGCCTGAACTGCTAAGCCAGGTCCTCCCTGGACCGGAAACAAGCATCCTAGGACCGGTTTCGGGGTTTCACCCCTCGTCAGCCAGGATAGCTTGATTCCAGTGGCACAGTGAGCCCGGGACCCACGTCAGGGCATACCCGGTGCACTTAGGGCGAGAAAGCAAAAGACATACAATTGATGGACGGAATGGAGAACAAATCAAAACATTCACCCCCAGTCAAGAGATCTGGGTTAAATCCATCATTCTTTTGCTCACCATGCCACCTCAGGTTAGACCTGGCCATATGCAAATCAGTCTTGACCCTGTGCCTCATGGGAACAGTCCAGCCCGAACTGCTAAGCCAGGTCCTCCCTGGACCGGAAACAAGCATCCTAGGACCGGTTTCGGGGTCTCACCCTTCTTCAGCCAGGATAGCTTGATTCCAGTGGCACAGTGAGGCCGGGACCCACATCTGGGCATACCCGGCGCACTTAGGGCGAGAAAGCAAAAGACACACAATTGATGGATGGAATGCAGAACAAATCAAAACATTCACCCCCAGTCAAGAGATCTGGGTTAAATCCATAATTCCTTTGCTCACCATGCCACCCCAGTTTAGACCTGTCAATATGCAAATCAATATTGACCCTGTGCCTCATGGGAACAGTCCAGCCCGAGCTGCTAAGCCAGGTCCTCCCTGGACCGGAAATAAGCATCCTAGGACCGGTTTCGGGGTTTCATCCCTCTTCAGCCAGGATAGCTTGATTCCAGTGGCACAGTGAGCCCAGGACCCACGTCTGGGCATACCCGGCGCACTTAGGGTGAGAAAGCAAAAGACACAATTGATGGACGGAGTGCAGAACAAATCAAAACATTCACCCACAGTCAAGAGATCTGGGTTAAATCCATCATTCTTTTCCTCACCATGCCACTCCAGTTTAGACCAGGCCATATGCAAATCAGTCTTGACCCTGTTCCTCATGGGAACAGTCCAGCCCAAACTGCTAAGCCAGGTCCTCCCTGGACCGGAAACAAGCATCCTAGGACCGGTTTCGGGGTTTCACCCTTCTTCAGCCAGGATAGCTTGATTCCAGTGGCACAGTGAGCCCGAGACCCACGTCTGGGCATACCCGGCGCACTTAGGGCGAGAAAGCAAAAGACACACAATTAATGGACGGAATGCAGAACAAATCAAAACATTCACCCCCAGTCAAGAGATCTGGGTTAAATCCATCATTCTTTTGTTCACCATGCCACCCCAGTTTAGATCTGGCCATATGCTCATCAGTCTTGACCCTGTGCCTCATGGAAACAGTCCAGCCCGAACTGCTAAGCCAGGTCCTCCCTGGACCGGAAACAAGCATCCTAGGACCGGTTTCGGGGTTTCACCCCTCTGCAGCCAGGTTAGCTTGATTCCAGTGGCACAGTGAGCCCGGGACCCACGTCTGGGCATACCCGGCGCACTTAGGGCGAGAAAGCCAAAGACACACAATTAATGGACGGAATGCAGAACAAATCAAAACATTCACCCCCAGTCAAGAGATCTGGGTTAAATCCATCATTCTTTTGTTCACCATGCCACCCCACTTTAGATCTGGCCATATGCTCATCAGTCTTGACCCTGTGCCTCATGGAAACAGTCCAGCCCGAACTGCTAAGCCAGGTCCTCCCTGGACCGGAAACAAGCATCCTAGGACCGGTTTCAGGGTTTCACCCCTCTTCAGCCAGGATAGCTTGATTCCAGTGGCACAGTGAGCCCGGGACCCACGTCTGGGCATACCCGGCGCACTTAGGGCGAGAAAGCAAAAGACACACAATTGATGGACGGAATGCAGAACAAATCAAAACATTCACCCACAGTCAAGAGATCTGGGTTACATCCATCATTCTTTTGCTCACCATGCCACCCCAGTTTAGACCTGGCCATATGCCAATCAGTCTTGACCCTGTGCCTCATGGGAACAGTCCAGCCCAAACTGCTAAGCAAGGTCCTCCCTGGACCGGAAACAAGCATCCTAGTACCAGTTTCGGGGTTTCACCCTTCTTCAGCCAGGATAGCTTGATTCCAGTGGCACAGTGAGCCCGGGACCCACGTCTGGGCATACCAGGCGCACTTAGGGCGAGAAAGCAAAAGACACACAATTTATGGACGGAATGCAGAACAAATCAAAACATTCACCCCCAGCCAAGAGATCTGGGTTAAATCCATCATTCTTTTGCTCACCATGCCACCCCAGTTTAGATCTGGCCGTATGCAAATCAGTCTTGACCCTGTGCCTCATGGGGACAGTCCAGCCTGAACTGCTTAGCCAGGTCCTCCCTGGACCGGAAACAAGCATCCTAGGACCGGTTTCGGGGTTTCACCCCTCGTCAGCCAGGATAGCTTGATTCCAGTGGCACAGTGAGCCCGGGACCCACGTCTGGGCATACCCGGCGCACTTAGGGCGAGAAAGCAAAAGACACACAATTAATGGACGGAATGCAGAACAAATCAAAACATTCACCCCCAGTCAAGAGATCTGGGTTAAATCCATCATTCTTTTGTTCACCATGCCACCCCAGTTTAGATCTGGCCATATGCTCATCAGTCTTGACCCTGTGCCTCATGGAAACAGTCCAGCCCGTAATGCTAAGCCAGGTCCTCCCTGGACCAGAAACAAGCATCCTAGGACCGGTTTCGGGGTCTCACCCTTCTTCAGCCAGGATAGCTTGATTCCAGTGGCACAGTGAGGCCGGGACCCACATCTGGGCATACCCGGCGCACTTAGGGCGAGAAAGCAAAAGACACACAATTAATGGACGAAATGTAGAACAAATCAAAACATTCACCCCCAGTCAAGAGATCTGGGTTAAATCCATCATTCTTTTGTTCACCATGCCACCCCAGTTTAGATCTGGCCATATGCTCATCAGTCTTGACCCTGTGCCTCATGGAAACAGTCCAGCCCGAACTGCTAAGCAAGGTCCTCCCTGGACCGGAAACAAGCATCCTAGGACCGTTTTCGGGGTTTCACCCCTCTGCAGCCAGGTTAGCTTGATTCCAGTGGCACAGTGAGCCCGGGACCCACGTCTGGGCATACCCGCTGCACTTAGGGCGAGAAAGCAAAAGACACAATTGATGGACGGAATGCAGAACAAATCAAAACATTCACCCCCAGTCAAGAGATCTGGGTTAAATCCATCATACTTTTGCTCACCATGCCACTCCAGTTTAGACCAGGCCATATGCAAATCAGTCTTGACCCTGTGCCTCATGGGAACAGTCCAGCCCAAACTGCTAAGCCAGGTCATCCCTGGACCGGAAACAGGCATCCTAGGACCGGTTTCGGGGTTTCACCCCTCTTCAGCCAGGATAGCTTGATTCCAGTGGCACAGTGAGCCCGGGACCCACGTCTGGGCATACCTGGCGCACTTAGGGCGTGAAAGAAAAAGACATACAATTGATGGTTGGAATGCAGAACAAATCAAAACATTCACCCCCAGTCAAGAGATCTGGGTTAAATCCATCATTCTTTTGCTAACCATACCACCCCAATTTAGACCTGGCAATATGGAAATCAGTCTTGACTCTGTGCCTCATGGGAACAGCCCAGCCCAAACTGCTAAGTCAGGTCATCCCTGGACCGGAAACAAGCATCCTAGGACCGGTTTCGGAGTTTCACCCCTCTTCAGCCAGGATAGCGTGATTCCAGTGGCATAGTGAGCCCGGGACGCACATCTGGGCATACCCGGCGCACTTAGGGCGAGAAAGCAAAAGACACACAATTGATGGACGGAATGCAGAACAAATCAAAACATTCACACCCAGTCAAGAGATCTGGGTTAAATCCATCATTCTTTTGCTCACCATGCCACCCCAGTTTAGATCTGGCCATATGCAAATCAGTCTTGACCCTGTGCCTCATGGGGACAGTCCAGCCTGAAGTGCTAAGCCAGGTCCTCCCTGGACCGGAAACAAGCATCCTAGGACCGGTTTCGGGGTTTCACCCCTCGTCAGCCAGGATAGCTTGATTCCAGTGGCACAGTGAGCCCGGGACCCACGTCTGGGCATACCCGGCGCACTTAGGGCGAGAAAGCAAAAGACACACAATTGATGGACGGAATGCAGAACAAATCAAAAAATTCACCCACAGTCAAGAGATCTTGGTTAGATCCATCATTCTTTTGCTCACCATGCCACCCCAGTTTAGATCTGGCCATATGCAAATCAGTCTTGACCCTGTGCCTCATGGGGACAGTCCAGCCTGAACTGCTAAGCCAGGTCCTCCCTGGACCGGAAACAAGCATCCTAGGACCGGTTTCGGGGTTTCACCCCTCGTCAGCCAGGATAGCTTGATTCCAGTGGCACAGTGAGCCCGGGACCCACGTCAGGGCATACCCGGTGCACTTAGGGCGAGAAAGCAAAAGACATACAATTGATGGACGGAATGGAGAACAAATCAAAACATTCACCCCCAGTCAAGAGATCTGGGTTAAATCCATCATTCTTTTGCTCACCATGCCACCTCAGTTTAGACCTGGCCATATGCAAATCAGTCTTGACCCTGTGCCTCATGGGAACAGTCCAGCCCGAACTGCTAAGCCAGGTCCTCCCTGGACCGGAAATAAGCATCCTAGGACCGGTTTCGGGGTTTCATCCCTATTCAGCCAGGATAGCTTGATTCCAGTGGCACAGTGAGCCCAGGACCCACGTCTAGGCATACCCGGCGCACTTAGGGTGAGAAAGCAAAAGACACAATTGATGGACGGAATGCAGAACAAATCAAAACATTCACCCACAGTCAAGAGATCTGGGTTAAATCCATCATTCTTTTCCTCACCATGCCACTCCAGTTTAGACCAGGCCATATGCAATTCAGTCTTGACCCTGTGCCTCATGGGAACAGTCCAGCCCAAACTGCTAAGCCAGGTCCTCCCTGGACCGGAAACAAGCATCCTAGGACCGGTTTCGGGGTTTCACCCTTCTTCAGCCAGGATAGCTTGATTCCAGTGGCACAGTGAGCCCGAGACCCACGTCTGGGCATACCCGGCGCACTTAGGGCGAGAAAGCAAAAGACACACAATTAATGGACGGAATGCAGAACAAATCAAAACATTCACCCCCCAGTCAAGAGATCTGGGTTAAATCCATCATTCTTTTGTTCACCATGCCACCCCAGTTTAGATCTGGCCATATGCTCATCAGTCTTGACCCTGTGCCTCATGGAAACAGTCCAGCCCGAACTGCTAAGCCAGGTCCTCCCTGGACCGGAAACAAGCATCCTAGGACCGGTTTCGGGGTTTCACCCCTCTGCAGCCAGGTTAGCTTGATTCCAGTGGCACAGTGAGCCCGGGACCCACGTCTGGGCATACCCGGCGCACTTAGGGCGAGAAAGCCAAAGACACACAATTAATGGACGGAATGCAGAACAAATCAAAACATTCACCCCAGTCAAGAGATATGGGTTAAATCCATCATTCTTTTGTTCACCATGCCACCCCACTTTAGATCTGGCCATATGCTCATCAGTCTTGACCCTGTGCCTCATGGAAACAGTCCAGCCCGAACTGCTAAGCCAGGTCCTCCCTGGACCGGAAACAAGCATCCTAGGACCGGTTTCGGGGTTTCACCCCTCTTCAGCCAGGATAGCTTGATTCCAGTGGCACAGTGAGCCCGGGACCCACGTCTGGGCATACCCGGCGCACTTAGGGCGAGAAAGCAAAAGACACACAATTGATGGACGGAATGCAGAACAAATCAAAACATTCACCCACAGTCAAGAGATCTGGGTTACATCCATCATTCTTTTGCTCACCATGCCACCCCAGTTTAGACCTGGCCATATGCCAATCAGTCTTGACCCTGTGCCTCATGGGAACAGTCCAGCCCAAACTGCTAAGCAAGGTCCTCCCTGGACAAGAAACAAGCATCCTAGTACCAGTTTCGGGGTTTCACCCTTCTTCAGCCAGGATAGCTTGATTCCAGTGGCACAGTGAGCCCGGGACCCACGTCTGGGCATACCAGGCGCACTTAGGGCGAGAAAGCAAAAGACACACAATTTATGGACGGAGTGCAGAACAAATCAAAACATTCACCCCCAGCCAAGAGATCTGGGTTAAATCCATCATTCTTTTGCTCACCATGCCACCCCAGTTTAGATCTGGACATATGCAAATCAGTCTTGACCCTGTGCCTCATGGGGACAGTCCAGCCTGAACTGCTAAGCCAGGTCCTCCCTGGACCGGAAACAAGCATCCTAGGACCGGTTTCGGGGTTTCACCCCTCGTCAGCCAGGATAGCTTGATTCCAGTGGCACAGTGAGCCCGGGACCCACGTCTGGGCATACCCGGTGCACATAGGGCGAGAAAGCAAAAGACATACAATTGATGGACGGAATGGAGAACAAATCAAAACATTCACCCCCAGTCAAGAGATCTGGGTTAAATCCATCATTCTTTTGCTCACCATGCCACCCCAGTTTAGACCTGGCCATATGCAAATCAGTCTTGACCCTGTGCCTCATGGGAACAGTCCAGCCCGAACTGCTAAGCCAGGTCCTCCCTGGACCGGAAACAAGCATCCTAGGACCGGTTTCAGGGTCTCACCCTTCTTCAGCCAGGATAGCTTGATTCCAGTGGCACAGTGAGGCCGGGACCCACATCTGGGCATACCCGGCGCACTTAGGGCGAGAAAGCAAAAGACACACAATTGATGGACGGAATGCAGAACAAATCAAAACATTCACCCCCAGTCAAGAGATCTGGGTTAAATCCATAATTCTTTTGCTCACCATGCCACCCCAGTTTAGACCTGTCAATATGCAAATCAATATTGACCCTGTGCCTCATGGGAACAGTCCAGCCCGAGCTGCTAAGCCAGGTCCTCCCTGGACCGGAAATAAGCATCCTAGGACCGGTTTCGGGGTTTCATCCCTCTTCAGCCAGGATAGCTTGATTCCAGTGGCACAGTGAGCCCAGGACCCACGTCTGGGCATACCCGGCGCACTTAGGGTGAGAAAGCAAAAGACACAATTGATGGACGGAATGCAGAACAAATCAAAACATTCACCCACAGTCAAGAGATCTGGGTTAAATCCATCATTCTTTTCCTCACCATGCCACTCCAGTTTAGACCAGGCCATATGCAAATCAGTCTTGACCCTGTGCCTCATGGGAACAGTCCAGCCCAAACTGCTAAGCCAGGTCCTCCCTGGACCGGAAACAAGCATCCTAGGACCGGTTTCGGGGTTTCACCCTTCTTCAGCCAGGATAGCTTAATTCCAGTGGCACAGTGAGCCCGAGACTAGGCCTGGGCAAAAATTTCGTTCCGTTCGCGGAAATTGCGATAATTTGACATTTTTGCGTTCCGCGGAGAGCGCGAAAATGTCAAAAATTCCGGTTTCCGCAGCTTGGCGATAATTTGTTTCTTGCTCGCGCTGTAAAATGATACATTCTCGCGCGCGCGCGATCGCCTTACCTGAATCCCTGCGTTCGCCGACAAGTTTTCTTGATCCGGTCGCGTTCTCCATGAGATGTTGTATTGTTTTTAGCCATTTGCGCTGTCTCGCGACAGTTCGCGCCCGCAGTGACGTCATGCGTCGCGCGATCACGTCTTTCTTCTCGCGATCATGCACCGCGAGAACAACTCAAAACAAGATGGCCGCGCCCGCAAGCAACCACATGGGTAAGTTGGCGACCCGCAACCATGCAGAAAATCTCGCGAACATGCCGGAAAAAAACTTCCGCATCTTTGCGATATTTCTGCTTGTTTGCGATAATTTTAAACATTCTCGCGATAATTTGCGAAGGTTAATTCCGCAAATTCCGCCCACCCCTACCCGAGACCCACGTCTGGGCATACCCGGCGCACTTAGGGCGAGAAAGCAAAAGACACACAATTAATGGACGGAATGCAGAACAAATCAAAACATTCACCCCCAGTCAAGAGATCTGGGTTAAATCCATCATTCTTTTGTTCACCATGCCACCCCAGTTTAGATCTGGCCATATGCTCATCAGTCTTGACCCTGTGCCTCATGGAAACAGTCCAGCCCGAACTGCTAAGCCAGGTCCTCCCTGGACCGGAAACAAGCATCCTAGGACCGGTTTCGGGGTTTCACCCCTCTGCAGCCAGGTTAGCTTGATTCCAGTGGCACAGTGAGCCCGGGACCCACGTCTGGGCATACCCGGCGCACTTAGGGCGAGAAAGCCAAAGACACACAATTAATGGACGGAATGCAGAAGAAATCAAAACATTCACCCCCAGTCAAGAGATCTGGGTTAAATCCATCATTCTTTTGTTCACCATGCCACCCCACTTTAGATCTGGCCATATGCTCATCAGTCTTGACCCTGTGCCTCATGGAAACAGTCCAGCCCGAACTGCTAAGCCAGGTCCTCCCTGGACCAGAAACAAGCATCCTAGGACCGGTTTCGGGGTTTCACCCCTCTTCAGCCAGGATAGCTTGATTCCAGTGGCACAGTGAGCCCGGGACCCACGTCTGGGCATACCCGGCGCACTTAGGGCGAGAAAGCAAAAGACACACAATTGATGGACGGAATGCAGAACAAATCAAAACATTCACCCACAGTCAAGAGATCTGGGTTACATCCATCATTCTTTTGCTCACCATGCCACCCCAGTTTAGACCTGGCCATATGCCAATCAGTCTTGACCCTGTGCCTCATGGGAACAGTCCAGCCCAAACTGCTAAGCAAGGTCCTCCCTGGACCGGAAACAAGCATCCTAGTACCAGTTTCGGGGTTTTACCCTTCTTCAGCCAGGATAGCTTGATTCAAGTGGCACAGTGAGCCCGGGACCCACGTCTGGGCATACCAGGCGCACTTAGGGCGAGAAAGCAAAAGACACACAATTTATGGACGGAATGCAGAACAAATCAAAACATTCACCCCAGCCAAGAGATCTGGGTTAAATCCATCATTCTTTTGCTCACCATGCCACCCCAGTTTAGATCTGGCCATATGCAAATCAGTCTTGACCCTGTGCCTCATGGGGACAGTCCAGCCTGAACTGCTAAGCCAGGTCCTCCCTGGACCGGAAACAAGCATCCTAGGACCGGTTTCGGGGTTTCACCCCTCGTCAGCCAGGATAGCTTGATTCCAGTGGCACAGTGAGCCCGGGACCCACTTCTGGGCATACCCGGTGCACTTAGGGCGAGAAAGCAAAAGACATACAATTGATGGACGGAATGGAGAACAAATCAAAACATTCACCCCAGTCAAGAGATCTGGGTTAAATCCATCATTCTTTTGCTCACCATGCCACCCCAGTTTAGACCTGGCCATATGCAAATCAGTCTTGACCTTGTGCCTCATGGGAACAGTCCAGCCCGAACTGCTAAGCCAGGTCCTCCCTGGACCGGAAACAAGCATCCTAGGACCGGTTTCGGGGTCTCACCCTTCTTCAGCCAGGATAGCTTGATTCCAGTGGCACAGTGAGGCCGGGACCCACATCTGGGCATACCCGGCGCACTTAGGGCGAGAAAGCAAAAGACACACAATTAATGGACGGAATGCAGAACAAATCAAAACATTCACCCCCAGTCAAGAGATCTGGGTTAAATCCATCATTCTTTTGTTCACCATGCCACCCCAGTTTAGATCTGGCCATATGGAAATCAGTCTTGACTCTGTGCCTCATGGGAACAGCTCAGCCCAAACTGCTAAGCCAGGTCCTCCCTGGACCGGAAACAAGCATCCTAGGACCGGTTTCGGAGTTTCACCCCTCTTCAGCCAGGATAGCGTGATTCCAGTGGCATATTGAGCCCGGGACGCACATCTGGGCATACCCGGCGCACTTAGGGCGAGAAAGCAAAAGACACACAATTGATGGACGGAATGCAGAACAAATCAAAACATTCACCCCCAATCAAGAGATCTGGGTTAAATCCATCGTTCTTTTGCTCACCATGCCACCCCAGTTTAGACCTGGCCATATGCAAATCAGTCTTGACCCTGTGCCTCATGGGAACAGACCAGCCCGAACTGCTAAGCCAGGTCCTCCCTGGACCGGAAACAAGCATCCTAGGACCGGTTTCGGGGTCTCACCCTTCTTCAGCCAGGATAGCTTGATTCCAGTGGAACAGTGAGCCCGGGACCCACGTCTGGGTATACCCGGTGCACTTATGGCTAGAAAGCAAAGACACACAATTGATGGATGGAATGCAGAACAAATCAAAACATTCACCCCCAGTCAAGAGATCTGGGTTAAATCCATCATTCTTTTGCTCACCATGCCACCCCAGTTTAGACCTGGCCATATGCAAATCAGTCTTGACCCTGTGCCTCATGGGAACAGTCCAGCCCGAACTGCTAAGCCAGGTCCTCCCTGGACCGGAAACAAGCATCCTAGGACCGGTTTCAGGGTCTCACCCTTCTTCAGCCAGGATAGCTTGATTCCAGTGGCACAGTGAGGCCGGGACCCACATCTGGGCATACCCGGCGCACTTAGGGCGAGAAAGCAAAAGACACACAATTGATGGACGGAATGCAGAACAAATCAAAACATTCACCCCCAGTCAAGAGATCTGGGTTAAATCCATAATTCTTTTGCTCACCATGCCACCCCAGTTTAGACCTGTCAATATGCAAATCAATATTGACCCTGTGCCTCATGGGAACAGTCCAGCCCGAGCTGCTAAGCCAGGTCCTCCCTGGACCGGAAATAAGCATCCTAGGACCGGTTTCGGGGTTTCATCCCTCTTCAGCCAGGATAGCTTGATTCCAGTGGCACAGTGAGCCCAGGACCCACGTCTGGGCATACCCGGCGCACTTAGGGTGAGAAAGCAAAAGACACAATTGATGGACGGAATGCAGAACAAATCAAAACATTCACCCACAGTCAAGAGATCTGGGTTAAATCCATCATTCTTTTCCTCACCATGCCACTCCAGTTTAGACCAGGCCATATGCAAATCAGTCTTGACCCTGTGCCTCATGGGAACAGTCCAGCCCAAACTGCTAAGCCAGGTCCTCCCTGGACCGGAAACAAGCATCCTAGGACCGGTTTCGGGGTTTCACCCTTCTTCAGCCAGGATAGCTTAATTCCAGTGGCACAGTGAGCCCGAGACTAGGCCTGGGCAAAAATTTCGTTCCGTTCGCGGAAATTGCGATAATTTGACATTTTTGCGTTCCGCGGAGAGCGCGAAAATGTCAAAAATTCCGGTTTCCGCAGCTTGGCGATAATTTGTTTCTTGCTCGCGCTGTAAAATGATACATTCTCGCGCGCGCGCGATCGCCTTACCTGAATCCCTGCGTTCGCCGACAAGTTTTCTTGATCCGGTCGCGTTCTCCATGAGATGTTGTATTGTTTTTAGCCATTTGCGCTGTCTCGCGACAGTTCGCGCCCGCAGTGACGTCATGCGTCGCGCGATCACGTCTTTCTTCTCGCGATCATGCACCGCGAGAACAACTCAAAACAAGATGGCCGCGCCCGCAAGCAACCACATGGGTAAGTTGGCGACCCGCAACCATGCAGAAAATCTCGCGAACATGCCGGAAAAAAACTTCCGCATCTTTGCGATATTTCTGCTTGTTTGCGATAATTTTAAACATTCTCGCGATAATTTGCGAAGGTTAATTCCGCAAATTCCGCCCACCCCTACCCGAGACCCACGTCTGGGCATACCCGGCGCACTTAGGGCGAGAAAGCAAAAGACACACAATTAATGGACGGAATGCAGAACAAATCAAAACATTCACCCCCAGTCAAGAGATCTGGGTTAAATCCATCATTCTTTTGTTCACCATGCCACCCCAGTTTAGATCTGGCCATATGCTCATCAGTCTTGACCCTGTGCCTCATGGAAACAGTCCAGCCCGAACTGCTAAGCCAGGTCCTCCCTGGACCGGAAACAAGCATCCTAGGACCGGTTTCGGGGTTTCACCCCTCTGCAGCCAGGTTAGCTTGATTCCAGTGGCACAGTGAGCCCGGGACCCACGTCTGGGCATACCCGGCGCACTTAGGGCGAGAAAGCCAAAGACACACAATTAATGGACGGAATGCAGAAGAAATCAAAACATTCACCCCCAGTCAAGAGATCTGGGTTAAATCCATCATTCTTTTGTTCACCATGCCACCCCACTTTAGATCTGGCCATATGCTCATCAGTCTTGACCCTGTGCCTCATGGAAACAGTCCAGCCCGAACTGCTAAGCCAGGTCCTCCCTGGACCAGAAACAAGCATCCTAGGACCGGTTTCGGGGTTTCACCCCTCTTCAGCCAGGATAGCTTGATTCCAGTGGCACAGTGAGCCCGGGACCCACGTCTGGGCATACCCGGCGCACTTAGGGCGAGAAAGCAAAAGACACACAATTGATGGACGGAATGCAGAACAAATCAAAACATTCACCCACAGTCAAGAGATCTGGGTTACATCCATCATTCTTTTGCTCACCATGCCACCCCAGTTTAGACCTGGCCATATGCCAATCAGTCTTGACCCTGTGCCTCATGGGAACAGTCCAGCCCAAACTGCTAAGCAAGGTCCTCCCTGGACCGGAAACAAGCATCCTAGTACCAGTTTCGGGGTTTTACCCTTCTTCAGCCAGGATAGCTTGATTCAAGTGGCACAGTGAGCCCGGGACCCACGTCTGGGCATACCAGGCGCACTTAGGGCGAGAAAGCAAAAGACACACAATTTATGGACGGAATGCAGAACAAATCAAAACATTCACCCCAGCCAAGAGATCTGGGTTAAATCCATCATTCTTTTGCTCACCATGCCACCCCAGTTTAGATCTGGCCATATGCAAATCAGTCTTGACCCTGTGCCTCATGGGGACAGTCCAGCCTGAACTGCTAAGCCAGGTCCTCCCTGGACCGGAAACAAGCATCCTAGGACCGGTTTCGGGGTTTCACCCCTCGTCAGCCAGGATAGCTTGATTCCAGTGGCACAGTGAGCCCGGGACCCACTTCTGGGCATACCCGGTGCACTTAGGGCGAGAAAGCAAAAGACATACAATTGATGGACGGAATGGAGAACAAATCAAAACATTCACCCCAGTCAAGAGATCTGGGTTAAATCCATCATTCTTTTGCTCACCATGCCACCCCAGTTTAGACCTGGCCATATGCAAATCAGTCTTGACCTTGTGCCTCATGGGAACAGTCCAGCCCGAACTGCTAAGCCAGGTCCTCCCTGGACCGGAAACAAGCATCCTAGGACCGGTTTCGGGGTCTCACCCTTCTTCAGCCAGGATAGCTTGATTCCAGTGGCACAGTGAGGCCGGGACCCACATCTGGGCATACCCGGCGCACTTAGGGCGAGAAAGCAAAAGACACACAATTAATGGACGGAATGCAGAACAAATCAAAACATTCACCCCCAGTCAAGAGATCTGGGTTAAATCCATCATTCTTTTGTTCACCATGCCACCCCAGTTTAGATCTGGCCATATGGAAATCAGTCTTGACTCTGTGCCTCATGGGAACAGCTCAGCCCAAACTGCTAAGCCAGGTCCTCCCTGGACCGGAAACAAGCATCCTAGGACCGGTTTCGGAGTTTCACCCCTCTTCAGCCAGGATAGCGTGATTCCAGTGGCATATTGAGCCCGGGACGCACATCTGGGCATACCCGGCGCACTTAGGGCGAGAAAGCAAAAGACACACAATTGATGGACGGAATGCAGAACAAATCAAAACATTCACCCCCAATCAAGAGATCTGGGTTAAATCCATCGTTCTTTTGCTCACCATGCCACCCCAGTTTAGACCTGGCCATATGCAAATCAGTCTTGACCCTGTGCCTCATGGGAACAGACCAGCCCGAACTGCTAAGCCAGGTCCTCCCTGGACCGGAAACAAGCATCCTAGGACCGGTTTCGGGGTCTCACCCTTCTTCAGCCAGGATAGCTTGATTCCAGTGGCACAATGAGGCCGGGACCCACGTCTGGGCATACCCGGCGCACTTAGGGCGAGAAAGCAAAAGACACACAATTAATGGACGGAATGCAGAACAAATCAAAACATTCACCCCCAGTCAAGAGATCTGCGTTAAATCCATCATTCTTTTGTTCACCATGCCACCCCAGTTTAGATCTGGCCATATGCTCATCAGTCTTGACCCTGTGCCTCATGGAAACAGTCCAGCCCGAAATGCTAAGCCAGGTCCTCCCTGGACCAGAAACAAGCATCCTAGGACCGGTTTCGGGGTTTCACCCCTCTGCAGCCAGGTTAGCTTGATTCCAGTGGCACAGTGAGCCCGGGACCCACGTCTGGGCATACCCGGTGCACTTAGGGTGAGAAAGCAAAGACACACAATTGATGGACGGAATGCAGAACAAATCAAAACATTCACCTCCAGTCAAGAGATCTGGGTTAAATCCATCATTCTTTTGCTCACCATGCCACCCCAGTTTAGATCTGGCCATATGGAAATCAGTCTTGACTCTGTGCCTCATGGGAACAGCCCAGCCCAAACTGCTAAGCCAGGTCCTCCCTGGACCGGAAACAAGCATCCTAGGACCGGTTTCGGAGTTTCACCCCTCTTCAGCCAGGATAGCGTGATTCCAGTGGCATAGTGAGCCCGGGACGCACATCTGGGCATACCCGGCGCACTTAGGGCGAGAAAGCAAAAGACACACAATTGATGGACGGACTGCAGAACAAATCAAAACATTCCCCCCAGTCAAGAGATCTGGGTTAAATCCATCGTTCTTTTGCTCACCATGCCACCCCAGTTTAGACCTGGCCATATGCAAATCAATCTTGACCCTGTGCCTCATGGGAACTGACCAGCCCGAACTGCTAAGCCAGGTCCTCCCTGGACAGGAAACAAGCATCCTAGGACCGTTTTCGGGGTTTCACCCCTCTGCAGCCAGGTTAGCTTGATTCCAGTGGCACAGTGAGCCCGGGACCCACGTCTGGGCATACCCGCTGCACATAGGGCAAGAAAGCAAAGACACACAATTGATGGACGGAATGCAGAACAAATCAAAACATTCACCCCCAGTCAAGAGATCTGGGTTAAATCCATCATTCTTTTGTTCACCATGCCACCCCAGTTTAGATCTGGCCATATGCTCATCAGTCATGACCCTGTGCCTCATGGGAACAGTCCAGCCCAAACTGCTAAGCCAGATCCTCCCTGGACCGGAAATAAGCATCCTAATACCGGTTTCGGGGTTTCATCCCTCTTCAGCCAGGATAGCTTGATTCCAGTGGCACAGTGAGCCCAGGACCCACGTCTGGGCATACCCGTCGCACTTAGGGCGAGAAAGCAAAAGACACAATTGATGGACGGAATGCAGAACAAATCAAAACATTCACCCACAGTCAAGAGATCTGGGTTAAATCCATCATACTTTTTCTCACCATGCCACTCCAGTTTAGACCAGGCCATATGCAAATCAGTCTTGACCCTGTGCCTCATGGGAACAGTCCAGCCCAAACTGCTAAGCCAGGTCATCCCTGGACCGGAAACAGGCATCCTAGGACCGGTTTCGGGGTTTCACCCCTCTTCAGCCAGGATAGCTTGATTCCAGTGGCACAGTGAGCCCGGGACCCACGTCTGGGCATACCTGGCGCACTTAGGGCGTGAAAGAAAAAGACATACAATTGATGGTTGGAATGCAGAACAAATCAAAACATTCACCCCCAGTCAAGAGATCTGGGTTAAATCCATCATTCTTTTGCTAACCATACCACCCCAGTTTAGACCTGGCAATATGGAAATCAGTCTTGACTCTGTGCCTCATGGGAACAGCCCAGCCCAAACTGCTAAGTCAGGTCATCCCTGGACCGGAAACAAGCATCCTAGGACCGGTTTCGGAGTTTCACCCCTCTTCAGCCAGGATAGCGTGATTCCAGTGGCATAGTGAGCCCGGGACGCACATCTGGGAATACCCGGCGCACTTAGGGCGAGAAAGCAAAAGACACACAATTGATGGACGGAATGCAGAACAAATCAAAACATTCACACCCAGTCAAGAGATCTGGGTTAAATCCGTCATTCTTTTGCTCACCATGCCACCCCAGTTTAGATCTGGCCATATGCAAATCAGTCTTGACCCTGTGCCTCATGGGGACAGTCCATCCTGAAGTGCTAAGCCAGGTCCTTTCTGGACCGGAAACAAGCATCCTAGGACCGGTTTCGGGGTTTCACCCCTCTTCAGCCAGGTTAGCTTGAGTCCAGTGGCACAGTGAGCCCAGGACCCACGTCTGGGAATACCCGTCGCACTTAGGGCGAGAAAGCAAAAAACACAATTGATGGACGGAATGCAGAACAAATCAAAACATTCACCCACAGTCAAGAGATCTGGGTTAAATCCATCATACTTTTGCTCACCACGCCACTCCAGTTTAGACCAGGCCATATGCAAATCAGTCTTTACCCTGTGCCTCATGGGAACAGTCCAGCCCAAACTGCTAAGCCAGGTCCTCCCTGGACCGGAAACAAGCATCCTACGACCGGTTTCGAGGTTTCACCATTCTTCAGCCAGGATAGCTTGATTCCAGTGGCACAGTGAGCCCGAGACCCACGTCTGGGCATACCCGGCGCACTTAGGGCGAGAAAGCCAAAGACACACAATTAATGGACGGAATGCAGAACAAATCAAAACATTCACCCCCAGTCAAGAGATCTGGGTTAAATCCATCATTCTTTTGTTCACCATGCCACCCCAGTTTAGATCTGGCCATATGCTCATCAGTCTTGACCCTGTGCCTCATGGAAACAGTCCAGCCCGAACTGCTAAGCCAGGTCCTCCCTGGACCGGAAACAAGCATCCTAGGATCGGTTTCGGGGTTTCACCCCTCTGCAGCCAGGTTAGCTTGATTCCAGTGGCACAGTGAGCCCGGGACCCACGTCTGGGCATACCCGGTGCACTTAGGGCGAGAAAGCAAAAGACACACAATTGATGGACGGAATGCAGAACAAATCAAAACATTCACCCCCAGTCAAGAGATCTGGATTAAATCCATCATTCTTTTGCTCACCATGCCACCCCAGTTTGGACCTGGCAATATGCAAATCAGCCTTGACCCCGTGCCTCATAGGAACAGTCCGGCCCGAACTGCTAAGCCAGGTCCTCCCTGGACTGGAAACAAGCATCCTAGGACCGGTTTCGGGGTTTCACCCCTCTTCAGCCAGGATAGTGTGATTCCAGTGGCACAGTGAGCCCGGGACCCACATCTGGGCATACCCTGCGCACTTAGGGCGTGAAAGAAAAAGACACACAATTGATGGACGGAATGCAGAACAAATCAAAACATTCTCCCCCAGTCAAGAAATCTGGGTTAAATCCATCATTCTTTGGCTAACCATACCACCCCAGTTTAGACCTGGCAATATGGAAATCAGTCTTGACTCTGTGCCTCATGGGAACAGTCCAGCCCAAACTGCTAAGCCAGGTCCTCCCTGGACCGGAAACAAGCATCCTAGGACCAGTTTCGGAGTTTCACCCCTCTTCAGCCAGGATAGCTTGATTCCAGTGGCACAGTGAGCCCGGGACGCACGTCTGGGCATACCCGGCGCACTTAGGGCGAGAAAGCAAAAGACACACAATTGATGGACGGAATGCAGAGCAAATCAAAACATTCACCCCCAGTCTAGAGATCTGGGTTAAATCCATCATTCTTTTGCTCACCATGCCACCCCAGTTTAGACCTGGCCATATGCAAATCAGTCTTGACCCTGTGCCTAATGGGAACAGTCCAGCCCGAACTGCTAAGCCAAGTCCTCCCTGGACCGGAAACAAGCATCCTAGGACCGGTTTCGGGGTTTCACCCCTCTGCAGCCAGGTTAGCTTGATTCCAGTGGCACAGTGAGCCCGGGACCCACGTCTGGGCATACCTGGTGCACTTAGGGCGAGAAAGCAAAAGACACACAATTAATGTACGGAATGCAGAACAAATCAAAACATTCACCCCCAGTCAAGAGATCTGGGTTAAATCCATCATTCTTTTGTTCACCATGCCACCCCAGTTTAGATCTGGCCATATGCTCATCAGTCTTGACCCTGTGCCTCATGGGAACAGTCCAGCCTGAACTGCTAAGCCAGGTCCTCCCTGGACCGGAAACAAGCATCCTAGGACCGGTTTCGGGGTTTCACCCCTCTTCAGCCAGGTTAGCTTGATTCCAGTGGCACAGTGAGCCCGGGACCCACGTCTGGGCATACCCGGTGCACTTAGGGCGAGAAAGTAAAAGACACACAATTGATGGACAGAATGCAGAACAAATAAAAACATTCACCCCCAGTCAAGAGATCTGGGTTGAATCCATCATTCTTTTGCTCACCATGCCACCCCAGTTTAGACCTGGCAATATGCAAATCACTCTTGACCCTGTGCCTCATGGGAACAGTCCAGCCCGAGCTGCTAAGCCAGGTCCTCCCTGGACCGGAAATAAGCATCCTAGGACCGGTTTCGGGGTTTCATCCCTCTTCAGCCAGGATAGCTTGATTCCAGTGGCACAGTGAGCCCAGGACCCACGTCTGGGCATACCCGGCGCACTTAGGGTGAGAAAGCAAGACACAATTGATGGACGGAATGCACAACAAATCAAAACATTCACCCACAGTCAAGAGATCTGGGTTAAATCCATCATTCTTTTCCTCACCATGCCACTCCAGTTTAGACCAGGCCATATGCAAATCAGTCCTGACCCTGTGCCTCATGGGAACAGTCCAGCCCAAACTGCTAAGCCAGGTCCTCCCTAGACCGGAAACAAGCATCCTAGGACCGGTTTTGGGGTTTCACCCTTCTTCAGCCAGGATAGATTGATTCCAGGGGCACAGTGAGCCCGAGACCCACGTCTGGGCATACCCGGCGCACTTAGGGCGAGAAAGCCAAAGACACACAATTAATGGACAGAATGCATAATAAATCAAAACATTCACCCCCAGTCAAGAGATCTGGGTTAAATCCATCATTCTTTGGTTCACCATGCCACCCCACTTTAGATCTGGCCATATGCTCATCAGTCTTGACCCTGTGCCTCATGGAAACAGTCCAGCCCGAACTGCTAAGCCAGGTCCTCCCTGGACCGGAAACAATCATCCTAGGACCGGTTTCGGGGTTTCACCCCTCTGCAGCCAGGTTAGCTTGATTCCAGTGGCACAGTGAGCCCGGGACCCACGTCTGGGCATACCCGGTGCACTTAGGGCGAGAAAGCAAAAGACACACAATTGATGGACGGAATGCAGAACAAATCAAAACATTCACCCCCAGTCAAGAGATCTGGGTTAAATCCATAATTCTTTTGCTCACCATGCCACCCCAGTTTAGACCTGGCAATATGCAAATCAATTTTGACTCTGTGCCTCATGGGAACAGTCCAGCCCGAGCTGCTAAACCAGGTCCTCCCTGGACCGGAAATAAGCATCCTAGGACCGGTTATGGGGTTTCATCCCTCTTCAGCCAGGATAGCTTGATTCCAGTGGCACAGTGAGCCCAGGACCCACGTCTGGGCATACCCGGCGCACTTAGGGCGAGAAAGCAAAAGACACACAATTAATGGACGGAATGCAGAACAAATCAAAACATTCACCCCCAGTCAAGAGATCTGGGTTAAATCCATCATTCTTTTCCTCACCATGCCACTCCAGTTTAGACCAGGCCATATGCAAATCAGTCTTGACCCTGTGCCTCATGGGAACAGTCCAGCCCAAACTGCTAAGCCAGGTCCTCCCTGGACCGGAAACAAGCATCCTAGGACCGGTTTCGGGGTTTCACCCTTCTTCAGCCAGGATAGCTTGATTCCAGTTGCACAGTGAGCCCGAGACCCACGTCTGGGCATACCCGGCGCACTTAGGGCGAGAAAGCAAAAGACACACAATTAATGGACGGAATGCAGAACAAATCAAAACATTCACCCCCAGTCAAGAGATCTGGGTTAAATCCATCATTCTTTTGTTCACCATGCCACCCCAGTTTAGATCTGGCCATATGCTCATCAGTCTTGACCCTGTGCCTCATGGAAACAGTCCAGCCCGAATTGCTAAGCCAGGTCCTCCCTGGACCGGAAACAAGCATCCTAGGACCGGTTTCGGGGTCTCACCCCTCTTCAGCCAGGTTAGCTTGATTCCAGTGGCACAGTGAGCCCGGGACCCACGTCTGGGCATACCCGGCGCACTTAGGGCGAGAAAGCAAAAGACACACAATTAATGGACGGAATGCAGAACAAATCAAAACATTCACCCCCAGTCAAGAGATCTTGGTTAAATCCATCATTCTTTTGCTCACCATGCCACCCCAGTTTAGATCTGGCCATATGCAAATCAGTCTTGACCCTGTGCCTCATGGAAACAGTCCAGCCTGAACTGCTAAGCCAGGTCCTCCCTGGACCGGAAACAAGCATCCTAGGACCGGTTTTGGGATTTCACCCCTCTTCAGCCAGGTTAGCTTGATTCCAGTGGCACAGTGAGCCCGAGACCCACGTCTGGGCATACCCGGTGCACTTAGGGCGAGAAAGCTAAAGACACACAATTGATGGACGGAATGCAGAACAAATCAAAACATTCACCCCCAGTCAAGAGATCTGGGTTAAATCCATCATTCTTTTGCTCACCATGCCACCCCAGTTTAGACCTGGCCATATGCAAATCAGTCATGACCCTGTGCCTCATGGGAACAGTCCAGCCGAAACTGCTAAGCCAGGTCCTCCCTGGACCGGAAACAAGCATCCTAGGACCGGTTTCGGGGTCTCACCCTTCTTCAGCCAGGATAGCTTGATTCCAGTGGCAAAGTGAGCCCGGGACCCACGTCTGGGCATACCAGTAGGGGTGGGCGGAATTTGCGGAATTGCGTTACGCAAATCTCCGCGAAACGGTAAAAAATCCCCGCGAACACGCAGAAATTCCGCGAACACGCGGAATTGCTTGTTCGCGATGCTTTTTTCCTGTTCACAATTGCTGTTTGCGTGCTCGGGGAGAAATATCTCGCGAACATGCATTTTGAGATCGCGAACAAGCAAAAATTTCGCGAAATCGCGGAAAGCAGACTTTTTAGCAATTTTGCGTTCTCCGCGGAACGCGAAATTACGCAAATTCCGCGAGCGGAGCGGAATTTACCGCCCAGGCCTACATACCAGGCGAACTTAGGGCGAGAAAGCAAAAGACACACAATTGATGGACGGAATGCAGAACAAATCAAAATATTCACCCCCAGTCAAGAGATCTGGGTTAAATCCATAATTCTTTTGCTCACCATGCCACCCCAGTTTAGACCTGGCAATATGCAAATCAGTTTTGACCCTGTGCCTCATGGGAACAGTCCAGCCCGAACTGCTAAGCCAGGTCCTCCCTGGACATGCAATAAGCATCCTAGGACCGGTTTCGGGGTTTCATCCCTCTTCAGCCAGGATAGCTTGATTCCAGTGGCACAGTGAGCCCAGGACCCACGTCTGGGCATACCCGGCGCCCTTAGGGCGAGAAAGCAAAAGACACAATTGATGGACGGAATGCAGAACAAATCAAAACATTCACCCACAGTCAAGAGAGCTGGGTTAAATCCATCATACTTTTGCTCACCATGCCAATCCAGTTTAGACCAGGCCATATGCAAATCAGTCTTGACCCTGTGCCTCATGGGAACAGTCCAGCCCAAACTGCTAAGCCAGGTCCTCCCTGGACCGGGAACAAGCATCCTAGGACCGGTTTCAGGGTTTCACCCCTCGTCAGCCAGGATAGCTTGATTCCAGTGGCACAGTGAGCCCGGGACCCACGTCTGGGCATACCCGGCACACTTACGGCGAGAAAGCAAAAGACATACAATTGATGGACGGAATGGAGAACAAATAAAAACATTCACCCCCAGTCAAGAGATCTGGGTTAAATCCATCATTCTTTTGTTCACCATGCCACCCCAGTTTAGATCTGGCCATATGCTCATCAGTCTTGACCCTGTGCCTCATGGAAACAGTCCAGCCCGAACTGCTAAGCTAGGTCCTCCATGGACCGGAAACAAGCATCCTAGGACCGGTTTTGGGGTTTCACCCCTCTGCAGCCAGGTTAGCTTGATTCCATTGGCACAGTGAGCCCAGGACCCACGTCTGGGAATACCCGTCGCACTTAGGGCGAGAAGGCAAAAAACACAATTGATGGACGGAATGCAGAACAAATCAAAACATTCACCCACAGTCAAGAGATCTGGGTTAAATCCATCATACTTTTGCTCACCACGCCACTCCAGTTTAGACCAGGCCATATGCAAATCAGTCTTTACCCTGTGCCTCATGGGAACAGTCCAGCCCAAACTGCTAAGCCACGTCCTCCCTGGACCGGAAACAAGCATCCTACGACCGGTTTCGGGGTTTCACCATTCTTCAGCCAGGATAGCTTGATTCCAGTGGCACAGTGAGCCCGAGACCCACGTCTGGGCATACCCGGCGCACTTAGGGCGAGAAAGCCAAAGACACACAATTAATGGACGGAATGCAGAACAAATCAAAACATTCACCCCCAGTCAAGAGATCTGGGTTAAATCCATCATTCTTTTGTTCACCATGCCACCCCAGTTTAGATCTGGCCATATGCTCATCAGTCTTGACCCTGTGCCTCATGGAAACAGTCCAGCCCGAACTGCTAAGCCAGGTCCTCCCTGGACCGGAAACAAGCATCCTAGGATCGGTTTCGGGGTTTCACCCCTCTGCAGCCAGGTTAGCTTGATTCCAGTGGCACAGTGAGCCCGGGACCCACGTCTGGGCATACCCGGTGCACTTAGGGCGAGAAAGCAAAAGACACACAATTGATGGACGGAATGCAGAACAAATCAAAACCTTCACCCCCAGTCAAGAGATCTGGGTTAAATCCATCATTCTTTTGCTCACCATGCCACCCCAGTTTGGACCTGGCAATATGCAAATCAGCCTTGACCCAGTGCCTCATGGGAACAGTCCAGCCCGAACTGCTAAGCCAGGTCCTCCCTGGACTGGAAACAAGCATCCTAGGACCTGTTTCGGGGTTTCACCCCTCGTCAGCCAGGATAGCTTGATTCCAGTGGCACAGTGAGCATGGGACCCACGTCTGGGCATACCCGGCGCACTTACTGCGAGAAAGCAAAAGACATACAATTGATGGACGGAATGGAGAACAAATCAAAACATTCACCCCCAGTCAAGAGACCTGGGTTAAATCCATCATTCTTTTGCTCACCATGCCACCCCAGTTTAGACATGGCAATATGCAAATCAGTCTTGACCCTGTGCCTCATGGGAACAGTCCAGCCCGAACTGCTAAGCCAGGTCCTCCCTGGACCGGAAACAAGCATTCTAGGACTGGTTTCGGGGTTTCACCCTTCTTCAGCCAGGATAGCTTGATTCCAGTGGCACAGTGAGCCCGGGACCCACGTCTGGGCATACCAGGTCTACTTAGGGCGAGAAAGCAAAAGACACACAATTTATGGACGGAATGCAGAACAAATCAAAACATTCACCCCCAGCTAAGAGATCTGGGTTAAATCCATCATTCTTTTGCTCACCATGCCACCCCAGTTTACACCTGGCAATATGCAAATCAGTCTTGACCCCGTGCCTCATAGGAACAGTCCGGCCCGAACTGCTAAGCCAGGTCCTCCCTGGACTGGAAACAAGCATCCTAGGACCGGTTTCGGGGTTTCACCCCTCTTCAGCCAGGATGGCGTGATTCCAGTGGCACAGTGAGCCCGGGACCCACATCTGGGCATACCCGGCGCACTTAGGGCGTGAAAGAAAAAGACACACAATTGATGGACGGAATGCAGAACAAATCAAAACATTCTCCCCCTGTCAAGAAATCTGGGTTAAATCCATCATTCTTTTGCTAACCATACCACCCCAGTTTAGACCTGGCAATATGGAAATCAGTCTTGACTCTGTGCCTCATGGGAACAGTCCAGCCCAAACTGCTAAGCCAGGTCCTCCCTGGACCGGAAACAAGCATCCTAGGACCAGTTTCGGAGTTTCACCCCTCTTCAGCCAGGATAGCTTGATTCCAGTGGCACAGTGAGCCCGGGACGCACGTCTGGGCATACCCGGCGCACTTAGGGCGAGAAAGCAAAAGACACACAATTGATGGACGGAATGCAGAGCAAATCAAAACATTCACCCCCAGTCAAGAGATCTGGGTTAAATCACCCCAGTTTAGATCTGGCCATATGCAAATCAGTCTTGAACCTGTGCCTCATGGGGACAGTCCAGCCTGAACTGCTAAGCCAGGTCCTCCCTGGACCGGAATCAAGCATCCTAGGCCCGGTTTCGGGGTTTCACCCCTCTTTAGCCAGGTTAGCTTGATTCCAGTGGAACAGTGAGCCCGGGACCCACGTCTGGGTATACCCGGTGCACTTAGGGCGAGAAAGCAAAGACACACAATTGATGGACGGAATGCAGAACAAATCAAAACATTCACCCCCAGTCAAGAGATCTGGGTTAAATCCATCATTCTTTTGCTCACCATGCCACCCCAGTTTAGACCTGGCCATATGCAAATCAGTCTTGACCCTGTGCCTCATGGGAACAGTCCAGCCCGAACTGCTAAGCCAGGTCCTCCCTGGACCGGAAACAAGCATCCTAGGACCGGTTTCGGGGTTTCACCCCTCTGCAGCCAGGTTAGCTTGATTCCAGTGGCACAGTGAGCCCGGGACCCACGTCTGGGCATACCTGGTGCACTTAGGGCGAGAAAGCAAAAGACACACAATTAATGTACGGAATGCAGAACAAATCAAAACATTCACCCCCAGTCAAGAGATCTGGGTTAAATCCATCATTCTTTTGTTCACCATGCCACCCCAGTTTAGATCTGGCCATATGCTCATCAGTCTTCACCCTGTGCCTCATGGGAACAGTCCAGCCTGAACTGCTAAGCCAGGTCCTCCCTGGACCGGAAACAAGCATCCTAGGACCGGTTTCGGGGTTTCACCCCTCTTCAGCCAGGTTAGCTTGATTCCAGTGGCACAGTGAGCCCGGGACCCACGTCTGGGCATACCCGGTGCACTTAGGGCGAGAAAGTAAAAGACACACAATTGATGGACAGAATGCAGAACAAATAAAAACATTCACCCCCAGTCAAGAGATCTGGGTTAAATCCATCATTCTTTTGCTCACCATGCCACCCCAGTTTAGACCTGGCAATATACAAATCAGTCTTGACCCTGTGCCTCATGGGAACAGTCCAGCCCGAGCTGCTAAGCCAGGTCCTCCCTGGACTGGAAATAAGCATCCTAGGACCGGTTTCGGGGTTTCATCCCTCTTCAGCCAGGATAGCTTGATTCCAGTGGCACAGTGAGCCCAGGACCCACGTCTGGGCATACCCGGCGCACTTAGGGTGAGAAAGCAAGACACAATTGATGGACGGAATGCACAACAAATCAAAACATTCACCCACAGTCAAGAGATCTGGGTTAAATCCATCATTCTTTTCCTCACCATGCCACTCCAGTTTAGACCAGGCCATATGCAAATCAGTCCTGACCCTGTGCCTCATGGGAACAGTCCAGCCCAAACTGCTAAGCCAGGTCCTCCCTGGACCGGAAACAAGCATCCTAGGACCGGTTTTGGGGTTTCACCCTTCTTCAGCCAGGATAGATTGATTCCAGGGGCACAGTGAGCCCGAGACCCACGTCTGGGCATACCCGGCGCACTTAGGGCGAGAAAGCCAAAGACACACAATTAATGGACAGAATGCATAATAAATCAAAACATTCACCCCCAGTCAAGAGATCTGGGTTAAATCCATCATTCTTTGGTTCACCATGCCACCCCACTTTAGATCTGGCCATATGCTCATCAGTCTTGACCCTGTGCCTCATGGAAACAGTCCAGCCCGAACTGCTAAGCCAGGTCCTCCCTGGACCGGAAACAATCATCCTAGGACCGGTTTCGGGATTTCACCCCTCTGCAGCCAGGTTAGCTTGATTCCAGTGGCACAGTGAGCCCGGGACCCACGTCTGGGCATACCCGGTGCACTTAGGGCGAGAAAGCAAAAGACACACAATTGATGGACGGAATGCAGAACAAATCAAAACATTCACCCCCAGTCAAGAGATCTGGGTTAAATCCATAATTCTTTTGCTCACCATGCCACCCCAGTTTAGACCTGGCAATATGCAAATCAATTTTGACTCTGTGCCTCATGGGAACAGTCCAGCCCGAGCTGCTAAACCAGGTCCTCCCTGGACCGGAAATAAGCATCCTAGGACCGGTTTCGGGGTTTCATCCCTCTTCAGCCAGGATAGCTTGATTCCAGTGGCACAGTGAGCCCAGGACCCACGTCTGGGCATACCCGGCGCACTTAGGGCGAGAAAGCAAAAGACACACAATTAATGGACGGAATGCAGAACAAATCAAAACATTCACCCCCAGTCAAGAGATCTGGGTTAAATCCATCATTCTTTTCCTCACCATGCCACTCCAGTTTAGACCAGGCCATATGCAAATCAGTCTTGACCCTGTGCCTCATGGGAACAGTCCAGCCCAAACTGCTAAGCCAGGTCCTCCCTGGACCAGAAACAAGCATCCTAGGACCGGTTTCGGGGTTTCACCCTTCTTCAGCCAGGATAGCTTGATTCCAGTTGCACAGTGAGCCCGAGACCCACGTCTGGGCATACCCGGCGCACTTAGGGCGAGAAAGCAAAAGACACACAATTAATGGACGGAATGCAGAACAAATCAAAACATTCACCCCCAGTCAAGAGATCTGGGTTAAATCCATCATTCTTTTGTTCACCATGCCACCCCAGTTTAGATCTGGCCATATGCTCATCAGTCTTGACCCTGTGCCTCATGGAAACAGTCCAGCACGAATTGCTAAGCCAGGTCCTCCCTGGACCGGAAACAAGCATCCTAGGACCGGTTTCGGGGTCTCACCCCTCTTCAGCCAGGTTAGCTTGATTCCAGTGGCACAGTGAGCCCGGGACCCACGTCTGGGCATACCCGGCGCACTTAGGGCGAGAAAGCAAAAGACACACAATTAATGGACGGAATGCAGAACAAATCAAAACATTCACCCCCAGTCAAGAGATCTTGGTTAAATCCATCATTCTTTTGCTCACCATGCCACCCCAGTTTAGATCTGGCCATATGCAAATCAGTCTTGACCCTGTGCCTCATGGAAACAGTCCAGCCTGAACTGCTAAGCCAGGTCCACCCTGGACCGGAAACAAGCATCCTAGGACCGGTTTTGGGATTTCACCCCTCTTCAGCCAGGTTAGCTTGATTCCAGTGGCACAGTGAGCCCGAGACCCACGTCTGGGCATACCCGGTGCACTTAGGGCGAGAAAGCTAAAGACACACAATTGATGGACGGAATGCAGAACAAATCAAAACATTCACCCCCAGTCAAGAGATCTGGGTTAAATCCATCATTCTTTTGCTCACCATGCCACCCCAGTTTACACCTGGCCATATGCAAATCAGTCATGACCCTGTGCCTCATGGGAACAGTCCAGCCGAAACTGCTAAGCCAGGTCCTCCCTGGACCGGAAACAAGCATCCTAGGACCGGTTTCGGGGTCTCACCCTTCTTCAGCCAGGATAGCTTGATTCCAGTGGCAAAGTGAGCCCGGGACCCACGTCTGGGCATACCAGGCAAACTTAGGGCGAGAAAGCAAAAGACACACAATTGATGGACGGAATGCAGAACAAATCAAAATATTCACCCCCAGTCAAGAGATCTGGGTTAAATCCATAATTCTTTTGCTCACCATGCCACCCCAGTTTAGACCTGGCAATATGCAAATCAGTTTTGACCCTGTGCCTCATGGGAACAGTCCAGCCCGAACTGCTAAGCCAGGTCCTCCCTGGACATGCAATAAGCATCCTAGGACCGGTTTCGGGGTTTCATCCCTCTTCAGCCAGGATAGCTTGATTCCAGTGGCACAGTGAGCCCAGGACCCACGTCTGGGCATACCCGGCGCCCTTAGGGCGAGAAAGCAAAAGACACAATTGATGGACGGAATGCAGAACAAATCAAAACATTCACCCACAGTCAAGAGAGCTGGGTTAAATCCATCATACTTTTGCTCACCATGCCAATCCAGTTTAGACCAGGCCATATGCAAATCAGTCTTGACCTGTGCCTCATGGGAACAGTCCAGCCCAAACTGCTAAGCCAGGTCCTCCCTGGACCGGGAACAAGCATCCTAGGACCGGTTTCAGGGTTTCACCCCTCGTCAGCCAGGATAGCTTGATTCCAGTGGCACAGTGAGCCCGGGACCCACGTCTGGGCATACCCGGCACACTTACGGCGAGAAAGCAAAAGACATACAATTGATGGACGGAATGGAGAACAAATAAAAACATTCACCCCCAGTCAAGAGATCTGGGTTAAATCCATCATTCTTTTGTTCACCATGCCACCCCAGTTTAGATCTGGCCATATGCTCATCAGTCTTGACCCTGTGCCTCATGGAAACAGTCCAGCCCGAACTGCTAAGCCAGGTCCTCCATGGACCGGAAACAAGCATCCTAGGACCGGTTTTGGGGTTTCACCCCTCTGCAACCAGGTTAGCTTGATTCCAGTGGCACAGTGAGCCCGGGACCCACGACTGGGCATACCCGGCGCACTTAGGGCGAGAAAGCAAAAGACACAATATTAATGGACGGAATGCAGAACAAATCAAAACATTCACCCCCAGTCAAGAGATCTTGGTTAAATCCATCATTCTTTTGCTCACCATGCCACCCCAGTTTATATCTGGCCATATGCAAATCAGTCTTGACCCTGTGCCTCATGGAAATAGTCCAGCCTGAACTGCTAAGCCAGGTCCTCCCTGGACCGGAAACAAGCATCCTAGGACCGGTTTTGGGATTTCACCCCTCTTCAGCCAGGTTAGCTTGATTCCAGTGGCACAGTGAGCCCGAGACCCACGTCTGGGCATACCCGGTGCACTTAGGGCGAGAAAGCTAAAGACACACAATTGATGGACGGAATGCAGAACAAATCAAAACATTCACCCCCAGTCAAGAGATCTGGGTTAAATCCATCATTCTTTTGCTCACCATGCCACCCCAGTTTAGACCTGGCCATATGCAAATCAGTCATGACCCTGTGCCTCATGGGAACAGTCCAGCCGAAACTGCTAAGCCAGGTCCTCCCTGGACCGGAAACAAGCATCCTAGGACCGGTTTCGGGGTCTCACCCTTCTTCAGCCAGGATAGCTTGATTCCAGTGGCAAAGTGAGCCCGGGACCCACGTCTGGGCATACCAGGCGAACTTAGGGCGAGAAAGCAAAAGACACACAATTGATGGACGGAATGCAGAACAAATCAAAACATTCACCCCCAGTCAAGAGATCTGGGTTAAATCCATAATTCTTTTGCTCACCATGCCACCCCAGTTTAGACCTGGCAATATGCAAATCAGTTTTGACCCTGTGCCTCATGGGAACAGTCCAGCCCGAACTGCTAAGCCAGGTCCTCCCTGGACATGCAATAAGCATCCTAGGACCGGTTCCGGGGTTTCATCCCTCTTCAGCCAGGATAGCTTGATTCCAGTGGCACAGTGAGCCCAGGACCCACGTCTGGGCATACCCGGCGCCCTTAGGGCGAGAAAGCAAAAGACACAATTGATGGACGGAATGCAGAACAAATCAAAACATCACCCACAGTCAAGAGAGCTGGGTTAAATCCATCATACTTTTGCTCACCATGCCAATCCAGTTTAGACCAGGCCATATGCAAATCAGTCTTGACCCTGTGCCTCATGGGAACAGTCCAGCCCAAACTGCTAAGCCAGGTCCTCCCTGGACCGGGAACAAGCATCCTAGGACCGGTTTCGGGGTTTCACCCCTCGTCAGCCAGGATAGCTTGATTCCAGTGGCACAGTGAGCCCGGGACCCACGTCTGGGCATACCCGGCACACTTACGGCGAGAAAGCAAAAGACATACAATTGATGAACGGAATGGAGGACAAATAAAAACATTCACCCCCAGTCAAGAGATCTGGGTTAAATCCATCATTCTTTTGTTCACCATGCCACCCCAGTTTAGATCTGGCCATATGCTCATCAGTCTTGACCCTGTGCCTCATGGAAACAGTCCAGCCCGAACTGCTAAGCCAGGTCCTCCATGGACCGGAAACAAGCATCCTAGGACCGGTTTTGGGGTTTCACCCCTCTGCAGCCAGGTTAGCTTGATTCCAGTGGCACAGTGAGCCCGGGACCCACGTCTGGGCATACCCGGCGCACTTAGGGCGAGAAAGCAAAAGACACAATATTAATGGACGGAATGCAGAACAAATCAAAACATTCACCCCAGTCAAGAGATCTTGGTTAGATCCATCATTCTTTTGCTCAACATGCCACCCCAGTTTAGATCTGGCCATATGCAAATTAGTCTTGACCCTGTGCCTCATGGGAACAGTCCAGCCTGAACTGCTAAGCCAGGTCCTCCCTGGACCGGAAACAAGCATCCTAGGACCGGTTTTGGGGTTTCACCCCTCTTCAGCCAGGTTAGCTTGATTCCAGTGGCACAGTGAGCCCGGGACCCACGTCTGGGCATAACAGGCGCACTTAGGGCGAGAAAGCAAAAGCCACACAATTGATAGACGGAATGCAGAACAAATCAAAACATTCACCCCCAGTCAAGAGTACTGGGTTAAATCCATAATTCTTTTGCTCACCATGCCACCCCAGTTTAGACCTGGCAATATGCAAATCAATTTTGACCCTGTGCCTCATGGGAACAGTCCAGCCCGAACTGCTAAGCCAGGTCCTCCCTGGACCGGAAATAAGCATCCTAGGACCGCTTTCGGGGTTTAATCCCTCTTCAGCCAGGATAGCTTCATTCCCGTGGCACAGTGAGCCCAGGACCCACGTCTGGGAATACCCGTCGCACTTAGGGCGAGAAAGCAAAAGACACAATTGATGGACGGAATGCAGAACAAATCAAAACATTCACCCACAGTCAAGAGATCTGGGTTAAATCCATCATACTTTTGCTCACCATGCCACTCCAGTTTAGACCAGGCCATATGCAAATCAGTCTTGACCCTGTGCCTCATGGGAACAGTCCAGCCCAAACTGCTAAGCCAGGTCCTCCCTGGACCGGAAACAAGCATCCTACGACCGGTTTCGGGGTTTCACCCTTCTTCAGCCAGGATAGCTTGATTCCAGTGGCACAGTGAGCCCGAGACCCACGTCTGGGCATGCCCGGCGCACTTAGGGTGAGAAAGCCAAAGACACACAATTAATGGACGGAATGCAGAACAAATCAAAACATTCACCCCTAGTCAAGAGATCTGGGTTAAATCCATCATTCTTTTGTTCACCATGCCACCCCAGTTTAGATCTGGCCATATGCTCATCAGTCTTGACCCTGTGCCTCATGGAAACAGTCCAGCCCGAACTGCTAAGCCAGGTCCTCCCTGGACCGGAAACAAGCATCCTAGGATCGGTTTCGGGGTTTCACCCCTCTGCAGCCAGGATAGCTTGATTCCAGTGGCAGAGTGAGCCCGGGACCCACGTCTGGGCATACCCGGCGCACTTACGGCGAGAAAGCAAAAGACATACAATTGATGGACGGAATGGAGAACAAATCAAAACATTCACCCCCAGTCAAGAGACCTGGGTTAAATCCATCATTCTTTTGCTCACCATGCCACCCCAGTTTAGACCTGGCAATATGCAAATCAGTCTTGACCCTGTGCCTCATGGGAACAGTCCAGCCCGAACTGCTAAGCCAGGTCCTCCCTGGACCGGAAACAAGCATCCTACGACCGGTTTCGGGGTTTCACCCTTCTTCAGCCAGGATAGCTTGATTCCAGTGGCACAGTGAGCCCGGGACCCACGTCTGGGCATACCCGGCGCACTTAGGGGGAGAAAGCAAAAGACACACAATTGATGGACGGAATGCAGAACAAATCAAAACATTCACCCACAGTCAAGAGATCTGGGTTACATCCATCATTCTTTTGCTCACCATGCCACCCCAGTTTAGACCTGGCCATTTGCCAATCAGTCTTGACCCTGTGCCTCATGGGAACAGTCCAGCCCAAACTGCTAAGCAAGGTCCTCCCTGGACCGGAAACAAGCATCCTAGTACCAGTTTAGGGGTTTCACCCTTCTTCAGCCAGGATAGCTTGATTCCAGTGGCACAGTGAGCCCGGGACCCACGTCTGGGCATACCAGGCGCACTTAGGGCGAGAAAGCAAAAGACACACAATTTATGGACGGAATGCAGAACAAATCAAAACATTCACCCCCAGTCAACAAATCTGGGTTAAATCCATCATTCTTTTGCTAACCATACCACCCCAGTTTAGACCTGGCAATATAGAAATCAGTCTTGACTCTGTGCCTCATGGGAACAGTCCAGCCCAAACTGCTAAGCCAGGTCCTCCCTGGACCGGAAACAAGCATCCTAGGACCGGTTTCGGAGTTTCACCCCTCTTCAGCCAGGATAGCGTGATTCCAGTGGCATAGTGAGCCCGGGACGCACGTCTGGGCATACCCGGCGCACTTAGGGCGAGAAAGCAAAAGACACACAATTGATGGACGGAATGCAGAACAAATCAAAACATTCACCCCCAGTCAAGAGATCTGGGTTAAATCCATCATTCTTTTGCTAACCATACCACCCCAGTTTAGACCTGGCAATATGGAAATAAGTCTTGACCCTGTGCCTCATGGGAACAGTCCAGCCCGAACCGCTAAGCCAGGTTCTCCCTGGACCGGAAATAAGCATCCTAGGACCGCTTTCGGGGTTTAATCCCTCTTCAGCCAGGATAGCTTCATTCCCGTGGCACAGTGAGCCCAGGACCCACGTCTGGGAATACCCGTCGCACTTAGGGCGAGAAAGCAAAAGACACAATTGATGGACGGAATGCAGAACAAATCAAAACATTCACCCACAGTCAAGAGATCTGGGTTAAATCCATCATACTTTTGCTCACCATGCCACTCCAGTTTAGACCAGGCCATATGCAAATCAGTCTTGACCCTGTGCCTCATGGGAACAGTCCAGCCCAAACTGCTAAGCCAGGTCCTCCCTGGACCGGAAACAAGCATCCTACGACCGGTTTCGGGGTTTCACCCTTCTTCAGCCAGGATAGCTTGATTCCAGTGGCACAGTGAGCCCGAGACCCACGTCTGGGCATGCCCGGCGCACTTAGGGTGAGAAAGCCAAAGACACACAATTAATGGACGGAATGCAGAACAAATCAAAACATTCACCCCCAGTCAAGAGATCTGGGTTAAATCCATCATTCTTTTGTTCACCATGCCACCCCAGTTTAGATCTGGCCATATGCTCATCAGTCTTGACCCTGTGCCTCATGGAAACAGTCCAGCCCGAACTGCTAAGCCAGGTCCTCCATGGACCGGAAACAAGCATCCTAGGACCGGTTTTGGGGTTTCACCCCTCTGCAGCCAGGTTAGCTTGATTCCAGTGGCACAGTGAGCCCGGGACCCACGTCTGGGCATACCCGGCGCACTTAGGGCGAGAAAGCAAAAGACACAATATTAATGGACGGAATGCAGAACAAATCAAAACATTCACACCCAGTCAAGAGATCTTGGTTAGATCCATCATTCTTTTGCTCACATGCCACCCCAGTTTAGATCTGGCCATATGCAAATTAGTCTTGACCCTGTGCCTCATGGGAACAGTCCAGCCTGAACTGCTAAGCCAGGTCCTCCCTGGACCGGAAACAAGCATCCTAGGACAGGTTTTGGGGTTTCACCCCTCTTCAGCCAGGTTAGCTTGATTCCAGTGGCACAGTGAGCCCGGGACCCACGTCTGGGCATACCCGGCGCGCTTAGGGCGAGAAAGCAAAAGACACACAATTAATGGACGGAATGCAGAACAAATCAAAACATTCACCCCCAGTCAAGAGATCTTGGTTAAATCCATCATTCTTTTGCTCACCATGCCACCCCAGTTTAGATCTGGCCATATGCAAATCAGTCTTGACCCTGTGCCTCATGGAAACAGTCCAGCCTGAACTGCTAAGCCAGGTCCTCCCTGGACCGGAAACAAGCATCCTAGGACCGTTTTTGGGATTTCACCCCTCTTCAGCCAGGTTAGCTTGATTCCAGTGGCACAGTGAGCCCGAGACCCACGTCTGGGCATACCCGGTGCACTTAGGGCGAGAAAGCTAAAGACACACAATTGATGGACGGAATGCAGAACAAATCAAAACATTCACCCCCAGTCAAGAGATCTGGGTTAAATCCATCATTCTTTTGCTCACCATGCCACCCCAGTTTAGACCTGGCCATATGCAAATCAGTCATGACCCTGTGCCTCATGGGAACAGTCCAGCCGAAACTGCTAAGCCAGGTCCTCCCTGGACCGGAAACAAGCATCCTAGGACCGGTTTCGGGGTCTCACCCTTCTTCAGCCAGGATAGCTTGATTCCAGTGGCAAAGTGAGCCCGGGACCCACGTCTGGGCATACCAGGCGAACTTAGGGCGAGAAAGCAAAAGACACACAATTGATGGACGGAATGCAGAACAAATCAAAACATTCACCCCCAGTCAAGAGATCTGGGTTAAATCCATAATTCTTTTGCTCACCATGCCACCCCAGTTTAGACCTGGCAATATGCAAATCAGTTTTGACCCTGTGCCTCATGGGAACAGTCCAGCCCGAACTGCTAAGCCAGGTCCTCCCTGGACATGCAATAAGCATCCTAGGACCGGTTCCGGGGTTTCATCCCTCTTCAGCCAGGATAGCTTGATTCCAGTAGCACAGTGAGCCCAGGACCCACGTCTGGGCATACCCGGCGCCCTTAGGGCGAGAAAGCAAAAGACACAATTGATGGACGGAATGCAGAACAAATCAAAACATCACCCACAGTCAAGAGAGCTGGGTTAAATCCATCATACTTTTGCTCACCATGCCAATCCAGTTTAGACCAGGCCATATGCAAATCAGTCTTGACCCTGTGCCTCATGGGAACAGTCCAGCCCAAACTGCTAAGCCAGGTCCTCCCTGGACCGGGAACAAGCATCCTAGGACCGGTTTCGGGGTTTCACCCCTCGTCAGCCAGGATAGCTTGATTCCAGTGGCACAGTGAGCCCGGGACCCACGTCTGGGCATACCCGGCACACTTACGGCGAGAAAGCAAAAGACATACAATTGATGGACGGAATGGAGAACAAATAAAAACATTCACCCCCAGTCAAGAGATCTGGGTTAAATCCATCATTCTTTTGTTCACCATGCCACCCCAGTTTAGATCTGGCCATATGCTCATCAGTCTTGACCCTGTGCCTCATGGAAACAGTCCAGCCCGAACTGCTAAGCCAGGTCCTCCATGGACCGGAAACAAGCATCCTAGGATCGGTTTCGGGGTTTCACCCCTCTGCAGCCAGGATAGCTTGATTCCAGTGGCAGAGTGAGCCCGGGACCCACGTCTGGGCATACCCGGCGCACTTACGGCGAGAAAGCAAAAGACATACAATTGATGGACGGAATGGAGAACAAATCAAAACATTCACCCCCAGTCAAGAGACCTGGGTTAAATCCATCATTCTTTTGCTCACCATGCCACCCCAGTTTAGACCTGGCAATATGCAAATCAGTCTTGACCCTGTGCCTCATGGGAACAGTCCAGCCCGAACTGCTAAGCCAGGTCCTCCCTGGACCGGAAACAAGCATCCTACGACCGGTTTCGGGGTTTCACCCTTCTTCAGCCAGGATAGCTTGATTCCAGTGGCACAGTGAGCCCGGGACCCACGTCTGGGCATACCCGGCGCACTTAGGGGGAGAAAGCAAAAGACACACAATTGATGGACGGAATGCAGAACAAATCAAAACATTCACCCACAGTCAAGAGATCTGGGTTACATCCATCATTCTTTTGCTCACCATGCCACCCCAGTTTAGACCTGGCCATTTGCCAATCAGTCTTGACCCTGTGCCTCATGGGAACAGTCCAGCCCAAACTGCTAAGCAAGGTCCTCCCTGGACCGGAAACAAGCATCCTAGTACCAGTTTAGGGGTTTCACCCTTCTTCAGCCAGGATAGCTTGATTCCAGTGGCACAGTGAGCCCGGGACCCACGTCTGGGCATACCAGGCGCACTTAGGGCGAGAAAGCAAAAGACACACAATTTATGGACGGAATGCAGAACAAATCAAAACATTCTCCCCCAGCCAAGAGATCTGGGTTAAATCCATCATTCTTTTGCTCACCATGCCACCCCAGTTTACACCTGGCAATATGCAAATCAGTCTTGACCCCGTGCCTCATGGGAACAGTCCGGCCCGAACTGCTAAGCCAGGTCCTCCCTGGACTGGAAACAAGCATCATAGGACCGGTTTCGGGGTTTCACCCCTCTTCAGCCAGGATAGCGTGATTCCAGTGGCACAGTGAGCCCGGGACCCACGTCTGGGCATACCCGGCGCACTTAGGGCGTGAAAGAAAAAGACACAGAATTGATGGACGGAATGCAGAACAAATCAAAACATTCACCCCCAGTCAACAAATCTGGGTTAAAACTATCATTCTTTTGCTAACCATACCACCCCAGTTTAGACCTGGCAATATAGAAATCAGTCTTGACTCTGTGCCTCATGGGAACAGTCCAGCCCAAACTGCTAAGCCAGGTCCTCCCTGGACCGGAAACAAGCATCCTAGGACCGGTTTCGGAGTTTCACCCCTCTTCAGCCAGGATAGCGTGATTCCAGTGGCATAGTGAGCCCGGGACGCACGTCTGGGCATACCCGGCGCACTTAGGGCGAGAAAGCAAAAGACACACAATTGATGGACGGAATGCAGAACAAGTCAAAACATTCACCCCCAGTCAAGAGATCTGGGTTAAATCCATCATTCTTTTGCTAACCATACCACCCCAGTTTAGACCTGGCAATATGGAAATAAGTCTTGACCCTGTGCCTCATGGGAACAGTCCAGCCCGAACCGCTAAGCCAGGTTCTCCCTGGACCGGAAATAAGCATCCTAGGACCGCTTTCGGGGTTTAATCCCTCTTCAGCCAGGATAGCTTCATTCCAGTGGCACAGTGAGCCCAGGACCCACGTCTGGGAATACCCGTCGCACTTAGGGCGAGAAAGCAAAAGACACAATTGATGGACGGAATGCAGAACAAATCAAAACATTCACCCACAGTCAAGAGATCTGGGTTAAATCCATCATACTTTTGCTCACCATGCCACTCCAGTTTAGACCAGGCCATATGCAAATCAGTCTTGACCCTGTGCCTCATGGGAACAGTCCAGCCCAAACTGCTAAGCCAGGTCCTCCCTGGACCGGAAACAAGCATCCTACGACCGGTTTCGGGGTTTCACCCTTCTTCAGCCAGGATAGCTTGATTCCAGTGGCACAGTGAGCCCGAGACCCACGTCTGGGCATGCCCGGCGCACTTAGGGTGAGAAAGCCAAAGACACACAATTAATGGACGGAATGCAGAACAAATCAAAACATTCACCCCCAGTCAAGAGATCTGGGTTAAATCCATCATTCTTTTGTTCACCATGCCACCCCAGTTTAGATCTGGCCATATGCTCATCAGTCTTGACCCTGTGCCTCATGGAAACAGTCCAGCCCGAACTGCTAAGCCAGGTCCTCCCTGGACCGGAAACAAGCATCCTAGGATCGGTTTCGGGGTTTCACCCCTCTGCAGCCAGGATAGCTTGATTCCAGTGGCAGAGTGAGCCCGGGACCCACGTCTGGGCATACCCGGCGCACTTACGGCGAGAAAGCAAAAGACATACAATTGATGGACGGAATGGAGAACAAATCAAAACATTCACCCCCAGTCAAGAGACCTGGGTTAAATCCATCATTCTTTTGCTCACCATGCCACCCCAGTTTAGACCTGGCAATATGCAAATCAGTCTTGACCCTGTGCCTCATGGGAACAGTCCAGCCCGAACTGCTAAGCCAGGTCCTCCCTGGACCGGAAACAAGCATCCTATGACCGGTTTCGGGGTTTCACCCTTCTTCAGCCAGGATAGCTTGATTCCAGTGGCACAGTGAGCCCGGGACCCACGTCTGGGCATACCCGGCGCACTTAGGGGGAGAAAGCAAAAGACACACAATTGATGGACGGAATGCAGAACAAATCAAAACATTCACCCACAGTCAAGAGATCTGGGTTACATCCATCATTCTTTTGCTCACCATGCCACCCCAGTTTAGACCTGGCCATTTGCCAATCAGTCTTGACCCTGTGCCTCATGGGAACAGTCCAGCCCAAACTGCTAAGCAAGGTCCTCCCTGGACCGGAAACAAGCATCCTAGTACCAGTTTAGGGGTTTCACCCTTCTTCAGCCAGGATAGCTTGATTCCAGTGGCACAGTGAGCCCGGGACCCACGTCTGGGCATACCAGGCGCACTTAGGGCGAGAAAGCAAAAGACACACAATTTATGGACGGAATGCAGAACAAATCAAAACATTCTCCCCCAGCCAAGAGATCTGGGTTAAATCCATCATTCTTTTGCTCACCATGCCACCCCAGTTTACACCTGACAATATGCAAATCAGTCTTGACCCCGTGCCTCATGGGAACAGTCCGGCCCGAACTGCTAAGCCAGGTCCTCCCTGGACTGGAAACAAGCATCATAGGACCGGTTTCGGGGTTTCACCCCTCTTCAGCCAGGATAGCGTGATTCCAGTGGCACAGTGAGCCCGGGACCCACGTCTGGGCATACCCGGCGCACTTAGGGCGTGAAAGAAAAAGACACACAATTGATGGACGGAATGCAGAACAAATCAAAACATTCACCCCCAGTCAACAAATCTGGGTTAAATCCATCATTCTTTTGCTAACCATACCACCCCAGTTTAGACCTGGCAATATAGAAATCAGTCTTGACTCTGTGCCTCATGGGAACAGTCCAGCCCAAACTGCTAAGCCAGGTCCTCCCTGGACCGGAAACAAGCATCCTAGGACCGGTTTCGGAGTTTCACCCCTCTTCAGCCAGGATAGCGTGATTCCAGTGGCATAGTGAGCCCGGGACGCACGTCTGGGCATACCCGGCGCACTTAGGGCGAGAAAGCAAAAGACACACAATTGATGGACGGAATGCAGAAAAAATCAAAACATTCACCCCCAGTCAAGAGATCTGGGTTAAATCCATCATTCTTTTGCTAACCATACCACCCCAGTTTAGACCTGGCAATATGGAAATAAGTCTTGACTCTGTGCCTCATGGGAACAGTCCAGCCCGAACTCCTAAGCCAGGTCCTCCCTGGACCGGAAACAAGCATCCTAGGACCAGTTTCGGAGTTTCACCCCTCTTCAGCCAGGATAGCTTGATTCCAGTGGCACAGTGAGCCCGGGACGCACGTCTGGGCATACCCGGCGCACATAGGGCGAGAAAGCAAAAGACACACAATTTATGGACGGAATGCAGAACAAATCAAAACATTCTCCCCCAGCCAAGAGATCTGGGTTAAATCCATCATTCTTTTGCTAACCATGCCACCCCAGTTTAGACCTGGCCATTTGCCAATCAGTCTTGACCCTGTGCCTCATGGGAACAGTCCAGCCCAAACTGCTAAGCAAGGTCCTCCCTGGACCGGAAACAAGCATCCTAGTACCAGTTTAGGGGTTTCCCCCTTCTTCAGCCAGGATAGCTTGATTCCAGTGGCACAGTGAGCCCGGGACCCACGTCTGGGCATACCAGGCGCACTTAGGGCGAGAAAGCAAAAGACACACAATTTATGGACGGAATGCAGAACAAATCAAAACATTCTCCCCCAGCCAAGAGATCTGGGTTAAATCCATCATTCTTTTGCTCACCATGCCACCCCAGTTTACACCTGGCAATATGCAAATCAGTCTTGACCCCGTGCCTCATGGGAACAGTCCGGCCCGAACTGCTAAGCCAGGTCCTCCCTGGACTGGAAACAAGCATCATAGGACCGGTTTCGGGGTTTCACCCCTCTTCAGCCAGGATAGCGTGATTCCAGTGGCACAGTGAGCCCGGGACCCACGTCTGGGCATACCCGGCGCACTTAGGGCGTGAAAGAAAAAGACACACAATTGATGGACAGAATGCAGAACAAATCAAAACATTCACCCCCAGTCAACAAATCTGGGTTAAATCCATCATTCTTTTGCTAACCATACCACCCCAGTTTAGACTTGGCAATATAGAAATCAGTCTTGACTCTGTGCCTCATGGGAACAGTCCAGCCCAAACTGCTAAGCCAGGTCCTCCCTGGACCGGAAACAAGCATCCTAGGACCGGTTTCGTAGTTTCACCCCTCTTCAGCCAGGATAGCGTGATTCCAGTGGCATAGTGAGCCCGGGACGCACGTCTGGGCATACCCGGCGCACTTAGGGCGAGAAAGCAAAAGACACACAATTGATGGACGGAATGCAGAACAAATCAAAACATTCACCCCCAGTCAAGAGATCTGGGTTAAATCCATCATTCTTTTGCTAACCATACCACCCCAGTTTAGACCTGGCAATATGGAAATAAGTCTTGACTCTGTGCCTCATGGGAACAGTCCAGCCCGAACTCCTAAGCCAGGTCCTCCCTGGACCGGAAACAAGCATCCTAGGACCAGTTTCGGAGTTTCACCCCTCTTCAGCCAGGATAGCTTGATTCCAGTGGCACAGTGAGCCCGGGACGCACGTCTGGGCATACCCGGCGCACATAGGGCGAGAAAGCAAAAGACACACAATTGATGGACGGAATGCAGAACAAATCAAAACATTCACCCCCAGTCAAGAGATCTGGGTTAAATCCATCATTCTTTTGCTCACCATGCCACCCCAGTTTAGATCTGGCCATATGCAAATCAGTCTTGAACCTGTGCCTCATGGGGACAGTCCAGCCTGAACTGCTAAGCCAGGTCCTCCCTGGACCGGAAACAAGCATCCTAGGACCGGTTTCGGGGTTTCACCCCTCTTCAGCCAGGTTAGCTTGATTCCAGTGGAATAGTGAGCCCGGGACCCACGTCTGGGTATACCCGGTGCACTTAGGGCGAGAAAGCAAAGACACACAATTGATGGACGGAATGCAGAACAAATCAAAACATTCACCCCCAGTCAAGAGATCTGGGTTAAATCCATCATTCTTTTGCTCACCATGCCACCCCAGTTTAGACCTGGCCATATGCAAATCAGTCTTGACCCTGTGCCTCATGGGAACAGTCCAGCCCGAACTGCTAAGCCAGGTCCTCCCTGGACCGGAAACAAGCATCCTAGGACCGGTTTCGGGGTTTCACCCCTCTGCAGCCAGGTTAGCTTGATTCCAGTGGCACAGTGAGCCCGGGACCCACGTCTGGGCATACCTGGTGCACTTAGGGCGAGAAAGCAAAAGACACACAATTAATGGACGGAATGCAGAACAAATCAAAACATTCACCCCCAGTCAAGAGATCTGGGTTAAATCCATCATTCTTTTGTTCACCATGCCACCCCAGTTTAGATCTGGCCATATGCTCATCAGTCTTGACCCTGTGCCTCATGGCAACAGTCCAGCCTGAACTGCTAAGCCAGGTCCTCCCTGGACCGGAAACAAGCATCCTAGGACCAGTTTCGGGGTTTCACCCCTCTTCAGCCAGGTTAGCTTGATTCCAGTGGCCCAGTGAGCCCAGGACCCACGTCTGGGCATACCCGGCGCACTTAGGGTGAGAAAGCAAGACACAATTGATGGACGGAATGCAGAACAAATCAAAACATTCACCCACAGTCAAGAGATCTGGGTTAAATCCATCATTCTTTTCCTCACCATGCCACTCCAGTTTAGACCAGGCCATATGCAAATCAGTCTTGACCCTGTGCCTCATGGGAACAGTCCAGCCCCAACTGCTAAGCCAGGTCCTCCCTGGACCGGAAACAAGCATCCTAGGACCGGTTTTGGGGTTTCACCCTTCTTCAGCCAGGATAGATTGATTCCAGGGGAACAGTGAGCCCGAGACCCACGTCTGGGCATACCCGGGGCACTTAGGGCGAGAAAGCCAAAGACACACAATTAATGGACGGAATGCATAATAAATCAAAACATTCACCCCAGTCAAGAGATCTGGGTTAAATCCATCATTCTTTTGTTCACCATGCCACCCCACTTTAGATCTGGCCATATGCTCATCAGTCTTGACCCTGTGCCTCATGGAAACAGTCCAGCCCGAACTGCTAAGCCAGGTCCTCCCTGTTCCGGAAACAAGCATCCTAGGACCGGTTTCGGGGTTTCAACCCTCTGCAGCCAGGTTAGCTTGATTCCAGTGGCACAGTGAGCCCGGGACCCACGTCTGGGCATACCCGGTGCACTTAGGGCGAGAAAGCAAAAGACACACAATTAATGGACGGAATGCAGAACAAATCAAATCATTCACCCCCAGTCAAGAGATCTGGGTTAAATCCATCATTCTTTTGTTCACCATGCCACCCCAGTTTAGATCTGGCCATATGCTCATCAGTCTTGACCCTGTGCCTCATGGAAACAGTCCAGCCCGAACTGCTAAGCCAGGTCCTCCCTGGACCGGAAACAAGCATCCTAGGACCGGTTTCGGGGTTTCACCCCTCTGCAGCCAGGTTAGCTTGATTCCAGTGGCACAGTGAGCCCGGGACCCACGTCTGGGCATACCCGGTGCACTTAGGGGGAGAAAGCAAAAGACACACAATTGATGGACGGAATGCAGAACAAATAAAAACATTCACCCCCAGTCAAGAGATCTGGGTTAAATCCATCATTCTTTAGCTCACCATGCCACCCCAGTTTGGACTTGGCAATATGCAAATCAGTCTTGACCCTGTGCCTCATGGGAACAGTCCAGCCCGAACTGCTAAGCCAGGTCCTCCCTGGACCGGAAACAAGCATCCTAGGACCTGTTTCGGGGTTTCACCCCTCGTCAGCCAGGATAGCTTGATTCCAGTGGCACAGTGAGCCCGGGACCCACGTCTGGGCATACCCGGCGCACTTACGGCGAGAAAGAAAAAGACATACAATTGATGGACGGAATGGAGAACAAATCAAATCATTCACCCCCAGTCAAGAGACCTGGGTTAAATCCATCATTCTTTTGCTCACCATGCCACCCCAGTTTAGACCTGGCAATATGCAAATCAGTCTTGACCCTGTGCCTCATGGGAACAGTCCAGCCCGAACTGCTAAGCCAGGTCCTCCCTGGACCGGAAACAAGCATCCTAGGACTGGTTTCGGGGTTTCACCCCTCTTCAGCCAGGATAGCTTGATTCCAGTGGCACAGTGAGCCCGGGACCCACGTCTGGGCATACCTGGCGCACTTAGGGCGAGAAAGCAAAAGACACACAATTGATGGACGGAATGCAGAACAAATCAAAACATTCACCCACAGTCAAGAGATCTGGGTTACATCCATCATTCTTTTGCTCACCATGCCACCCCAGTTTAGACCTGGAGATATGCCAATCAGTCTTGACCCTGTGCCTCATGGGAACAGTCCAGCCCAAACTGCTAAGCAAGGTCCTCCCTGGACCGGAAACAAGCATCCTAGTACCAGTTTCGGGGTTTCACCCTTCTTCAGCCAGGATAGCTTGATTCCAGTGGCACAGTGAGCCCGGGACCCACGTCTGGGCATACCAGGCGCACTTAGGGTGAGAAAGCAAAAGACACACAATTTATGGACAGAATGCAGAACAAATCAAAACATTCACCCCCAGCCAAGAGATCTGGGTTAAATCCATAATTCTTTTGCTCACCATGCCACCCCAGTTTACACCTGGCAATATGCAAATCAGTCTTGACCCCGTGCCTCATGGAAACAGTCCGGCCCGAACTGCTAAGCCAGGTCCTCCCTGGACTGGAAGCAAGCATCCTAGGACCGGTTTCGGGGTTTCACCCCTCTTCAGCCAGGATAGCTTGATTCCAGTGGCACAGTGAGCCCGGGACCCACGTCTGGGCATACCCGGCGCACTTAGGGCGTGAAAGAAAAAGACACACAATTGATGGACGGAATGCAGAACAAATCAAAACATTCACCCCCAGTCAAGAGATCTGGGTTAAATCCATCATTCTTTTGCTAACCATACCACCCCAGTTTAGACCTGGCAATATGGAAATCAGTCTTGACTCTGTGACAGTCCAGCCCAAACTGCTAAGCCAGGTCCTCCCTGGACCGGAAACAAGCATCCTAGGACCGGTTTCGGAGTTTCACCCCTCTTCAGCCAGGATAGTGTGATTCCAGTGGCATAGTGAGCCCGGGACACACGTCTGGGCATACCCGGCGCACTTAGGGCGAGAAAGCAAAAGACACACAATTGATGGACGGAATGCAGAACAAATCAAAACATTCACCCCCAGTCAAGAGATCTGGGTTAAATCCATCATTCTTTTGCTCACCATGCCACCCCAGTTTAGATCTGGCCATATGCAAATCAGTCTTGACCCTGTGCCTCATGGGGACAGTCCAGCCTGAACTGCTAAGCCAGGTCCTCCCTGGACCGGAAACAAGCATCCTAGGACCGGTTTCGGGGTTTCACCGCTCTTCAGCCAGGTTTGCTTGATTCCAGTGGCACAGTGAGCCCGGGACCCATGTCTGGGCATACCCGGTGCACTTAGGGCGAGAAAGCAAAAGACACACAATTGATGGACAGAATGCAGAACAAATCAAAACATTCACCCCCAGTCAAGAGATCTGGGTTAAATCCATCATTCTTTTGCTCACCATGCCACCCCAGTTTAGATCTGGCCATATGCAAATCAGTCTTGACCCTGTGCCTCATGGGGACAGTCCAGCCTGAACTGCTAAGCCAGGTCCTCCCTGGACCGGAAACAAGCATCCTAGGACCGGTTTCGGGGTCTCACCCTTCTTCAGCCAGGATAGCTTGATTCCAGTGGCACAGTGAGCCCGGGACCCACGTCTGGGCATACCCGGTGCACTTAGGGCGAGAAAGCAAAAGACACACAATTGATGGACGGAATGCAGAACAAATCAAAACATTCACCCACAGTCAAGAGATCTGGGTTACAACCATCATTCTTTTGCTCACCATGCCACCCCAGTTTAGACCTGGCCATATGCCAATCAGTCTTGACCCTGTGCCTCATGGGAACAGTCCAGCCCAAACTGCTAAGCAAGGTCCTCCCTGGGCCGGAAACAAGCATCCTAGTACCAGTTTCGGGGTTTCACCCTTCTTCAGCCAGGATAGCTTGATTCCAGTGGCACAGTGAGCCCGGGACCCACGTCTGGGCATACCAGGCGCACTTAGGGCGAGAAAGCAAAAGACACACAATTTCTGGACGGAATGCAGAACAAATCAAAACATTCACCCCCAGCCAAGAGATCTGGGTTAAATCCATCATTCTTTTGCTCACCATGCCACCCCAGTTTAGATCTGGCCATATTCAAATCAGTCTTGACCCTGTGCCTCATGGGGACAGTCCAGCCTGAACTGCTAAGCCAGGTCCTCCCTGGACCGGAAACAAGCATCCTAGGACCGGTTTCGGGGTTTCACCCCTCGTCAGCCAGGATAGCTTGATTCCAGTGGCACAGCCTGGACAAAACTTGACATGGATGAGTGGAAGGGACTGTTAGAAAGCACTAAACCACCGGATAATTCTAATCTGGATGGGGCTGTCAACAGTTTTAATCAGTGGATTACCCATTCCCTAGATAAGGTCTTACCGAAAAAACCCTTAACAATTAGGAAGGGAGAGCTGAAACATCCATGGTTCACCTCAGAGTTAAGATCATTAAAACAGGAATGTAAAAGGGCAGAACGCCACTGGCGGAAGGATTTCAGTGTGGAAAGGAAGATTAACTACAAAGCCACATTGAAGAAATATAAAACCACCCTTACTGCCACCAAAACGGCATTTTTTGCAAATAAAATCGAATCCGCCGCAAATGCCCCTAGGGAAATGTTCAAGATTGTAAAGCTTTTAACGAAAACTCCAGACCCCCCCACAAAAGCAGATGAGCAGGACACCAGGTGTGATGATATGGCTAATTTTTTTCACATGAAAATACTTAAAATTCTAGAGACGATCCCGGTACTGGATTCGGCCTCACACTACAGGGCGCCTCCTTCTGAAGACAAAACCAACTGTCCAACACTTACGGAGTTTGCCCCCCTCACGGAAGAGCTGCTCCTCTCTTTGATGAGGAGTATAAAAAGTGGATCCCCACGAGATCCAGCTCCCATGACAATACTAAATCAGATACTTCCAACTATTAGTAAATCGGTAATCAATATGGTTAACCTCTCCCTGGAATTGGCTACAGTACCAAAGGGATGGAAGCTGGCCATGGTGCGATCTTTGATCAAAAAACCGAACCTTGACCCAGAAGATCTGGCGAATTATCGCCCGATCTCCTTGTTACCTGGGATGGGGAAATTAACCGAAAAACTGATAAATATCCAACTGGCGGCATTTCTGGAAAAATACAAGCTTCTCCACCCATCCCAGACGGGTTTTAGGAAGGGACAAGGCACGGAGACGGCACTGTTGAGGGTGGTAGAAGAGGCCAGAGGGATCTTGGACGCTGGTGGCAGCGCGGCCATTATCCTTCTGGACCTCAGTGCCGCCTTCGATACAGTAAGTCATCACCTGCTGCTGTCGCGACTCCGAAATGTCGGAATAACCGGGAAAGCCTTGGAATGGCTGAGATCCTTCCTTGAGGAAAGATATTTCCAAGTGTTTGATGGAAACAATTGCTCCCGCCTTTTTCCGTTACAGTGTGGGGTTCCACAGGGGTCATCCCTTAGCCCCACACTGTTTAACGTTTACATGGCCCCGTTGGCGGAATTAGTAACCCCGTTTGGCATCCAGCTAATAAGCTACGCGGACGACACCCAGCTGGTGTTTTCCCTGCAGCAAACAGATGCCCCCCCGAACAACCTAGCCAATTGTTTGGAGGTGGTGGTAAATTGGATGCACGTGTCTCAGCTCAGACTCAATGCAGGAAAAACTGAGCTGATGCTCCTGGGGAAACAGGATATTCCCGAAAGCCTAACTTGGCCGGCGTGCATGGGTGCCAGACCATCGCCCAAGCCGGAAATAAAGAGTTTAGGCTTTTGGCTTGACAACGCCCTGTCTTTTGATATGCAGGCCAGAAAGACGTCTGCAGTCTGCCATGGGATACTTAAGTCACTGCGTAAAGCCCTGCCCCTACTACCTGAAAAAGCAAGGAAAACCGTAGTTCAGTCTTTGGTGTTATCCCGTATTGACTACGGGAATGCCATTTATCTTGGGGCACCGGTATCCACCTATAAGACCCTACAAGTGGCGCAGAATTATGCTGCCAGAACTCTGACGGGAACCAGTCGGTATGTATCGGCGAAGCCAGCATTAAGATCTCTTCACTGGCTCCCGGTGAGGGAACGGGTGCTTTTTAAATCCTTATGCATCGCCCACAAGATCCTGCATGGAGAAGGTCCCTCCATTCTGGAAAACCTGATAAGTCCCTACAAGCCCCAACGCAACCTTCGCTCGAGCGAACATAATCTGGCAATCATTCCCAGAATAAAACGAGCACGATCGGGCGGTCGACTTTTCTCTCTGCAAGCCGCTAGAGAATGGAATGCCCTCCCAGGTAATTTGAGGCAGGAACGGACTTTTCTTCAGTTCAGGAAGAAACTAAAAACCTTTCTATTCCCCAAAACCAGCTCTTAGTAGGATTGCAGATCGGATCAGCCTAGGGTCACTGCTTCTCTCCAAGAGCGCTGGGATGCCTACGGGTAGCCATGCGCTATATAAGTGTTTTTACAATTACAATTACAATTACAGTGAGCCCGGAACCCACGTCTGGGCATACCCGGTGCACTTAGGGCGAGAAAGCAAAAGACATACAATTGATGGACGGAATGGAGAACAAATCAAAACATTCACCCCCAGTCAAGAGATCTGGGTTAAATCCATCATTCTTTGGCTCACCATGTCACCCCAGTTTAGACCTGGCCATATGCAAATCAGTCTTGACCCTGTGCCTCATGGGAACAGTCCAGCCCGAACTGCTAAGCCAGGTCCTCCCTGGACCGGAAACAAGCATCCTAGGACCAGTTTCGGGGTCTCACCCTTCTTCAGCCAGGATAGCTTGATTCCAGTGGCACAGTGAGGCCGGGACCCACATCTGGGCATACCCGGCCTACTCAGGGCGAGAAAGCAAAAGACACACAATTAATGGACGGAATGCAGAACAAATCAAAACATTCACCCCCAGTCAAGAGATCTGGGTTAAATCCATCATTCTTTTGTTCACCATGCCACCCCAGTTTAGATCTGGCCATATGCTCATCAGTCATGACCCTGTGCCTCATGGGAACAGTCCAGCCCAAACTGCTAAGCCAGATCCTCCCTGGACCGGAAATAAGCATCCTAGGACCGGTTTCGGGGTTTCATCCCTCTTCAGCCAGGATAGCTTGATTCCAGTGGCACAGTGAGCCCAGGACCCACGTCTGGGCATACCCGTCGCACTTAGGGCGAGAAAGCAAAAGACACAATTGATGGACGGAATGCAGAACAAATCAAAACATTCACCCACAGTCAAGAGATCTGGGTTAAATCCATCATACTTTTGCTCACCATGCCACTCCAGTTTAGACCAGGCCATATGCAAATCAGTCTTGACCCTGTGCCTCATGGGAACAGTCCAGCCCAAACTGCTAAGCCAGGTCATCCCTGGAACGGAAACAAGCATCCTAGGACCGGTTTCGGGGTTTCACCCCTCTTCAGCCAGGATAGCGTGATTCCAGTGGCATAGTGAGCCCGGGACGCACATCTGGGCATACCCGGCGCACTTAGGGCGAGAAAGCAAAAGACACACAATTGATGGACGGAATGCAGAACAAATCAAAACATTCACCCCCAGTCAAGAGATCTGGGTTAAATCCATCATTCTTTTGCTCACCATGCCACCCCAGTTTAGATCTGGCCATATGCAAATCAGTCTTGACCCTGTGCCTCATGGGGACAGTCCAGCCTGAAGTGCTAAGCCAGGTCCTCCCTGGACCGGAAACAAGCATCCTAGGACCGGTTTCGGAGTTTCACCCCTCTTCAGCCAGGTTAGCTTGATTCCAGTGGCACAGTGAGACCGGGACCCACGTCTGGGCATACCCGGTGCACTTAGGGCGAGAAAGCAAAAGACACACAATTGATGGACAGAATGCAGAACAAATCAAAACATTCACCCCCAGTCAAGAGATCTGGGTTAAATCCATCATTCTTTTGCTAACCATACCACCCCAGTTTAGACCTGGCAATATGGAAATCAGTCTTGACTCTGTGCCTCATGGGAACAGTCCAGCCCGAACTGCTAAGCCAGGTCCTCCCTGGACCGGAAACAAGCATCCTAGGACCGGTTTCGGAGTTTCACCCCTCTTCAGCCAGGATAGCTTGATTCCAGTGGCACAGTGAGCCCGGGACGCACGTCTGGGCATACCCGGCGCACTTAGGGCGAGAAAGCAAAAGACACTCAATTGATCAACGGAATGCAGAACAAATCAAAACATTCACCCCCAGTCAAGAGATCTGGGTTAAATCCATCATTCTTTTGCTCACCATGCCAGCCCAGTTGAGATCTGGCCATATGCAAATCAGTCTTGACCCTGTGCCTCATGGGGACAGTCCAGCCTGAAATGCTAAGCCAGGTCCTCCCTGGACCGGAAACAAGCATCCTAGGACCGGTTTCGGGGTTTCACCCCTCTTCAGCCAGGTTAGCTTGATTCCAGTGGCACAGTGAGCCCAGGACCCACGTCTGGGAATACCCGTCGCACTTAGGGCGAGAAAGCAAAAGACACAATTGATGGACGGAATGCAGAACAAATCAAAACATTCACCCACAGTCAAGAGATCTGGGTTAAATCCATCATACTTTTGCTCACCATGCCACTCCAGTTTAGACCAGGCCATATGCAAATCAGTCTTGACCCTGTGCCTCATGGGAACAGTCCAGCCCAAACTGCTAAGCCAGGTCCTCCCTGGACTGGAAACAAGCATCCTACGACCGGTTTCGGGGTTTCACCCTTCTTCAGCCAGGATAGCTTGATTCCAGTGGCACAGTGAGCCCGGGACCCACGTCTGGGCATACCTGGCGCACTTAGGGCGAGAAAGCCAAAGACACACAATTAATGGACGGAATGCAGAACAAATCAAAACATTCACCCCCAGTCAAGAGATCTTGGTTAAATCCATCATTCTTTTGTTCACCATGCCACCCCAGTTTAGATCTGGCCATATGCTCATCAGTCTTGACCCTGTGCCTCATGGAAACAGTCCAGCCCGAACTGCTAAGCCAGGTCCTCCCTGGACCGGAAACAAGCATCCTAGGATCGGTTTCGGGGTTTCACCCCTCTGCAGCCAGGTTAGCTTGATTCCAGTGGCACAGTGAGCCCGGGACCCACGTCTGGGCATACCCGGTGCACTTAGGGCGAGAAAGCAAAAGACACACAATTGATGGACGGAATGCAGAACAAATCAAAACATTCACCCCCAGTCAAGAGATCTGGGTTAAATCCATCATTCTTTTGCTCACCATGCCACCCCAGTTTGGACCTGGCAATATGCAAATCAGTCTTGACCCTGTGCCTCATGGGAACAGTCCAGCCCGAACTGCTAAGCCAGGTCCTCCCTGGACCGGAAACAAGCATCCTAGGACCTGTTTCGAGGTTTCACACCTCGTCAGCCAGGATAGCTTGATTCCAGTGGCACAGTGAGCCTGGGACCCACGTCTGGGCATACCCGGCGCACTTACGGCGAGAAAGCAAAAGACATACAATTGATGGACGGAATGGAGAACAAATCAAAACATTCACCCCCAGTCAAGAGACCTGGGTTAAATCCATCATTCTTTTGCTCACCATGCCACCCCAGTTTAGACCTGGCAATATGCAAATCAGTCTTGACCCTGTGCCTCATGGGAACAGTCCAGCCGTACTGCTAAGCCAGGTCCTCCCTGGACCGGAAACAAGCATCCTAGGACTGGTTTCGGGGTTTCACCCCTCTTCAGCCAGGATAGCTTGATTCCAGTGGCACAGTGAGCCCGGGACCCACGTCTGGGCATACCAGGCGCACTTAGGGGGAGAAAGCAAAAGACACAAAATTTATGGACGGAATGCAGAACAAATCAAAACATTCACCCCCAGCCAAGAGATCTGGGTTAAATCCATCATTCTTTTGCTCACCATGCCACCCCAGTTTAGACCTGGCAATATGCAAATCAGTCTTGACCCCGTGCCTCATGGGAACAGTCCGGCCCGAACTGCTAAGCCAGGTCCTCCCTGGACTGGAAACAAGCATCCTAGGACCGGTTTTGGGGTTTCACCCCTCTTCAGCCAGGATAGCGTGATTCCAGTGGCACAGTGAGCCCGGGACCCACGTCTGGGCATACCCGGCGCACTTAGGGCGTGAAAGAAAAAGACACACAATTGATGGACGGAATGCAGAACAAATCAAAACATTCACCCCCAGTCAAGAAATCTGGGTTAAATCCATCATTCTTTTGCTAACCATACCACCCCAGTTTAGACCTGGCAATATGGAAATCAGTCTTGACTCTGTGCCTCATGGGAACAGTTCAGCCCAAACTGCTAAGCCAGGTCCTCCCTGGACCGGAAACAAGCATCCTAGGACCGGTTTCGGAGTTTCACCCCTCTTCAGCCAGGATAGCGTGATTCCAGTGGCATAGTGAGCCCGGGACGCACGTCTGGGCATACCCGGCGCACTTAGGGCGAGAAAGCAAAAGACACACAATTGATGGACGGAATGCAGAACAAATCAAAACATTCACCCCCAGTCAAGAGATCTGGGTTAAATCCATCATTCTTTTGCTAACCATACCACCCCAGTTTAGACCTGGCAATATGGAAATAAGTCTTGACTCTGTGCCTCATGGGAACAGTCCAGCCCGAACTCCTAAGCCAGGTCCTCCCTGGACTGGAAAGAAGCATCCTAGGACCAGTTTCGGAGTTTCACCCCTCTTCAGCCAGAATAGCTTGATTCCAGTGGCACAGTGAGCCCGGGACGCACGTCTGGGCATACCCGGCGCACTTAGGGCGAGAAAGCAAAAGACACACAATTGATGGACGGAATGCAGAACAAATCAAAACATTCACCCCCAGTCAAGAGATCTGGGTTAAATCCATCATTCTTTTGCTCACCATGCCACCCCAGTTTAGATCTGGCCATATGCAAATCAGTCTTGAACCTGTGCCACATGGGGACAGTCCAGCCCGAACTGCTAAGCCAGGTCCTCCCTGGACCGGAAACAAGCATCCTAGGACCGGTTTCGGGGTTTCACCCCTCTTCAGCCAGGTTAGCTTGATTCCAGTGGAACAGTGAGCCCGGGACACACGTCTGGGTATACCCGGTGCACTTAGGGCGAGAAAGCAAAGACATACAATTGATGGACGGAATGCAGAACATATCAAAACATTCATCCCCCAGTCAAGAGATCTGGGTTAAATCCATCATTCTTTTGCTCACTATGCCACCCCAGTTTAGACCTGGCCATATGCAAATCAGTCTTGACCCTGTGCCTCATGGGAACAGTCCAGCCCGAACTGCTAAGCCAGGTCCTCCCTGGACCGGAAACAAGCATCCTAGGACCGGTTTCGGGGTTTCACCCCTCTGCAGCCAGGTTAGCTTGATTCCAGTGGCACAGTGAGCCCGGGACCCACGTCTGGGCATACCTGGTGCACTTAGGGCGAGAAAGCAAAAGACACGCAATTAATGGACGGAATGCAGAACAAATCAAAACATTCACCCCCAGTCAAGAGATCTGGGTTAAATCCATCATTCTTTTGTTCACCATGCCACCCCAGTTTAGATCTGGCCATATGCTCATCAGTCTTGACCCTGTGCCTCATGGGAACAGTCCAGCCTGAACTGCTAAGCCAGGTCCTCCCTGGACCGGAAACAAGCATCCTAGGACTGGTTTCGGGGTTTCACCCCTCTTCAGCCAGGATAGCTTGATTCCAGTGGCACAGTGAGCCCGGGACCCACGTCTGGTTATACCAGGCACACTTAGGGGGAGAAATCAAAAGACACACAATTTATGGACGGAATGCAGAACAAATCAAAACATTCACCCCCAGCCAAGAGATCTGGGTTAAATCCATCATTCTTTTGCTCACCATGCCACCCCAGTTTAGACCTGGCAATATGCAAATCAGTCTTGACCCCGTGCCTCATGGGAACAGTCCGGCCCGAACTGCTAAGCCAGGTCCTCCCTGGACTGGAAACAAGCATCCTAGGACCGGTTTTGGGGTTTCACCCCTCTTCAGCCAGGATAGCGTGATTCCAGTGGCACAGTGAGCCCAGGACCCACGTCTGGGCATACCCGGCGCACTTAGGGCGTGAAAGAAAAAGACACACAATTGATGGACGGAATGCAGAACAAATCAAAACATTCACCCCCAGTCAAGAAATCTGGGTTAAATCCATCATTCTTTTGCTAACCATACCACCCCAGTTTAGACCTGGCAATATGGAAATCAGTCTTGACTCTGTGCCTCATGGGAACAGTCCAACCCAAACTGCTAAGCCAGGTCCTCCCTGGACCGGAAACAAGCATCCTAGGACCGGTTTCGGAGTTTCACCCCTCTTCAGCCAGGATAGCGTGATTCCAGTGGCATAGTGAGCCCGGGACGCACGTCTGGGCATACCCGGCGCACTTAGGGCGAGAAAGCAAAAGACACACAATTGATGGACGGAATGCAGAACAAATCAAAACATTCACCCCCAGTCAAGAGATCTGGGTTAAATCCATCATTCTTTTGCTAACCATACCACCCCAGTTTAGACCTGGCAATATGGAAATAAGTCTTGACTCTGTGCCTCATGGGAACAGTCCAGCCCGAACTCCTAAGCCAGGTCCTCCCTGGACCGGAAACAAGCATCCTAGGACCAGTTTCGGAGTTTCACCCCTCTTCAGCCAGAATAGCTTGATTCCAGTGGCACAGTGAGCCCGGGACGCACGTCTGGGCATACCCGGCGCACTTAGGGCGAGAAAGCAAAAGACACACAATTGTTGGACGGAATGCAGAACAAATCAAAACATTCACCCCCAGTCAAGAGATCTGGGTTAAATCCATCATTCTTTTGCTCACCATGCCACCCCAGTTTAGATCTGGCCATATGCAAATCAGTCTTGAACCTGTGCCTCATGGGGACAGTCCAGCCCGAACTGCTAAGCCAGGCCCTCCCTGGACCGGAAACAAGCATCCTAGGACCGGTTTCGGGGTTTTACCCCTCTTCAGCCAGGTTAGCTTGATTCCAGTGGAACAGTGAGCCCGGGACACACGTCTGGGTATACCCGGTGCACTTAGGGCGAGAAAGCAAAGACACACAATTGATGGACGGAATGCAGAACATATCAAAACATTCATCCCCCAGTCAAGAGATCTGGGTTAAATCCATCATTCTTTTGCTCACCATGCCACCCCAGTTTAGACCTGGCCATATGCAAATCAGTCTTGACCCTGTGCCTCATGGGAACAGTCCAGCCCGAACTGCTAAGCCAGGTCCTCCCTGGACCGGAAACAAGCATCCTAGGACCGGTTTCGGGGTTTCACCCCTCTGCAGCCAGGTTAGCTTGATTCCAGTGGCACAGTGAGCCCGGGACCCACGTCTGGGCATACCTGGTGCACTTAGGGCGAGAAAGCAAAAGACACACAATTAATGGACGGAATGCAGAACAAATCAAAACATTCACCCCCAGTCAAGAGATCTGGGTTAAATCCATCATTCTTTTGTTCACCATGCCACCCCAGTTTAGATCTGGCCATATGCTCATCAGTCTTGACCCTGTGCCTCATGGGAACAGTCCAGCCTGAACTGCTAAGCCAGGTCCTCCCTGGACCGGAAACAATCATCCTAGGACCGGTTTCGGGGTTTCACCCCTCTTCAGCCAGGTTAGCTTGATTCCAGTGGAACAGTGAGCCCGGGACCCACGTCTGGGTGTACCCAGTGCACTTAGGGCGAGAAAGCAAAGACACACAATTGATGGACGGAATGCAGAACAAATCAAAACATTCACCCCCAGTCAAGAGATCTGGGTTAAATCCATCATTCTTTTGCTCACCATGACACCCCAGTTTAGACCTGGCCATATGCAAATCAGTCTTGACCCTGTGCCTCATGGGAACAGTCCAGCCCGAACTGCTAAGCCAGGTCCTCCCTGGACCGGAAACAAGCATCCTAGGACCGGTTTCGGGGTATCACCCTTCTTCAGCCAGGATAGCTTGATTCCAGTGGCACAGTGAGGCCGGGACCCACATCTGGGCATACCCGGCGCACTTAGGGCGAGAAAGCAAAAGACACACAATTAATGGACGGAATGCAGAACAAATCAAAACATTCACCCCCAGTCAAGAGATCTTGGTTAAATCCATCATTCTTTTGTTCACCATGCCACCCCACTTTAGATCTGGCCATATGCTCATCAGTCTTGACCCTGTGCCTCATGGAAACAGTCCAGCCCGAACTGCTAAGCCAGGTCCTCCCTGGACCGGAAACAAGCATCCTAGGACCGGTTTTGGGGTTTCACCCCTCTGCAGCCAGGTTAGCTTGATTCCAGTGGCACAGTGAGCCCGGGACCCACGTCTGGGCATACCTGGTGCACTTAGGGCGAGAAAGCAAAAGACACACAATTAATGGACGGAATGCAGAACAAATCAAAACATTCACCCCCAGTCAAGAGATCTGGGTTAAATCCATCATTCTTTTGCTCACCATGCCACCCCAGTTTAGACCTGGCAATATGCAAATCAGTCTTGACCCTGTGCCTCATGGGAACAGTCCAGCCCGAGCTGCTAAGCCAGGTCTTCCCTGGACCGGAAATAAGCATCCTAGGACCGGTTTCGGGGTTTCATCCCTCTTCAGCCAGGATAGCTTGATTTCAGTGGCACAGTGAGCCCAGGACCCACGTCTGGGCATACCCGGCGCACTTAGGGTGAGAAAGCAAGACACAATTGATGGACGGAATGCAGAACAAATCAAAACATTCACCCACAGTCAAGAGATCTGGGTTAAATCCATCATTCTTTTCCTCACCATGCCACTCCAGTTTAGACCAGGCCATATGCAAATCAGTCTTGACCCTGTGCCTCATGGGAACAGTCCAGCCCAAACTGCTAAGCCAGGTCCTCCCTGGACCGGAAACAAGCATCCTAAGACCGGTTTCGGGGTTTCAACCTTCTTCAGCCAGGATAGCTTGATTCCAGTGGCACAGTGAGCCCGAGACCCACGTCTGGGCATACCCGGCCCACTTAGGGCGAGAAAGCAAAAGACACACAATTAATGGACGAAATGCAGAACAAATCAAAACATTCACCCCCAGTCAAGAGATCTGGTTTAAATCCATCATTCTTTTGTTCACCATGCCACCCCAGTTTAGATCGGGCCATATGCTCATCAGTCTTGACCCTGTGCCTCATGGAAACAGTCCAGCCCGAACTGCTAAGCCAGGTCCTCCCTGGACCGGAAACAAGCATCCTAGGACCGGTTTCGGGGTTTCACCCCTCTGCAGCCAGGTTAGCTTGATTCCAGTGGCAGAGTGAGCCCGGGACCCACGTCTGGGCATACCCGGCGCACTTAGGGCGAGAAAGCAAAAGACACACAATTAATGGACGGAATGCAGAACAAATCAAAACATTCACCCCCAGTCAAGAGATCTTGGTTAAATCCATCATTCTTTTGCTCACCATGCCACCCCAGTTGGCACAGTGAGCCCAGGACCCACGTCAGGGCATACCCGGCGCACTTAGGGTGAGAAAGCAAGACACAATTGATGGACGGAATGCAGAACAAATCAAAACATTCACCCACAGTCAAGAGATCTGGGTTAAATCCATCATTCTTTTCCTCACCATGCCACTCCAGTTTAGACCAGGCCATATGCAAATCAGTCTTGACCCTGTGCCTCATGGGAACAGTCCAGCCCAAACTGCTAAGCCAGGTCCTCCCTGGACCGGAAACAAGCATCCTAGGACCGGTTTCGGGGTTTCACCCTTCTTCAGCCAGGATAGCTTGATTCCAGTGGTACAGTGAGCCCGAGACCCACGTCTGGGCATACCCGGCGCACTTAGGGCGAGAAAGCAAAAGACACACAATTAATGGACGGAATGCAGAACAAATCAAAACATTCACCCCCAGTCAAGAGATCTGGGTTAAATCCATCATTCTTTTGTTCACCATGCCACCCCAGTTTAGATCTGGCCATATGCTCATCAGTCTTGACCCTGTGCCTCATGGAAACAGTCCAGCCCGAACTGCTAAGCCAGGTCCTCCCTGGACCGGAAACAAGCATCCTAGGACCGGTTTCGGGGTTTCACCCCTCTGCAGCCAGGTTAGCTTGATTCCAGTGGCACAGTGAGCCCGGGACCCACGTCTGGGCATACCCGGCGCACTTAGGGCGAGAAAGCAAAAGACACACAATTAATGGACGGAATGCAGAACAAATCAAAACATTCACCCCCAGTCAAGAGATCTTGGTTAAATCCATCATTCTTTTGCTCACCATGCCACCCCAGTTTAGATCTGGCCATATGGAAATCAGTCTTGACCCTGTGCCTCATGGGAACAGTCCAGCCCGAACTGCTAAGCCAGGTCCTCCCTGGACCGGAAACAAGCATCCTAGGACCGGTTTCGGGGTCTCACCCTTCTTCAGCCAGGATAGCTTGATTCCAGTGGCACAGTGAGGCCGGGACCCACATCTGGGCATACCCGGCGCACTTAGGGCGAGAAAGCAAAAGACACACAATTAATGGACGGAATGCAGAACAAATCAAAACATTCACCCCCAGTCAAGAGATCTTGGTTAAATCCATCATTCTTTTGTTCACCATGCCACCCCACTTTAGATCTGGCCATATGCTCATCAGTCTTGACCCTGTGCCTCATGGAAACAGTCCAGCCCGAACTGCTAAGCCAGGTCCTCCCTGGACCGGAAACAAGCATCCTAGGACCGGTTTTGGGGTTTCACCCCTCTGCAGCCAGGTTAGCTTGATTCCAGTGGCACAGTGAGCCCGGGACCCACGTCTGGGCATACCTGGCGCACTTAGGGCGAGAAAGCAAAAGACACACAATTAATGGACGGAATGCAGAACAAATCAAAACATTCACCCCCAGTCAAGAGATCTGGGTTAAATCTATCATTCTTTTGCTCACCATGCCACCCCAGTTTAGACCTGGCAATATGCAAATCAGTCTTGACCCTGTGCCTCATGGGAACAGTCCAGCCCGAGCTGCTAAGCCAGGTCTTCCCTGGACCGGAAATAAGCATCCTAGGACCGGTTTCGGGGTTTCATCCCTCTTCAGCCAGAATAGCTTGATTTCAGTGGCACAGTGAGCCCAGGACCCACGTCTGGGCATACCCGGCGCACTTAGGGTGAGAAAGCAAGACACAATTGATGGACGGAATGCAGAACAAATCAAAACATTCACCCACAGTCAAGAGATCTGGGTTAAATCCATCATTCTTTTCCTCACCATGCCACTCCAGTTTAGACCAGGCCATATGCAAATCAGTCTTGACCCTGTGCCTCATGGGAACAGTCCAGCCCAAACTGCTAAGCCAGGTCCTCCCTGGACCGGAAACAAGCATCCTAAGACCGGTTTCGGGGTTTCAACCTTCTTCAGCCAGGATAGCTTGATTCCAGTGGCACAGTGAGCCCGAGACCCGCGTCTGGGCATACCCGGCCCACTTAGGGCGAGAAAGCAAAAGACACACAATTAATGGACGAAATGCAGAACAAATCAAAACATTCACCCCCAGTCAAGAGATCTGGTTTAAATCCATCATTCTTTTGTTCACCATGCCACCCCAGTTTAGATCTGGCCATATGCTCATCAGTCTTGACCCTGTGCCTCATGGAAACAGTCCAGCCCGAACTGCTAAGCCAGGTCCTCCCTGGACCGGAAACAAGCATCCTAGGACCGGTTTCGGGGTTTCACCCCTCTGCAGCCAGGTTAGCTTGATTCCAGTGGCAGAGTGAGCCCGGGACCCACGTCTGGGCATACCCGGCGCACTTAGGGCGAGAAAGCAAAAGACACACAATTAATGGACGGAATGCAGAACAAATCAAAACATTCACCCCCAGTCAAGAGATCTTGGTTAAATCCATCATTCTTTTGCTCACCATGCCACCCCAGTTGGCACAGTGAGCCCAGGACCCACGTCAGGGCATACCCGGCGCACTTAGGGTGAGAAAGCAAGACACAATTGATGGACGGAATGCAGAACAAATCAAAACATTCACCCACAGTCAAGAGATCTGGGTTAAATCCATCATTCTTTTCCTCACCATGCCACTCCAGTTTAGACCAGGCCATATGCAAATCAGTCTTGACCCTGTGCCTCATGGGAACAGTCCAGCCCAAACTGCTAAGCCAGGTCCTCCCTGGACCGGAAACAAGCATCCTAGGACCGGTTTCGGGGTTTCACCCTTCTTCAGCCAGGATAGCTTGATTCCAGTGGCACAGTGAGCCCGAGACCCACGTCTGGGCATACCCGGCGCACTTAGGGTGAGAAAGCAAAAGACACACAATTAATGGACGGAATGCAGAACAAATCAAAACATTCACCCCCAGTCAAGAGATCTGGGTTAAATCCATCATTCTTTTGTTCACCATGCCACCCCAGTTTAGATCTGGCCATATGCTCATCAGTCTTGACCCTGTGCCTCATGGAAACAGTCCAGCCCGAACTGCTAAGCCAGGTCCTCCCTGGACCGGAAACAAGCATCCTAGGACCGGTTTCGGGGTTTCACCCCTCTGCAGCCAGGTTAGCTTGATTCCAGTGGCACAGTGAGCCCGGGACCCACGTCTGGGCATACCCGGCGCACTTAGGGCGAGAAAGCAAAAGACACACAATTAATGGACGGAATGCAGAACAAATCAAAACATTCACCCCCAGTCAAGAGATCTTGGTTAAATCCATCATTCTTTTGCTCACCATGCCACCCCAGTTTAGATCTGGCCATATGGAAATCAGTCTTGACACTGTGCCTCATGGGAACAGTCCAGCCTGAACTGCTAAGCCAGGTCCTCCCTGGACCGGAAACAAGCATCCTAGGACCGGTTTTGGGATTTCACCCCTCTTCAGCCAGGTTAGCTTGATTCCAGTGGCACAGTGAGCCCGGGACCCACGTCTGGGCATACCCGGTGCACTTAGGGCGAGAAAGCTAAAGACACACAATTGATGGACGGAATGCAGAACAAATCAAAACATTCACCCACAGTCAAGAGATCTGGGTTAAATCCATCATTCTTTTGCTCACCATGCCACCCCAGTTTAGACCTGGCCATATGCAAATCAGTCATGACCATGTGCCTCATGGGAACAGTCCAGCCCAAACTGCTAAGCCAGGTCCTCCCTGGACCGGAAACAAGCATCCTAGGACCGGTTTCGGGGTCTCACCCTTCTTCAGCCAGGATAGCTTGATTCCAGTGGCAAAGTGAGCCCGGGACCCACGTCTGGGCATACCAGGCGCACTTAGGGCGAGAAAGCAAAAGACACACAATTTATGGACGGAATGCAGAACAAATCAAAACATTCACCCACAGCCAAGAGATCTGGGTTAAATCCATCATTCTTTTGCTCACCATGCCACCCCAGTTTCGATCTGGCCATATGCAAATCAGTCTTGACCCTGTGCCTCATGGGAACAGTCCAGCCTGAACTGCTAAGCCAGGTACTCCCTGGACCGGAAACAAGCATCCTAGGACCGGTTTCGGGGTTTCACTCCTCTTCAGCCAGGTTAGCTTGATTCCAGTGGCACAGTGAGCCCGGGACCCACGTCTGGGCATACCCGGTGCACTTAGGGCGAGAAAGCAAAAGACACACAATTGATGGACAGAATGCAGAACAAATAAAAACATTCACCCCCAGTCAAGAGATCTGGGTTAAATCCATCATTCTTTTGCTCACCATGCCACCCCAGTTTAGACCTGGCAATATACAAATCAGACTTGACCCTGTGCCTCATGGGAACAGTCCAGCCCGAGCTGCTAAGCCAGGTCCTTCCTGGACCGGAAATAAGCATCCTAGGACCGGTTTCGGGGTTTCATCCCTCTTCAGCCAGGATAGCTTGATTCCAGTGGCACAGTAAGCCCAGGACCCACGTCAGGGCATACCTGGCGCACTTAGGGTGAGAAAGCAAGACACAATTGATGGACGGAATGCAGAACAAATCAAAACATTCACCCACAGTCAAGAGATCTGGGTTAAATCCATCATTCTTTTCCTCACCCTGCCACTTAAGTTTAGACCAGGCCATATGCAAATCAGTCTTGACCCTGTGCCTCATGGAAACAGTCCAGCCCAAACTGCTAAGCCAGGTCCTCCCTGGACCAGAAACAAGCATCCTAGGACCGGTTTCGGGGTTTCACCCTTCTTCAGCCAGGATAGCTTGATTCCAGTGGCACAGTGAGCCTGAGACCCACGTCTGGGCATACCCGGCGCACTTAGGGCGAGAAAGCAAAAGACACACAATTAATGGACGGAATGCAGAACAAATCAAAACATTCACCCCCAGTCAAGAGATCTGGGTTAAATCCATCATTCTTTTGTTCACCATGCCACCCCAGTTTAGATCTGGCCATATGCTCATCAGTCTTGACCCTGTGCCTCATGGAAACAGTCCAGCCCGAACTGCTAAGCCAGGTCCTCCCTGGACCGGAAACAAGCATCCTAGGACCTATTTCGGGGTTTCACCCCTCTGCAGCCAGGTTAGCTGGATTCCAGTGGCACAGTGAGCCCGGGACCCACGTCTGGGCATACCCGGCGCACTTAGGGCGAGAAAGCAAAAGACACACAATTAATGGATGGAATGCAGAACAAATCAAAACATTCACCCCCAGTCAAGAGATCTTGGTTAAATTCATCATTCTTTTGCTCACCATGCCATCCCAGTTTAGATCTGGCCATATGCAAATCAGTCTTGACCCTGTGCCTCATGGGAACAGTCCAGCCTGAACTGCTAAGCCAGGTCCTCCCTGGACCGGAAACAAGCATCCTAGGACCGGTTTTGAGATTTCACCCCTCTTCAGCCAGGTTAGCTTGATTCCAGTGCACAGTGAGCCCGGGACCCACGTCTGGGCATACCCAGTGCACTTAGGGCAAGAAAGCTAAAGACACACAATTGATGGACGGAATGCAGAACAAATCAAAACATTCACCCCCAGTCAAGAGATCTGGGTTAAATCCATCATTCTTTTGCTCACCATGCACCCCAGTTTAGACCTGGCCATATGCAAATCAGTCATGACCCTGTGCCTCATGGGAACAGTCCAGCCCAAACTGCTAAGCCAGGTCCTCCCTGGACCGGAAACAAGCATCCTAGGACCGGTTTCAGCGTCTCACCCTTCTTCAGCCAGGATAGCTTGATTACAGTGGCAAAGTGAGCCCGGGACCCACGTCTGGGCATACCAGGCGAACTTAGGGCGAGAAAGCAAAAGACACACAATTGATGGACGGAATGCAGAACAAATCAAAACATTCACCCCCAGTCAAGAGATCTGGGTTAAATCCATAATTCTTTTGATCACCATGCCACCCCAGGTTAGACCTGGCAATATGCAAATCAGTTTTGACCCTGTGCCTCATGGGAACAGTCCAGCCCGAACTGCTAAGCCAGGTCCTCCCTGGACCGGAAATAAGCATCCTAGGACCGGTTTCGAGGTTTCATCCCTCTTCAGCCAGGATAGCTTGATTCCAGTGGCACAGTGAGCCCAGGACCCACGTCTGGGCATACCCGTCGCACTTAGGGCGAGAAAGCAAAAGACACACAATTGATGGACAGAATGCAGAACAAATAAAAACATTCACCCCCAGTCAAGAGATCTGGGTTAAATCCATCATTCTTTTGCTCACCATGCCACCCCAGTTTAGACCTGGCAATATACAAATCAGTCTTGACCCTGTGCCTCATGGGAACAGTCCAGCCCGAGCTGCTAAGCCAGGTCCTTCCTGGACCGGAAATAAGCATCCTAGGACCGGTTTCGGGGTTTCATCCCTCTTCAGCCAGGATAGCTTGATTCCAGTGGCACAGTAAGCCCAGGACCCACGTCAGGGCATACCCGGCGCACTTAGGGTGAGAAAGCAAGACACAATTGATGGACGGAATGCAGAACAAATCAAAACATTCACCCACAGTCAAGAGATCTGGGTTAAATCCATCATTCTTTTCCTCACCCTGCCACTCCAGTTTAGACCGGGCCATATGCAAATCAGTCTTGACCCTGTGCCTCATGGAAACAGTCCAGCCCAAACTGCTAAGCCAGGTCCTCCCTGGACCAGAAACAAGCATCCTAGGACCGGTTTCAGCGTCTCACCCTTCTTCAGCCAGGATAGCTTGATTACAGTGGCAAAGTGAGCCCGGGACCCACGTCTGGGCATACCAGGCGAACTTAGGGCGAGAAAGCAAAAGACACACAATTGATGGACGGAATGCAGAACAAATCAAAACATTCACCCCCAGTCAAGAGATCTGGGTTAAATCCATAATTCTTTTGATCACCATGCCACCCCAGGTTAGACCTGGCAATATGCAAATCAGTTTTGACCCTGTGCCTCATGGGAACAGTCCAGCCCGAACTGCTAAGCCAGGTCCTCTCTGGACCGGAAATAAGCATCCTAGGACCGGTTTCGAGGTTTCATCCCTCTTCAGCCAGGATAGCTTGATTCCAGTGGCACAGTGAGCCCAGGACCCACGTCTGGGCATACCCGTCGCACTTAGGGCGAGAAAGCAAAAGACACACAATTGATGGACAGAATGCAGAACAAATAAAAACATTCACCCCCAGTCAAGAGATCTGGGTTAAATCCATCATTCTTTTGCTCACCATGCCACCCCAGTTTAGACCTGGCAATATACAAATCAGTCTTGACCCTGTGCCTCATGGGAACAGTCCAGCCCGAGCTGCTAAGCCAGGTCCTTCCTGGACCGGAAATAAGCATCCTAGGACCGGTTTCGGGGTTTCATCCCTCTTCAGCCAGGATAGCTTGATTCCAGTGGCACAGTAAGCCCAGGACCCACGTCAGGACATACCCAGCGCACTTAGGGTGAGAAAGCAAGACACAATTGATGGACGGAATGCAGAACAAATCAAAACATTCACCCACAGTCAAGAGATCTGGGTTAAATCCATCATTCTTTTCCTCACCCTGCCACTCCAGTTTAGACCAGGCCATATGCAAATCAGTCTTGACCCTGTGCCTCATGGAAACAGTCCAGCCCAAACTGCTAAGCCAGGTCCTCCCTGGACCAGAAACAAGCATCCTAGGACCGGTTTCGGGGTTTCACCCTTCTTCAGCCAGGATAGCTTGATTCCAGTGGCACAGTGAGCCCGAGACCCACGTCTGGGCATACCCAGCACACTTAGGGCGAGAAAGCAAAAGACACACAATTAATGGACGGAATGCAGAACAAATCAAAACATTCACCCCCAGTCAAGAGATCTGGGTTAAATCCATCATTCTTTTGTTCACCATGCCACCCCAGTTTAGATCTGGCCATATGCTCATCAGTCTTGACCCTGTGCCTCATGGAAACAGTCCAGCCCGAACTGCTAAGCCAGGTCCTCCCTGGACCGGAAACAAGCATCCTAGGACCTATTGCGGGGTTTCACCCCTCTGCAGCCAGGTTAGCTGGATTCCAGTGGCACAGTGAGCCCGGGACCCACGTCTGGGCATACCCGGCGCACTTAGGGCGAGAAAGCAAAAGACACACAATTAATGGATGGAATGCAGAACAAATCAAAACATTCACCCCCAGTCAAGAGATCTTGGTTAAATTCATCATTCTTTTGCTCACCATGCCATCCCAGTTTAGATCTGGCCATATGCAAATCAGTCTTGACCCTGTGCCTCATGGGAACAGTCCAGCCTGAACTGCTAAGCCAGGTCCTCCCTGGACCGGAAACAAGCATCCTAGGACCGGTTTTGGGATTTCACCCCTCTTCAGCCAGGTTAGCTTGATTCCAGTGGCACAGTGAGCCCGGGACCCACGTCTGGGCATACCCGGTGCACTTAGGGCAAGAAAGCTAAAGACACACAATTGATGGACGGAATGCAGAACAAATCAAAACATTCACCCCCAGTCAAGAGATCTGGGTTAAATCCATCATTCTTTTGCTCACCATGCACCCCAGTTTAGACCTGGCCATATGCAAATCAGTCATGACCCTGTGCCTCATGGGAACAGTCCAGCCCAAACTGCTAAGCCAGGTCCTCCCTGGACCGGAAACAAGCATCCTAGGACCGGTTTCAGCGTCTCACCCTTCTTCAGCCAGGATAGCTTGATTACAGTGGCAAAGTGAGCCCGGGACCCACGTCTGGGCATACCAGGCGAACTTAGGGCGAGAAAGCAAAAGACACACAATTGATGGACGGAATGCAGAACAAATCAAAACATTCACCCCCAGTCAAGAGATCTGGGTTAAATCCATAATTCTTTTGATCACCATGCCACCCCAGGTTAGACCTGGCAATATGCAAATCAGTTTTGACCCTGTGCCTCATGGGAACAGTCCAGCCCGAACTGCTAAGCCAGGTCCTCCCTGGACCGGAAATAAGCATTCTAGGACCGGTTTCGAGGTTTCATCCCTCTTCAGCCAGGATAGCTTGATTCCAGTGGCACAGTGAGCCCAGGACCGACGTCTGGGCATACCCGTCGCACTTAGGGCGAGAAAGCAAAAGACACAATTGATGGACGGAATGCAGAATAAATCAAAACATTCACCCACAGTCAAGAGATCTGGGTTAAATCCATCATACTTTTGCTCACCATGCCACTCCAATTTAGACCAGGCCATATGCAAATCAGTCTTGACCCTGTGCCTCATGGGAACAGTCCAGCCCAAACTGCTAAGCCAGGTCCTCCCTGGACCGGAAACAAGCATCCTAGGACCGGTTTCGGGGTTTCGCCCTTCTTCAGCCAGGATAGCTTGATTCCAGGGGCACAGTGAGCCCGAGACCCACGTCTGGGCATACCCGGCGCACTTAGGGCGAGAAAGCCAAAGACACACAATTAATGGACGGAATGCAGAACAAATCAAAACATTCACCCCCAGTCAAGAGATCTGGGTTAAATCCATCATTCTTTTTTTCACCATGCAACCCCACTTTAGATCTGGCCATATGCTCATCAGTCTTGACCCTGTGCCTCATGGAAACAGTCCAGCCCGAACTGCTAAGCCAGGACCTCCCTGGACCGGAAACAAGCATCCTAGGACCGGTTTCAGGGTTTCACCACTCTTCAGCCAGGATAGCTTGATTCCAGTGGCACAGTGAGCCCGGGACCCACGTCTGGGCATACCCGGCGCACTTAGGGCGAGAAAGCAAAAGACACACAATTGATGGACGGAATGCAGAACAAATCAAAACATTCACCCACAGTCAAGAGATCTGGGTTACATACATCATTCTTTTGCTCACCATGCCACCCCAGTTTAGACCTGGCCATATGCCAATCAGTCTTGACCCTGTGCCTCATGGGAACAGTCCAGCCCAAACTGCTAAGCAAGATCCTCCCTGGACCGGAAACAAGCATCCTAGTACCAGTTTCGGGGTTTCGCCCTTCTTCAGCCAGGATAGCTTGATTCCAGTGGCACAGTGAGCCCGGGACCCACGTCTGGGCATACCCGGCGCACTTACGGCGAGAAAGCAAAAGACATACAATTGATGGACGGAATGGAGAACAAATCAAAACATTCACCTCCAGTCAAGAGACCTGGGTTAAATCCATCATTCTTTTGCTCACCATGCCACCCCAGTTTAGACCTGGCAATATACAAATCAGTCTTGACCCTGTGCCTCATGGGAACAGTCCAGCCCGAGCTGCTAAGCCAGGTCCTTCCTGGACCGGAAATAAGCATCCTAGGACCGGTTTCGGGGTTTCATCCCTCTTCAGCCAGGATAGCTTGATTCCAGTGGCACAGTAAGCCCAGGACCCACGTCAGGGCATACCCGGCGCACTTAGGGTGAGAAAGCAAGACACAATTGATGGACGGAATGCAGAACAAATCAAAACATTCACCCACAGTCAAGAGATCTGGGTTAAATCCATCATTCTTTTCCTCACCCTGCCACTCCAGTTTAGACCGGGCCATATGCAAATCAGTCTTGACCCTGTGCCTCATGGAAACAGTCCAGCCCAAACTGCTAAGCCAGGTCCTCCCTGGACCAGAAACAAGCATCCTAGGACCGGTTTCAGCGTCTCACCCTTCTTCAGCCAGGATAGCTTGATTACAGTGGCAAAGTGAGCCCGGGACCCACGTCTGGGCATACCAGGTGCACTTAGGGCGAGAAAGCAAAAGACACACAATTTATGGACGGAATGCAGAACAAATCAAAACATTCACCCCCAGTCAAGAGATCTGGGTTAAATCCATCATTCTTTTGCTAACCATACCACCCCAGTGTAGACCTGGCAATATGGAAATCAGTCTTGACTCTGTGCCTCATGGGAACAATCCAGCCCAAACTGCTAAGCCAGGTCCTCCCTGGACCGGAAACAAGCATCCTAGGACCGGTTTCGGAGTTTCACCCCTCTTCAGCCAGGATAGCGTGATTCCAGTGGCATAGTGAGCCCGGGACGCACGTCTGGGCATACCCGGCGCACTTAGGGCGAGAAAGCAAAAGACACACAATTGATGGACGGAATGCAGAACAAATCAAAACATTCACCCCTAGTCAAGAGATCTGGGTTAAATCCATCATTCCTTTGCTCACCATGCCACCCCAGTTTAGATCTGGCCATATGCAAATCAGTCTTGACCCTGTGCCTCATGGGGACAGTCCAGCCTGAACTGCTAAGCCAGGTCCTCCCTGGACCGGAAACAAGCATCCTAGGACCGGTTTCGGGGTTTCACCCCTCTTCAGCAAGGTTAGCTTGATTCCAGTGGCACAGTGAGCCCGGGACCCACGTCTGGGCATACCCGGTGCACTTAGGGCGAGAAAGCAAAAGACACACAATTGATGGACAGAATGCAGAACAAATCAAAACATTCACCCCCAGTCAAGAGATCTGGGTTAAATCCATCATTCTTTTGCTAACCATACCACCCCAGTTTAGACCTGGCAATATGGAAATCAGTCTTGACTCAGTGCCTCATGGGAGCAGTCCAGCCCGAACTCCTAAGCCAGGTCCTCCCTGGACCGGAAACAAGCATCCTAGGACCAGTTTCGGAGTTTCACCCCTCTTCAGCCAGGATAGCTTGATTCCAGTGGCACAGTGAGCCCGGGACGCACGTCTGGGCATACCCGGCGCACTTAGGGCGAGAAAGCAAAAGACACACAATTGATGGACGGAATGCAGAACAAATCAAAACATTCACCCCCAGTCAAGAGATCTGGGTTAAATTCATCATTCTTTTGCTCATTATGCCACCCCAGTTTAGATCTGGCCATATGCAAATCAGTCTTGAACCTGTGCCTCGTGGGGACAGTCCAGCCTGAACTGCTAAGCCAGGTCCTCCCTTGACCGGAAACAAGCATCCTAGGACCGGTTTCGGGGTTTCACCCCTCTTCAGCCAGGTTAGCTTGATTCTAGTGGAACAGTGAGCCCGGGACCCACGTCTGGGCATACCCGGCGCACTTAGGGCGAGAAAGCAAAAGACACACAATTGATGGACGGAATGCAGAACAAATTAAAACATTCACCCCCAGTCAAGAGATCTTGGTTAAATCCATCATTCTTTTGCTCATTATGCCACCCCAGTTTAGATCTGGCCATATGCAAATCAGTCTTGAACCTGTGCCTCATAGGGACAGTCCAGCCTGAACTGCTAAGCCAGGTCCTCCCTGGACCGGAAACAAGCATCCTAGGACCGGTTTCGGGGTTTCACCCCTCTTCAGCCAGGTTAGCTTGATTCCAGTGGAACAGTGAGCCCGGGACCCACGTCTGGGCATACCCGGTGCACTTAGGGCGAGAAAGCAGAAGACACACAATTGATGGACAGAATGCAGAACAAATCAATACATTCACCCCCAGTCAAGAGATCTGGGTTAAATCCATCATTCTTTTGCTCACCATGCCACCCCAGTTTAGATCTGGCCATATGCTCATCAGTCTTGACCCTGTGCCTCATGGAAACAGTCCAGCCCGAACTGCTAAGCCAGGTCCTCCCTGGACCGGAAACAAGCATCCTAGGACCGGTTTCGGGGTCTCACCCTTCTTCAGCCAGGACAGCTTGATTCCAGTGGCACAGTGAGCCCGGGACCCACGTCTGGGCATACCCGGCGCACTTTGGGCGAGAAAGCAAAAGACACACAATTGATGGACGGAATGCAGAACAAATCAAAACATTCACCCACAGTCAAGAGATCTGGGTTACATCCATCATTCTTTTGCTCACCATGCCACCCCAGTTTAGACCTGGCCATAAGCCAATCAGTCTTGACCCTGTGCCTCATGGGTACAGTCCAGCCCAAACTGCTAAGCAAGGTCCTCCCTGGACCGGAAACAAGCATCCTAGTACCAGTTTCGGGGTTTCACCCTTCTTCAGCCAGGATAGCTTGATTCCAGTGAGACAGTGAGCCCGGGACGCACGTCTGGGCATACCAGGCGCACTTAGGGCGAGAAAGCAAAAGACACACAATTTATGGACGGAATGCAGAACAAATCAAAACATTCACCCCCAGCCAAGAGATCTGGGTTAAATCCATCATTCTTTTGCACACCATGCCACCCCAGTTTAGATCTGGCCATATGCAAATCAGTCTTGACCCTGTGCCTCATGGGGACAGTCCAGCCTGAACTGCTAAGCCAGGTCCTCCCTGGACCGGAAACAAGCATCCTAGGACCGGTTTCGGGGTTTCACCCCTCGTCAGCCAGGATAGCTTGATTCCAGTGGCACAGTGAGGCCGGGACCCACATCTGGGCATACCCGGCGCACTTAGGGCGAGAAAGCAAAAGACACACAATTAATGGACGGAATGCAGAACAAATCAAAACATTCACCCCCAGTCAAGAGATCTGGGTTAAATCCATCATTCTTTTGTTCACCATGCCACCCCAGTTTAGATCTGGCCATATGCTCATCAGTCATGACCCTGTGCCTCCTGGGAACAGTCCAGCCCAAACTGCTAAGCCAGATCCTCCCTGGACCGGAAATAAGCATCCTAGGACCGGTTTCGGGGTTTCATCCCTCTTCAGCCAGGATAGCTTGATTCCAGTGGCACAGTGAGCCCAGGACCCACGTCTGGGCATACCCGTGGCACTTAGGGCGAGAAAGCAAAAGACACAATTGATGGACGGAATGCAGAACAAAACAAAACATTCACCCACAGTCAAGAGATCTGGGTTGAATCCATCATACTTTTGCTCACCATGCCACTCCAGGTTAGACCAGGCCATATGCAAATCAGTCTTGACCCTGTGCCTCATGGGAACAGTCCAGCCCAAACTGCTAAGCCAGGTCATCCCTGGACCGGAAACAAGCATCCTAGGACCGGTTTCGGGGTTTCACCCCTCTTCAGCCAGGATAGCTTGATTCCAGTGGCACAGTGAGCCCGGGACCCACGTCTGGGCATACCTGGCGCACTTAGGGCGTGAAAGAAAAAGACACACAATTGATGGTTGGAATGCAGAACAAATCAAAACATTCACCCCCAGTCAAGAGATCTGGGTTAAATCCATCATTCTTTTGCTAACCATACCACCCCAGTTTAGACCTGGCAATATGGAAATCAGTCTTGACTCTGTGCCTCATGGGAACAGCCCAGCCCAAACTGCTAAGTCAGGTCATCCCTGGACCGGAAACAAGCATCCTAGGACCGGTTTCGGAGTTTCACCCCTCTTCAGCCAGGATAGCGTGATTCCAGTGGCATAGTGAGCCCGGGACGCACATCTGGGCATACCCGGCGCACTTAGGGCGAGAAAGGAAAAGACACACAATTGATGGACGGAATGCAGAACAAATCAAAACATTCACCCCCAGTCAAGAGATCTGGGTTAAATCCATCATTCTTTTGCTCACCATGCCACACCAGTTTAGATCTGGCCATATGCAAATCAGTCTTGACCCTGTGCCTTATGGGGACAGTCCAGCCTGAAATGCTAAGCCAGGTCCTCCCTGGACCGGAAACAAGCATCCTAGGACCGGTTTCGGGGTTTCACCCCTCTTCAGCCAGGTTAGCTTGATTCCAGTGGCACAGTGAGCCCAGGACCCACGTCTGGGAATACCCGTCGCACTTAGGGCGAGAAAGCAAAAGACACAATTGATGGACGGAATGCAGAACAAATCAAAACATTCTCCCACAGTCAAGAGATCTGGGTTAAATCCATCATACTTTTGCTCACCATGCCACTCCAGTTTAGACCAGGCCATATGCAAATCAGTCTTGACCCTGTGCATCATGGGAACAGTCCAGCCCAAACTGCTAAGCCAGGTCCTCCCGGGACTGGAAACAAGCATCCTACGACCGGTTTCGGGGTTTCACCCTTCTTCAGCCAGGATAGCTTGATTCCAGTGGCACAGTGAGCCCGAGACCCACGTCTGGGCATACCCGGCGCACTTAGGGCGAGAAAGCCAAAGACACACAATTAACCCCTTGAGTGCCCATGACGAGATGGTCTCGTCATGGGCCGCGGTTGCGCTGTGCCCATGACGAGACTATCTCGTCATGAACCCCGCCCGCTAATTCAACGCCCGGCACAGGGCGGGGAAAGGGCGGGGCACACAAGGGGTTAATGGACGGAATGCAGAACAAATCAAAACATTCACCCCCAGTCAAGAGATCTGGGTTAAATCCATCATTCTTTTGTTCACCATGCCACCCCAGTTTAGATCTGGCCATATACTCATCAGTCTTGACCCTGTGCCTCATGGAAACAGTCCAGCCCGAACTGCTAAGCCAGGTCCTCCCTGGACCGGAAACAAGCATCCTAGGATCGGTTTCGGGGTTTCACCCCTCTGCAGCCAGGTTAGCTTGATTCCAGTGGCACAGTGAGCCCGGGACCCACGTCTGGGCATACCCGGTGCACTTAGGGCGAGAAAGCAAAAGACACACAATTGATGGACGGAATGCAGAACAAATCAAAACATTCACCCCCAGTCAAGAGATCTGGGTTAAATCCATCATTCTTTTGCTCACCATGCCACCCCAGTTTAGATCTGGCCATATGCAAATCAGTCTTGACCCTGTGCCTCATGGGGACAGTCCAGCCTGAACTGCTAAGCCAGGTCCTCCCTGGACCGGAAACAAGCATCCTAGGACCGGTTTCGGGGTTTCACCCCTCTTCAGCCAGGTTAGCTTGATTCCAGTGGCACAGTGAGCCCGGGACCCACGTCTGGGCATACCCGGTGCACTTAGGGCGAGAAAGCAAAAGACACACAATTGATGGACAGAATGCAGAACAAATCAAAACATTCACCCCCAGTCAAGAGATCTGGGTTAAATCCATCATTCTTTTGCTAACCATACCACCCCAGTTTAGACCTGGCAATATGGAAATCAGTCTTGACTCAGTGCCTCATGGGAACAGTCCAGCCCGAACTCCTAAGCCAGGTCCTCCCTGGACCGGAAACAAGCATCCTAGGACCAGTTTCGGAGTTTCACCCCTCTTCAGCCAGGATAGCTTGATTCCAGTGGCACAGTGAGCCCGGGACGCACGTCTGGGCATACCCGGCGCACTTATGGCGAGAAAGCAAAAGACACACAATTGATGGACGGAATGCAGAACAAATCAAAACATTCACCCCCAGTCAAGAGATCTGGGTTAAATTCATCATTCTTTTGCTCATTATGCCACCCCAGTTTAGATCTGGCCATATGCAAATCAGTCTTGAACCTGTGCCTCGTGGGGACAGTCCAGCCTGAACTGCTAAGCCAGGTCCTCCCTGGACCGGAAACAAGCATCCTAGGACCGGTTTCGGGGTTTCACCCCTCTTCAGCCAGGTTAGCTTGATTCTAGTGGAACAGTGAGCCCGGGACCCACGTCTGGGCATACCCGGCGCACTTAGGGCGAGAAAGCAAAAGACACACAATTGATGGACGGAATGCAGAACAAATTAAAACATTCACCCCCAGTCAAGAGATCTGGGTTAAATCCATCATTCTTTTGCTCATTATGCCACCCCAGTTTAGATCTGGCCATATGCAAATCAGTCTTGAACCTGTGCCTCATAGGGACAGTCCAGCCTGAACTGCTAAGCCAGGTCCTCCCTGGACCGGAAACAAGCATCCTAGGACCGGTTTCGGGGTTTCACCCCTCTTCAGCCAGGTTAGCTTGATTCCAGTGGAACAGTGAGCCCGGGACCCACGTCTGGGCATACCCGGTGCACTTAGGGCGAGAAAGCAGAAGACACACAATTGATGGACAGAATGCAGAACAAATCAATACATTCACCCCCAGTCAAGAGATCTGGGTTAAATCCATCATTCTTTTGCTCACCATGCCACCCCAGTTTAGATCTGGCCATATGCTCATCAGTCTTGACCCTGTGCCTCATGGAAACAGTCCAGCCCGAACTGCTAAGCCAGGTCCTCCCTGGACCGGAAACAAGCATCCTAGGACCGGTTTCGGGGTCTCACCCTTCTTCAGCCAGGACAGCTTGATTCCAGTGGCACAGTGAGCCCGGGACCCACGTCTGGGCATACCCGGCGCACTTAGGGCGAGAAAGCAAAAGACACACAATTGATGGACGGAATGCAGAACAAATCAAAACATTCACCCACAGTCAAGAGATCTGGGTTACATCCATCATTCTTTTGCTCACCATGCAACCCCAGTTTTGACCTGGCCATAAGCCAATCAGTCTTGACCCTGTGCCTCATGGGTACAGTCCAGCCCAAACTGCTAAGCAAGGTCCTCCCTGGACCGGAAACAAGCATCCTAGTACCAGTTTCGGGGTTTCACCCTTCTTCAGCCAGGATAGCTTGATTCCAGTGAGACAGTGAGCCCGGGACGCACGTCTGGGCATACCAGGCGCACTTAGGGCGAGAAAGCAAAAGACACACAATTTATGGACAGAATGGCCTTTAGAAAGGAGCTCAAGACGCTCCTCTTCTCCGCCTAACCAGTGGGCCTACAGTGTTTCTGCCGCTGGGTTTTTCTTGGTTGTGTTTAGGACTCTCTGCCAAAGCGCCGGGACACCCGTTCTGGGTAGCCGTGCGCTCAAGAAATATAGTTCTAACATAACATAACAGAATAAATCAAAACATTCACCCCCAGCCAAGAGATCTGGGTTAAATCCATCATTCTTTTGCTCACCATGCCACCCCAGTTTAGATCTGGCCATATGCAAATCAGTCTTGACCCTGTGCCTCATGGGGACAGTCCAGCCTGAACTGCTAAGCCAGGTCCTCCCTGGACCGGAAACAAGCATCCTAGGACCGGTTTCGGGGTTTCACCCCTCGTCAGCCAGGATAGCTTGATTCCAGTGGCACAGTGAGCCCGGGACCCACGTCTGGGCATACCCGGTGCACTTAGGGCGAGAAAGCAAAAGACATACAATTGATGGACGGAATGGAGAACAAATCAAAACATTCACCCCCAGTCAAGAGATCTGGGTTAAATCCATCATTCTTTTGCTCACCATGCAACCCCAGTTTAGACCTGGCCATATGCAAATCAGTCTTGACCCTGTGCCTCATGGGAACAGTCCAGCCCAAACTGCTAAGCCAGGTCCTCCCTGGACCGGAAACAAGCATCCTAGGACCAGTTTCGGGGTCTCACCCTTCTTCAGCCAGGATAGCTTGATTCCAGTGGCACAGTGAGGCCGGGACCCACATCTGGGCATACCCGGCGCACTTAGGGCGAGAAAGCAAAAGACACACAATTAATGGACGGAATGCAGAACAAATCAAAACATTCACCCCCAGTCAAGAGATCTGGGTTAAATCCATCATTCTTTTGTTCACCATGCCACCCCAGTTTAGATCTGGCCATATGCTCATCAGTCATGACCCTGTGCCTCATGGGAACAGTCCAGCCCAAACTGCTAAGCCAGATCCTCCCTGGACCGGAAATAAGCATCCTAGGACCGGTTTCGGGGTTTCATCCCTCTTCAGCCAGGATAGCTTGATTCCAGTGGCACAGTGAGCCCAGGACCCACGTCTGGGCATACCCGTGGCACTTAGGGCGAGAAAGCAAAAGACACAATTGATGGACGGAATGCAGAACAAATCAAAACATTCACCCACAGTCAAGAGATCTGGGTTAAATCCATCATACTTTTGCTCACCATGCCACTCCAGTTTAGACCAGGCCATATGCAAATCAGTCTTGACCCTGTGCCTCATGGGAACAGTCCAGCCCAAACTGCTAAGCCAGGTCATCCCTGGACCGGAAACAAGCATCCTAGGACCGGTTTCGGGGTTTCACCCCTCTTCAGCCAGGATAGCTTGATTCCAGTGGCACAGTGAGCCCGGGACCCACGTCTGGGCATACCTGGCGCACTTAGGGCGTGAAAGAAAAAGACACACAATTGATGGTTGGAATGCAGAACAAATCAAAACATTCACCCCCAGTCAAGAGATCTGGGTTAAATCCATCATTCTTTTGCTAACCATACCACCCCAGTTTAGACCTGGCAATATGGAAATCAGTCTTGACTCTGTGCCTCATGGGAACAGCCCAGCCCAAACTGCTAAGTCAGGTCATCCCTGGACCGGAAACAAGCATCCTAGGACCGGTTTCGGAGTTTCACCCCTCTTCAGCCAGGATAGCGTGATTCCAGTGGCATAGTGAGCCCGGGACGCACATCTGGGCATACCCGGCGCACTTAGGGCGAGAAAGCAAAAGACACACAATTGATGGACGGAATGCAGAACAAATCAAAACATTCACCCCCAGTCAAGAGATCTGGGTTAAATCCATCATTCTTTTGCTCACCATGCCACACCAGTTTAGATCTGGCCATATGCAAATCAGTCTTGACCCTGTGCCTCATGGGGACAGTCCAGCCTGAAATGCTAAGCCAGGTCCTCCCTGGACCGGAAACAAGCATCCTAGGACCGGTTTCGGGGTTTCACCCCTCTTCAGCCAGGTTAGCTTGATTCCAGTGGCACAGTGAGCCCAGGACCCACGTCTGGGAATACCCGTCGCACTTAGGGCGAGAAAGCAAAAGACACAATTGATGGACGGAATGCAGAACAAATCAAAACATTCACCCACAGTCAAGAGATCTGGGTTAAATCCATCATACTTTTGCTCACCATGCCACTCCAGTTTAGACCAGGCCATATGCAAATCAGTCTTGACCCTGTGCATCATGGGAACAGTCCAGCCCAAATTGCTAAGCCAGGTCCTCCCTGGACTGGAAACAAGCATCCTACGACCGGTTTCGGGGTTTCACCCTTCTTCAGCCAGGATAGCTTGATTCCAGTGGCACAGTGAGCCCGAGACCCACGTCTGGGCATACCCGGCGCACTTAGGGCGAGAAAGCCAAAGACACACAATTAATGGACGGAATGCAGAACAAATAAAAAACATTCACCCCCAGTCAAGAGATCTGGGTTAAATCCATCATTCTTTTGTTCACCATGCCACCCCAGTTTAGATCTGGCCATATGCTCATCAGTCTTGACCCTGTGCCTCATGGAAACAGTCCAGCCCGAACTGCTAAGCCAGGTCCTCCCTGGACCGGAAACAAGCATCCTAGGATCGGTTTCGGGGTTTCACCCCTCTGCAGCCAGGTTAGCTTGATTCCAGTGGCACAGTGAGCCCGGGACCCACGTCTGGGCATACCCGGTGCACTTAGGGCGAGAAAGCAAAAGACACACAATTGATGGACGGAATGCAGAACAAATCAAAACATTCACCCCCAGTCAAGAGATCTGGGTTAAATCCATCATTCTTTTGCTCACCATGCCACCCCAGTTTGGACCTGGCAATATGCAAATCAGTCTTGACCCTGTGCCTCATGGGAACAGTCCAGCCCGAACTGCTAAGCCAGGTCCTCCCTGGACCGGAAACAAGCATCCTAGGACCTGTTTCGGGGTTTCAACCCTCGTCAGCCGGGATAGCTTGATTCCAGTGGCACAGTGAGCCTGGGACCCACGTCTGGGCATACCCGGCGCACTTACGGCGAGAAAGCAAAAGACATACAATTGGTGGACGGAATGGAGAACAAATCAAAACATTCACCCCCAGTCAAGAGACCTGGGTTAAATCCATCATTCTTTTGCTCACCATCCCACCCCAGTTTAGACCTGGCAATATGCAAATCAGTCTTGACCCTGTGCCTCATGGGAACAGTCCAGCCCGAACTGCTAAGCCAGGTCCTCCCTGGACCGGAAACAAGCATCCTAGAACTGGTTTCGGGGTTTCACCCCTCTTCAGCCAGGATAGCTTGATTCCAGTGGCACAGTGAGCCCGGGACCCACGTCTGGGCATACCAGGCGCACTTAGGGCGAGAAAGCAAAAGGCACACAATTTATGGACGGAATGCAGAACAAATCAAAACATTCACCCCCAGCCAAGAGATCTGGGTTAAATCCATCATTCTTTTGCTCACCATGCCACCCCAGTTTACACCTGGCAATATGCAAATCAGTCTTGACCCCGTGCCTCATGGGAACAGTCCGGCCCGAACTGCTAAGCCAGGTCCTCCCTGGACTGGAAACAAGCATCCTAGGACCGGTTTCGGGGTTTCACCCCTCTTCAGCCAGGATAGCGTGATTCCAGTGGCACAGTGAGCCCGGGACCCACGTCTGGGCATACCCGGCGCACTTAGGGCGTGAAAGAAAAAGACACACAATTGATGGACGGAATGCAGAACAAATCAAAACATTCACCCCCAGTCAAGAAATCTGGGTTAAATCCATCATTCTTTTGCTAACCATACCACCCCAGTTTAGACCTGGCAATATGGAAATCAGTCTTGACTCTGTGCCTCATGGGAACAGTCCAGCCCAAACTGCTAAGCCTGGTCCTCCCTGGACCGGAAACAAGCATCCTAGGACCGTTTTCAGAGTTTCACCCCTCTTCAGCCAGGATAGCGTGATTCCAGTGGCATTGTGAGCCCGGGACGCATGTCTGGGCATACCCGGCGCACTTAGGGCGAGAAAGCAAAAGACACACAATTGATGGACGGAATGCAGAACAAATCAAAACATTCACCCCCAGTCAAGAGATCTGGGTTAAATCCATCATTCTTTTGCTAACCATACCACCCTAGTTTAGACCTGGCAATATGGAAATAAGTCTTGACTCTGTGCCTCATGGGAACAGTCCAGCCCGAACTCCTAAGCCAGGTCCTCCCTGGACCGGAAACAAGCATCCTAGGACCAGTTTCGGAGTTTCACCCCTCTTCAGCCAGAATAGCTTGATTCCAGTGGCACAGTGAGCCCGGGACACACGTCTGGGCATACCCGGCGCACTTAGGGCGAGAAAGCAAAAGACACACAATTGATGGACGGAATGCAGAACAAATCAAAACATTCACCCCCAGTCAAGAGATCTGGGTTAAATCCATCATCCTTTTGCTCACCATGCCACCCCAGTTTAGATCTGGCCATATGCAAATCAGTCTTGAACCTGTGCCTCATGGGGACAGTCCAGCCCGAACTGCTAAGCCAGGTCCTCCCTGGACCGGAAACAAGCATCCTAGGACCGGTTTCGGGGTTTCACCCCTCTTCAGCCAGGTTAGCTTGATTCCAGTGGAACAGTGAGCCCGGGACCCACGTCTGGGTATACCCGGTGCACTTAGGGCGAGAAAGCAAAGACACACAATTGATGGACGGAATGCAGAACATATCAAAACATTCATCCCCCAGTCAAGAGATCTGGGTTAAATCCATCATTCTTTTGCTCACCATGCCACCCCAGTTTAGACCTGGCCATATGCAAATCAGTCTTGACCCTGTGCCTCATGGGAACAGTCCAGCCCGAACTGCTAAGCCAGGTCCTCCCTGGACCGGAAACAAGCATCCTAGGACCGGTTTCGGGATTTCACCCCTCTGCAGCCAGGTTAGCTTGATTCCAGTGGCACAGTGAGCCCGGGACCCACGTCTGGGCATACCTGGTGCACTTAGGGCGAGAAAGCAAAAGACACACAATTAATGGACGGAATGCAGAACAAATCAAAACATTCACCCCCAGTCAAGAGATCTGGGTTAAATCCATCATTCTTTTGTTCACCATGCCACCCCAGTTTAGATCTGGCCATATGCTCATCAGTCTTGACCCTGTGCCTCATGGGAACAGTCCAGCCTGAACTGCTAAGCCAGGTCCTCCCTGGACCGGAAACAAGCATCCTAGGACCTGTTTCGGGGTTTCACCCCTCGTCAGCCAGGATAGCTTGATTCCAGTGGCACAGTGAGCCCGGGACCCACGTCTGGGCATACCCGGCGCACTTACGGCGAGAAAGCAAAAGACATACAATTGATGGACGGAATGGAGAACAAATCAAAACATTCAACCCCAGTCAAGAGACCTGGGTTAAATCCATCATTCTTTTGCTCACCATGCCACCCCAGTTTAGACCTGGCAATATGCAAATCAGTCTTGACCCTGTGCCTCATGGGAACAGTCCAGCCCGAACTGCTAAGCAAGGTCCTCCCTGGACCGGAAACAAGCATCCTAGGACCAGTTTCGGAGTTTCACCCCTCTTCAGCCAGGATAGCTTGATTTCAGTGGCACAGTGAGCCCGGGACCCACGTCTGGGCATACCCGGCGCACTTAGGGCGAGAAAGCAAAAGACACACAATTGATGGACGGAATGCAGAACAAATCAAAACATTCACCCACAGTCAAGAGATCTGGGTTAAATCCATCATTCTTTTGCTCACCATGGCACCCCAGTTTAGACCTGGCCATATGCAAATCAGTCTTGACCCTGTGCCTCATGGGAACAGTCCAGCCCGAACTGCTAAGCCAGGTCCTCCCTGGACCGGAAACAAGCATCCTAGGACCGGTTTCGGGGTCTCACCCTTCTTCAGCCAGGATAGCTTGATTCCAGTGGCACAGTGAGGCCGGGACCCACATCTGGGCATACCCGGCGCACTTAGGGCGAGAAAGCAAAAGACACACAATTAATGGACGGAATGCAGAACAAATCAAAACATTCACCCCACAGTCAAGAGATCTTGGTTAAATCCATCATTCTTTTGTTCACCATGCCACCCCACTTTAGATCTGGCCATATGCTCATCAGCCTTGACCCTGTGCCTCATGGAAACAGTCCAGCCCGAACTGCTAAGCCAGGTCCTCCCTGGACCGGAAACAAGCATCCTAGGACCGGTTTTGGGGTTTCACCCCTCTGCAGCCAGGTTAGCTTGATTCCAGTGGCACAGTGAGCCCGGGACCCACGTCTGGGCATACCTGGTGCACTTAGGGCGAGAAAGCAAAAGACACACAATTAATGGACGGAATGCAGAACAAATCAAAACATTCACCCCCAGTCAAGAGATCTGGGTTAAATCCATCATTCTTTTGCTCACCATGCCACCCCAGTTTAGACCTGGCAATATGCAAATCAGTCTTGACCCTGTGCCTCATGGGAACAGTCCAGCCCGAGCTGCTAAGCCAGGTCTTCCCTGGACCGGAAATAAGCATCCTAGGACCGGTTTCGGGGTTTCACCCTTCTTCAGCCAGGATAGCTTGATTCCAGTGGCACAGTGAGCCCGAGACCCACGTCTGGGCTTACCCGGCGCACTTAGGGCGAGAAAGCAAAAGACACACAATTAATGGACGAAATGCAGAACAAATCAAAACATTCACCCCCAGTCAAGAGATCTGGGTTAAATCCATCATTCTTTTGTTCACCATGCCACCCCAGTTTAGATCGGGCCATATGCTCATCAGTCTTGACCCTGTGCCTCATGGAAACAGTCCAGCCCGAACTGCTAAGCCAGGTCCTCCCTGGACCGGAAACAAGCATGCTAGGACCGGTTTCGGGGTTTCACCCCTCTGCAGCCAGGTTAGCTTGATTCCAGTGGCACAGTGAGCCCGGGACCCACGTCTGGGCATACCCGGCGCACTTAGGGCGAGAAAGCAAAAGACACACAATTAATGGACGGAATGCAGAACAAATCAAAACATTCACCCCCAGTCAAGAGATCTTGGTTAAATCCATCATTCTTTTGCTCACCATGCCACCCCAGTTTAGATCTGGCCATATGCAAATCAGTCTTGACCCTGTGCCTCATGGGAACAGTCCAGCCTGAACTGCTAAGCCAGGTCCTCCCTGGACCGGAAACAAGCATCCTAGGACCGGTTTTGGGATTTCACCCCTCTTCAGCCAGGTTAGCTTGATTCCAGTGGCACAGTGAGCCCGGGACCCACGTCTGGGCATACCCGGTGCACTTAGGGCGAGAAAGCTAAAGACACACAATTGATGGACGGAATGCAGAACAAATCAAAACATTCACCCCCAGTCAAGAGATCTGGGTTAAATCCATCATTCTTTTGTTCACCATGCCACCCCAGTTTAGACCTGGCCATATGCAAATCAGTCATGACCCTGTGCCTCATGGGAACAGACCAGCCCAAACTGCTAAGCCAGGTCCTCCCTGGACCGGAAACAAGCATCCTAGGACCGGTTTCGGGGTCTCACCCTTCTTCAGCCAGGATAGCTTGATTCCAGTGGCAAAGTGAGCCCGGGACCCACGTCTGGGCATACCAGGCGCACTTAGGGCGAGAAAGCAAAAGACACACAATTTATGGACGGAATGCAGAACAAATCAAAACATTCACCCACAGCCAAGAGATCTGGGTTAAATCCATCATTCTTTTGCTCACCATGCCACCCCAGTTTCCATCTGGCCATATGCAAATCAGTCTTGACCCTGTGCCTCATGGGAACAGTCCAGCCTGAACTGCTAAGCCAGGTACTCCCTGGACCGGAAACAAGCATCCTAGGACCGGTTTCGGGGTTTCACCCCTCTTCAGCCAGGTTAGCTTGATTCCAGTGGCACAGTGAGCCCGGGACCCACGTCTGGGCATACCCGGTGCACTTAGGGCGAGAAAGCAAAAGCCACACAATTGATGGACAGAATGCAGAACAAATAAAAACATTCACCCCCAGTCAAGAGATCTGGGTTAAATCCATCATTCTTTTGCTCACCATGCCACCCCAGTTTAGACCTGGCAATATACAAATCAGTCTTGACCCTGTGCCTCATGGGAACAGTCCAGCCCGAGCTGCTAAGCCAGGTCCTCCCTGGACCGGAAATAAGCATCCTAGGACCGGTTTCGGGGTTTCATCCCTCTTCAGCCAGGATAGCTTGATTCCAGTGGCACAGTGAGCCCAGGACCCACGTCAGGGCATACCCGGCGCACTTAGGGTGAGAAAGCAAGACACAATTGATGGACGGAATGCAGAACAAATCAAAACATTCACCCACAGTCAAGAGATCTGGGTTAAATCCATCATTCTTTTCCTCACCATGCCACTCCAGTTTAGACCAGGCCATATGCAAATCAGTCTTGACCCTGTGCCTCATGGGAACAGTCCAGCCCAAACTGCTAAGCCAGGTCCTCCCTGGACCGGAAACAAGTATCCTAGGACCGGTTTCGGTGTTTCACCCTTCTTCAGCCAGGATAGCTTGATTCCACTGGCACAGTGAGCCCGAGACCCACGTCTGGGCATACCCGGCGCACTTAGGGCGAGAAAGTAAAAGACACACAATTAATGGACGGAATGCAGAACAAATCAAAACATTCACCCCCAGTCAAGAGATCTGGGTTAAATCCATCATTCTTTTGTTCACCATGCCACCCCAGTTTAGATCTGGCCATCTGCTCATCAGTCTTGACCCTGTGCCTCATGGGAACAGTCCAGCCTGAACTGCTAAGCCAGGTCCTCCCTGGACCGGAAACAAGCATCCTAGGACCGGTTTCGGGGTTTCACCCTTCTTCAGCCAGGATAGCTTGATTCCAGTGGCACAGTGAGCCCGAGACCCACGTCTGGGCATACCCGGCGCACTTAGGGCGAGAAAGCAAAAGACACACAATTAATGTACGAAATGCAGAACAAATCAAAACATTCACCCCCAGTCAAGAGATCTGGGTTAAATCCATCATTCTTTTGTTCACCATGCCACCCCAGTTTAGATCGGGCCATATGCTCATCAGTCTTGACCCTGTGCCTCATGGAAACAGTCCAGCCTGAACTGCTAAGCCAGGTCCTCCCTGGACCGGAAACAAGCATGCTAGGACCGGTTTCGGGGTTTCACCCCTCTGCAGCCAGGTTAGCTTGATTCCAGTGGCACAGTGAGCCCGGGACCCACGTCTGGGCATAACCGGCGCACTTAGGGCGAGAAAGCAAAAGACACACAATTAATGGACGGAATGCAGAACAAATCAAAACATTCACCCCCAGTCAAGAGATCTTGGTTAAATCCATCATTCTTTTGCTCACCATGCCACCCCAGTTTAGATCTGGCCATATGCAAATCAGTCTTGACCCTGTGCCTCATGGGAACAGTCCAGCCTGAACTGCTAAGCCAGGTCCTCCCTGGACCGGAAACAAGCATCCTAGGACCGGTTTTGGGATTTCACCCCTCTTCAGCCAGGTTAGCTTGATTCCAGTGGCACAGTGAGCCCGGGACCCACGTCTGGGCATACCCGGTGCACTTAGGGCGAGAAAGCAAAAGACACACAATTGATGGACAGAATGCAGAACAAATAAAAACATTCACCCCCAGTCAAGAGATCTGGGTTAAATCCATCATTCTTTTGCTCACCATGCCACCCCAGTTTAGACCTGGCAATATACAAATCAGTCTTGAAACTGTGCCTCATGGGAACAGTCCAGCCCGAGCTGCTAAGCCAGGTCCTCCCTGGACCGGAAATAAGCATCCTAGGACCGGTTTCGGGGTTTCATCCCTCTTCAGCCAGGATAGCTTGATTCCAGTGGCACAGTGAGCCCATGACCCACGTCAGGGCATACCCGGCGCACTTAGGGTGAGAAAGCAAGACACAATTGATGGACGGAATGCAGAACAAATCAAAACATTCACCCCCAGTCAAGAGATCTGGGTTAAATCCATCATTCTTTTGTTCACCATGCCACCCCAGTTTAGATCTGGCCATATGCTCATCAGTCTTGACCCTGTGCCTCATGGAAACAGTCCAGCCCGAACTGCTAAGCCAGGTCCTCCCTGGACCGGAAACAAGCATCCTAGGACCGGTTTCGGGGTTTCACCCCTCTGCAGCCAGGTTAGCTGGATTCCAGTGGCACAGTGAGCCCGGGACCCACGTCTGGGCATACCCGGCGCACTTAGGGCGAGAAAGCAAAAGACACACAATTAATGGATGGAATGCAGAACAAATCAAAACATTCACCCCCAGTCAAGAGATCTTGGTTAAATTCATCATTCTTTTGCTCACCATGCTACCCCAGTTTAGATCTGGCCATATGCAAATCAGTCTTGACCCTGTGCCTCATGGGAACAGTCCAGCCTGAACTGCTAAGCCAGGTCCTCCCTGGACCGGAAACAAGCATCCTAGGACCGGTTTTGGGATTTCACCCCTCTTCAGCCAGGTTAGCTTGATTCCAGTGGCACAGTGAGCCCGGGACCCACGTCTGGGCATACCCGGTGCACTTAGGGCGAGAAAGCTAAAGACACACAATTGATGGACGGAATGCAGAACAAATCAAAACATTCACCCCCAGTCAAGAGATCTGGGTTAAATCCATCATTCTTTTGCTCACCATGCACCCCAGTTTAGACCTGGCCATATGCAAATCAGTCATGACCCTGTGCCTCATGGGAACAGTCCAGCCCAAACTGCTAAGCCAGGTCCTCCCTGGACCGGAAACAAGCATCCTAGGACCGGTTTCGGGGTCTCACCCTTCTTCAGCCAGGATAGCTTGATTCCAGTGGCAAAGTGAGCCCGGGACCCACGTCTGGGCATACCAGGCGAACTTAGGGCGAGAAAGCAAAAGACACACAATTGATGGACGGAATGCAGAACAAATCAAAACATTCACCCCCAGTCAAGAGATCTGGGTTAAATCCATAATTCTTTTGCTCACCATGCCACCCCAGGTTAGACCTGGCAATATGCAAATCAGTTTTGACCCTGTGCCTCATGGGAACAGTCCAGCCCGAACTGCTAAGCCAGGTCCTCCCTGGACCGGAAATAAGCATCCTAGGACCGGTTTCGGGGTTTCATCCCTCTTCAGCCAGGATAGCTTGATTCCAGTGGCACAGTGAGCCCAGGACCCACGTCTGGGCATACCCGTCGCACTTAGGGCGAGAAAGCAAAAGACACAATTGATGGACGGAATGCAGAATAAATCAAAACATTCACCCACAGTCAAGAGATCTGGGTTAAATCCATCATACTTTTGCTCACCATGCCACTCCAGTTTAGACCAGGCCATATGCAAATCAGTCTTGACCCTGTGCCTCATGGGAACAGTCCAGCCCAAACTGCTAAGCCAGGTCCTCCCTGGACCGGAAACAAGCATCCTAGGACCGGTTTCGGGTTTCGCCCTTCTTCAGCCAGGATAGCTTGATTCCAGGGGCACAGTGAGCCCGAGACCCACGTCTGGGCATACCCGGCGCACTTAGGGCGAGAAAGCCAAAGACACACAATTAATGGACGGAATGCAGAACAAATCAAAACATTCACCCCCAGTCAAGAGATCTGGGTTAAATCCATCATTCTTTTGTTCACCATGCCACCCCACTTTAGATCTGGCCATATGCTCATCAGTCTTGACCCTGTGCCTCATGGAAACAGTCCAGCCCGAACTGCTAAGCCAGGTCCTCCCTGGACCGGAAACAAGCATCCTAGGACCGGTTTCAGGGTTTCACCCCTCTTCAGCCAGGATAGCTTGATTCCAGTGGCACAGTGAGCCCGGGACCCACGTCTGGGCATACCCGGCGCACTTAGGGTGAGAAAGCAAAAGACACACAATTGATGGACGGAATGCAGAACAAATCAAAACATTCACCCACAGTCAAGAGATCTGGGTTACATCCATCATTCTTTTGCTCACCATGCCACCCCAGTTTAGACCTGGCCATATGCCAATCAGTCTTGACCCTGTGCCTCATGGGAACAGTCCAGCCCAAACTGCTAAGCAAGGTCCTCCCTGGACCGGAAACAAGCATCCTAGTACCAGTTTTGGGGTTTCACCCTTCTTCAGCCAGGATAGCTTGATTCCAGTGGCACAGTGAGCCTGGGACCCACGTCTGGGCATACCCGGCGCACTTACGGCGAGAAAGCAAAAGACATACAATTGATGGACGGAATGGAGAACAAATCAAAACATTCACCCCCAGTCAAGAGACCTGGGTTAAATCCATCATTCTTTTGCTCACCATGCCACCCCAGTTTAGACCTGGCCATATGCCAATCAGTCTTGACCCTGTGCCTCATGGGAACAGTCCAGCCCAAACTGCTAAGCAAGGTCCTCCCTGGACTGGAAACAAGCATCCTAGGACCAGTTTCGGAGTTTCACCCCTCTTCAGCCAGGATAGCTTGATTTCAGTGGCACAGTGAGCCCGGGACCCACGTCTGGGCATACCCGGCGCACTTAGGGCGAGAAAGCAAAAGACACACAATTGATGGACGGAATGCAGAACAAATCAAAACATTCACCCACAGTCAAGAGATCTGGGTTAAATCCATCATTCTTTTGTTCACCATGCCACCCCAGTTTAGATCTGGCCATATGCAAATCAGTCTTGAACCTGTGCCTCATGGGGACAGTCCAGCCTGAACTGCTAAGCCAGGTCCTCCCTGGACCGGAAACAAGCATCCTAGGACCGGTTTCGGGGTTTCACCCCTCTTCAGCCAGGTTAGCTTGATTCCAGTGGAACAGTGAGCCCGGGACCCACGTCTGGGTATACCCAGTGCACTTAGGGCGAGAAAGCAAAGACACACAATTGATGGACGGAATGCAGAACAAATCAAAACATTCACCCCCAGTCAAGAGATCTGGGTTAAATCCATCATTCTTTTGCTCACCATGGCACCCCAGTTTAGACCTGGCCATATGCAAATCAGTCTTGACCCTGTGCCTCATGGGAACAGTCCAGCCCGAACTGCTAAGCCAGGTCCTCCCTGGACCGGAAACAAGCATCCTAGGACCGGTTTCGGGGTCTCACCCTTCTTCAGCCAGGATAGCTTGATTCCAGTAGCACGGTGAGGCCGGGACCCACATCTGGGCATACCCGGCGCACTTAGGGCGAGAAAGCAAAAGACACACAATTAATGGACGGAATGCAGAACAAATCAAAACATTCACCCCCAGTCAAGAGATCTTGGTTAAATCCATCATTCTTTTGTTCACCATGCCACCCCACTTTAGATCTGGCCATATGCTCATCAGCCTTGACCCTGTGCCTCATGGAAACAGTCCAGCCCGAACTGCTAAGCCAGGTCCTCCCTGGACCGGAAACAAGCATCCTAGGACCGGTTTTGGGGTTTCACCCCTCTGCAGCCAGGTTAGCTTGATTCCAGTGGCACAGTGAGCCCGGGACCCACGTCTGGGCATACCTGGTGCACTTAGGGCGAGAAAGCAAAAGACACACAATTAATGGACGGAATGCAGAACAAATCAAAACATTCACCCCCAGTCAAGAGATCTGGGTTAAATCCATCATTCTTTTGCTCACCATGCCACCCCAGTTTAGACCTGGCAATATGCAAATCAGTCTTGACCCTGTGCCTCATGGGAACAGTCCAGCCCGAGCTGCTAAGCCAGGTCTTCCCTGGACCGGAAATAAGCATCCTAGGACCGGTTTCGGGGTTTCACCCTTCTTCAGCCAGGATAGCTTGATTCCAGTGGCACAGTGAGCCCGAGACCCACGTCTGGGCATACCCGGCGCTCTTAGGGCGAGAAAGCAAAAGACACACAATTAATGGACGAAATGCAGAACAAATCAAAACATTCACCCCCAGTCAAGAGATCTGGGTTAAATCCATCATTCTTTTGTTCACCATGCCACCCCAGTTTAGATCGGGCCATATGCTCATCAGTCTTGACCCTGTGCCTCATGGAAACAGTCCAGCCCGAACTGCTAAGCCAGGTCCTCCCTGGACCGGAAACAAGCATGCTAGGACCGGTTTCGGGGTTTCACCCCTCTGCAGCCAGGTTAGCTTGATTCCAGTGGCACAGTGAGCCCGGGACCCACGTCTGGGCATACCCGGCGCACTTAGGGCGAGAAAGCAAAAGACACACAATTAATGGACGGAATGCAGAACAAATCAAAACATTCACCCCCAGTCAAGAGATCTTGGTTAAATCCATCATTCTTTTGCTCACCATGCCACCCCAGTTTAGATCTGGCCATATGCAAATCAGTCTTGACCCTGTGCCTCATGGGAACAGTCCAGCCTGAACTGCTAAGCCAGGTCCTCCCTGGACCGGAAACAAGCATCCTAGGACCGGTTTTGGGATTTCACCCCTCTTCAGCCAGGTTAGCTTGATTCCAGTGGCACAGTGAGCCCGGGACCCACGTCTGGGCATACCCGGTGCACTTAGGGCGAGAAAGCTAAAGACACACAATTGATGGACGGAATGCAGAACAAATCAAAACATTCACCCCCAGTCAAGAGATCTGGGTTAAATCCATCATTCTTTTGTTCACCATGCCACCCCAGTTTAGACCTGGCCATATGCAAATCAGTCATGACCCTGTGCCTCATGGGAACAGTCCAGCCCAAACTGCTAAGCCAGGTCCTCCCTGGACCGGAAACAAGCATCCTAGGACCGGTTTCGGGGTCTCACCCTTCTTCAGCCAGGATAGCTTGATTCCAGTGGCAAAGTGAGCCCGGGACCCACGTCTGGGCATACCAGGCGCACTTAGGGCGAGAAAGCAAAAGACACACAATTTATGGACGGAATGCAGAACAAATCAAAACATTCACCCACAGCCAAGAGATCTGGGTTAAATCCATCATTCTTTTGCTCACCATGCCACCCCAGTTTCGATCTGGCCATATGCAAATCAGCCTTGACCCTGTGCCTCATGGGAACAGTCCAGCCTGAACTGCTAAGCCAGGTACTCCCTGGACCGGAAACAAGCATCCTAGGACCGGTTTCGGGGTTTCACCCCTCTTCAGCCAGGTTAGCTTGATTCCAGTGGCACAGTGAGCCCGGGACCCACGTCTGGGCATACCCGGTGCACTTAGGGCGAGAAAGCAAAAGACACACAATTGATGGACAGAATGCAGAACAAATAAAAACATTCACCCCCAGTCAAGAGATCTGGGTTAAATCCATCATTCTTTTGCTCACCATGCCACCCCAGTTTAGACCTGGCAATATACAAATCAGTCTTGACCCTGTGCCTCATGGGAACAGTCCAGCCCGAGCTGCTAAGCCAGGTCCTCCCTGGACCGGAAATAAGCATCCTAGGACCGGTTTCGGGGTTTCATCCCTCTTCAGCCAGGATAGCTTGATTCCAGTGGCACAGTGAGCCCAGGACCCACGTCAGGGCATACCCGGCGCACTTAGGGTGAGAAAGCAAGACACAATTGATGGACGGAATGCAGAACAAATCAAAACATTCACCCACAGCAAGAGATCTGGGTTAAATCCATCATTCTTTTCCTCACCATGCCACTCCAGTTTAGACCAGGTGTGGTAAATAATTTAATTACCGGGACTTAATTTGATACAGAAACATAATAAAATAGCTCAGTAAATAAGAGGCAGAATCCGTGGTATTAGAGGTTCGGAATGGGCTTTATTCCAATGGTCGATTATAATCGGTTGCTCCAGGTTCCATTACCACGAAGGTTCAGGAAGTGAAGTACATACGTTATTGACAATCAATTACTTTTATACAATAGGCATTATAGTGAGGCCAATACAAGAGGCGTAACAATTGATAGCAAAGATAACATTTCACATGCGTAGCAAAAATAGGCGTAACTGGGAGTGATTTAAAGAACGTCATCAGATGTGATGTCATAAGAGGGCGGTTACATGAAAGAATTTCGCAATGTCAGCAGAAATACTTGACAGAAATGCGCGCGCAGCAGCATGACGTGTGATTGACGTGCATCTAGGGGGTGGAGGGGACTTGACATTTAGCTCTACATGTGGCGACAGAAGTCTGGAGGGTCAAGTCAACCTAATCCCAAATCATATCTAACATCCTATGTTTAAAGAACTATGTTATCCAAAAGAGAGGTCTCTTAGAGTAGAATCTTATTCTATACTGACTATACTGACTGTTAGTGCGTGTACAAGCGTCTAAGTGTCTACACTAGATGCGAGGGCAGGAATCTTCCATAGTAACAGGGCTATGAATTACTTGCATGAAGACAGAGAAACCGGGCCTTTGCTCGGTAGCTGGAAGAATGTTTACTTAAACTACTAGACAGGAATGCATTGGGCAGGGATCGGAGCAGATAATTTCGAAGGTGAAATACAGTTCCCTGGCAGGCAGCAAGCTGATGTCAGGCTTCGTGAGCCGCGCAGGGAATGAGACAAAGTTCATGGTCACAGATGCAGGCTCGGACTGGAGCTTCAGAGACAGAAAGCAAGAAAAGCTTGATGACAGAATCAGGGCCTACTTGCCTGGACTGTAAAAATGGCATAAGTGAACCATATAAAGGCGGTGGCCTTTTGTACTTAGGAATGGAATATCCGGCCCATTCATGGCGGATCTGAAAGAGGACATGTTAACGGTGGACGCACATGTATTTGCGTCTTCATAACTGGAACTGGAGGGAACATACATGTACTTGTAACATGCACATAGAACCGTTGGGGTCCAAGATAGGGGACATAACTGACCAGAAAAATCCATATTTCCACATTCCCTCCTTGTCCCCTACTTGCCCGTCAAGAGACATCAATCTTCATCAATCCATTGATCTGTTCGTATAGCATCATTTGTTCTTCTTTCTTCTTCCGGGATTTTGAACGAAAATCTTGATGTGGAATGCACGATGTGGCACACAGACCACAGATCGCTGGTCCACATTGCAGGCATAAGCAGCAACTGAATAGTATGAGAAGGCCAATACCTAGGAAGGATAGAACTCTCCATCCCCAGGCTGATAACACGCTCCAAAACCAACCGGACCAAGTCCAGGTGCCTGGATTCTGGTGTATCTGGCTTACAATCTTATGGAGGCGGGTTATGGCTTTATATACAGATGGCGAATTTTCTGGTATGAAAATGCAACAGCTTGATCCGATGACCCTACAAGCTCCGCCCCTATCGGCCAGGATGACGTCAAGGACAAGACGATTTTGAAGCACAACAATCCGCATAGCAGACTGCTCTTCTGTTAAATTGCCTAAGGCGGAAATAGTTTCGTTCACTACTGCTTCAAGGGTTCTAGTTAATCTACGTATCAGTTTACTATTAGTAACGGTACCTATATAGGGAAAGAGACCTTTATTGAAATCTGTGTATTTTTCCCATGCTGTTTCAGTGTAATCGACTATTGGGAGATCTCTCCTTTCTCTATTGTGTACTAAATGAGTATTTCTGTGATAATCAGGAGGAGCTAGGAAAACAGGTGGCAAAAGAAATCCAATGTAGCAGGTACCATCCCAATCTAGAGGCAAACGTACATATGCCGTCTGACCACATATGAAATAGGAATGGCGGGAAGCTCTAAATGTAGACTTGCCTTGATCACTAAATTCTATTACAGTGGTGCATCTACTATGGCCCATATGTATGGAACCATTCTTTCTCACACATAATTCACCTTTTACTGAAAATACTGACATGGCGGGCAAACTTGGATTAGCTTCGGATTCGACATTCAAGATCAGGAGATTAAGCGTAAAATTACCTAATCCATATACTTCATTTTCTAGATCAGTTCCTGTTCTCTGGGGAAGTCCCTCCTTGTTGGGGTGGCAGACTTTAAGTAAAACTAAGTTCAGATTTCCCCATACCCAGTTATCTTGATAAACTGCAGAATTCGAATCTAGGGAATTGATTAAGCTAAACCATGCTCCACAGGAGCCGTTGTGTGTGAACGGATATGGAAAGAGAGGTAGAATTCCTTTATAGTTCTGATAGGGAGGGAGTCGGCCACATATCCAACAATTTGTAGCATTGCTAACCTGATGGGAATGATGTAACATTTTGATAAACGTGTTATTGCGCAGCGCAAATCTATATGACAATTCATGCGGAGGTAATTCACTAAAAGAATGTTCAGCAGTAACATTATAAACATGTCTAGAAATAGGATAATATATGTGCAACAATATACTTGCAGTAATTATTAAAAGACTTAAGGAAAATAAAATTAATAACGTCACTGTACAATGACTACGCAGTGATTTACAGTACGCCTGTCGTTTCAACATTTTTCGGGTGTTATCTCTATTCAGGTCCAAGGGATACATGTCAGAGACAATTCAACCGCTTCACCTCGGAGAGGACTTAAACAATCAAATTGCTTGACTGATTGGGCCTGAGTTTTAGTTTATAATGTTCGGAATTACTTCTTTCAACAAGAGGAAGTTTTGAGTCAATGGGTGAAGACACACGAGGTGTGGTATTCACATCTGATTGTAGTCCATGAAATTTCTTGATATGACTTGAGTGAATCCAGCCTTTTCTGCCCTCGATCTTCACGGCTGTCCTTGTCGTTAATAACACGAGCTGAGGCGACCTCCACCTAGGATCCAGCTGAGTCTTTCGATCAAAGTTCCTCACTAAAACGAGATCCCCCGGAATTACGTCATGGGGTTTCACCTCAGTGTTGTCAGGAAAGGCTGCAGCTACCTGTGAACGACAAGATTGTAGTGCAGACATCAAGGAAGCCAAATAATCTGTCAGCATATTACAGTCAATATCAGTTATTTTACGTGGTATAGGCGTCCCCCACATATTTGGTGGTCTGCCGAATATCACTTCATACGGGGATAGCCCTGTTCGAGAGTGTGCTACCATTCTCATGTAAAAGAGCGCAACTGGTAATGCTACTACCCAGTCGACACCTTTCTCCCTGCATATTTTGGACAATCTAATTTTCAGAGTCTGATTATGTCTTTCTACGAGACCTGCTGCTTCGGGGTGTCGGACACAATGAAACTTCCACTGATATCCTAACAAAAGTGAAACGTGTTTCATTAGTTCGGATGAGAACGGCTGGCCGTTATCTGAGTGAACAACACGTGGTAAACCGTATCGTGGGAAGAATTCTCGAACTAACTGTTTGGCAGTAGTCGGGGCCGTGTAATCTGAAACCGGGTATGCCTCCGTCCAACGGGAAAGAGCACAAACAACTACGAGAACATATTTGAATCCTCGACATCGTTCCATCTGGATTTAATCCATCTGGAGGACTTCAAAAGGGTGATCAGGAGGCTGAAATCCACCCTGTTCTACGGGAACGCTTTTTCCTGGGTTGAACTGACAACAGATCATACAGGTACGAACTTTTTGTTTGGCTGCTGCTCGTAAATGTTTATTAAACCAAATGTGTTGAATGCTATCTAGCATAGCTTTTTCTCCTAGATGTGCGGGACTATGGACAGTGTTAATAATGACTTGGACCATTGAATCAGGAAGGAACCACACAGACTTTTCCTTCATCATCCATCCTTGATCCGTTTGGATCCCTCCTAATTCAGTCCATCTCCTTATTTCTTCTGGTGTAGCATGTGTCTGTATATCAATTACGTCAAGAGTAGGATCTTTAACCGTCATACAATGTGCTGGCGTCGGGACTATTGTCTTTGTCATGTCGGATGTTTGAGTTTGAGCAGTCTGTTTAGCTGTTCTGTCAGCTAAATCATTGCCTTGAGAAATGATATCAGTAACTTTCGTATGAGCTTTACATTTCATAATTGATATTGCAGTGGGTAGATGTATTGCATCTAATAAAGCATGAATGAGGGGTCCGTGCTGAATGTGGGCACCGTGAGAAGTTAAATAACCTCTCTCTCGCCACAGCACGCCGAAGTCATGTACAACTCCGAATGCATAACGTGAATCAGTGTATATGTTGACTTTTTTATTTGTGGCTTGAATACAGGCTTGTGTCAGAGCGACGAGCTCTGCGGCTTGAGCGGACAAGGTATTTATGCAATTTGTTTCAATAATTTCAGTGTCTGTTGTGACTGCGTAAGCGGCCACTAGTTCTCCTGTACCTTTTCTCATACATGAACCATCTACATACAACGTCAGGTCTGGGTCTGACAATGGAACATCGGTTAAATCTTGTCTGGGTTTCGTCGTGATTGTAATAACTTCAATACAGTCATGAGCTAGTGGGTCTGTTCCATTTACAGGTAAAAGTGTGGCAGGATTCAATGTGTTACAACGTCTGATTTCTATATGTGGCTGAAACAATGTGAGTTCGTACCCTGTAAGTCTTGCTATAGTCAAATGTTGTGTTTGCGTCCGATTCACAAGAACCTCCACTGCATGTGGTACTTGTACTGTCAATGGATGTCCTAACACTATGGCATCGCTTTGTCTGATTGCTAAAGCTGTCGCTGCCACTGATTTCAGGCACGCAGGCAGAGCCTGAGCTACGGGATCTAATGTACTAGAAAAATAAGCACATGGTTTGTGTGATCCTGCTTGTTCCTGTGTGAGTACTGACAAAGCAGTACCTTCGCGTTCTGTAACAAAGAGTGTAAACTGTTTACTGTAACATGGTGTTGCTAAAACAGGTGCTTGGCATAGAGCTTTCTTTAAGCTTTCAAAAGCTTGTGTATGTTCCTGAGTCCAAGGGAGAACAGTCGATGTGGCTGCCTCCTGTGTTGTCAACTGAATGAGTGGTTTTGCTAGAAATGCATACTGAGGGATCCACTGCCTACAATATGAAGTGAGGCCTATAAAAGCCCGCACCTCCTTTTGTGTCTTGGGTATTGGCATGTTAGCTATTAACTGAATGCGGTCGGGTGTAAGCTGCCTTCCCTCCTTGGACAGCGAGTGTCCAAGATAAACAACTCGCTGGACACAGAATTGCAGCTTAGAAGGGGACACCTTGTGCCCCTTTTCGGCTAGAAATCGTAAAACTGTCAGTGATGCTTTCTCACATTCGGGTTCGCTTCTCGCGGTGATCAGCAGATCATCGACATATTGAAGCAAAGCAGTGTTGACTGGCATGTGTATACTGTCGAGTTCTCGTTTCAGTGCTTGGCTATAGATGCTGGGGCTTTCTGTAAATCCTTGAGGTGCGCGTGAGAATTTGAAGCTACGTCCATTTAAACTAAATCCGAACAAATATTGGCTTTCCGGATCTATTGGGACGCTGAAAAAGGCATTTTTGAGATCAATTACAGTAAAGAATGTTGCTTCGGAATCAATAGCTGTCAGTAATGACGAGATATCTGGAACCACAGGGAATTGTGGCACAATGCATTTGTTTAATTCGCGCAAATCAATAACCAATCGATATACTGGCGGGGCCTTCGGATCTGTTCGTTTAAGAATCGGAATTATCGGTGAATTACATACATTGGAGTCTGTTTCTACAACCACTCCTTGGGCAATGAGCTCGTCAATGATTTGCAGTAAAGCCATTACAGCATCTGGGGGTAACTTGTATTGTCGCATTCGTGGTAGTACCACTCCTGCCTTCAGTGTGACTCGATATGGTGTAATATTCATGCAACCAACATCAGTAGGGCCTTGTGCCCATAGATGTGTAGGTAAGGTCTGCAATCGGGGATCCATGTCTCTAGACACATAATGACCTTTAAAATCACGTAAAAACAATCTTACTCCTTCCGGGGAACAACATATTATAGCTCCTAGAGCTTTCAGTGTTTTTATTCCTAACAAGTTTTCTGGACATGATTTAGTAAGCAATAAATCTGTAGTTCGGGTCAAAGGTCCTATCGTAAGTGGAAGAGGCTGTGACACTTCATTAACAATAGGTTTTCCTGAAAAACCAAGGGAAATATTCTGTGAGCCTGAGAGGGGTACCCCTGGAACTTCACTACGTTTTATAGTTGTTCGACTTGCCCCTGTATCGAGTAAAAATTTTCTGTCTTGACCTAATAATTCACTATGTACATAAGGTCCTTCTTGGTCTACAGGGACCTCGATAAGGGGTAAGTCAATTTCCTTCTCTAGGCTTGTTCATGCATATCGTTGGTAATCAGGATAGTCATACTGTGCGGTCTGGTACAGCTGTCGTGTCGTGGTTTGTGTGGCAGCAGCAGGCAACGCTGGTGCGGCTGGCACAAACTGTATAGACTGTTGTGGAGCTGGCATGGACTGTGCATGCTGCGGTGCTCCTTGTTCATTCTGATCCTGTCTAGGTGGCCGTGGTCTTTCTTTTGTAATACCTGTGGCGATATTACGCTTCAGAACTGGACAATCGTGTACATAATGACCTGGCTGTTTACAATAGTTGCATGTCCCTTTTACAGGTCCTGCTGAATCACCGGAATGTGTCGTACCCTTTTTATGTCCTTCAGCTGGAACTGTCTGGGAGACTAGCATTTTCATTTTCGTGTCTTTCATGCGTCTTTGTTCATGATCTTGTTCTTCTCTAATTCTATTGTAATGGTACTGTAACATTTGTAACATTTGTGATGGGGTATTACCTTGCCAGGTACTCTCGAATTTTAATACTCTATTCTTCACTTGGGGCAAAGAATTTTCAACTAATTTTGTCACAAACAGATGTGGGTATGACTCGCTACTTGCTTTTATACCACTATTTATACCAAAACATTTTTCGAATCGGGCATGGAAATCACTAGTGTCTTCATCTTGCTTTTGTTTACAGGCTGAGATTGCACCCCAGTCTTCCTTTTTCGTGGTTAATAAACGTGGCAGTACCTGTACTAGTAAACCTGGTAGTGCTTTAGTTTTGTCCCCAAGCCCCGAACCTGGACCTCGGGCCTTTTCTTCATTTTCTAATGCAGTCCAATCGATCTTTTGGTCTCCCACTTCCCACTCTTTTTCCTTCAGTTTTTCGTAAATGCCAGCAGGCATCAATACCTTTAATATGGTCATAATGTCGGGATAGGTATACTCTCCCATGAGTAACATGTCTTTAATTTCTCGGTGGAAACCCGCTGGGTCTTTGTCATGACTGGGTACCACTTTCTTCATTTCTAACAATTCTATTTTCGATATGGGCGTATATACATATACACGTTTAAACTCATTGTCCTCGCCCTTTATTGGGTGCACTTCTCGTAAGGGATTCTGTCTGTCCATGTAATACGTGGTTCTTTCCTTGATGGGCAGTGAGACATGTTCTGGGCATATAAAAAGAATGTACTGCTTTCTTGATTCTAGTATTTCTTTAATTAACTTAGTACCTGAACCTCTCCATCTATTCGTGAGTAATTCAGTCAATATATCAGGTAAGGGACCAGGATCTGAATGTTGGCTTTTATATAGTATAAGAAGTTGTTGAATCATATAAATCCCAGCTAAACGCTGTTCATCTGGGGTGAGATTCAAAAATGTGTGTGCTACTGTATCATCATCATACTTTCCGGGACTGTCAATCCAATGAACGGCTGACCTGGCTAATTCTTGTTCATCCATAGAATCAAGAAAATGATAACCCCTTCGTTCTCGCAGTAATTTGTCAGCGACTTGGAACGAATGCTCGGGGGACCTCATATTTATTTTAGGTGTTTGAAAATTCCTGTTATTTTCTAGACATATCGGACGTATCGGGTCAGTAAGACATCTAGTATTATTACAAGATCTTCCTCTACCTACATAGGCTATAGTTTCTGACTGTCCTGTGGGCAGTCCTGATCCTTCTTCCTCGCTTTGCTCGAACTGGTCTACCGCTAATCTTTCTTCGTGTAAGCGTTCTATTTCTTTACGGATCTTTCGGCACATGGCTATTATACAATTTTGCTTATCATGTCTCCCTTCTGATATATTCTGGCTCCATCTGGTAAGAATTTGCATTGCTTCCGGGTCTACCCCCGGTCGGTCTTGATTTCTGATCACACAATTTATGAGGAAACGTAACAGTTCCCCCTGTATTTCCACTTTCTGGTATTCCATAGCTCTGTTAATACTTTCAGAATCTCGCCCTGTTTGGACAAAATGGTATATATTATCTAGATGCATAGTCATTCCTGGTAACTTCCCTAAATACACCGCGGCTCGTCTGATACGTAATGATGCCATGATCATTTCGTCCTCTTTGCCGGGCACAGGGTCATATCTACAATCTATAAGAAGTTCCTTAAGCGTACGGGCATTTATGAGTTTGGGGGTACGTGAATGTGCTGACTCTTGAAAGGTAAGTTTATTTATTCTGGGTGGCGTAGAAAAAATGTTGGTAGCACCTCCCGTAGCCCCATCTGGGGTATCGGGCGTGAAAGGATTCGTTGAACGTGATACAGCAACTATAGGTGTGGACACAGCTATGGAAGTAGCTGTAGGAGCAGATGTGGAAACAGATGTGCTTGCCGGAACTTGTGTCGGAATTTGGTGCTGTAGAGATACAGATACAGGATCTTGGCGTTGAACCTCCCCGGCCAACGGTCTATGTGGGGCGGGGTTAGCATACTCGGGAGCTGCGTCATCTAAATATGAGGAAAGAAAAACATCTTCTGCGGTTCTAGGATGCCCCTTGGGATGTACTTTTATTGGAAATAATGGGGGTGGCAAGTCTCTTGGTATCCCCGCAGTAGCCTTAGGTAATCCTTCGGCCAGAAGGGGATACATACCTTTCATAAGGGCATGTCTTTGTCTGTCTACTTGTTCTGATTTCACTCGTGCACCTTCTTCAATTAATAGATTTTCTCGGACTTCACTTGAATTCTCTTTACTCTTCTCTTCCTGTCTACGTGCTTTTTCTGTACGTCTATACGATTCTTTACGCCATAACTCAATGGCGTCTTTCTGTGATTGTCTAGCTTTCTTTTTCCATAATTCTTCCTCTACTTTCACGATGCACTCTGCATCCCAGGTCCCAGCTGCGGGCCACCTCTGACTTTCTGGTAATTCCTTAGTGTAGTCTACCCATAAATCAAGGAATAATATAGCATCTAGGCCATGTTTATGATACATGAAGTACCCTGGAGTGTCCCTAGGAGGAATAGGAACAGCTTCTTCGAGTACCCCTTTTCTAGTTGTGATCTGTCTTAATTTCGAAAAGAGCGGCATATTGAGAACTGATCTGATACTTGATCTTGAACAAACTTAATACAATAAACACGATAATGAACAGTCATTCATACCACAATATGCAGAACGTATTAACACATTTAACATTTAACATTTAAATGAGCAAACAATGATGATGACGATCTAAGGAAAACTTAATCACTTAAACATAATACTCGGCATTATCTGAATTATTCTGAATTTATATACTTGATATACTAGATATACTGCTAAACAGTACAGATACACTGCTGAAACAGTGCAGACCGGATTTGTGTACCCAAACCCGTCTGGACCGGCACAACTTATGTGCACGCCAGAACGCCTCCCCAGTAATGGTACTCACCGGGTAGCTCGGAACGGAAGGCCTCGGAAACTGAACTGAACTTGAACCGGACTGGACTCGACTCGACTCGAAAACTTCGGACACCGGACTCGACTTGGGACTTCGGAAACTGGTGGGCCTCAGTATACCTCGGATCTTGCTCTCTCAGCTAGGCTCTGGTCGGGATACTTCGCACTTCTCACCGCCTCGTCTGGGTGTTGATCGCAGCCTCAGTCGCCCCCGCTTGACCGGAGGGAGATACAGGAAATCCTGCTGGTACGCGTTATTGTCCGTCCAGCTGTGGCAGGAGACCGGGCCTGCAACGCACCGCCGGCGCGTGAGATGAGAAAGTGTCCCTGTTCGGGCGCCATTCATGTGGTAAATAATTTAATTACCGGGACTTAATTTGATACAGAAACATAATAAAATAGCTCAGTAAATAAGAGGCAGAATCCGTGGTATTAGAGGTTCGGAATGGGCTTTATTCCAATGGTCGATTATAATCGGTTGCTCCAGGTTCCATTACCACGAAGGTTCAGGAAGTGAAGTACATACGTTATTGACAATCAATTACTTTTATACAATAGGCATTATAGTGAGGCCAATACAAGAGGCGTAACAATTGATAGCAAAGATAACATTTCACATGCGTAGCAAAAATAGGCGTAACTGGGAGTGATTTAAAGAACGTCATCAGATGTGATGTCATAAGAGGGCGGTTACATGAAAGAATTTCGCAATGTCAGCAGAAATACTTGACAGAAATGCGCGCGCAGCAGCATGACGTGTGATTGACGTGCATCTAGGGGGTGGAGGGGACTTGACATTTAGCTCTACATGTGGCGACAGAAGTCTGGAGGGTCAAGTCAACCTAATCCCAAATCATATCTAACATCCTATGTTTAAAGAACTATGTTATCCAAAAGAGAGGTCTCTTAGAGTAGAATCTTATTCTATACTGACTATACTGACTGTTAGTGCGTGTACAAGCGTCTAAGTGTCTACACTAGATGCGAGGGCAGGAATCTTCCATAGTAACAGGGCTATGAATTACTTGCATGAAGACAGAGAAACCGGGCCTTTGCTCGGTAGCTGGAAGAATGTTTACTTAAACTACTAGACAGGAATGCATTGGGCAGGGATCGGAGCAGATAATTTCGAAGGTGAAATACAGTTCTTGGCAGGCAGCAAGCTGATGTCAGGCTTCGTGAGCCGCGCAGGGAATGAGACAAAGTTCATGGTCACAGATGCAGGCTCGGACTGGAGCTTCAGAGACAGAAAGCAAGAAAAGCTTGATGACAGAATCAGGGCCTACTTGCCTGGACTGTAAAAATGGCATAAGTGAACCATATAAAGGCGGTGGCCTTTTGTACTTAGGAATGGAATATCCGGCCCATTCATGGCGGATCTGAAAGAGGACATGTTAACGGTGGACGCACATGTATTTGCGTCTTCATAACTGGAACTGGAGGGAACATACATGTACTTGTAACATGCACATAGAACCGTTGGGGTCCAAGATAGGGGACATAACTGACCAGAAAAATCCATATTTCCACACAGGCCATATGCAAATCAGTCTTGACCCTGTGCCTCATGGGAACAGTCCAGCCCAAACTGCTAAGCCAGGTCCTCCCTGGACCGGAAACAAGCATCCTAGGACCGGTTTCGGGGTTTCACCCTTCTTCAGCCAGGATAGCTTGATTCCAGTGGCACAGTGAGCCCGAGACCCACGTCTGGGCATACCCGGCGCACTTAGGGCGAGAAAGTAAAAGACACACAATTAATGGACGGAATGCAGAACAAATCAAAACATTCACCCCCAGTCAAGAGATCTGGGTTAAATCCATCATTCTTTTGTTCACCATGCCACCCCAGTTTAGATCTGGCCATCTGCTCATCAGTCTTGACCCTGTGCCTCATGGGAACAGTCCAGCCTGAACTGCTAAGCCAGGTCCTCCCTGGACCGGAAACAAGCATCCTAGGACCTGTTTCGGGGTTTCACCCCTCGTCAGCCAGGATAGCTTGATTCCAGTGGCACAGTGAGCCCGGGACCCACGTCTGGGCATACCCGGCGCACTTACGGCGAGAAAGCAAAAGACATACAATTGATGGACGGAATGGAGAACAAATCAAAACATTCACCCCCAGTCAAGAGACCTGGGTTAAATCCATCATTCTTTTGCTCACCATGCCACCCCAGTTTAGACCTGGCAATATGCAAGTCAGTCTTGACCCTGTGCCTCATGGGAACAGTCCAGCCCGAACTGCTAAGCAAGGTCCTCCCTGGACCGGAAACAAGCATCCTAGGACCAGTTTCGGAGTTTCACCCCTCTTCAGCCAGGATAGCTTGATTCCAGTGGCACAGTGAGCCCGGGACCCACGTCTGGGCATACCCGGCGCACTTAGGGCGAGAAAGCAAAGGACACACAATTGATGGGCGGAATGCAGAACAAATCAAAACATTCACCCACAGTCAAGAGATCTGGGTTAAATCCATCATTCTTTTGCTCACCATGCCACCCCAGTTTAGATCTGGCCATATGCAAATCAGTCTTGAACCTGTGCCTCATGGGGACAGTCCAGCCTGAACTGCTAAGCCAGGTCCTCCCTGGACCGGAAACAAGCATCCTAGGACCGGTTTCGGGGTTTCACCCATCTTCAGCCAGGTTAGCTTGATTCCAGTGGAACAGTGAGCCCGGGACCCACGTCTGGGTATACCCAGTGCACTTAGGGCGAGAAAGCAAAGACACACAATTGATGGACTGAATGCAGAACAAATCAAAACATTCACCCCCAGTTAAGAGATCTGGGTTAAATCCATCATTCTTTTGCTCACCATGGCACCCCAGTTTAGACCTGGCCATATGCAAATCAGTCTTGACCCTGTGCCTCATGGGAACAGTCCAGCCCGAACTGCTAAGCCAGGTCCTCCCTGGACCGGAAACAAGCATCCTAGGACCGGTTTCGGGGTCTCACCCTTCTTCAGCCAGGATAGCTTGATTCCAGTGGCACAGTGAGGCCGGGACCCACATCTGGGCATACCCGGCGCACTTAGGGCGAGAAAGCAAAAGACACACAATTAATGGACGGAATGCAGAACAAATCAAAACATTCACCCCCAGTCAAGAGATCTTGGTTAAATTCATCATTCTTTTGTTCACCATGCCACCCCACTTTAGATCTGGCCATATGCTCATCAGTCTTGACCCTGTGCCTCATGGAAACAGTCCAGCCCGAACTGCTAAGCCAGGTCCTCCCTGGACCGGAAACAAGCATCCTAGGACCGGTTTTGGGGTTTCACCCCTCTGCAGCCAGGTTAGCTTGATTCCAGTGGCACAGTGAGCCCGGGACCCACGTCTGGGCATACCTGGTGCACTTAGGGCGAGAAAGCAAAAGACACACAATTAATGGACGGAATGCAGAACAAATCAAAACATTCACCCCCAGTCAAGAGATCTGGGTTAAATCCATCATTCTTTTGCTCACCATGCCACCCCAGTTTAGACCTGGCAATATGCAAATCAGTCTTGACCCTGTGCCTCATGGGAACAGTCCAGCCCGAGCTGCTAAGCCAGGTCTTCCCTGGACCGGAAATAAGCTTCCTAGGACCGGTTTCGGGGTTTCACCCTTCTTCAGCCAGGATAGCTTGATTCCAGTGGCACAGTGAGCCCGAGACCCACGTCTGGGCATACCCGGCGCACTTAGGGCGAGTAAGCAAAAGACACACAATTAATGGACGAAATGCAGAACAAATCAAAACATTCACCCCCAGTCAAGAGATCTCGGTTAAATCCATCATTCTTTTGTTCACCATGCCACCCCAGTTTAGATCGGGCCATATGCTCATCAGTCTTGACCCTGTGCCTCATGGAAACAGTCCAGCCCGAACTGCTAAGCCAGGTCCTCCCTGGACCGGAAACAAGCATGCTAGGACCGGTTTCGGGGTTTCACCCCTCTGCAGCCAGGTTAGCTTGATTCCAGTGGCACAGTGAGCCCGGGACCCACGTCTGGGCATAACCGGCGCACTTAGGGCGAGAAAGCAAAAGACACACAATTAATGGACGGAATGCAGAACAAATCAAAACATTCACCCCCAGTCAAGAGATCTTGGTTAAATCCATCATTCTTTTGCTCACCATGCCACCCCAGTTTAGATCTGGCCATATGCAAATCAGTCTTGACCCTGTGCCTCATGGGAACAGTCCAGCCTGAACTGCTAAGCTAGGTCCTCCCTGGACCGGAAACAAGCATCCTAGGACCGGTTTTGGGATTTCACCCCTCTTCAGCCAGGTTAGCTTGATTCCAGTGGCACAGTGAGCCCGGGACCCACGTCTGGGCATACCCGGTGCACTTAGGGCGAGAAAGCAAAAGACACACAATTGATGGACAGAATGCAGAACAAATAAAAACATTCACCCCCAGTCAAGAGATCTGGGTTAAATCCATCATTCTTTTGCTCACCATGCCACCCCAGTTTAGACCTGGCAATATACAAATCAGTCTTGACCCTGTGCCTCATGGGAACAGTCCAGCCCGAGCTGCTAAGCCAGGTCCTCCCTGGACCGGAAATAAGCATCCTAGGACCGGTTTCGGGGTTTCATCCCTCTTCAGCCAGGATAGCTTGATTCCAGTGGCACAGTGAGCCCATGACCCACGTCAGGGAATACCCGGCGCACTTAGGGTGAGAAAGCAAGACACAATTGATGGACGGAATGCAGAACAAATCAAAACATTCACCCCCAGTCAAGAGATCTGGGTTAAATCCATCATTCTTTTGTTCACCATGCCACCCCAGTTTAGATCTGGCCATATGCTCATCAGTCTTGACCCTGTGCCTCATGGAAACAGTCCAGCCCGAACTGCTAAGCCAGGTCCTCCCTGGACCGGAAACAAGCATCCTAGGACCGGTTTCGGGGTTTCACCCCTCTGCAGCCAGGTTAGCTGGATTCCAGTGGCACAGTGAGCCCGGGACCCACGACTGGGCATACCCGGCGCACTTAGGGCGAAAAAGCAAAAGACACACAATTAATGGATGGAATGCAGAACAAATCAAAACTTTCACCCCCAGTCAAGAGATCTTGGTTAAATTCATCATTCTTTTGCTCACCATGCTACCCCAGTTTAGATCTGGCCATATGCAAATCAGTCTTGACCCTGTGCCTCATGGGAACAGTCCAGCCTGAACTGCTAAGCCAGGTCCTCCCTGGACCGGAAACAAGCATCCTAGGACCGGTTTTGGGATTTCACCCCTCTTCAGCCAGGTTAGCTTGATTCCAGTGGCACAGTGAGCCCGGGACCCACGTCTGGGCATACCCGGTGCACTTAGGGCGAGAAAGCTAAAGACACACAATTGATGGACGGAATGCAGAACAAATCAAAACATTCACCCCCAGTCAAGAGATCTGGGTTAAATCCATCATTCTTTTGCTCACCATGCACCCCAGTTTAGACCTGGCCATATGCAAATCAGTCATGACCCTGTGCCTCATGGGAACAGTCCAGCCCAAACTGCTAAGCCAGGTCCTCCCTGGACCGGAAACAAGCATCCCAGGACCGGTTTCGGGGTCTCACCCTTCTTCAGCCAGGATAGCTTGATTCCAGTGGCAAAGTGAGCCCGGGACCCACGTCTGGGCATACCAGGCGAACTTAGGGCGAGAAAGCAAAAGACACACGATTGATGGACGGAATGCAGAACAAATCAAAACATTCACCCCCAGTCAAGAGATCTGGGTTAAATCCATAATTCTTTTGCTCACCATGCCACCCCAGGTTAGACCTGGCAATATGCAAATCAGTTTTGACCCTGTGCCTCATGGGAACAGTCCAGCCCGAACTGCTAAGCCAGGTCCTCCCTGGACCGGAAATAAGCATCCTAGGACCGGTTTCGGGGTTTCATCCCTCTTCAGCCAGGATAGCTTGATTCCAGTGGCACAGTGAGCCCAGGACCCACGTCTGGGCATACCCGTCGCACTTAGGGCGAGAAAGCAAAAGACACAATTGATGGACAGAATGCAGAATAAATCAAAACATTCACCCACAGTCAAGAGATCTGGGTTAAATCCATCATACTTTTGCTCACCATGCCACTCCAGTTTAGACCTGGCCATATGCAAATCAGTCTTGACCCTGTGCCTCATGGGAACAGTCCAGCCCAAACTGCTAAGCCAGGTCCTCCCTGGACCGGAAACAAGCATCCTAGGACCGGTTTCGGGGTTTCGCCCTTCTTCAGCCAGGATAGCTTGATTCCAGGGGCACAGTGAGCCCGAGACCCACGTCTGGGCATACCCGGCGCACTTAGGGCGAGAAAGCCAAAGACACACAATTAATGGACGGAATGCAGAACAAATCAAAACATTCACCCCCAGTCAAGAGATCTGGGTTAAATCCATCATTCTTTTGTTCACCATGCCACCCCACTTTAGATCTGGCCATATGCTCATCAGTCTTGACCCTGTGCCTCATGGAAACAGTCCAGCCCGAACTGCTAAGCCAGGTCCTCCCTGGACCGGAAACAAGCATCCTAGGACCGGTTTCAGGGTTTCACCCCTCTTCAGCCAGGATAGCTTGATTCCAGTGGCACAGTGAGCCCGGGACCCACGTCTGGGCATACCCGGCGCACTTAGGGTGAGAAAGCAAAAGACACACAATTGATGGACGGAATGCAGAACAAATCAAAACATTCACCCACAGTCAAGAGATCTGGGTTACATCCATCATTCTTTTGCTCACCATGCCACCCCAGTTTAGACCTGGCCATATGCCAATCAGTCTTGACCCTGTGCCTCATGGGAACAGTCCAGCCCAAACTGCTAAGCAAGGTCCTCCCTGGACCGGAAACAAGCATCCTAGTACCAGTTTCGGGGTTTCACCCTTCTTCAACCAGGATAGCTTGATTCCAGTGGCACAGTGAGCCTGGGACCCACGTCTGGGCATACCCGGCGCACTTACGGCGAGAAAGCAAAAGACATACAATTGATGGACGGAATGGAGAACAAATCAAAACATTCACCCCCAGTCAAGAGACCTGGGTTAAATCCATCATTCTTTTGCTCACCATGCCACCCCAGTTTAGACCTGGCCATATGCCAATCAGTCTTGACCCTGTGCCTCATGGGAACAGTCCAGCCCAAACTGCTAAGCAAGGTCCTCCCTGGACTGGAAACAAGCATCCTAGTACCAGTTTCGGGGTTTCATCCTTCTTCAGCCAGGATAGCTTGATTCCAGTGGCACAGTGAGCCCGGGACCCACGTCTGGGCATACCAGGCGCACTTAGGGCGAGAAAGCAAAAGACACACAATTTATGGACGGAATGCAGAACAAATCAAAACATTCACCCCCAGTCAAGAGATCTGGGTTAAATCCATCATTCTTTTGCTAACCATACCACCCCAGTTTAGACCTGGCAATATGGAAATCAGTCTTGACTCTGTGCCTCATGGGAACAGTCCAGCCCAAACTGCTAAGCCAGGTCCTCCCTGGACCGGAAACAAGCATCCTAGGACCGGTTTCGGAGTTTCACCCCTCTTCAGCCAGGATAGCGTGATTCCAGTGGCATAGTGAGCCCGGGACGCACGTCTGGGCATACCCGGCGCACTTAGGGCGAGAAAGCAAAAGACACACAATTGATGGATGGAATGCAGAACAAATCAAAACATTCACCCCCAGTCAAGAGATATGGGTTAAATCCATCATCTTTTGCTCACCATGCCACCCCAGTTTAGATCTGGCCATATGCAAATCAGTCTTGACACTGTGCCTCATGGGGACAGTCCAGCCTGAACTGCTAAGCCAGGTCCTCCCTGGACCGGAAACAAGCATCCTAGGACCGGTTTCGGGGTTTCACCCCTCTTCAGCCAGGTTAGCTTGATTTCAGTGGCACAGTGAGCCCGGGACCCACGTCTGGGCATACCCGGTGCACTTAGGGCGAGAAAGCAAAAGACACACAATTGATGGACAGAATGCAGAACAAATCAAAACATTCACCCCCAGTCAAGAGATCTGGGTTAAATCCATCATTCTTTTGCTAACCATACCACCCCAGTTTAGACCTGGCAATATGGAAATCAGTCTTGACTCAGTGCCTCATGGGAACAGTCCAGCCCGAACTCCTAAGCCAGGTCCTCCCTGGACCGGAAACAAGCATCCTAGGACCAGTTTCGGAGTTTCACCCCTCTTCAGCCAGGATAGCTTGATTCCAGTGGCACAGTGAGCCCGGGACGCACGTCTGGGCATCCCCGGTGCACTTAGGGCGAGAAAGCAAAGACACACAATTGATGGACGGAATGCAGAACAAATCAAAACATTCACCCCCAGTCAAGAGATCTAGGTTAAATCCATCATTCTTTTGCTCACCATGCCACCCCAGTTTAGACCTGGCCATATGCAAATCAGTCTTGACCCTGTGCCTCATGGGAACAGTCCAGCCTGAACTGCTAAGCCAGGTCCTCCCTGGACCGGAAACAAGCATCCTAGGACCGGTTTCGGGGTTTCACCCCTCTTCAGCCAGGTTAGCTTGATTCCAGTGGCACAGTGAGCCCGGGACCCACGTCTGGGCATACCCGGTGCACTTAGGGCGAGAAAGCAAAAGACACACAATTGATGGACAGAATGCAGAACAAATCAAAACATTCACCCCCAGTCAAGAGATCTGGGTTAAATCCATCATTCTTTTGTTCACCATGCCACCCCAGTTTAGATCTGGCCATATGCTCATCAGTCTTGACCCTGTGCCTCATGGAAACAGTCCAGCCCGAACTGCTAAGCCAGGTCCTCCCTGGACCGGAAACAAGCATCCTAGGACCGGCTTCGGGGTTTCACCCCTCTGCAGCCAGGTTAGCTTGATTCCAGTGGCACAGTGAGCCCGGGACCCACGTCTGGGCATACCCGGCGCACTTAGGGCGAGAAAGCAAAAGACACACAATTGATGGACGGAATGCAGAACAAATCAAAACATTCACCCCCAGTCAAGAGATCTGGGTTAAACCCATAATTCTTTTGCTCACCATGCCACCCCAGTTTAGACCTGGCAATATGCAAATCACTTTTGACCGTGTGCCTCATGGGAACAGTCCAGCCCGAACTGCTAAGCCAGGTCCTCCCTGGACCGGAAATAAGCATCCTAGGACCGGTTTCGGGGTTTCATCCCTCTTCAGCCAGGATAGCTTGATTCCAGTGGCACAGTGAGCCCAGGACCCACGTCTGGGCATACCCGTCACACTTAGGGCGAGAAAGCAAAAGACACAATTGATGGACGGAATGCAGAACAAATCAAAACATTCACCCACAGTCAAGAGATCTGGGTTAAATCCATCATACTTTTGCTCACCATGCCACTCCAGTTTAGACCAGGCCATATTCAAATCAGTCTTGACCCTGTGCATCATGGGAACAGTCCAGCCCAAACTGCTAAGCCAGGTCCTCCCTGGACCGGAAACAAGCATCCTAGGACCGGTTTCGGGGTTTCACCCTTCTTCAGCCAGGATAGCTTGATTCCAGTGGCACAGTGAGCCCGAGACCCACGTCTGGGCATACCCGTCGCACTTAGGGCGAGAAAGCAAAAGACACAATTGATGGACGGAATGCAGAACAAATCAAAACATTCACCCACAGTCAAGAGATCTGGGTTAAATCCATCATACTTTTGCTCACCATGCCACTCCAGTTTAGACCAGGCCATATTCAAATCAGTCTTGACCCTGTGCATCATGGGAACAGTCCAGCCCGAACTGCTAAGCCAGGTCCTCCCTGGACCGGAAACAAGCATCCTAGGACCGGTGTCGGAGTTTCACCCCTCTTCAGCCAGGATAGCGTGATTCCAGTGGCATAGTGAGCCCGGGACGCACGTCTGGGCATACCCGGCGCACTTAGGGCGAGAAAGCAAAAGACACACAATTGATGGACGGAATGCAGAATAATTCAAAACATTCACCCCCAGTCAAGAGATCTGGGTTAAATCCATCATTCTTTTGCTCACCATGCCACCCCAGTTTAGATCTGGCCATATGCAAATCAGTCTTGACCCTGTGCCTCATGGGGACAGTCCAGCCTGAACTGCTAAGCCAGGTCCTCCCTGGACCGGAAACAAGCATCCTAGGACCGGTTTCGGGGTTTCACCCCTCTTCAGCCAGGTTAGCTTGATTGCAGTGGCACAGTGAGCCCGGGAGCCACGTCTGGGCATACCCGGTGCACTTAGGGCGAGAAAGCAAAAGACACACAGTTGATGGACAGAATGCAGAACAAATCAAAACATTCACCCCCAGTCAAGAGATCTGGGTTAAATCCATCATTCTTTTGCTAACCATACCACCCCAGTTTAGACCTGGCAATATGGAAATCAGTCTTGACTCTGTGCCTCATGGGAACAGTCCAGCCCGAACTCCTAAGCCAGGTCCTCCCTGGACCGGAAACAAGCATCCTAGAACCAGTTTCGGAGTTTCACCCCTCTTCAGCCAGGATGGCTTGATTCCAGTGGCACAGTGAGCCCGGGACGCACGTCTGGGCATAGCCGGCGCACTTAGGGTGAGAAAGCAAAAGACACACAATTGATGGACGGAATGCAGAAGAAATCAAAACATTCACCCTAAGTCAAGAGATCTGGGTTAAATCCATCATTCTTTTGCTCACCATGCCACCCCAGTTTAGATCTGGCCATATGCAAATCAGTCTTGAACCTGTGCCTCATGGGGACAGTCCAGCCTGAACTGCTAAGCCAGGTCCTCCCTGGACCGGAAACAAGCATCCTAGGACCAGTTTCGGGGTTTCACCCCTCTTCAGCCAGGCTAGCTTGATTCCAGTGGCACAGTGAGCCCGGGACCCACGTCTGGGCATACCCGGTGCACTTAGGGCGAGAAAGCAAAAGACACACAATTAATGGACGGAATGCAGAACAAATCAAAACATTCACCCCCAGTCAAGAGATCTGGGTTAAATCCATCATTCTTTTGTTCACCATGCCACCCCAGTTTAGATCTGGCCATATGCTCATCAGTCTTGACCTTGTGCCTCATGGAAACAGTCCAGCCCGAACTGCTAAGCCAGGTCCTCCCTGGACCGGAAACAGGCATCCTAGGACCGGTTTGGGGGTTTCACCCCTCTGCAGCCAGGTTAGCTTGATTCCAGTGGCACAGTGAGACCGGGACCCACGTCTGGGATTACCCGGTGCATTTAGGGAGAGAAAGCAAAGACACACAATTGATGGACGGAATGCAGAACACATCAAAACATTCACCCCCAGTCAAGAGATCTAGGTTAAATCCATCATTCTTTTGCTCACCATGCCACACCAGTTTAGATCTTGCCATATGCTCATCAGTCTTGACCCTGTGCCTCATGGAAACAGTCCAGCCCGAACTGCTAAGCCAGGTCCTCCCTGGACCGGAAACAAGCATCCTAGGACTGGTTTCGGGGTTTCACCCCTCTTCAGCCAGGATAGCTTGATTCCAGTGGCACAGTGAGCCCGGGACCCACGTCTGGGCATACCCGCCGCACTTAGGGCGAGAAAGCAAAAGACACACAATTGATGGACGGAATGCAGAACAAATCAAAACATTCACCCACAGTCAAGAGATCTGGGTTACATCCATCATTCTTTTGTTCACCATGCCACCCCAGTTTAGATCGGGCCATATGCTCATCAGTCTTGACCCTGTGCCTCATGGAAACAGTCCAGCCCGAACTGCTAATCCAGGTCCTCCCTGGACCGGAAACAAGCATCCTAGGACCGGTTTCGGGGTTTCACCCCTCTGCAGCCAGGTTAGCTTGATTCCAGTGGCACAGTGAGCCCGGGACCCACGTCTGGGCATACCCGGTGCACTTAGGGCGAGAAAGCAAAAGACACACAATTAATGGACGGAATGCAGAACAAATCAAAACATTCACCCCCAGTCAAGAGATCTGGGTTAAATCCATCATTCTTTTGTTCACCATGCCACCCCAGTTTAGATCTGGCCATATGCTCATCAGTCTTGACCTTGTGCCTCATGGAAACAGTCCAGCCCGAACTGCTAAGCCAGGTCCTCCCTGGACCGGAAACAGGCATCCTAGGACCGGTTTGGGGGTTTCACCCCTCTGCAGCCAGGTTAGCTTGATTCCAGTGGCACAGTGAGACCGGGACCCACGTATGGGATTACCCGGTGCATTTAGGGAGAGAAAGCAAAGACACACAATTGATGGACGGAATGCAGAACAAATCAAAACATTCACCCCCAGTCAAGAGATCTAGGTTAAATCCATCATTCTTTTGCTCACCATACCACACCAGTTTAGATCTTGCCATATGCTCATCAGTCTTGACCCTGTGCCTCATGGAAACAGTCCAGCCCGAACTGCTAAGCCAGGTCCTCCCTGGACCGGAAACAAGCATCCTAGGACTGGTTTCGGGGTTTCACCCCTCTTCAGCCAGGATAGCTTGATTTCAGTGGCACAGTGAGCCCGGGACCCACGTCTGGGCATACCCGCCGCACTCAGGGCGAGAAAGAAAAAGACACACAATTGATGGACGGAATGCAGAACAAATCAAAACATTCACCCACAGTCAAGAGATCTGGGTTACATCCAACATTCTTTTGCTCACCATGCCACCCCAGTTTAGACCTGGCCATATGCAAATCAGTCTTGACCCTGTGCCTCATGGGGACAGTCCAGCCTGAACTGCTAAGCCAGGTCCTCCCTGGACCGGAAACAAGCATCCTAGGACCGGTTTCGGGGTTTCACCCCTCTTCAGCCAGGTTAGCTTGATTCCAGTGGCACAGTGAGCCCGGGACCCACGTCTGGGCATACCTGGTGCACTTAGGGCGAGAAAGCAAAAGACACACAGTTGATGGACAGAATGCAGAACAAATCAAAACATTCACCCCCAGTCAAGAGATCTGGGTTAAATCCATCATTCTTTTGCTAACCATACCACCCCAGTTTAGACCTGGCAATATGGAAATCAGTCTTGACTCTGTGCCTCATGGGAACAGTCCAGCCCGAACTCCTAAGCCAGGTCCTCACTGGACCGGAAACAAGCATCCTAGGACCAGTTTCGGAGTGTCACCCCTCTTCAGCCAGGATGGCTTGATTCCAGTGGCACAGTGAGCCCGGGACGCACGTCTGGGCATACCCGGCGCACTTAGGGTGAGAAAGCAAAAGACACACAATTGATGGACGGAATGCAGAACAAATCAAAACATTCACCCCCAGTCAAGAGATCTGGGTTAAATCCATCATTCTTTTGCTCACCATGCCACCCCAGTTTAGATCTGGCCATATGCAAATCAGTCTTGAACCTGTGCCTCATGGGGACAGTCCAGCCTGAACTGCTAAGCCAGGTACTCCCTGGACCGGAAACAAGCATCCTAGGACCAGTTTCGGGGTTTCACCCCTCTGCAGCCAGGTTAGCTTGATTCCAGTGGCACAGTGAGCCCGGGACCCATTTCTGGGCATACCCGGTGCACTTAGGGCGAGAAAGCAAAAAACACACAATTAATGAACGGAATGCAGAACAAATCAAAACATTAACCCCCAGTCAAGAGATCCGGGTTAAATCCATCATTCTTTTGTTCACCATGCCACCCCAGTTTAGATCTGGCCATATGCTCATCAGTCTTGACCCTGTGCCTCATGGAAACAGTCCAGCCCGAACTGCTAAGCCAGGTCCTCCCTGGACCGGAAACAAGCATCCTAGGACCGGTTTCGGGGTTTCACCCCTCTGCAGCCAGGTTAGCTTGATTCCAGTGGCACAGTGAGCCCGGGACCCACGTCTGGGCATACCCGGTGCACTTAGGGCGAGAAAGCAAAAGACACACAATTAATCGACGGAATGCAGAACAAATCAAAACATTCACCCCCAGTCAAGAGATCTGGGTTAAATCCATCATTCTTTTGTTCACCATGCCACCCCAGTTTAGATCTGGCCATATGCTCATCAGTCTTGACCCTGTGCCTCATGGAAACAGTCCAGCCTGAACTGCTAAGCCAGGTCCTCCCTGGACCGGAAACAGGCATCCTAGGATCGGTTTCGGGGTTTCACCCCTCTGCAGCCAGGTTAGCTTGATTCCAGTGGCACAGTGAGCCCGGGACCCACGTCTGGGATTACCCGGTGCATTTAGGGAGAGAAAGCAAAGACACACAATTGATGGACGGAATGCAGAACAAATCAAAACATTCACCCCCAGTCAAGAGATCTAGGTTAAATCCATCATTCTTTTGCTCTCCATGCCACAGGAGTTTAGATCTGGCCATATGCTCATCAGTCTTGACCCTGTGCCTCATGGAAACAGTCCAGCCCGAACTGCTAAGCCAGGTCCTCCCTGGACCGGAAACAAGCATCCTAGGACTGGTTTCGGGGTTTCACCCCTCTTCAGCCAGGATAGCTTGATTCCAGTGGCACAGTGAGCCCGGGACCCACGTCTGGGCATACCCGCCGCACTCAGGGCGAGAAAGCAAAAGACACACAATTGATGGATGGAATGCAGAACAAATCAAAACATTCACCCACAGTCAAGAGATCTGGGTTACATCCAACATTCTTTTGCTCACCATGCCACCCCAGTTTAGACCTGGCCATATGCCAATCAGTCTTGACCCTGTTCCTCATGGGAACAGTCCAGCCCAAACTGCTAAGCAAGGTCCTCCCTGGACCGGAAACAAGCATCCTAGGACCGGTTTCGGGGTTTCACCCCTCTGCAGCCAGGTTAGCTTGATTCCAGTGGCACAGTGAGCCCGGGACCCACGTCTGGGCATACCTGGTGCACTTCGGGCGAGAAAGCAAAGACACACAATTGATGGACGGAATGCAGAACAAATCAAAACATTCACCCCCAGTCAAGAGATCTAGGTTAAATCCATCATTCTTTTGCTCACCATGCCACCCCAGTTTAGACCTGGCCATATGCAAATCAGTGTTGACCCTGTGCCTCATGGGAACAGTCCAGCTTGAACTGCTAAGCCAGATCCTCCCTGGACCGGAAACAAGCATCCTAGGACCGGTTTCGGGGTTTCACCCCTCTTCAGCCAGGTTAGCTTGATTCCAGTGGCACAGTGAGGCCGGGACCCACGTCTGGGCATACCAGGTGCACTTAGGGCGAGAAAGCAAAAGACACACAATTAATGGACGGAATGCAGAACAAATCAAAACATTCACCCCCAGTCAAGAGATCTGGGTTAAATCCATCATTCTTTTGTTCACCATGCCACCCCAGTTTAGATCTGGCCATATGCTCATCAGTCTTGACCCTGTGCCTCATGGAAACAGTCCAGCCCGTACTGCTAAGCCAGGTCCTCCCTGGACCGGAAACAAGCATCCTAGGACTGGTTGCGGGGTTTCACCCCTCTTCAGCCAGGATAGCTTGATTCCAGTGGCACAGTGAGCCCGGGACCCACGTCTGGGCATACCCGCCGCACTCAGGGCGAGAAAGCAAAAGACACACAATTGATGGACGGAATGCAGAACAAATCAAAACATTCACCCACAGTCAAGAGATCTGGGTTACATCCATCATTCTTTTGCTCACCATGCCACCCCAGTTTAGACCTGGCCATATGCCAATCAGTCTTGACCCTGTGCCTCATGGGAACAGTCCAGCCCAAACTGCTAAGCCAGGTCCTCCCTGGACCGGAAACGAGCATCCTAGGACCGGTTTCGGGTTTTCACCCTTCTTCAGCCAGAATAGCTTGACTCCAGTGGCACAGTGAGGCCGGGACCCACGTCTGTGCATACCCGGCACACTTAGGGCGAGAAAGCAAAAGACACACAATTAATGGACGGAATGCAGAACAAATCAAAACGTTCACCCCCAGTCAAGAGATCTTGGTTGATCTTGATCATTCTTTTGCTCACCATGCCACCCCAGTTTAGATCTGGCCATATGCAAATCAGTCTTGACCCTGTGCCTCATGGGGACAGTCCAGCCTGAACTGCTAAGCCAGGTCCTCCCTGGACCGGAAACAAGCATCCTAGGACCGGTTTCGGGGTTTCACCCCTCTTCAGCCAGGTTGGCTTAATTCCAGTGGCACAGTGAGCCCGGGACCCACGTCTGGGCATACCCGGTGCACTTAGGGCGAGAAAGCAAAAGACACACAATTGATGGACAGAATGCAGAACAAATCAAAACATTCACCCCCAGTCAAGAGATCTGGGTTAAATCCATCATTCTTTTGCTAACCATACCACCCCAGTTTAGACGTGGCAATATGGAAATCAGTCTCGACTCTGTGCCTCATGGGAACAGTCCAGCCCGAACTGCTAAGCCAGGTCCTCCCTGGACCGGAAACAAGCATCCTAGGACCGGTTTCGGGGTTTCACCCCTCTTCAGCCAGGTTAGCTTGATTCCAGTGGCACAGTGAGCCCGGGACCCACGTCTGGGCATACCCGGTGCACTTAGGGCGAGAAAGCAAAAGACACACAATTGATGGACGGAATGCAGAACAAATCAAAACATTCACCCCCAGTCAAGAGATCTTGGTTAAATCCATCATTCTTTTGCTCACCATGCCACCCCAGTTTAGATCTGGCCATATGCAAATCAGTCTTGAACCTGTGTCTCATGGGGACAGTCCAGCCTGAACTGCTAAGCCAGGTCCTCCCTGGACCGGAAACAAGCATCCTAGGACCGGTTTCGGAGTTTCACCCCTCTTCAGCCAGGATAGCTTGATTCCAGTGGCACAGTGAGCCCGGGACGCACGTCTGGGCATACCCGGCGCACTTAGGGCGAGAAAGGAAAAGACACACAATTGATTGACGGAATGCAGAACAATCAAGACATTCACCCCCAGTCAAGAGATCTGGGTTAAATCCATCATTCTTTTGCTCACCATGCCACCCCAGTTTAGACCTGGCCATATGCAAATCAGTCTTGACCCTGTGCCTCATGGGAACAGTCCAGCCCGAACTGCTAAGCCAGGTCCTCCCTGGACCGGAAACAAGCATCCTAGGACCGGTTTCGGGGTCTCACCCTTCTTCAGCCAGGATAGCTTGATTCCAGTGGCACAGTGAGGCCGGGACCCACGTCTGGGCATACCCGGCGCACTTAAGGCGAGAAAGCAAAAGACACACAATTAATGGACGGAATGCAGAACAAATCAAAACCTTCACCCCCAGTCAAGAGATCTGGGTTAAATCCATCATTATTTTGTTCACCATGCCACCCCAGTTTAGATCTGGCCATATGCTCATCAGTCTTGACCCTATGCCTCATTGAAACAGTCCAGCCCGAACTGCTAAGCCAGGTCCTCCCTGCACCAGAAACAAGCATCCTAGGACCGGTTTCGGGGTTTCACCCCTCTGCAGCCAGGTTAGCTTGATTCCAGTGGCACAGTGAGCCCGGGACCCACGTCTGGGCATACCCGGTGCACTTAGGGCGAGAAAGCAAAGACACACAATTAATGGACGGAATGCAGAACAAATCAAAACGTTCACCCCCAGTCAAGAGATCTTGGTTGATCTTGATCATTCTTTTGCTCACCATGCCACCCCAGTTTAGATCTGGCCATATGCAAATCAGTCTTGACCCTGTGCCTCATAGGGACAGTCCAGCCTGAACTGCTAAGCCAGGTCCTCCCTGGACCGGAAACAAGCATCCTAGGACCAGTTTCGGGGTTTCACCCCTCTTCAGCCAGGTTGGCTTGATTCCAGTGGCACAGTGAGCCCGGGACCCACGTCTGGGCATACCCGGTGCACTTAGGGCGAGAAAGCAAAAGACACACAATTGATGGACAGAATGCAGAACAAATCAAAACATTCACCCCCAGTCAAGAGATCTGGGTTAAATCCATCATTCTTTTGCTCACCATGCCACCCCAGTTTAGACCTGGCCTTATGCAAATCAGTCTTGACCCTGTGCCTCATGGGAACAGTCCAGCCCGAACTGCTAAGCCAGGTCCTCCCTGGACCGGAAACAAGCATCCTAGGACCGGTTTCAGGGTCTCACCCTTCTTCAGCCAGGATAGCTTGATTCCAGTGGCATAGTGAGGCCGGGACCCACGTCTGGGCATACCCGGCGCACTTGAGGCGAGAAAGCAAAAGACACACAATTAATGGACGGAATGCAAAACAAATCAAAACCTTCACCCCCAGTCAAGAGATCTGGGTTAAATCCATCATTATTTTGTTCACCATGCCACCCCAGTTTAGATCTGGCCATATGCTCATCAGTCTTGACCCTATGCCTCATTGAAACAGTCCAGCCCGAACTGCTAAGCCAGGTCCTCCCTGCACCAGAAACAAGCATCCTAGGACCGGTTTCGGGGTTTCACCCCTCTGCAGCCAGGTTAGCTTGATTCCAGTGGCACAGTGAGCCCGGGACCCACGTCTGGGCATACCCGGTGCACTTAGGGCGAGAAAGCAAAGACACACAATTAATGGACGGAATGCAGAACAAATCAAAACGTTCACCCCCAGTCAAGAGATCTTGGTTGATCTTGATCATTCTTTTGCTAACCATACCACCCCAGTTTAGACCTGGCAATATGGAAATCAGTCTCGACTCTGTGCCTCATGGGAACAGTCCAGCCCGAACTGCTAAGCCAGGTCCTCCCTGGACCGGAAACAAGCATCCTAGGACCGGTTTCGGGGTTTCACCCCACTTCAGCCAGGTTAGCTTGATTCCAGTGGCACAGTGAGCCCGGGACCCACGTCTGGGCATACCCGGTGCACTTAGGGCGAGAAAGCAAAAGACACACAATTGATGGACGGAATGCAGAACAAATCAAAACATTCACCCCCAGTTAAGAGATCTTGGTTAAATACATCATTCTTTTGCTCACCATGCCACCCCAGTTTAGATCTGGCCATATGCAAATCAGTCTTGAACCTGTGTCTCATGGGGACAGTCCAGCCTGAACTGCTAAGACAGGTCCTCCCTGGACCGGAAACAAGCATCCTAGGACCGGTTTCGGGGTTTCACCCCTCTTCAGCCAGGTTAGCTTGATTCCAGTGGCACAGTGAGCCCGGGACCCACGTCTGGGCATACCCGGTGCACTTAGGGCGAGAAAGCAAAGACACACAATTGATGGACGGAATGCAGAACAAATCAAAACATTCACCCCCAGTCAAGAGATCTGGGTTAAATCCATCATTCTTTTGCTAACCATACCACCCCAGTTTAGACCTGGCAATATGGAAATCAGTCTTGACTCTGTGCCTCATGGGAACAGTCCAGCCCGAACTCCTAAGCCAGGTCCTCCCTGGCCCGGAAACAAGCATCCTAGGACCGGTTTCGGAGTTTCACCCCTCTTCAGCCAGGATAGCTTGATTCCAGTGGCACAGTGAGCCCGGGACGCACGTCTGGGCATACCCGGCGCACTTAGGGCGAGAAAGGAAAAGACACACAATTGATTGACGGAATGCAGAACAAATCAAGACATTCACCCCCAGTCAAGAGATCTGGGTTAAATCCATCATTCTTTTGCTCACCATGCCACCCCAGTTTAGACCTGGCCATATGCAAATCAGTCTCTTGACCCTGTGCCTCATGGGAACAGTCCAGCCCGAACTGCTAAGCCAGGTCCTCCCTGGACCGGAAACAAGCATCCTAGGACCGGTTTCGGGGTCTCACCCTTCTTCGGCCAGGATAGCTTGATTCCAGTGGCACAGTGAGGCCGGGACCCACGTCTGGGCATACCCGGCGCACTTAAGGCGAGAAAGCAAAAGACACACAATTAATGGACGGAATGCAGAACAAATCAAAACCTTCACCCCCAGTCAAGAGATCTGGGTTAAATCCATCATTATTTTGTTCACCATGCCACCCCAGTTTAGATCTGGCCATATGCTCATCAGTCTTGACCCTATGCCTCATTGAAACAGTCCAGTCCGAACTGCTAAGCCAGGTCCTCCCTGCACCAGAAACAAGCATCCTAGGACCGGTTTCGGGGTTTCACCCCTCTGCAGCCAGGTTAGCTTGATTCCAGTGGCACAGTGAGCCCGGGACCCACGTCTGGGCATACCCGGTGCACTTAGGGCGAGAAAGCAAAAGACACAATTGATGGACGGAATGCAGAACAAATCAAAACATTCACCCACAGTCAAGAGATCTGGGTTAAATCCATCATACTTTTGCTCACCATGCCACTCCAGTTTAGACCAGGCCATATGCAAATCAGTCTTGACCCTGTGCCTCATGGGAACAGTCCAGCCCAAACTGCTAAGCCAGGTCATCCCTGGACCGGAAACAAGCATCCTAGGACCGGTTTCGGGGTTTCACCCTTCTTCAGCCAGGATAGCTTGATTCCAGTGGCACAGTGAGCCCGAGACCCACGTCTGGGCATACCCGGCGCACTTACGGCGAGAAAGCAAAAGACATACAATTGATGGGCGGAATGGAGAACAAATCAAAACATTCGCCCCCAGTCAAGAGACCTGGGTTAAATCCATCATTCTTTTGCTCACCATGCCACCCCAGTTTAGACCCGGCAATATGCAAATCAGTCCTGACCCTGTGCCTCATGGGAACAGTCCAGCCCGAACTGCTAAGCCAGGTCCTCCCTGGACCGGAAACAAGCATCCTAGGACTGGTTGCGGGGTTTCACCCCTCTTCAGCCAGGATAGCTTGATTCCAGTGGCACAGTGAGCCCGGGACCCACGTCTGGGCATACCCGGTGCACTTAGGGCGAGAAAGCAAAGACACACAATTGATAGACGGAATGCAGAACAAATCAAAACATTCACCCCCAGTCAAGAGATCTGGGTTAAATCCATCATTCTTTTGCTAATCATACCACCCCAGTTTGAACCTGGCAATATGGAAATCAGTCTTGACTCTGTGCCTCATGGGAACAGTCCAGCCCGAACTCCTAAGCCAGGTCCTCCCTGGACCGGAAACAAGCATCCTAGGACCGGTTTCGGAGTTTTACCCCTCTTCAGCCAGGATAGCTTGATTCCAGTGGCACAGTGAGCCCGGGACGCACGTCTGGGCATACCCGGCGCACTTAGGGCGAGAAAGGAAAAGACACACAATTGATTGACGGAATGCAGAACAAATCAAGACATTCACCCCCAGTCAAGAGATCTGGGTTAAATCCATCATTCTTTTGCTCACCATGCCACCCCAGTTTAGACCTGGCCATATGCAAATCAGTCTTGACCCTGTGCCTCATGGGAACAGTCCAGCCCGAACTGCTAAGCCAGGTCCTCCCTGGACCGGAAACAAGCATCCTAGGACCGGTTTCGGGGTCTCACCCTTCTTCAGCCAGGATAGCTTGATTCCAGTGGCACAGTGAGGCCGAACCCACGTCTGGGCATACCCGGCGCACTTAAGGCGAGAAAGCAAAAGACACACAATTAATGGACGGAATGCAGAACAAATCAAAACCTTCACCCCCAGTCAAGAGATCTGGGTTAAATCCATCATTATTTTGTTCACCATGCCACCCCAGTTTAGATCTGGCCATATGCTCATAAGTCTTGACCCTATGCCTCATTGAAACAGTCCAGTCCGAACTGCTAAGCCAGGTCCTCCCTGCACCAGAAACAAGCATCCTAGGACCGGTTTCGGGGTTTCACCCCTCTGCAATCAGGTTAGCTTGATTCCAGTGGCACAGTGAGCCCGGGACCCACGTCTGGGCATACCCGGTGCACTTAGGGCGAGAAAGCAAAAGACACAATTGATGGACGGAATGCAGAACAAATCAAAACATTCACCCACAGTCAAGAGATCTGGGTTAAATCCATCATACTTTTGCTCACCATGCCACTCCAGTTTAGACCAGGCCATATGCAAATCAGTCTTGACCCTGTGCCTCATGGGAACAGTCCAGCCCAAACTGCTAAGCCAGGTCATCCCTGGACCGGAAACAAGCATCCTAGGACCGGTTTCGGGGTTTCACCCTTCTTCAGCCAGGATAGCTTGATTCCAGTGGCACAGTGAGCCCGAGACCCACGTCTGGGCATACCCGGCGCACTTACGGCGAGAAAGCAAAAGACATACAATTGATGGGCGGAATGGAGAACAAATCAAAACATTCACTCCCAGTCAAGAGCCCTGGATTAAATCCATCATTCTTTTGCTCACCATGCCACCCCAGTTTAGACCCGGCAATATGCAAATCAGTCCTGACCCTGTGCCTCATGGGAACAGTCCAGCCCGAACTGCTAAGCCAGGTCCTCCCTGGACCGGAAACAAGCATCCTAGGACTGGTTGCGGGGTTTCACCCCTCTTCAGCCAGGATAGCTTGATTCCAGTGGCACAGTGAGCCCGGGACCCACGTCTGGGCATACCCGGCGCACTTAGGGCGAGAAAGCAAAAGACACACAATTGATGGACGGAATGCAGACCAAATCAAAACATTCACCCCCAGCCAACAGATCTGGTTTAAATCCATCATCCTTTTGCTCACCATGCCACCCCAGTTTAGACCTGGCAATATGCAAATCAGTCTTGACCCTGTGCCTCATGGGAACAGTCCGGCCCGAACTGCTAAGCCAGGTCCTCCCTGGACTGGAAACAAGCATCCTAGGACCGGTTTCGGGGTTTCACCCCTCTTCAGCCAGGATAGCTTGATTCCAGTGGCACAGTGAGCCCGGGACCCACGTCTGGGCATACCCGGCGCACTTAGGGCGCGAAAGAAAAAGACACACAATTGATGGACGGAATGCAGAACAAATCAAAACATTCACCCCCAGTCAAGAGATCTGGGTTAAATCCATCATTCTTTTGCTAACCATACCACCCCAGTTTAGACCTGGCAATATGGAAATCAGTCTCGACTCTGTGCCGCATGGGAACAGTCCAGTCCAAACTGCTAAGCCAGGTCCTTCCTGGACCGGAAACAAGCATCCTAGGACCTGTTTCGGAGTTTCACCCCTCTTCAGCCAGGATAGCTTGATTCCAGTGGCATAGTGAGCCCGGTACGCACGTCTGGGCATACCCGGAGCACTTAGGGCGAGAAAGCTAAAGACACACAATTGATGGACGGAATGCAGAACAAATCAAAACATTCACCCCCAGTCAAGAGATCTGGGTTAAATCCATCATTCTTTTGCTCACCATGCCACCCCAGTTTAGACCTCGCCATATGCAAATCAGTCTTGACCCTGTGCCTCATGGGAACAGTCCAGCCCGAACTGCTAAGCCAGGTCCTCCCTGGACCGGAAACAAGCATCCTAGGACCGGTTTCGGGTTTTCACCCTTCTTCAGCCAGGATAGCTTGATTCCAGTGGCACAGTGAGGCCGGGGCCCACGTCTGGGCATACCCGGCGCACTTAAGGCGAGAAAGCAAAAGACACACAATTAATGGACGGAATGCAGAACAAATCAAAACCTTCACCCCCAGTCAAGAGATCTGGGTTAAATCCATCATTATTTTGTTCACCATGCCACCCCAGTTTAGATCTGGCCATATGCTCATCAGTCTTGACCCTATGCCTCATTGAAACAGTCCAGTCCGAACTGCTAAGCCAGGTCCTCCCTGCACCAGAAACAAGCATCCTAGGACCGGTTTCGGGGTTTCACCCCTCTGCAGCCAGGTTAGCTTGATTCCAGTGGCACAGTGAGCCCGGGACCCACGTCTGGGCATACCCGGTGCACTTAGGGCGAGAAAGCAAAAGACACAATTGATGGACGGAATGCAGAACAAATCAAAACATTCACCCACAGTCAAGAGATCTGGGTTAAATCCATCATACTTTTGCTCACCATGCCACTCCAGTTTAGACCAGGCCATATGCAAATCAGTCTTGACCCTGTGCCTCATGGGAACAGTCCAGCCCAAACTGCTAAGCCAGGTCATCCCTGGACCGGAAACAAGCATCCTAGGACCGGTTTCGGGGTTTCACCCTTCTTCAGCCAGGATAGCTTGATTCCAGTGGCACAGTGAGCCCGAGACCCACGTCTGGGCATACCCGGCGCACTTACGGCGAGAAAGCAAAAGACATACAATTGATGGGCGGAATGGAGAACAAATCAAAACATTCGCCCCCAGTCAAGAGACCTGGGTTAAATCCATCATTCTTTTGCTCACCATGCCACCCCAGTTTAGACCCGGCAATATGCAAATCAGTCCTGACCCTGTGCCTCATGGGAACAGTCCAGCCCGAACTGCTAAGCCAGGTCCTCCCTGGACCGGAAACAAGCATCCTAGGACTGGTTGCGGGGTTTCACCCCTCTTCAGCCAGGATAGCTTGATTCCAGTGGCACAGTGAGCCCGGGACCCACGTCTGGGCATACCCGGTGCACTTAGGGCGAGAAAGCAAAGACACACAATTGATGGACGGAATGCAGAACAAATCAAAACATTCACCCCCAGTCAAGAGATCTGGGTTAAATCCATCATTCTTTTGCTAATCATACCACCCCAGTTTGAACCTGGCAATATGGAAATCAGTCTTGACTCTGTGCCTCATGGGAACAGTCCAGCCCGAACTCCTAAGCCAGGTCCTCCCTGGACCGGAAACAAGCATCCTAGGACCGGTTTCGGAGTTTTACCCCTCTTCAGCCAGGATAGCTTGATTCCAGTGGCACAGTGAGCCCGGGACGCACGTCTGGGCATACCCGGCGCACTTAGGGCGAGAAAGGAAAAGACACACAATTGATTGACGGAATGCAGAACAAATCAAGACATTCACCCCCAGTCAAGAGATCTGGGTTAAATCCATCATTCTTTTGCTCACCATGCCACCCCAGTTTAGACCTGGCCATATGCAAATCAGTCTTGACCCTGTGCCTCATGGGAACAGTCCAGCCCGAACTGCTAAGCCAGGTCCTCCCTGGACCGGAAACAAGCATCCTAGGACCGGTTTCGGGGTCTCACCCTTCTTCAGCCAGGATAGCTTGATTCCAGTGGCACAGTGAGGCCGAACCCACGTCTGGGCATACCCGGCGCACTTAAGGCGAGAAAGCAAAAGACACACAATTAATGGACGGAATGCAGAACAAATCAAAACCTTCACCCCCAGTCAAGAGATCTGGGTTAAATCCATCATTATTTTGTTCACCATGCCACCCCAGTTTAGATCTGGCCATATGCTCATAAGTCTTGACCCTATGCCTCATTGAAACAGTCCAGTCCGAACTGCTAAGCCAGGTCCTCCCTGCACCAGAAACAAGCATCCTAGGACCGGTTTCGGGGTTTCACCCCTCTGCAATCAGGTTAGCTTGATTCCAGTGGCACAGTGAGCCCGGGACCCACGTCTGGGCATACCCGGTGCACTTAGGGCGAGAAAGCAAAAGACACAATTGATGGACGGAATGCAGAACAAATCAAAACATTCACCCACAGTCAAGAGATCTGGGTTAAATCCATCATACTTTTGCTCACCATGCCACTCCAGTTTAGACCAGGCCATATGCAAATCAGTCTTGACCCTGTGCCTCATGGGAACAGTCCAGCCCAAACTGCTAAGCCAGGTCATCCCTGGACCGGAAACAAGCATCCTAGGACCGGTTTCGGGGTTTCACCCTTCTTCAGCCAGGATAGCTTGATTCCAGTGGCACAGTGAGCCCGAGACCCACGTCTGGGCATACCCGGCGCACTTACGGCGAGAAAGCAAAAGACATACAATTGATGGGCGGAATGGAGAACAAATCAAAACATTCACTCCCAGTCAAGAGCCCTGGATTAAATCCATCATTCTTTTGCTCACCATGCCACCCCAGTTTAGACCCGGCAATATGCAAATCAGTCCTGACCCTGTGCCTCATGGGAACAGTCCAGCCCGAACTGCTAAGCCAGGTCCTCCCTGGACCGGAAACAAGCATCCTAGGACTGGTTGCGGGGTTTCACCCCTCTTCAGCCAGGATAGCTTGATTCCAGTGGCACAGTGAGCCCGGGACCCACGTCTGGGCATACCCGGCGCACTTAGGGCGAGAAAGCAAAAGACACACAATTGATGGACGGAATGCAGACCAAATCAAAACATTCACCCCCAGCCAACAGATCTGGTTTAAATCCATCATCCTTTTGCTCACCATGCCACCCCAGTTTAGACCTGGCAATATGCAAATCAGTCTTGACCCTGTGCCTCATGGGAACAGTCCGGCCCGAACTGCTAAGCCAGGTCCTCCCTGGACTGGAAACAAGCATCCTAGGACCGGTTTCGGGGTTTCACCCCTCTTCAGCCAGGATAGCTTGATTCCAGTGGCACAGTGAGCCCGGGACCCACGTCTGGGCATACCCGGCGCACTTAGGGCGCGAAAGAAAAAGACACACAATTGATGGACGGAATGCAGAACAAATCAAAACATTCACCCCCAGTCAAGAGATCTGGGTTAAATCCATCATTCTTTTGCTAACCATACCACCCCAGTTTAGACCTGGCAATATGGAAATCAGTCTCGACTCTGTGCCTCATGGGAACAGTCCAGTCCAAACTGCTAAGCCAGGTCCTTCCTGGACCGGAAACAAGCATCCTAGGACCTGTTTCGGAGTTTCACCCCTCTTCAGCCAGGATAGCTTGATTCCAGTGGCATAGTGAGCCCGGTACGCACGTCTGGGCATACCCGGAGAACTTAGGGCGAGAAAGCTAAAGACACACAATTGATGGACGGAATGCAGAACAAATCAAAACATTCACCCCCAGTCAAGAGATCTGGGTTAAATCCATCATTCTTTTGCTCACCATGCCACCCCAGTTTAGACCTCGCCATATGCAAATCAGTCTTGACCCTGTGCCTCATGGGAACAGTCCAGCCCGAACTGCTAAGCCAGGTCCTCCCTGGACCGGAAACAAGCATCCTAGGACCGGTTTCGGGTTTTCACCCTTCTTCAGCCAGGATAGCTTGATTCCAGTGGCACAGTGAGGCCGGGGCCCACGTCTGGGCATACCCGTCGCACTTAGGGCGAGAAAGCAAAAGACACACAATTAATGGGACGGAATGCAGAACAAATCAAAACATTCACCCCCAGTCAAGAGATCTTGGTTAAATCCATCATTCTTTTGCTCACCATGCCACCCCAGTTTAGATCTGGCCATATGCAAATCAGTCTTGACCCTGTGCCTCATGGGGACAGTCCAGCCTGAACTGCTAAGCCAGGTCCTCCCTGGACCGGAAACAAGCATCCTAGGACCGGTTTCGGGATCTCACCCTTCTTCAGCCAGGATAGCTTGATTCCAGTGGCACAGTGAGGCCGGGACCCACGTCTGGGCATACCCGGCGCACTTAGGGCGAGAAAGCAAAAGACACACAATTAATGGACGGAATGCAGAACAAATCAAAACATTCACCCCCAGTCAAGAGATCTGGGTTGAATCCATCATTCTTTTGTTCACCATGCCACCCCAGTTTAAATCTGGCCATATGCTCATCAGTCTTGACCCTGTGCCTCATTGAAACAGTCCAGCCCGAACTGCTAAGCCAGGTCCTCCCTGGACCAGAAACAAGCATCCTAGGACCGGTTTCGGGGTTTCACCCCTCTGCAGCCAGGTTAGCTTGATTCCAGTGGCACAGTGAGCCCGGGACCCACATCTGGGCATACCCGCTGCACTTAGGGCGAGAAAGCAAAGACACACAATTGATGGACGGAATGCAAAACAAATCAAAACATTCACCTCCAGTCAAGAGATCTGGGTTAAATCCATCATTCTTTTGCTCACCATGCCACCCCAGTTTATACCTGGCCATATGCAAATCAGTCTTGACCCTGTGCCTCATGGGAACAGTCCAGCCCGAACTGCTAAGCCAGGTCCTCCCTGGACCAGAAACAAGCATCCTAGGACCGGTTTCGGGGTCTCACCCTTCTTCAGCCAGGATAGCTTGATTCCAGTGGCACAGTGAGGCCGGGACCCACATCTGGGCACACCCGGCGCACTTAGGGCGAGAAAGCAAAAGACACACAATTAATGGACGGAATGCAGAACAAATCAAAACATTCACCCCCAGTCAAGAGATCTGGGTTAAATCCATCATTCTTTTGTTCACCATGCCACCCCAGTTTAGATCTGGCCATATGCTCATCAGTCTTGACCCTGTGCCTCATGGAAACAGTCCAGCCCGAACTGCTAAGCAAGGTCCTCCCTGGACCGGAAACAAGCATCCTAGGACCGGTTTCGGGGTTTCACCCCTCTGCAGCCAGGTTAGGTTGATTCCAGTGGCACAGTGAGCCCGGGCCCCACGTCTGGGCATACCCGCTGCACTTAGGGCGAGAAAGCAAAGACACACAATTGATGGACGGAATGCAGAACATATCAAAACATTCACCCCCAGTCAAGAGATCTGGGTTAAATCCATCATTCTTTTGCTAACCATACCACCCCAGTTTAGACCTGGCAATATGGAAATCAGTCTTGACTCTGTGCCTCATGGGAACAGTCCAGCCCGAACACCTAAGCCAGGTCCTCCCTGGACCGGAAACAAGCATCCTAGGACCGGTTTCGGAGTTTCACCCCTCTTCAGCCAGGATAGCTTGATTCCACTGGCACAGTGAGCCCAGGACGCACGTCTGGGCATACCCGGCGCATTTAGGGCGAGAAAGGAAAAGACACACAATTGATTGACGGAATGCAGAACAAATCAAGACATTCACCCCCAGTCAAGAGATCTGGGTTAAATCCATCATTCTTTTGCTCACCATGCCACCCCAGTTTAGACCTGGCCATATGCAAATCAGTCTTGACCCTGTGCCTCATGGGAACAGTCCAGCCCGAACTGCTAAGCCAGGTCCTCCCTGGACCGGAAACAAGCATCCTAGGACCGGTTTCGGGGTCTCACCCTTCTTCAGCCAGGATAGCTTGATTCCAGTCGCACAGTGAGGCCGGGACCCACGTCTGGGCATACCCGGCGCACTTAAGGCGAGAAAGCAAAAGACACACAATTAATGGACGGAATGCAGAACAAATCAAAACCTTCACCCCCAGTCAAGAGATCTGGGTTAAATCCATCATTATTTTGTTCACCATGCCACCCCAGTTTAGATCTGGCCATATGCTCATCAGTCTTGACCCTATGCCTCATTGAAACAGTCCAGCCCGAACTGCTAAGCCAGGTCCTCCCTGCACCAGAAACAAGCATCCTAGGACCGGTTTCGGGGTTTCACCCCTCTGCAGCCAGGTTAGCTTGATTCCAGTGGCACAGTGAGCCCGGGACCCACGTCTGGGCATACCCGGTGCACTTAGGGCGAGAAAGCAAAGACACACAATTAATGGACGGAATGCAGAACAAATCAAAACGTTCACCCCCAGTCAAGAGATCTTGGTTGATCTTGATCATTCTTTTGCTCACCATGCCATCCCAGTTTAGATCTGGCCATATGCAAATCAGTCTTGACCCTGTGCCTCATGGGAACAGTCCAGCCCGAACTGCTAAGCCAGGTCCTCCCTGGACCGGAAACAAGCATCCTAGGACCGGTTTCGGGGTCTCACCCTTCTTCAGCCAGGTTAGCTTGATTCCAGTGGCACAGTGAGGCCGGGACCCACATCTGGGCATACCCGGCGCACTTAGGGCGAGAAAGCAAAAGACACACAATTAATGGACGGAATGCAGAACAAATCAAAACATTCACCCCCAGTCAAGAGATCTGGGTTAAATCCATCATTCTTTTGTTCACCATGCCACCCCAGTTTAGATCTGGCCATATGCTCATCAGTCTTGACCCTGTGCCTCATGGAAACAGTCCAGCCCGAACTGCTAAGCAAGGTCCTCCCTGGACCGGAAACAAGCATCCTAGGACCGGTTTCGGGGTCTCACCCTTCTTCAGCCAGGATAGCTTGATTCCAGTGGCACAGTGAGGCCGGGACCCACGTCTGGGCATACCCGGCGCACTTAAGGCGAGAAAGCAAAAGACACACAATTAATGGACGGAATGCAGAACAAATCAAAACCTTCACCCCCAGTCAAGAGATCTGGGTCAAATCCATCATTATTTTGTTCACCATGCCACCCCAGTTTAGATCTGGCCATATGCTCATCAGTCTTGACCCTATGCCTCATTGAAACAGTCCAGCCCGAACTGCTAAGCCAGGTCCTCCCTGCACCAGAAACAAGCATCCTAGGACCGGTTTCGGGGTTTCACCCCTCTGCAGCCAGGTTAGCTTGATTCCAGTGGCACAGTGAGCCCGGGACCCACGTCTGGGCATACCCGGTGCACTTAGGGCGAGAAAGCAAAGACACACAATTAATGGACGGAATGCAGAACAAATCAAAACGTTCACCCCCAGTCAAGAGATCTTGGTTGATCTTGATCATTCTTTTGCTCACCATGCCACCCCAGTTTAGATCTGGCCATATGCAAATCAGTCTTGACCCTGTGCCTCATGGGAACAGTCCAGCCCGAACTGCTAAGCCAGGTCCTCCCTGGACCGGAAACAAGCATCCTAGGACCGGTTTCGGGGTCTCACCCTTCTTCAGCCAGGATAGCTTGATTCCAGTGGCACAGTGAGGCCGGGACCCACGTCTGGGCATACCCGGCGCACTTAAGGCGAGAAAGCAAAAGACACACAATTAATGGACGGAATGCAGAACAAATCAAAACCTTCACCCCCAGTCAAGAGATCTGGGTTAAATCCATCATTATTTTGTTCACCATGCCACCCCAGTTTAGATCTGGCCATATGCTCATCAGTCTTGACCCTATGCCTCATTGAAACAGTCCAGCCCGAACTGCTAAGCCAGGTCCTCCCTGCACCAGAAACAAGCATCCTAGGACCGGTTTCGGGGTTTCACCCCTCTGCAGCCAGGTTAGCTTGATTCCAGTGGCACAGTGAGCCCGGGACCCACGTCTGGGCATACCCGGTGCACTTAGGGCGAGAAAGCAAAGACACACAATTAATGGACGGAATGCAGAACAAATCAAAACGTTCACCCCCAGTCAAGAGATCTTGGTTGATCTTGATCATTCTTTTGCTCACCATGCCACCCCAGTTTAGATCTGGCCATATGCAAATCAGTCTTGACCCTGTGCCTCATGGGGACAGTCCAGCCTGAACTGCTAAGCCAGGTCCTCCCTGGACCGGAAACAAGCATTCTAGGACCGGTTTCGGGGTTTCACCCCTCTTCAGCCAGGTTGGCTTGATTCCAGTGGCACAGTGAGCCCGGGACCCACGTCTGGGCATACCCGGTGCACTTAGGGCGAGAAAGCAAAAGACACACAATTGATGGACAGAATGCAGAACAAATCAAAACATTCACCCCCAGTCAAGAGATCTGGGTTAAATCCATCATTCTTTTGCTAACCATACCACCCCAGTTTAGACCTGGCAATATGGAAATCAGTCTCGACTCTGTGCCTCATGGGAACAGTCCAGCCCGAACTGCTAAGCCAGGTCCTCCCTGGACCGGAAACAAGCATCCTAGGACCGGTTTCGGGGTTTCACCCCTCTTCAGCCAGGTTAGCTTGATTCCAGTGGCACAGTGAGCCCGGGACCCACGTGTTGTAGTAAGGACTCCCTTAATACGTACATACATTGTTAAGTTAGCATAACCACGTTAGAGGTTAGAAAGCCATCTTGCTGCTTTTGCGCATGACACTGCGTTCACATGTTATTGCTTAAACAAACTGCTGACTCGAGTTTTGCCTCACACGAGAGCAATCTGTTGTTACCATCCCGAGCTCTGCGCAGCGACCTTGGTCTGCACACGATGTGACAAACAGTCTGAGTTGTTAGACAATGCATGTTTTCCACTCTAGGTTGATCGACCCACTATTTAGTCATAACACACGAGCAGCTGCAAATACCTGAAAGTTGGTGCTTTTAATATCACAGACATCATGTTTATTATTCAGACCGAAGACGAGCCTTCCTGCGAGAAGACTCCTGATGCTCCTGTGATGTGATTTCACTAAGCTGATCTTTGAGGTATGGGGTCCCCTATTCAAGCCTAAGAGACCTTCTGTTAGTCTAATAATAATATTAGCTTCTTAGTAAAGGGAAGGTGGTAGTATCCACTGTCATTATAACATGATCACCCCTTTTATATTCTATGGAATTGTAACGATGTTGATGGTTTTGATTTTAATCATTTGTCTGCTTGTATTAGCCAAAGTACTGCATCTTAGGACACGTGGTCTATAAAAATAAACTCTTTTTATTTTCACCGTGTCTCTGTTGATTATTGTTGTGGACTGTTGTGAGAATAATATACGAACAGGTATTTCCGATTCCCACCATTACTGAGAGTATACTGAGTCGCTTGTTCTGGGTTGTCTTTTCATTGGGATCGCCGAGCTAAATCTCGGATAACGAATGGGACACTTATGCTAGCCGGATACTGGGTTCTGGGTTCTGAGGTGAGTTTCTGGTACACCACAATTCACTGAGGTCCTGGGGTTCTACGCATAGTTCTGTGTATAAGCAGAATCCCTGCAACATGGCGCACCTAACGTTTGGTCTATGAGTTGAAACGCCTTAGTAGTGCTTGTATTTGTCCACAACACCCTCATTCTTGTTTCCGGATAACAAGTCTGACGGATTTAAACCTACCTAGGTCTATTGATATAGGTTCCTTCAAGCTTGATCATTAAAAAGGTTATTGAACCCTTGTGCTACTGATAGTTTCGAGTGTGTGTTGTCCTAATGTCGGTGGATATTGCGGCGCATAGCCGTGCAGCTCTGAAACGTCATTTGACGCAGTATGGGGTGCCAGACACTGGTATGAACGTCATCTTTGTGGTGGGAGCCGATGCGGCTCATCCCTATGAGTTGTTCTACTCTTGGGTGACGATTCCGGCGGTAAGTGAGGATGATAATACCTTTCATTCTTACACTGCCGCTGCCGTGCCAGCGAACTATACGCCGTATAGGACACAAGAAATACCAATATCTGCTTGGCAGCATCTTATTTGGTTTAATGGCGCCCTTCCCCATGTGGTTATACCGCCAAGAATGGGCCCTTTATCAATTGCAGGGGCCACTTGGCCGGTACTAGCCGGATTTACGCCTCATCCCCGTTACCTCACGGGGACGGTGGCTGAGTTGCGTGTACTGCACACTGCCCTAATTACGGTATATACGGCGTTAGTGCAGTACGTGTCGCGCAATGTGCAGGCGGGGGCACCTGCTGTTGCGGGGCAGCCTACTGATCACCACACGGTGGTCATTAGTCCTGTTATGGTTAATTCTGTTATGGGCAAGCGCCCCCAAACTAGGGATGATTTCCCCTTTTGGCTTGCTGAAAAATTTGACCAAATAGAGGCGGTATACCCGAATACATCTCCTGTGGAGAAACACAGGATCCTCACCATTAGTTTGCCTAAAGACTTGGTCCCCCACATAGATGATTGTGTAAATTGGGGCAAGGTCTTTGCAGCGACGTACGCGCAGTGCTTTGGCACTCCGTCTATGTTGCAGCTGCCCTCCGTTATCAAACGAGTTCAAGAGAACCATGGTGCGGAGTCTGCAATAGAATTAGGGATGCGGCTCCTCGGACAATTTGACCTGGTGGCTACCATGATAATGGGAAACCTTAAGGGTGATGCTTTGCATTTCCAGGTTCGTAATGAACTGTAGCGAGTTGCTGAAGAGGACAAACCGCAGGAATTTGCGAAAATAATCGCAGAGGCTTACCGGGATTTGGGGCGTAGCTCTTTAGGAGTTAAGCCTGTAATCAAGAATCCCGATCTGAAACAGCAGGGTAAGGCAGAAACCTCTGGTAAGGACGACCGACCAAGTTTTCCAAAACAAAATTGGCGGTTTAAACAACAGGGAAAGCAGCAGCAACAGAAACAGGGCTCTCGGCCTGCCTCTCCCGTACAGTCAAGTAGTGAACGCACTTATGATCTGCGCGATCGTGCTACTATTAAGTCTCCTGATAGATTTCAGGTTTCTGAACAGCGTTCTCCTCGTTCTTCACAGGAAACATCGGCTACACAGTCCGGTGGCGGAGGCGGTGGCAAGGGTCGGGGTGCTCCACAACAGCGTGACCAACCCCGACAGACTGAGGGTAAAGGCAAGCAGGACGAATTTGCACGACAAAGACCCCCGTTTCAGAAGAAGAAAGTGGCGGCTCTGACGGCAAGGTATGCCTCAGATAGTGCGGACACAGCTTCGGAACCGGACATGGGCGCTGACGCTACTGGACAGCGCAGCGGAAATTACCATAGTCCGTCAAGCTCTGCGTCCATTTCTGGCGGTGACAGCAACTGATATATCGGTTACTGTTGAAACAGCTGACACCAGAGTGGCTCCCCCTGACAGACTTTATGAAATAGTCTTATTAATTGAGGGTGACATACAACGTACAATAAAAGGGATTTTTTGGGATAATCTGACCACCACCTATGATATCCTCCTAGCGGAGGCAGATTGGCCTCCGGCGTTCATTTTAGAGGCTCCTAGAGGGGAGGAAGTAATCCTCCCGTCCTTTGCGCACACAGTGCCTAAGGACCAGGCTGAAGTGTATGCTGGGGAGTGGGCGCTTGCGCTTGCGCCGGCGGTGTATCGTACTCAAGTGGGATGGGACCGATTGTCCCCCTGCCATGAGATTCCATTGCGGTCTATGCCCCAGCCTCAACCTCAATATCCCATGCGTCGTGAAGCTAGACCCCACGTCGCGGCAATCCTTGAACAATTGGAATATCAGGGTGTTATTGAAACATGTGTGTCCCCTATGAAGAACCCTTTATTCACTGTAACGAAGCCTGACGGCTCGTACCGTTTAGTTTTGGATTACCGGCACCTAAACTCCCATTGCCGGACCTGCGCGGTACAAAATACACATAGCTCGGCTTTAGTCGACAGTCTCGTGCGTAAAAGGTTTAAAACGACACTTGACATTTCCAATGGCTTTTTTAGCCACAACCTGTCCACATTGAGTAGCCAGTGGACGGCGTTTACTTCGGGCGGCAAACAAAAACAGTTTACAAGATTAGCCATGGGTTACAAAAATAGCCCTGGCGTCTTTTCTGCTCGCGTGGTTTCTCTCTTAGAAAGAATAGACCCCGACGCATACTCCTATGTTGACGATATCTATCTTACGGATGATGAGCTGATGCCACATCTGTCTCGAGTCGACAATATTATCGTGAGTTTTGCTGACTATGGCTACAAATTCAATTTTGCGAAGTCTCACATCGCAGAATATACGGTGTTGTTTTTGGGCTACGAGCTCAACAATGAAGGTAAGGGGTTAGCCCCCCACTTTCTGGAGAAGTCTGCACGCTTGAGTGCTCCTACGACACTGAAGAAATTACAATCTCTGCTGGGCTTTCTGAATTTCGGCCGTACGTACATTCCTGATTATGCCCAGCGTATCAAGCCGCTTTACGCCTTGGTACAACCTTCGTTTTCGAAGTCTAGCTGGCAGCTAGAACACTCTGCAATTTTACAGTCTTTACAGGCTGACCTTCTTGCTTCACAATACTTGCTGACACGTGATAACCGCACTAACCTGGTAATATGAATAGTGCCAGGCGCCGTGGGGTTCACGTATTTGACGTTTAATGAGGGCGATACAGTCCCCATTGCGTACAAATCCCACTTGTACACCTCTGCTGAATTACGTTTTTCCACGGTCGAAAAAGTTCTGACTGCTGTGCAGATGGCGATCCTCAAGGAACGCGCACTGTCGCATGGGAAACAGATTCTGGTTGTAACACCATATCCTGCCTTAGAGGCAGTGACTAAGGCAAGTGTACCAAATTCTAAAGCTTTGCATCCACGGTGGATACAATGGGCCACAACACTGACGTCGCCAGATGTCACTTACATCTTTGATGCATCATTACAGACTCAAGAGTACTTGCAGTATGAATTCGTTCATCCGGCACCTCTGTCTTTGCGCCCGCTCGAAGAATACCATTGTGTCATATACACTGACGGGTCTGCGCAGCCCGCAATTGGATCAAAGCACGCTTATTCAGCGACTTGCGCAATTGTCGTAGGTACATTCGTAAATGGTGAATTCCAATCTGATGCAGTGCATACGCAGTCATTGGGTGATTGTACTGCGCAATTAGCGGAGCTTCGGGCTCTGGTGCTTGCACTGGAGTTTGCTGATCCCCGAGTCACTACTCTTATAGTGAGTGACTCCTTCTACTGTGTCCAGTCCTACAATGACAATTTACACTTCTGGTCTCAGAATGATTATCGAGACACGAAAGGTAGCACAATTAAGCATAAAACGCTTTGGGTTCGAGTGGCAGACTTTAAAGAACGTCTCCCTCTCGTGAGTGTTATTCACACTCTTGGTCACCAACGACTTGGTGTCCATGCTGTCGGCAACAGCTTAGCTGACGAGGCAGCGAAAACAGCAGTGGCTACATACTTAGTGGCAGCAGTTACAAGATCCAAAAGTAAGATTGATGATGACATCTTGGCAGCTATTGCTGCTACAGAGAAGGGAGGTGATTACCCGAAGGGTTTTCCTCTCGTTATATTTATCATTTAAGTCCTGATAACGTCCCATTAGTGAGGATTAACGACGTTGGTGACAGAATTATTCCCAACGCGGACTGCATACCAGCACTGATCCTAGCTGCGCACGAGGGGTTGGCGTCAGCCCACGCCGGTGTGTCAGCTACAATATCTCTGCTACAACAACGTTACTGGTGGTTTGGTTTATATAAACAAGCGCGCGCATATGTTCTTGATTGTGACATTTGCCAACAGATTAAACCTTCTACTGTTGCGCGCCCACCACAGACACAGCTGTACATCTCTATTAAGCCATTTGGTTGTGTTTATTTAGATCACTGCGGTCCTTTTTCTTCTGATACTGCGTACAAGTATATCTTGGTTGCAGTGGATTCGTGCACACGTTTTCTTTGGGTATGGCCACAAAGGAGTGCTGACTCGCGGACTGTCATCAGGGATTTGCGTGTCTTTGTGGGAACTTTTGCGTGTGGTACCTTCCATTCTGATCAGGGCCCTGCGTTCGCCTCAAAGGCTTACAAGGAGGCTATGAGAAATTTGGGGGTCCTAGTCAAATTTTCGTCCCCCTACCGACCTGAGGGTAATAGTGTGGTGGAGCGAATGAACCGTGACTTAAAGCAATCATTGACAGCACGTGTTTTAGGCACAGGCCGGAACTGGCTAGCCCATTTGTATAACGTCCAACGTGCACTTAATAATCTCCCTAGAAGGTCTCTGGGTGGGCGGACCCAGTACATGATGCTCTTCGGAATCAGAATGTTTGTTCCAGACCTTGATGGTCTAGACATTGCGGCGTCGACCGCACCCTTTGACGTAGATGATCACTGTGCTGTTTTGCAGACTCTACAAGAAGCCAGAGACTCTCTTTCGAAAGAACACTTGCCCTCCACATCTGAAGCTGAGGTTCAGATTCCGGTAGTCGGCTGGCTACCCCGAGTTGGAGATCTGGTCCGTGAGAAGGTGGAGAACAAGAAGGAGTTCGGCCCCTCTTATCGTGCACCAGTTCCAGTGCTTGGAGTGCAGGGTACAAGAACAGTCATTTCACCTCCACTTCCTGGTCGCAAAGAAAACAGGTACATCTCTATTGACAATGTCAAACTTCAGCGAGTGGCCGATACTTCTTAGTATGACTCCGGCAGTTTCATGCCAGACAATGCAAAGAAATTCAATGTTGGTTCCTGCTTTTAACACCTTGTCTGATGTTGCCATCGAGATGCATTCAGTTACTGATCCCTTGCTGATACCACCGGCTGGTGGTTTGCCCGAAGAAACTGACTATGCTTATCCTACACGTGGACCCTCGCCTGTTTTACAATCTACAGCACTTGGCCAGTCCCGTTTCTCCTTTGACACTAACTCTTTGCCCTCAACTCCCCCATCGAACATTGCTGTTTTTGTGAGCTGGTTTAAGAGACATTTTTTGATAGCCCCTTGGACATACATCTGGTTGCTGCTTTTCAGTATTTTTTTGTTTATGTCCATTGGATTTGTTATAGTTTTTTTCCGTTTGGTGGATGGCCACTATCTCAAAGAGAGATCGACAATTAGACTTATCGATGGAACTTTGGCCCCCCACTCCTCGTCCCACATCATGAAAAGGGACCAGACTTTTGTGAATATTACTGCCTGGCCCGTCATGGATGGAATCGCATGGGATGAAGTTAAATTTCAAATTCATGGGCCTACAGAGGTCATTAATGTGCCTAATGTATTTCGTGTTTCTATGGGTGATGTAGTTAAACAGAACATACGTTCTGATGATTGGGATGTACACGCCATTGAGGCACTGTTTTCAGATTTGAAAAATTATGCCGCTTTTGATGCTGAGGATTTGTATGAAAATGCGGCTAATTATGCAGAACAGTATTGTTTTCAACATTATGGCAATCACTTCCTGCATAAAGCGAATACATTTAGAAATTTTGTAAATTTTACCCAATGGGAACACTGTCCCACCCCCTCGTTTGGCAGTTCACATACATTAGTTGATAAGTTTACTTATTTTACTGATTTCAGTGTTTCAGCCCCGGCATCCTTTTATTTTAAAGTTAAGCCTGAGTCTGCCTCCAAGGTTAGACTGACACACACAAAATTGCTTTATTCTAAGTCCTTTATGGATGAGTTGTCAATCAAAGGTTATGATCTATGGAAGGCTACTATTGATCTTAAGTCGGTTTGGGGTTCCAAACCGTGGCAGGTTCAGGGAACTGAAGCTTTACACCGTGCCTGTCTAGTACCAAATCATATGTTGTTTTTAAATTCAACCATCTTCCAAACCACCTGTTTCGGATTGGCCACTTCTAAAAAACTAAATTCGCCTTCTGTGCCGGATCTGGGCGCTTACCCAAATTGGGATAACCACACAGATCTGTCCCTTCCTGCTTTGCAGTTATTAGTTTCTAATTCATCTTTCAATATTTCGAAATTTAGTAATGAGGGATGGTTAATTTGGCAAAGCAGTTCTGATACCTGTCAACGTCGTTTTCTAGGACTGAAACCGGGGTATACTCAGGAACGCGTGGACCCACGGTTTGAGTCGTCACATACAGTAACTACATACTCTGTAGGGAAATTATGTCAGTCCTGGCTGCGACATTCCACCTTGGCATCTGTCAAAGTTCATTTATCAAAATTACATGACAAAATAGATTTGAATGATTTTGTTAAAGGTCCTGTGGGTGGCAGATCCAAGAGATGGGCGTATGCTATTTACAACGAAGTATAGAAACTGTCGCAAATTGAGGCAGCTTCACGATTGAGAGCTATTGATCAGGCTAATATGGAAAAAGTATTAGCAGTTATTGACAACAGCATTAGCACTCTTTCTTCTCGAATTTATACATTAGATAATATTGTTTCTTCAATTGTTGATATTGTGCATGATGATATGTCTGTAATGTATCATGGTCAAAACCAGTTGCGTTCTGTTATGCAGTTTGCATGGACATTACAAACATTGAAGGCAGGGAAGGTCCCTTGGGACTATCTGAATACAACATCGTTATTTCTTCCCTTTAACCTTACTGACAAACAGCAGTTCATGTCCATGAAAGATGCTTCATATTCCTTGCTACATATTGAAAAATTGGAGCCGTTACCTTTCTCTGTAGCGGAAGTAGATTCAGCAGTGTGGCTCTTACACGGATTGATAACTCTCCTGTTCGCACTTTTTAAGTTTACCTCTTGTATGAAACACTATGCTCTGGGTAGATATGAACAGCTGGGTACCGCTTTCATACATGAAGTCTGGTCCCTCCCCTTTACGTATAGATGTACAAGGGACGGTACTGAGGTTTATCTGAAGGGTGAAGAATGTACAACGTCACCTGATCATTCTGTTGTATGTAGGCACATTCAGTTGCACGGAGCTTGTAATGTACACGCCCCGAATTTGGCCTGCGTCCTTAAAGGTATCCCGGTACCAGTGATTACGCCATCTTTCACGCTGCTTGCAAACGGTAGTTATTTAATTTTAAATAATGAAGCTTGCTGCGGGATGTTAGTGGGGATCCCATATATAGTAACGGTATTGCAGAGGGTTGTCTGCTGCAATAACGTTCTGTTTCCTCCCCCGCATGGGAGGCTGGATGCTTCCATCTGGCCTTCGATTCCAACCTTGAAAGCAGAGTTCAACAAGATGAGCAGAATACGAGCGCTATTGTCCCAAAAGGAGGTGCCATTGACTTCCTCCCGGGAAACATTTGTCCTTCACGTAGCAAATACGCGCACTGAGGTACAGGCGCTTTTGAATACTGACCTCCCCCTGCATTTTGGAGCTTTGATCCAAACAATTTTCAATGCCTCGTCCACGACTGGCCTGGCTCATTTTTTTAAACTTGTGGGCTCGGGCCTCGTGACCTCTTTCCAAACTATTTTTGGTGTGATTCCGGCATTTTTTCATTCTATTTTCTCGAGCGTCTTTGGAGGTGTCCCTTTAATTCTGGCGCTAGTGGCAGGTGTGCTACTTTTACTTTTCATCTTACGGAATGGTTGCTCTTTCTGTGCCACACGACAGCCTGTCCCGTCTGCAGCTTCTTCGTGACAGGATGCTTGAATACTATGGTGTCCTGCCATTGGCGACTTTGAGCCTGGCATATGGATTATCCTTCCGTTATTCCTATTTCACCTGCGTGCAACCTGTCTTCCACTGCCTGGATTGTCCCTTTGAATGGCCTATGGATTTGTGCTTAACCAACATGGTGTCTCCGGACCCGGATTATGATCGACTGATGAGGCCCTTAGTGTCTCACGAGTCCGCCTGTTCTGGTGTTCGGATTATGGCCTGCGGTGCGGCGCATGGTATCCTGGGTAATTGGGACATCGCGAGAGCGGCATATGACTTCTTGGATATGAGTTATTTGGAAGTACACGCTGGTTGCCCTCGGATGGTGCTAGAGGCTCCGCTAATGGAAGAACATGTATGTTCCTTTTCTTTGATTAACTGGATGGCTGAAACCTTCAGTGGCCGTGCCAATGATTTTCTGCTGGAAGCAGTGGCCACATATGCCGCATATACTTTCATGGATTGAGTGAACTATCGTCCACTGTGTTTTCCTCACGTGTCTTGAACAGTCTCTGTGCGTCTGCACTTCTGCCCGGTGAGGAGTTTTTTCCTTTTTTTCACCCCCCACTGCACGTTTGAGGTTTTTTGTTTTTTCTTTCCACTTTTGGTTTTTTCATACTCGGACTTTGCCTGAACTGACCATTGTTTTTTAAATTGTATACGCCTTGTTCTGCTCAGTCGCACTTGAACTCTGCGTTCTCTCTTTTCTTGCATACTAAGTAGTGCTTCGATCAAGGGGGCATGTAGTAAGGACTCCCTTAATACGTACATACATTGTTAAGTTAGCATAACCACGTTAGAGGTTAGAAAGCCATCTTGCTGCTTTTGCGCACGACACTGCGTTCACATGTTATTGCTTAAACAAACTGCTGACTCGAGTTTTGCCTCACAGCAATCTGTTGTTACCATCCCGAGCTCTGCGCAGCGACCTTGGTCTGCACACGATGTGACAAACAGTCTGAGTTGTTAGACAATGCATGTTTTCCACTCTAGGTTGATCGACCCACTATTTAGTCATAACACACGAGCAGCTGCAAATACCTGAAAGTTGGTGCTTTTAATATCACAGACATCATGTTTATTATTCAGACCAAAGACGAGCCTTCCTGCGAGAAGACTCCTGATGCTCCTGTGATGTGATTTCACTAAGCTGATCTTTGAGGTATGGGGTCCCCTATTCAAGCCTAAGAGACCTTCTGTTAGTCTAATAATAATATTAGCTTCTTAGTAAAGGGAAGGTGGTAGTATCCACTGTCATTATAACATGATCACCCCTTTTATATTCTATGGAATTGTAACGATGTTGATGGTTTTGATTTTAATCATTTGTCTGCTTGTATTAGCCAAAGTACTGCATCTTAGGACACGTGGTCTATAAAAATAAACTCTTTTTATTTTCACCGTGTCTCTGTTGATTATTGTTGTGGACTGATGTGAGAATAATATACGAACAGGTATTTCCGATTCCCACCATTACTGAGAGTATACTGAGTCGCTTGTTCTGGGTTGTCTTTTCATTGGGATCGCCGAGCTAAATCTCGGATAACGAATGGGACACTTATGCTAGCCGGATACTGGGTTCTGAGGTGAGTTTCTGGTACACCACAATTCACTGAGGTCCTGGGGTTCTACGCATAGTTCTGTGTATAAGCAGAATCCCTGCAACAGTCTGGGCATACCCGGTGCACTTAGGGCGAGAAAGCAAAAGACACACAATTGATGGACGGAATGCAGAACAAATCAAAACATTCACCCCCAGTCAAGAGATCTTGGTTAAATCCATCATTCTTTTGCTCACCATGCCACCCCAGTTTAGATCTGGCCATATGCAAATCAGTCTTGAACCTGTGTCTCATGGGGACAGTCCAGCCTGAACTGCTAAGCCAGGTCCTCCCTGGACCGGAAACAAGCATCCTAGGACCGGTTTCGGGGTTTCACCCCTCTTCAGCCAGGTTAGCTTGATTCCAGTGACACAGTGAGCCCGGGACTCACGTCTGGGCATACCCGGTGCACTTAGGGCGAGAAAGCAAAGACACACAATTGATGGACGGAATGCAGAACAAATCAAAACATTCACCCCCAGTCAAGAGATCTGGGTTAAATCCATCATTCTTTTGCTAACCATACCACCCCAGTTTAGACCTGGCAATATGGAAATCAGTCTTGACTCTGTGCCTCATGGGAACAGTCCAGCCCGAACTCCTAAGCCAGGTCCTCCCTGGACCGGAAACAAGCATCCTAGGACCGGTTTCGGAGTTTCACCCCTCTTCAGCCAGGATAGCTTGATTCCAGTGGCACAGTGAGCCCGGGACGCACGTCTGGGCATACCCGGCGCACTTAGGGCGAGAAAGGAAAAGACACACAATTGATTGATGGAATGCAGAACAAATCAAGACATTCACCCCCAGTCAAGAGATCTGGGTTAAATCCATCATTCTTTTGCTCACCATGCCACCCCAGTTTAGACCTGGCCATATGCAAATCAGTCTTGACCCTGTGCCTCATGGGAACAGTCCAGCCCGAACTGCTAAGCCAGGTCCTCCCTGGACCGGAAACAAGCATCCTAGGACCGGTTTCGGGGTCTCACCCTTCTTCAGCCAGGATAGCTTGATTCCAGTGGCACAGTGAGCCCGGGACCCACGTCTGGGCATACCCGGTGCACTTAGGGCGAGAAAGCAAAAGACACAATTGATGGACGGAATGCAGAACAAATCAAAACATTCACCCACAGTCAAGAGATCTGGGTTAAATCCATCATACTTTTGCTCACCATGCCACTCCAGTTTAGACCAGGCCATATGCAAATCAGTCTTGACCCTGTGCCTCATGGGAACAGTCCAGCCCAAACTGCTAAGCCAGGTCATCCCTGGACCGGAAACAAGCATCCTAGGACCGGTTTCGGGGTTTCACCCTTCTTCAGCCAGGATAGCTTGATTCCAGTGGCACAGTGAGCCCGAGACCCACGTCTGGGCATACCCGGCGCACTTACGGCGAGAAAGCAAAAGACATACAATTGATGGGCGGAATGGAGAACAAATCAAAACATTCGCCCCCAGTCAAGAGACCTGGGTTAAATCCATCATTCTTTTGCTCACCATGCCACCCCAGTTTAGACCCGGCAATATGCAAATCAGTCCTGACCCTGTGCCTCATGGGAACAGTCCAGCCCAAACTGCTAAGCCAGGTCCTCCCTGGACCGGAAACAAGCATCCTAGGACTGGTTGCGGGGTTTCACCCCTCTTCAGCCAGGATAGCTTGATTCCAGTGGCACAGTGAGCCCGGGACCCACGTCTGGGCATACCCGGCGCACTTAGGGCGAGAAAGCAAAAGACACACAATTGATGGACGGAATGCAGACCAAATCAAAACATTCACCCCCAGCTAACAGATCTGGGTTAAATCCATCATTCTTTTGCTCACCATGCCACCCCAGTTTAGACCTGGCAATATGCAAATCAGTCTTGACCCTGTGCCTCATGGGAACAGTCCGGCCCGAACTGCTAAGCCAGGTCCTCCCTGGACTGGAAACAAGCATCCTAGGACCGGTTTCGGGGTTTCACCCCTCTTCAGCCAGGATAGCTTGATTCCAGTGGCACAGTGAGCCCGGGACCCACGTCTGGGCATACCCGGCGCACTTAGGGCGCGAAAGAAAAAGACACACAATTGATGGACGGAATGCAGAACAAATCAAAACATTCACCCCCAGTCAAGAGATCTGGGTTAAATCCATCATTCTTTTGCTAACCATACCACCCCAGTTTAGACCTGGCAATATGGAAATCAGTCTCGACCCTCTGCCTCATGGGAACAGTCCAGCCCAAACTGCTAAGCCAGGTCATCCCTGGACCGGAAACAAGCATCCTAGGACCGGTTTCGGGGTTTCACCCTTCTTCAGCCAGGATAGCTTGATTCCAGTGGCACAGTGAGCCCGAGACCCACGTCTGGGCATACCCGGCGCACTTACGGCGAGAAAGCAAAATACATACAATTGATGGGCGGAATGGAGAACAAATCAAAACATTCGACCCCAGTCAAGAGACCTGGGTTAAATCCATCATTCTTTTGCTCACCATGCCACCCCAGTTTAGACCCGGCAATATGCAAATCAGTCCTGACCCTGTGCCTCATGGGAACAGTCCAGCCCGAACTGCTAAGCCAGGTCCTCCCTGGACCGGAAACAAGCATCCTAGGACTGGTTGCGGGGTTTCACCCCTCTTCAGCCAGGATAGCTTGATTCCAGTGGCACAGTGAGCCCGGGACCTACGTCTGGGCATACCCGGCGCACTTAGGGCGAGAAAGCAAAAGACACACAATTGATGGACGGAATGCAGACCAAATCAAAACATTCACCCCCAGCTAACAGATCTGGGTTAAATCCATCATTCTTTTGCTCACCATGCCACCCCAGTTTAGACCTGGCAATATGCAAATCAGTCTTGACCCTGTGCCTCATGGGAACAGTCCGGCCCGAACTGCTAAGCCAGGTCCTCCCTGGACTGGAAACAAGCATCCTAGGACCGGTTTAGGGGTTTCACCCCTCTTCAGCCAGGATAGCTTGATTCCAGTGGCACAGTGAGCCCGGGACCCACGTCTGGGCATACCCGGCGCACTTAGGGCGCGAAAGAAAAAGACACACAATTGATGGACGGAATGCAGAACAAATCAAAACATTCACCCCCAGTCAAGAGATCTGGGTTAAATCCATCATTCTTTTGCTAACCATACCACCCCAGTTTAGACCTGGCAATATGGAAATCAGTCTCGACTCTGTGCCTCATGGGAACAGTCCAGCCCAAACTGCTAAGCCAGGTCCTTCCTGGACCGGAAACAAGCATCCTAGGACCTGTTTCGGAGTTTCACCCCTCTTCAGCCAGGATAGCTTGATTCCAGTGGCATAGTGAGCCCGGTACGCACGTCTGGGCATACCCGGCGCACTTAGGGCGAGAAAGCAAAAGACACACAATTGATGGACGGAATGCAGAACAAATCAAAACATTCACCCCCAGTCAAGAGATCTGGGTTAAATCCATCATTCTTTTGCTCACCATGCCACCCCAGTTTAGATCTGGCCATATGCAAATCAGTCTTGACCCTGTGCCTCATGGGGACAGTCCAGCCTGAACTGCTAAGCCAGGTCCTCCCTGGATCGGAAACAAGCATCCTAGGACCGGTTTCGGGGTCTCACCCTTCTTCAGCCAGGATAGCTTGATTCCAGTGGCACAGTGAGGCCGGGACCCACGTCTGGGCATACCCGGCGCACTTAGGGCGAGAAAGCAAAAGACACACAATTAATGGACGGAATGCAGAACAAATCAAAACATTCACCCCCAGTCAAGAGATCTGGGTTAAATCCATCATTCTTTTGTTCACCATGCCACCCCAGTTTAGATCTGGCCATATGCTCATCAGTCTTGACCCTGTGCCTCATTGAAACAGTCCAGCCCGAACTGCTAAGCCAGGTCCTCCCTGGACCAGAAACAAGCATCCTAGGACCGGTTTCGGGGTTTCACCCCTCTGCAGCCAGGTTAGCTTGATTCCAGTGGCACAGTGAGCCCGGGACCCACATCTGGGCATACCCGGTGCACTTAGGGCGAGAAAGCAAAGACACACAATTGATGGACGGAATGCAAAACAAATCAAAACATTCACCTCCAGTCAAGAGATCTGGGTTAAATCCATCATTCTTTTGCTCACCATGCCACCCCAGTTTATACCTGGCCATATGCAAATCAGTCTTGACCCTGTGCCTCATGGGAACAGTCCAGCCCGAACTGCTAAGCCAGGTCCTCCCTGGACCAGAAACAAGCATCCTAGGACCGGTTTCGGGGTCTCACCCTTCTTCAGCCAGGATAGCTTGATTCCAGTGGCACAGTGAGGCCGGGACCCACATCTGGGCATACCCGGCGCACTTAGGGCGAGAAAGCAAAAGACACACAATTAATGGACGGAATGCAGAACAAATCAAAACATTCACCCCCAGTCAAGAGATCTGGGTTAAATCCATCATTCTTTTGTTCACCATGCCACCCCAGTTTAGATCTGGCCATATGCTCATCAGTCTTGACCCTGTGCCTCATGGAAACAGTCCAGCCCGAACTGCTAAGCAAGGTCCTCCCTGGACCGGAAACAAGCATCCTAGGACCGGTTTCGGGGTTTCACCCCTCTGCAGCCAGGTTAGCTTGATTCCAGTGGCACAGTGAGCCCGGGACCCACGTCTGGGCATACCCGCTGCACTTAGGGCGAGAAAGCAAAGACACACAATTGATGGACGGAATGCAGAACAAATCAAAACATTCACCCCCAGTCAAGAGATCTAGGTTAAATCCATCATTCTTTTGCTCACCATGCCACCCCAGTTTAGACCTAGCCATATGCAAATCAATCTTGACCCTGTGCCTCATGGGAACAGTCCAGCCTGAACTGCTAAGCCAGGTCCTCCCTGGACCGGAAACAAGCATCCTAGGACCGGTTTCGGGGTTTCACCCCTCTTCAGCCAGGTTAGCTTGATTCCAGTGGCACAGTGAGGCCGGGACCCACGTCTGGGCATACCCGGTGCACTTAGGGCAAGAAAGCAAAAGACACACAATTAATGGACGGAATGCAGAACAAATCAAAACATTCACCCCCAGTCAAGAGATCTGGGTTAAATCCATCATTCTTTTGTTCACCATGCCACCCCAGTTTAGATCTGGCCATATGCTCATCAGTCATGACCCTGTGCCTCATGGGAACAGTCCAGCCCAAACTGCTAAGCCAGATCCTCCCTGGACCGGAAATAAGCATCCTAGGACCGGTTTCGGGGTTTCATCCCTCTTCAGCCAGGATAGCTTGATTCCAGTGGCACAGTGAGCCCAGGACCCACGTCTGGGCATACCCGTCGCACTTAGGGCGAGAAAGCAAAAGACACAATTGATGGACGGAATGCAGAACAAATCAAAACATTCACCCACAGTCAAGAGATCTGGGTTAAATCCATCATACTTTTGCTCACCATGCCACTCCAGTTTAGACCAGGCCATATGCAAATCAGTCTTGACCCTGTGCCTCATGGGAACAGTCCAGCCCAAACTGCTAAGCCAGGTCATCCCTGGACCGGAAACAAGCATCCTAGGACCGGTTTCGGGGTTTCACCCTTCTTCAGCCAGGATAGCTTGATTCCAGTGGCACAGTGAGCCCGAGACCCACGTCTGGGCATACCCGGCGCACTTACGGCGAGAAAGCAAAAGACATACAATTGATGGATGGAATGGAGAACAAATCAAAACATTCACCCCCAGTCAAGAGACCTGGGTTAAATCCATCATTCTTTTGCTCACCATGCCACCCCAGTTTAGACCCGGCAATATGCAAATCAGTCCTGACCCTGTGCCTCATGGGAACAGTCCAGCCCGAACTGCTAAGCCAGGTCCTCCCTGGACCGGAAACAAGCATCCTAGGACAGGTTTCGGGGTTTCACCCCTCTTCAGCCAGGATAGCTTGATTCCAGTGGCACAGTGAGCCTGGGACCCACGTCTGGGCATACCCGGCGCACTTAGGGCGAGAAAGCAAAAGTCACACAATTGATGGACGGAATGCAGAACAAATCAAAACATTCACCCACAGTCAAGAGATCTGGGTTACATCCATCATTCTTTTGCTCACCATGCCACCCCAGTTTAGATCTGGCCATATGCTCATCAGTCTTGACCCTGTGCCTCATGGAAACAGTCCAGCCCGAACTGCTAAGCAAGGTCCTCCCTGGACCGGAAACAAGCATCCTAGGACCGGTTTAAGGGTTTCACCCCTCTGCAGCCAGGTTAGCTTGATTCCAGTGGCACAGTGAGCCCGGGACCCACGTCTGGGCATACCCGCTGCACTTAGGGCGAGAAAGCAAAGACACACAATTGATGGACGGAATGCAGAACAAATCAAAACATTCACCCCCAGTCAAGAGATCTAGGTTAAATCCATCATTCTTTTGCTCACCATGCCACCCCAGTTTAGACCTGGCCATATGCATATCAATCTTGACCCTGTGCCTCATGGGAACAGTCCAGCCTGAACTGCTAAGCCAGGTCCTCCCTGGACCGGAAACAAGCATCCTAGGACCGGTTTCGGGGTTTCACCCCTCTTCAGCCAGGTTAGCTTGATTCCAGTGGCACAGTGAGGCCGGGACCCACGTCTGGGCATACCCGGTGCACTTAGGGCAAGAAAGCAAAAGACACACAATTAATGGACGGAATGCAGAACAAATCAAAACATTCACCCCCAGTCAAGAGATCTGGGTTAAATCCATCATTCTTTTGTTCACCATGCCACCCCAGTTTAGATCTGGCCATATGCTCATCAGTCATGACCCTGTGCCTCATGGGAACAGTCCAGCCCAAACTGCTAAGCCAGATCCTCCCTGGACCGGAAATAAGCATCCTAGGACCGGTTTCGGGGTTTCATCCCTCTTCAGCCAGGATAGCTTGATTCCAGTGGCACAGTGAGCCCAGGACCCACGTCTGGGCATACCCGTCGCACGTAGGGCGAGAAAGCAAAAGACACAATTGATGGACGGAATGCAGAACAAATCAAAACATTCACCCACAGTCAAGAGATCTGGGTTAAATCCATCATACTTTTGCTCACCATGCCACTCCAGTTTAGACCAGGCCATATGCAAATCAGTCTTGACCCTGTGCCTCATGGGAACAGTCCAGCCCAAACTGCTAAGCCAGGTCATCCCTGGACCGGAAACAAGCATCCTAGGACCGGTTTCGGGGTTTCACCCTTCTTCAGCCAGGATAGCTTGATTCCAGTGGCACAGTGAGCCCGAGACCCACGTCTGGGCATACCCGGCGCACTTACGACGAGAAAGCAAAAGACATACAATTGATGGACGGAATGGAGAACAAATCAAAACATTCACCCCCAGTCAAGAGACCTGGGTTAAATCCATCATTCTTTTGCTCACCATGCCACCCCAGTTTAGACCCGGCAATATGCAAATCAGTCCTGACCCTGTGCCTCATGGGAACAGTCCAGCCCGAACTGCTAAGCCAGGTCCTCCCTGGACCGGAAACAAGCATCCTAGGACAGGTTTCGGGGTTTCACCCTTCTTCAGCCAGGATAGCTTGATTACAGTGGCACAGTGAGCTCGGGACCCACGTCTGGGCATACCAGGCGCACTTAGGGCGAGAAAGCAAAAGACACACAATTTATGGACGGAATGCAGACCAAATCAAAACATTCACCCCCAGCCAACAGATATGGGTTAAATCCATCATTCTTTTGCTCACCATGCCACCCCAGTTTAGACCTGGCAATATGCAAATCAGTCCTGACCCTGTGCCTCATGGGAACAGTCCAGCCCGAACTGCTAAGCCAGGTCCTCCCTGGACCGGAAACAAGCATCCTAGGACAGGTTTCGGGGTTTCACCCTTCTTCAGCCAGGATAGCTTGATTACAGTGGCACAGTGAGCTCGGGACCCACGTCTGGGCATACCAGGCGCACTTAGGGCGAGAAAGCAAAAGACACACAATTTATGGACGGAATGCAGACCAAATCAAAACATTCACCCCCAGCCAACAGATATGGGTTAAATCCATCATTCTTTTGCTCACCATGCCACCCCAGTTTAGACCTGGCAATATGCAAATCAGTCTTGACCCTGTGCCTCATGGGAACAGTCCGGCCCGAACTGCTAAGCCAGGTCCTCCCTGGACTGGAAACAAGCATCCTAGGACCGGTTTCGGGGTTTCACCCCTCTTCAGCCAGGATAGCTTGATTCCAGTGGCACAGTGAGCCCGGGACCCACGTCTGGGCATACCCGGCGCACTTAGGGCGCGAAAAAAAAAGACACACAATTGATGGACGGAATGCAGAACAAATCAAAACATTCACCCCCAGTCAAGAGATCTGGGTTAAATCCATCATTCTTTTGCTAACCATACCACCCCAGTTTAGACCTGGCAATATGGAAATCAGTCTCGACTCTGTGCCTCATGGGAACAGTCCAGCCCAAACTGCTAAGCCAGGTCCTTCCTGGACCGGAAACAAGCATCCTAGGACCTGTTTCGGAGTTTCACCCCTCTTCAGCCAGGATAGCTTGATTCCAGTGGCACAGTGAGGCCGGGGCCCACGTCTGGGCATACCCGTCGCACTTAGGGCGAGAAAGCAAAAGACACACAATTAATGGGACGGAATGCAGAACAAATCAAAACATTCACCCCCAGTCAAGAGATCTTGGTTAAATCCATCATTCTTTTGCTCACCATGCCACCCCAGTTTAGATCTGGCCATTTGCAAATCAGTCTTGACCCTGTGCCTCATGGGGACAGTCCAGCCTGAACTGCTAAGCCAGGTCCTCCCTGGACCGGAAACAAGCATCCTAGGACCAGTTTCGGGGTTTCACCCCTCTTCAGCCAGGTTAGCTTGATTCCAGTGGCACAGTGAGCCCGGGACCCACGTCTGGGCATACCCGGTGCACTTAGGGCGAGAAAGCAAAAGACACACAATTGATGGACAGAATGCAGAACAAATCAAAACATTCACCCCCAGTCAAGAGATCTTGGTTAAATCCATCATTCTTTTGCTAACCATACCACCCCAGTTTAGACCTGGCAATATGGAAATCAGTCTTGACTCTGTGCCTCATGGGAACAGTCCAGCCCGAACCTCTAAGCCAGGTCCTCCCTGGACCGGAAACAAGCATCCTAGGACCGGTTTCGGAGTTTCACCCCTCTTCAGCCAGGATAGCTTGATTCCAGTGGCACAGTGAGCCCGGGACGCACGTCTGGGCATACCCGGCGCACTTAGGGCGAGAAAGGAAAAGACACACAATTGATGGACGGAATGCAGAACAAATCAAAACATTCACCCCCAGTCAAGAGATCTGGGTTAAATCCATCATTCTTTTGCTCACCATGCCACCCCCGTTTAGACCTGGCCATATGCAAATCAGTCTTGACCCTGTGCCTCATGGGAACAGTCCAGCCCGAACTGCTAAGCCAGGTCCTCCCTGGACCAGAAACAAGCATCCTAGGACCGGTTTCGGGGTCTCACCCTTCTTCAGCCAGGATAGCTTGATTCCAGTGGCACAGTGAGGCCGGGACCCACATCTGGGCATACCCGGCGCACTTAGGGCGAGAAAGCAAAAGACACACAATTAATGGACGGAATGCAGAACAAATCAAAACATTCACCCCCAGTCAAGAGATCTGGGTTAAATCCATCATTCTTTTGTTCACCATGCCACCCCAGTTTAGATCTGGCCATATGCTCATCAGTCTTGACCCTGTGCCTCATGGAAACAGTCCAGCCCGAACTGCTAAGCAAGGTCCTCCCTGGACCGGAAACAAGCATCCTAGGACCGGTTTCGGGGTTTCACCCTTCTTCAGCCAGGATAGCTTGATTCCAGTGGCACAGTGAGCCCGAGACCCACGTCTGGGCATACCCGGCGCACTTACGGCGAGAAAGCAAAAGACATACAATTGATGGACGGAATGGAGAACAAATCAAAACATTCACCCCCAGTCAAGAGACCTAGGTTAAATCCATCATTCTTTTGCTCACCATGCCACCCCAGTTTAGACCCGGCAATATGCAAATCAGTCCTGACCCTGTGCCTCATGGGAACAGTCCTGCCCGAACTGCTAAGCCAGGTCCTCCCTGGACCGGAAACAAGCATCCTAGGACAGGTTTCGGGGTTTCACCCCTCTTCAGCCAGGATAGCTTGATTCCAGTGGCACAGTGAGCCCGGGACCCACGTCTGGGCATACCCGGCGCACTTAGGGCGAGAAAGCAAAAGTCACACAATTGATGGACGGAATGCAGAACAAATCAAAACATTCACCCACAGTCAAGAGACCTGGGTTACATCCATCATTCTTTTGCTCACCATGCCACCCCAGTTTAGATCTGGCCATATGCTCATCAGTCTTGACCCTGTGCCTCATGGAAACAGTCCAGCCCGAACTGCTAAGCAAGGTCCTCCCTGGACCGGAAACAAGCATCCTAGGACCGGTTTCGGGGTTTCACCCCTCTGCAGCCAGGTTAGCTTGATTCCAGTGGCACAGTGAGCCCGGGACCCACGTCTGGGCATACCCGCTGCACTTAGGGCGAGAAAGCAAAGACACACAATTGATGGACGGAATGCAGAACAAATCAAAACATTCACCCCCAGTCAAGAGATCTAGGTTAAATCCATCATTCTTTTGCTCACCATGCCACCCCAGTTTAGACCTGGCCATATGCATATCAATCTTGACCCTGTGCCTCATGGGAACAGTCCAGCCTGAACTGCTAAGCCAGGTCCTCCCTGGACCGGAAACAAGCATCCTAGGACCGGTTTCGGGGTTTCACCCCTCTTCAGCCAGGTTAGCTTGATTCCAGTGGCACAGTGAGGCCGGGACCCACGTCTGGGCATACCCGGTGCACTTAGGGCAAGAAAGCAAAAGACACACAATTAATGGACGGAATGCAGAACAAATCAAAACATTCACCCCCAGTCAAGAGATCTGGGTTAAATCCATCATTCTTTTGTTCACCATGCCACCCCAGTTTAGATCTGGCCATATGCTCATCAGTCATGACCCTGTGCCTCATGGGAACAGTCCAGCCCAAACTGCTAAGCCAGATCCTCCCTGGACCGGAAATAAGCATCCTAGGACCGGTTTCGGGGTTTCATCCCTCTTCAGCCAGGATAGCTTGATTCCAGTGGCACAGTGAGCCCAGGACCCACGTCTGGGCATACCCGTCGCACTTAGGGCGAGAAAGCAAAAGACACAATTGATGGACGGAATGCAGAACAAATCAAAACATTCACCCACAGTCAAGAGATCTGGGTTAAATCCATCATACTTTTGCTCACCATGCCACTCCAGTTTAGACCAGGCCATATGCAAATCAGTCTTGACCCTGTGCCTCATGGGAACAGTCCAGCCCAAACTGCTAAGCCAGGTCATCCCTGGACCGGAAACAAGCATCCTAGGACCGGTTTCGGGGTTTCACCCTTCTTCAGCCAGGATAGCTTGATTCCAGTGGCACAGTGAGCCCGAGACCCACGTCTGGGCATACCCGGCGCACTTACGGCGAGAAAGCAAAAGACATACAATTGATGGACGGAATGGAGAACAAATCAAAACATTCACCCCCAGTCAAGAGACCTGGGTTAAATCCATCATTCTTTTGCTCACCATGCCACCCCAGTTTAGACCCGGCAATATGCAAATCAGTCCTGACCCTGTGCCTCATGGGAACAGTCCAGCCCGAACTGCTAAGCCAGGTCCTCCCTGGACCGGAAACAAGCATCCTAGGACAGGTTTCGGGGTTTCACCCCTCTTCAGCCAGGATCGCTTGATTCCAGTGGCACAGTGAGCCCGGGACCCACGTCTGGGCATACCCGGCGCACTTAGGGCGAGAAAGCAAAAGTCACACAATTGATGGACGGAATGCAGAACAAATCAAAACATTCACCCACAGTCAAGAGATCTGGGTTACATCCATCATTCTTTTGCTCACCATGCCACCCCAGTTTAGACCTGGCCATATGCCAATCAGTCTTGACCCTGTGCCTCATGGGAACAGTCCAGCCCAAACTGCTAAGCAAGGCCCTCCCTGGACCGGAAACCAGCATCCTAGTACCAGTTTCGGGGTTTCACCCTTCTTCAGCCAGGATAGCTTGATTACAGTGGCACAGAGAGCCCGGGACCCACGTCTGGGCATACCAGGCGCACTTAGGGCGAGAAAGCAAAAGACACACAATTTATGGACGGAATGCAGACCAAATCAAAACATTCACCCCCAGCCAACAGATATGGGTTAAATCCATCATTCTTTTGCTCACCATGCCACCCCAGTTTAGACCTGGCAATATGCAAATCAGTCTTGACCCTGTGCCTCATGGGAACAGTCCGGCCCTAACTGCTAAGCCAGGTCCTCCCTGGACTGGAAACAAGCATCCTAGGACCGGTTTCGGGGTTTCACCCCTCTTCAGCCAGGATAGCTTGATTCCAGTGGCACAGTGAGCCCGGGACCCACGTCTGGGCATACCCGGCGCACTTAGGGCGCGAAAAAAAAAGACACACAATTGATGGACGGAATGCAGAACAAATCAAAACATTCACCCCCAGTCAAGAGATCTTGGTTAAATCCATCATTCTTTTGCTCACCATGCCACCCCAGTTTAGATCTGGCCATTTGCAAATCAGTCTTGACCCTGTGCCTCATGGGGACAGTCCAGCCTGAACTGCTAAGCCAGGTCCTCCCTGGACCGGAAACAAGCATCCTAGGACCAGTTTCGGGGTTTCACCCCTCTTCAGCCAGGTTAGCTTGATTCCAGTGGCACAGTGAGCCCGGGACCCACGTCTGGGCATACCCGGTGCACTTAGGGCGAGAAAGCAAAAGACACACAATTGATGGACAGAATGCAGAACAAATCAAAACATTCACCCCCAGTCAAGAGATCTTGGTTAAATCCATCATTCTTTTGCTAACCATACCACCCCAGTTTAGACCTGGCAATATGGAAATCAGTCTTGACTCTGTGCCTCATGGGAACAGTCCAGCCCGAACCTCTAAGCCAGGTCCTCCCTGGACCGGAAACAAGCATCCTAGGACCGGTTTCGGAGTTTCACCCCTCTTCAGCCAGGATAGCTTGATTCCAGTGGCACAGTGAGCCCGGGACGCACGTCTGGGCATACCCGGCGCACTTAGGGCGAGAAAGGAAAAGACACACAATTGATGGACGGAATGCAGAACAAATCAAAACATTCACCCCCAGTCAAGAGATCTGGGTTAAATCCATCATTCTTTTGCTCACCATGCCACCCCAGTTTAGACCTGGCCATATGCAAATCAGTCTTGACCCTGTGCCTAATGGGAGCAGTCCAGCCCGAACTGCTAAGCAAGGTCCTCCCTGGACCGGAAAGAAGCATCCTAGGACCGGTTTCGGGGTCTCACCTTTCTTCAGCCAGGATAGCTTGATTCCAGTGGCACAGTGAGGCCGGGACCCACGTCTGGGCATACCCGGCGCACTTAGGGCGAGAAAGCAAAAGACACACAATTAATGGACGGAATGCAGAACAAATCAAAACATTCACCCCCAGTCAAGAGATCTGGGTTAAATCCATCATTCTCTTGTTCACCATGCCACCCCAGTTTAGATCTGGCCATATGCAAATCAGTCTTGACCCTGTGCCTCATGGGAACAGTCCAGCCCGAACTGCTAAGCCAGGTCCTCCCTGGACCAGAAACAAGCATCCTAGGACCGGTTTCGGGGTCTCACCCTTCTTCAGCCAGGATAGCTTGATTCCAGTGGCACAGTGAGGCCGGGACCCACATCTGGGCATACCCGGCGCACTTAGGGCGAGAAAGCAAAAGACACACAATTAATGGACGGAATGCAGAACAAATCAAAACATTCACCCCCAGTCAAGAGATCTGGGTTAAATCCATCATTCTTTTGTTCACCATGCCACCCCAGTTTAGATCTGGCCATATGCTCATCAGTCTTGACCCTGTGCCTCATGGAAACAGTCCAGCCCGAACTGCTAAGCAAGGTCCTCCCTGGACCGGAAACAAGCATCCTAGGACCGGTTTCGGGGTTTCACCCCTCTGCAGCCAGGTTAGCTTGATTCCAGTGGCACAGTGAGCCCGGGACCCACGTCTGGGCATACCCGCTGCACTTAGGGCGAGAAAGCAAAGACACACAATTGATGGACGGAATGCAGAACAAATCAAAACATTCACCCCCAGTCAAGAGATCTAGGTTAAATCCATCATTCTTTTGCTCACCATGCCACCCAAGTTTAGACCTGGCCATATGCAAATCAATCTTGACCCTGTGCCTCATGGGAACAGTCCAGCCTGAACTGCTAAGCCAGGTCCTCCCTGGACCGGAAACAAGCATCCTAGGACCGGTTTCGGGGTCTCACCCTTCTTCAGCCAGGATAGCTTGATTCCAGTGGCACAGTGAGGCCGGGACCCACATCTGGGCATACCCGGCGCACTTAGGGCGAGAAAGCAAAAGACACACAATTAATGGACAGAAAGCAGAACAAATCAAAACATTCACCCCCAGTCAAGAGATCTGGGTTAAATCCATCATTCTTTTGTTCACCATGCCATCCCAGTTTAGATCTGGCCATATGCTCATCAGTCTTGACCCTGTGCCTCATGGAAACAGTCCAGCCCGAACTGCTAAGCAAGGTCCTCCCTGGACCGGAAACAAGCATCCTAGGACCGGTTTCGGGGTTTCACCCCTCTGCAGCCAGGTTAGCTTGATTCCAGTGGCACAGTGAGCCCGGGACCCACGTCTGGGCATACCCGCTGCACTTAGGGCGAGAAAGCAAAGACACACAATTGATGGACGGAATGCAGAACAAATCAAAACATTCACCCCCAGTCAAGAGATCTAGGTTAAATCCATCATTCTTTTGCTCACCATGCCACCCCAGTTTAGACCTGGCCATATGCAAATCAATCTTGACCCTGTGCCTCATGGGAACAGTCCAGCCTGAACTGCTAAGCCAGGTCCTCCCTGGACCGGAAACAAGCATCCTAGGACCGGTTTCGGGGTTTCACCCCTCTTCAGCCAGGTTAGCTTGATTCCAGTGGCACAGTGAGGCCGGGACCCACGTCTGGGCATACCCGGTGCACTTAGGGCAAGAAAGCAAAAGACACACAATTAATGGACGGAATGCAGAACAAATCAAAACATTCACCCCCAGTCAAGAGATCTGGGTTAAATCCATCATTTTTTTGTTCACCATGCCACCCCAGTTTAGATCTGGCCATATGCTCATCAGTTATGACCCTGTGCCTCATGGGAACAGTCCAGCCCAAACTGCTAAGCCAGATCCTCCCTGGACCGGAAATAAGCATCCTAGGACCGGTTTCGGGGTTTCATCCCTCTTCAGCCAGGATAGCTTGATTCCAGTGGCACAGTGAGCCCAGGACCCACGTCTGGGCATACCTGTCGCACTTAGGGCGAGAAAGCAAAAGACACAATTGATGGACGGAATGCAGAACAAATCAAAACATTCACCCACAGTCAAGAGATCTGGGTTAAATCCATCATACTTTTGCTCACCATGCCACTCCAGTTTAGACCAGGCCATATGCAAATCAGTCTTGACCCTGTGCCTCATGGGAACAGTCCAGCCCAAACTGCTAAGCCAGGTCATCCCTGGACCGGAAACAAGCATCCTAGGACCGGTTTCGGGGTTTCACCCTTCTTCAGCCAGGATAGCTTGATTCCAGTGGCACAGTGAGCCCGAGACCCACGTCTGGGCATACCCGGCGCACTTACGGCGAGAAAGCAAAAGACATACAATTGATGGACGGAATGGAGAACAAATCAAAACATTCACCCCCAGTCAAGAGACCTGGGTTAAATCCATCATTCTTTTGCTCACCATGCCACCCCAGTTTAGACCCGGCAATATGCAAATCAGTCCTGACCCTGTGCCTCATGGGAACAGTCCAGCCCGAACTGCTAAGCCAGGTCCTTCCTGGACCGGAAACAAGCATCCTAGGACAGGTTTCGGGGTTTCACCCCTCTTCAGCCAGGATAGCTTGATTCCAGTGGCACAGTGAGCCCGGGACCCACGTCTGGGCATACCCGGCGCACTTAGGGCGAGAAAGCAAAAGTCACACAATTGATGGACGGAATGCAGAACAAATCAAAACATTCACCCACAGTCAAGAGATCTGGGTTACATCCATCATTCTTTTGCTCACCATACAACCCCAGTTTAGACCTGGCAATATGGAAATCAGTCTTGACTCTGTGCCTCATGGGAACAGTCCAGCCTGAACTGCTAAGCCAGGTCCTCCCTGGACCGGAAACAAGCATCCTAGGACCAGTTTCGGGGTTTCACCCCTCTTCAGCCAGGTTAGCTTGATTCCAGTGGCACAGTGAGCCCGGGACCCACGTCTGGGCATACCCGGTGCACTTAGGGCGAGAAAGCAAAAGACACACAATTGATGGACAGAATGCAGAACAAATCAAAACATTCACCCCCAGTCAAGAGATCTTGGTTAAATCCATAATTCTTTTGCTAACCATACCACCCCAGTTTAGACCTGGCAATATGGAAATCAGTCTTGACTCTGTGCCTCATGGGAACAGTCCAGCCCGAACCTCTAAGCCAGGTCCTCCCTGGACCGGAAACAAGCATCCTAGGACCGGTTTCGGAGTTTCACCCCTCTTCAGCCAGGATAGCTTGATTCCAGTGGCACAGTGAGCCCGGGACGCACGTCTGGGCATACCCGGCGCACTTAGGGCGAGAAAGGAAAAGACACACAATTGATGGACGGAATGCAGAACAAATCAAAACATTCACCCCCAGTCAAGAGATCTGGGTTAAATCCATCATTCTTTTGCTCACCATGCCACCCCAGTTTAGACCTGGCCATATGCAAATCAGTCTTGACCCTGTGCCTAATGGGAGCAGTCCAGCCCGAACTGCTAAGCAAGGTCCTCCCTGGACCGGAAAGAAGCATCCTAGGACCGGTTTCGGGGTCTCACCCTTCTTCAGCCAGGATAGCTTGATTCCAGTGGCACAGTGAGGCCGGGACCCACGTCTGGGCATACCCGGCACACTTAGGGCGAGAAAGCAAAAGACACACAATTAATGGACGGAATGCAGAACAAATCAAAACATTCACCCCCAGTCAAGAGATCTGGGTTAAATCCATCATTCTCTTGTTCACCATGCCACCCCAGTTTAGATCTGGCCATATGCAAATCAGTCTTGACCCTGTGCCTCATGGGAACAGTCCAGCCCGAACTGCTAAGCCAGGTCCTCCCTGGACCAGAAACAAGCATCCTAGGACCGGTTTCGGGGTCTCACCCTTCTTCAGCCAGGATAGCTTGATTCCAGTGGCACAGTGAGGCCGGGACCCACATCTGGGCATACCCGGCGCACTTAGGGCGAGAAAGCAAAAGACACACAATTAATGGACGGAATGAAGAACAAATCAAAACATTCACCCCCAGTCAAGAGATCTGGGTTAAATCCATCATTCTTTTGTTCACCATGCCACCCCAGTTTAGATCTGGCCATATGCTCATCAGTCTTGACCCTGTGCCTCATGGAAACAGTCCAGCCCGAACTGCTAAGCAAGGTCCTCCCTGGACCGGAAACAAGCATCCTAGGACCGGTTTCGGGGTTTCACCCCTCTGCAGCCAGGTTAGCTTGATTCCAGTGGCACAGTGAGCCCGGGACCCACGTCTGGGCATACCCGCTGCACTTAGGGCGAGAAAGCAAAGACACACAATTGATGGACGGAATGCAGAACAAATCAAAACATTCACCCCCAGTCAAGAGATCTAGGTTAAATCCATCATTCTTTTGCTCACCATGCCACCCCAGTTTAGACCTGGCCATATGCAAATCAATCTTGACCCTGTGCCTCATGGGAACAGTCCAGCCTGAACTGCTAAGCCAGGTCCTCCCTGGACCGGAAACAAGCATCCTAGGACCGGTTTCGGGGTTTCACCCCTCTTCAGCCAGGTTAGCTTGATTCCAGTGGCACAGTGAGGCCGGGACCTACGTCTGGGCATACCCGGTGCACTTAGGGCAAGAAAGCAAAAGACACACAATTAATGGACGGAATGCAGAACAAATCAAAACATTCACCCCCAGTCAAGAGATCTGGGTTAAATCCATCATTCTTTTGTTCACCATGCCACCCCAGTTTAGATCTGGCCATATGCTCATCAGTCATGACCCTGTGCCTCATGGGAACAGTCCAGCCCAAACTGCTAAGCCAGATCCTCCCTGGACCGGAAATAAGCATCCTAGGACCGGTTTCGGGGTTTCATCCCTCTTCAGCAAGGATAGCTTGATTCCAGTGGCACAGTGAGCCCAGGACCCACGTCTGGGCATACCCGTCGCACTTAGGGCGAGAAAGCAAAAGACACAATTGATGGACGGAATGCAGAACAAATCAAAACATTCACCCACAGTCAAGAGATCTGGGTTAAATCCATCATACTTTTGCTCACCATGCCACTCCAGTTTAGACCAGGCCATATGCAAATCAGTCTTGACCCTGTGCCTCATGGGAACAGTCCAGCCCAAACTGCTAAGCCAGGTCATCCCTGGACCGGAAACAAGCATCCTTGGACCGGTTTCGTGGTTTCACCCTTCTTCAGCCAGGATAGCTTGATTCCAGTGGCACAGTGAGCCCGAGACCCACGTCTGGGCATACCCGGCGCACTTACGGCGAGAAAGCAAAAGACATACAATTGATGGACGGAATGGAGAACAAATCAAAACATTCACCCCCAGTCAAGAGACCTGGGTTAAATCCATCATTCTTTTGCTCACCATGCCACCCCAGTTTAGACCCGGCAATATGCAAATCAGTCCTGACCCTGTGCCTCATGGGAACAGTCCAGCCCGAACTGCTAAGCCAGGTCCTCCCTGGACCGGAAACAAGCATCCTAGGACAGGTTTCGGGGTTTCACCCCTCTTCAGCCAGGATAGCTTGATTCCAGTGGCACAGTGAGCCCGGGACCCACGTCTGGGCATACCCGGCGCACTTAGGGCGAGAAAGCAAAAGTCACACAATTGATGGACGGAATGCAGAACAAATCAAAACATTCACCCACAGTCAAGAGATCTGGGTTACATCCATCATTCTTTTGCTCACCATGCCACCCCAGTTTAGATCTGGCCATATGCTCATCAGTCTTGACCCTGTGCCTCATGGAAACAGTCCAGCCCGAACTGCTAAGCAAGGTCCTCCCTGGACCGGAAACAAGCATCCTAGGACCGGTTTCGGGGTTTCACCCCTCTGCAGCCAGGTTAGCTTGATTCCAGTGGCACAGTGAGCCCGGGACCCACGTCTGGGCATACCCGCTGCACTTAGGGCGAGAAAGCAAAGACACACAATTGATGGACGGAATGCAGAACAAATCAAAACATTCACCACCAGTCAAGAGATCTAGGTTAAATCCATCATTCTTTTGCTCACCATGCCACCCCAGTTTAGACCTGGCCATATGCATATCAATCTTGACCCTGTGCCTCATGGGAACAGTCCAGCCTGAACTGCTAAGCCAGGTCCTCCCTGGACCAGAAACAAGCATCCTAGGACCGGTTTCGGGGTTTCACCCCTCTTCAGCAAGGTTAGCTTGATTCCAGTGGCACAGTGAGGCCGGGACCCACGTCTGGGCATACCCGGTGCACTTAGGGCAAGAAAGCAAAAGACACACAATTAATGGACGGAATGCAGAACAAATCAAAACATTCACCCCCAGTCAATGGATCTGGGTTAAATCCATCATTCTTTTGTTCACCATGCCACCCCAGTTTAGATCTGGCCATATGCTCATCAGTCATGACCCTGTGCCTCATGGGAACAGTCCAGCCCAAACTGCTAAGCCAGATCCTCCCTGGACCGGAAATAAGCATCCTAGGACCGGTTTCGGGGTTTCATCCTTCTTCAGCCAGGATAGCTTGATTCCAGTGGCACAGTGAGCCCAGGACCCACGTCTGGGCATACCCGTCGCACTTAGGGCGAGAAAGCAAAAGACACAATTGATGGACGGAATGCAGAACAAATCAAAACATTCACCCACAGTCAAGAGATCTGGGTTAAATCCATCATACTTTTGCTCACCATGCCACTCCAGTTTAGACCAGGCCATATGCAAATCAGTCTTGACCCTGTGCCTCATGGGAACAGTCCAGCCCAAACTGCTAAGCCAGGTCATCCCTGGACCGGAAACAAGCATCCTAGGACCGGTTTCGGGGTTTCACCCTTCTTCAGCCAGGATAGCTTGATTCCAGTGGCACAGTGAGCCCGAGACCCACGTCTGGGCATACCCGGCGCACTTACGGCGAGAAAGCAAAAGACATACAATTGATGGACGGAATGGAGAACAAATCAAAACATTCACCCCCAGTCAAGAGACCTGGGTTAAATCCATCATTCTTTTGCTCACCATGCCACCCCAGTTTAGACCCGGCAATATGCAAATCAGTCCTGACCCTGTGCCTCATGGGAACAGTCCAGCCCGAACTGCTAAGCCAGGTCCTCCCTGGACCGGAAACAAGCATCCTAGGACAGGTTTCGGGGTTTCACCCCTCTTCAGCCAGGATAGCTTGAATCCAGTGGCACAGTGAGCCCGGGACCCACGTCTGGGCATACCCGGCGCACTTAGGGCGAGAAAGCAAAAGTCACACAATTGATGGACGGAATGCAGAACAAATCAAGACATTCACCCACAGTCAAGAGATCTGGGTTACATCCATCATTCTTTTGCTCACCATGCCACCCCAGTTTAGACCTGGCCATATGCCAATCAGTCTTGACCCTGTGCCTCATGGGAACAGTCCAGCCCAAACTGCTAAGCAAGGCCCTCCCTGGACCGGAAACCAGCATCCTAGTACCAGTTTCGGGGTTTCACCCTTCTTCAGCCAGGATAGCTTGATTACAGTGGCACAGTGAGCCCGGGACCCACGTCTGGGCATACCAGGCGCACTTAGGGCGAGAAAGCAAAAGACACACAATTTATGGACGGAATGCAGACCAAATCAAAACATTCACCCCCAGCCAACAGATATGGGTTAAATCCATCATTCTTTTGCTCACCATGCCACCCCAGTTTAGACCTGGCAATATGCAAATCAGTCTTGACCCTGTGCCTCATGGGAACAGTCCGGCCCGAACTGCTAAGCCAGGTCCTCCCTGGACTGGAAACAAGCATCCTAGGACCGGTTTCGGGGTTTCACCCCTCTTCAGCCAGGATAGCTTGATTCCAGTGGCACAGTGAGCCCGGGACCCACGTCTGGGCATACCCGGCGCACTTAGGGCGCGAAAAAAAAAGACACACAATTGATGGACGGAATGCAGAACAAATCAAAACATTCACCCCCAGTCAAGAGATCTTGGTTAAATCCATCATTCTTTTGCTCACCATGCCACCCCAGTTTAGATCTGGCCATTTGCAAATCAGTCTTGACCCTGTGCCTCATGGGGACAGTCCAGCCTGAACTGCTAAGCCAGGTCCTCCCTGGACCGGAAACAAGCATCCTAGGACCAGTTTCGGTGTTTCACCCCTCTTCAGCCAGGTTAGCTTGATTCCAGTGGCACAGTGAGCCCGGGACCCACGTCTGGGCATACCCGGTGCACTTAGGGCGAGAAAGCAAAAGACACACAATTGATGGACAGAATGCAGAACAAATCAAAACATTCACCCCCAGTCAAGAGATCTTGGTTAAATCCATCATTCTTTTGCTAACCATACCACCCCAGTTTAGACCTGGCAATATGGAAATCAGTCTTGACTCTGTGCCTCATGGGAACAGTCCAGCCCGAACCTCTAAGCCAGGTCCTCCCTGGACCGGAAACAAGCATCCTAGGACCGGTTTCGGAGTTTCACCCCTCTTCAGCCAGGATAGCTTGATTCCAGTGGCACAGTGAGCCCGGGACGCACGTCTGGGCATACCCGGCGCACTTAGGGCGAGAAAGGAAAAGACACACAATTGATGGACGGAATGCAGAACAAATCAAAACATTCACCCCCAGTCAAGAGATCTGGGTTAAATCCATCATTCTTTTGCTCACCATGCCACCCCAGTTTAGACCTGGCCATATGCAAATCAGTCTTGACCCTGTGCCTAATGGGAGCAGTCCAGCCCGAACTGCTAAGCAAGGTCCTCCCTGGACCGGAAAGAAGCATCCTAGGACCGGTTTCGGGGTCTCACCCTTCTTCAGCCAGGATAGCTTGATTCCAGTGGCACAGTGAGGCCGGGACCCACGTCTGGGCATACCCGGCGCACTTAGGGCGAGAAAGCAAAAGACACACAATTAATGGACGGAATGCAGAACAAATCAAAACATTCACCCCCAGTCAAGAGATCTGGGTTAAATCCATCATTCTCTTGTTCACCATGCCACCCCAGTTTAGATCTGGCCATATGCAAATCAGTCTTGACCCTGTGCCTCATGGGAACAGTCCAGCCCGAACTGCTAAGCCAGGTCCTCCCTGGACCAGAAACAAGCATCCTAGGACCGGTTTCGGGGTCTCACCCTTCTTCAGCCAGGATAGCTTGATTCCAGTGGCACAGTGAGGCCGGGACCCACATCTGGGCATACCCGGCGCACTTAGGGCGAGAAAGCAAAAGACACACAATTAATGGACGGAATGCAGAACAAATCAAAACATTCACCCCCAGTCAAGAGATCTGGGTTAAATCCATCATTCTTTTGTTCACCATGCCACCCCAGTTTAGATCTGGCCATATGCTCATCAGTCTTGACCCTGTGCCTCATGGAAACAGTCCAGCCCGAACTGCTAAGCAAGGTCCTCCCTGGACCGGAAACAAGCATCCTAGGACCGGTTTCGGGGTTTCACCCCTCTGCAGCCAGGTTAGCTTGATTCCAGTGGCACAGTGAGCCCGGGACCCACGTCTGGGCATACCCGCTGCACTTAGGGCGAGAAAGCAAAGACACACAATTGATGGACGGAATGCAGAACAAATCAAAACATTCACCCCCAGTCAAGAGATCTAGGTTAAATCCATCATTCTTTTGCTCACCATGCCACCCCAGTTTAGACCTGGCCATATGCAAATCAATCTTGACCCTGTGCCTCATGGGAACAGTCCAGCCTGAACTGCTAAGCCAGGTCCTCCCTGGACCGGAAACAAGCATCCTAGGACCGGTTTCGGGGTCTCACCCTTCTTCAGCCAGGATAGCTTGATTCCAGTGGCACAGTGAGGCCGGGACCCACATCTGGGCATACCCGGCGCACTTAGGGCGAGAAAGCAAAAGACACACAATTAATGGACAGAATGCAGAACAAATCAAAACATTCACCCCCAGTCAAGAGATCTGGGTTAAATCCATCATTCTTTTGTTCACCATGCCACCCCAGTTTAGATCTGGCCATATGCTCATCAGTCTTGACCCTGTGCCTCATGGAAACAGTCCAGCCCGAACTGCTAAGCAAGGTCCTCCCTGGACCGGAAACAAGCATCCTAGGACCGGTTTCGGGGTTTCACCCCTCTGCAGCCAGGTTAGCTTGATTCCAGTGGCACAGTGAGCCCGGGACCCACGTCTGGGCATACCCGCTGCACTTAGGGCGAGAAAGCAAAGACACACAATTGATGGACGGAATGCAGAACAAATCAAAACATTCACCCCCAGTCAAGAGATCTAGGTTAAATCCATCATTCTTTTGCTCACCATGCCACCCCAGTTTAGACCTGGCCATATGCAAATCAATCTTGACCCTGTGCCTCATGGGAACAGTCCAGCCTGAACTGCTAAGCCAGGTCCTCCCTGGACCGGAAACAAGCATCCTAGGACCGGTTTCGGGGTTTCACCCCTCTTCAGCCAGGTTAGCTTGATTCCAGTGGCACAGTGAGGCCGGGACCCACGTCTGGGCATACCCGGTGCACTTAGGGCAAGAAAGCAAAAGACACACAATTAATGGACGGAATGCAGAACAAATCAAAACATTCACCCCCAGTCAAGAGATCTGGGTTAAATCCATCATTTTTTTGTTCACCATGCCACCCCAGTTTAGATCTGGCCATATGCTCATCAGTCATGACCCTGTGCCTCATGGGAACAGTCCAGCCCAAACTGCTAAGCCAGATCCTCCCTGGACCGGAAATAAGCATCCTAGGACCGGTTTCGGGGTTTCATCCCTCTTCAGCCAGGATAGCTTGATTCCAGTGGCACAGTGAGCCCAGGACCCACGTCTGGGCATACCTGTCGCACTTAGGGCGAGAAAGCAAAAGACACAATTGATGGACGGAATGCAGAACAAATCAAAACATTCACCCACAGTCAAGAGATCTGGGTTAAATCCATCATACTTTTGCTCACCATGCCACTCCAGTTTAGACCAGGCCATATGCAAATCAGTCTTGACCCTGTGCCTCATGGGAACAGTCCAGCCCAAACTGCTAAGCCAGGTCATCCCTGGACCGGAAACAAGCATCCTAGGACCGGTTTCGGGGTTTCACCCTTCTTCAGCCAGGATAGCTTGATTCCAGTGGCACAGTGAGCCCGAGACCCACGTCTGGGCATACCCGGCGCACTTACGGCGAGAAAGCAAAAGACATACAATTGATGGACGGAATGGAGAACAAATCAAAACATTCACCCCCAGTCAAGAGACCTGGGTTAAATCCATCATTCTTTTGCTCACCATGCCACCCCAGTTTAGACCCGGCAATATGCAAATCAGTCCTGACCCTGTGCCTCATGGGAACAGTCCAGCCCGAACTGCTAAGCCAGGTCCTTCCTGGACCGGAAACAAGCATCCTAGGACAGGTTTCGGGGTTTCACCCCTCTTCAGCCAGGATAGCTTGATTCCAGTGGCACAGTGAGCCCGGGACCCACGTCTGGGCATACCCGGCGCACTTAGGGCGAGAAAGCAAAAGTCACACAATTGATGGACGGAATGCAGAACAAATCAAAACATTCACCCACAGTCAAGAGATCTGGGTTACATCCATCATTCTTTTGCTCACCATACCACCCCAGTTTAGACCTGGCAATATGGAAATCAGTCTTGACTCTGTGCCTCATGGGAACAGTCCAGCCTGAACTGCTAAGCCAGGTCCTCCCTGGACCGGAAACAAGCATCCTAGGACCAGTTTCGGGGTTTCACCCCTCTTCAGCCAGGTTAGCTTGATTCCAGTGGCACAGTGAGCCCGGGACCCACGTCTGGGCATACCCGGTGCACTTAGGGCGAGAAAGCAAAAGACACACAATTGATGGACAGAATGCAGAACAAATCAAAACATTCACCCCCAGTCAAGAGATCTTGGTTAAATCCATCATTCTTTTGCTAACCATACCACCCCAGTTTAGACCTGGCAATATGGAAATCAGTCTTGACTCTGTGCCTCATGGGAACAGTCCAGCCCGAACCTCTAAGCCAGGTCCTCCCTGGACCGGAAACAAGCATCCTAGGACCGGTTTCGGAGTTTCACCCCTCTTCAGCCAGGATAGCTTGATTCCAGTGGCACAGTGAGCCCGGGACGCACGTCTGGGCATACCCGGCGCACTTAGGGCGAGAAAGGAAAAGACACACAATTGATGGACGGAATGCAGAACAAATCAAAACATTCACCCCCAGTCAAGAGATCTGGGTTAAATCCATCATTCTTTTGCTCACCATGCCACCCCAGTTTAGACCTGGCCATATGCAAATCAGTCTTGACCCTGTGCCTAATGGGAGCAGTCCAGCCCGAACTGCTAAGCAAGGTCCTCCCTGGACCGGAAAGAAGCATCCTAGGACCGGTTTCGGGGTCTCACCCTTCTTCAGCCAGGATAGCTTGATTCCAGTGGCACAGTGAGGCCGGGACCCACGTCTGGGCATACCCGGCACACTTAGGGCGAGAAAGCAAAAGACACACAATTAATGGACGGAATGCAGAACAAATCAAAACATTCACCCCCAGTCAAGAGATCTGGGTTAAATCCATCATTCTCTTGTTCACCATGCCACCCCAGTTTAGATCTGGCCATATGCAAATCAGTCTTGACCCTGTGCCTCATGGGAACAGTCCAGCCCGAACTGCTAAGCCAGGTCCTCCCTGGACCAGAAACAAGCATCCTAGGACCGGTTTCGGGGTCTCACCCTTCTTCAGCCAGGATAGCTTGATTCCAGTGGCACAGTGAGGCCGGGACCCACATCTGGGCATACCCGGCGCACTTAGGGCGAGAAAGCAAAAGACACACAATTAATGGACGGAATGAAGAACAAATCAAAACATTCACCCCCAGTCAAGAGATCTGGGTTAAATCCATCATTCTTTTGTTCACCATGCCACCCCAGTTTAGATCTGGCCATATGCTCATCAGTCTTGACCCTGTGCCTCATGGAAACAGTCCAGCCCGAACTGCTAAGCAAGGTCCTCCCTGGACCGGAAACAAGCATCCTAGGACCGGTTTCGGGGTTTCACCCCTCTGCAGCCAGGTTAGCTTGATTCCAGTGGCACAGTGAGCCCGGGACCCACGTCTGGGCATACCCGCTGCACTTAGGGCGAGAAAGCAAAGACACACAATTGATGGACGGAATGCAGAACAAATCAAAACATTCACCCCCAGTCAAGAGATCTAGGTTAAATCCATCATTCTTTTGCTCACCATGCCACCCCAGTTTAGACCTGGCCATATGCAAATCAATCTTGACCCTGTGCCTCATGGGAACAGTCCAGCCTGAACTGCTAAGCCAGGTCCTCCCTGGACCGGAAACAAGCATCCTAGGACCGGTTTCGGGGTTTCACCCCTCTTCAGCCAGGTTAGCTTGATTCCAGTGGCACAGTGAGGCCGGGACCCACGTCTGGGCATACCCGGTGCACTTAGGGCAAGAAAGCAAAAGACACACAATTAATGGACGGAATGCAGAACAAATCAAAACATTCACCCCCAGTCAAGAGATCTGGGTTAAATCCATCATTTTTTTGTTCACCATGCCACCCCAGTTTAGATCTGGCCATATGCTCATCAGTCATGACCCTGTGCCTCATGGGAACAGTCCAGCCCAAACTGCTAAGCCAGATCCTCCCTGGACCGGAAATAAGCATCCTAGGACCGGTTTCGGGGTTTCATCCCTCTTCAGCCAGGATAGCTTGATTCCAGTGGCACAGTGAGCCCAGGACCCACGTCTGGGCATACCTGTCGCACTTAGGGCGAGAAAGCAAAAGACACAATTGATGGACGGAATGCAGAACAAATCAAAACATTCACCCACAGTCAAGAGATCTGGGTTAAATCCATCATACTTTTGCTCACCATGCCACTCCAGTTTAGACCAGGCCATATGCAAATCAGTCTTGACCCTGTGCCTCATGGGAACAGTCCAGCCCAAACTGCTAAGCCAGGTCATCCCTGGACCGGAAACAAGCATCCTAGGACCGGTTTCGGGGTTTCACCCTTCTTCAGCCAGGATAGCTTGATTCCAGTGGCACAGTGAGCCCGAGACCCACGTCTGGGCATACCCGGCGCACTTACGGCGAGAAAGCAAAAGACATACAATTGATGGACGGAATGGAGAACAAATCAAAACATTCACCCCCAGTCAAGAGACCTGGGTTAAATCCATCATTCTTTTGCTCACCATGCCACCCCAGTTTAGACCCGGCAATATGCAAATCAGTCCTGACCCTGTGCCTCATGGGAACAGTCCAGCCCGAACTGCTAAGCCAGGTCCTTCCTGGACCGGAAACAAGCATCCTAGGACAGGTTTCGGGGTTTCACCCCTCTTCAGCCAGGATAGCTTGATTCCAGTGGCACAGTGAGCCCGGGACCCACGTCTGGGCATACCCGGCGCACTTAGGGCGAGAAAGCAAAAGTCACACAATTGATGGACGGAATGCAGAACAAATCAAAACATTCACCCACAGTCAAGAGATCTGGGTTACATCCATCATTCTTTTGCTCACCATACCACCCCAGTTTAGACCTGGCAATATGGAAATCAGTCTTGACTCTGTGCCTCATGGGAACAGTCCAGCCTGAACTGCTAAGCCAGGTCCTCCCTGGACCGGAAACAAGCATCCTAGGACCAGTTTCGGGGTTTCACCCCTCTTCAGCCAGGTTAGCTTGATTCCAGTGGCACAGTGAGCCCGGGACCCACGTCTGGGCATACCCGGTGCACTTAGGGCGAGAAAGCAAAAGACACACAATTGATGGACAGAATGCAGAACAAATCAAAACATTCACCCCCAGTCAAGAGATCTTGGTTAAATCCATCATTCTTTTGCTAACCATACCACCCCAGTTTAGACCTGGCAATATGGAAATCAGTCTTGACTCTGTGCCTCATGGGAACAGTCCAGCCCGAACCTCTAAGCCAGGTCCTCCCTGGACCGGAAACAAGCATCCTAGGACCGGTTTCGGAGTTTCACCCCTCTTCAGCCAGGATAGCTTGATTCCAGTGGCACAGTGAGCCCGGGACGCACGTCTGGGCATACCCGGCGCACTTAGGGCGAGAAAGGAAAAGACACACAATTGATGGACGGAATGCAGAACAAATCAAAACATTCACCCCCAGTCAAGAGATCTGGGTTAAATCCATCATTCTTTTGCTCACCATGCCACCCCAGTTTAGACCTGGCCATATGCAAATCAGTCTTGACCCTGTGCCTAATGGGAGCAGTCCAGCCCGAACTGCTAAGCAAGGTCCTCCCTGGACCGGAAAGAAGCATCCTAGGACCGGTTTCGGGGTCTCACCCTTCTTCAGCCAGGATAGCTTGATTCCAGTGGCACAGTGAGGCCGGGACCCACGTCTGGGCATACCCGGCACACTTAGGGCGAGAAAGCAAAAGACACACAATTAATGGACGGAATGCAGAACAAATCAAAACATTCACCCCCAGTCAAGAGATCTGGGTTAAATCCATCATTCTCTTGTTCACCATGCCACCCCAGTTTAGATCTGGCCATATGCAAATCAGTCTTGACCCTGTGCCTCATGGGAACAGTCCAGCCCGAACTGCTAAGCCAGGTCCTCCCTGGACCAGAAACAAGCATCCTAGGACCGGTTTCGGGGTCTCACCCTTCTTCAGCCAGGATAGCTTGATTCCAGTGGCACAGTGAGGCCGGGACCCACATCTGGGCATACCCGGCGCACTTAGGGCGAGAAAGCAAAAGACACACAATTAATGGACGGAATGAAGAACAAATCAAAACATTCACCCCCAGTCAAGAGATCTGGGTTAAATCCATCATTCTTTTGTTCACCATGCCACCCCAGTTTAGATCTGGCCATATGCTCATCAGTCTTGACCCTGTGCCTCATGGAAACAGTCCAGCCCGAACTGCTAAGCAAGGTCCTCCCTGGACCGGAAACAAGCATCCTAGGACCGGTTTCGGGGTTTCACCCCTCTGCAGCCAGGTTAGCTTGATTCCAGTGGCACAGTGAGCCCGGGACCCACGTCTGGGCATACCCGCTGCACTTAGGGCGAGAAAGCAAAGACACACAATTGATGGACGGAATGCAGAACAAATCAAAACATTCACCCCCAGTCAAGAGATCTAGGTTAAATCCATCATTCTTTTGCTCACCATGCCACCCCAGTTTAGACCTGGCCATATGCAAATCAATCTTGACCCTGTGCCTCATGGGAACAGTCCAGCCTGAACTGCTAAGCCAGGTCCTCCCTGGACCGGAAACAAGCATCCTAGGACCGGTTTCGGGGTTTCACCCCTCTTCAGCCAGGTTAGCTTGATTCCAGTGGCACAGTGAGGCCGGGACCCACGTCTGGGCATACCCGGTGCACTTAGGGCAAGAAAGCAAAAGACACACAATTAATGGACGGAATGCAGAACAAATCAAAACATTCACCCCCAGTCAAGAGATCTGGGTTAAATCCATCATTCTTTTGTTCACCATGCCACCCCAGTTTAGATCTGGCCATATGCTCATCAGTCATGACCCTGTGCCTCATGGGAACAGTCCAGCCCAAACTGCTAAGCCAGATCCTCCCTGGACCGGAAATAAGCATCCTAGGACCGGTTTCGGGGTTTCATCCCTCTTCAGCAAGGATAGCTTGATTCCAGTGGCACAGTGAGCCCAGGACCCACGTCTGGGCATACCCGTCGCACTTAGGGCGAGAAAGCAAAAGACACAATTGATGGACGGAATGCAGAACAAATCAAAACATTCACCCACAGTCAAGAGATCTGGGTTAAATCCATCATACTTTTGCTCACCATGCCACTCCAGTTTAGACCAGGCCATATGCAAATCAGTCTTGACCCTGTGCCTCATGGGAACAGTCCAGCCCAAACTGCTAAGCCAGGTCATCCCTGGACCGGAAACAAGCATCCTAGGACCGGTTTCGGGGTTTCACCCTTCTTCAGCCAGGATAGCTTGATTCCAGTGGCACAGTGAGCCCGAGACCCACGTCTGGGCATACCCGGCGCACTTACGGCGAGAAAGCAAAAGACATACGATTGATGGACGGAATGGAGAACAAATCAAAACATTCACCCCCAGTCAAGAGACCTGGGTTAAATCCATCATTCTTTTGCTCACCATGCCACCCCAGTTTAGACCCGGCAATATGCAAATCAGTCCTGACCCTGTGCCTCATGGGAACAGTCCGGCCCGAACTGCTAAGCCAGGTCCTCCCTGGACCGGAAACAAGCATCCTAGGACAGGTTTCGGGGTTTCACCCCTCTTCAGCCAGGATAGCTTGATTCCAGTGGCACAGTGAGCCCGGGACCCACGTCTGGGCATACCCGGCGCACTTAGGGCGAGAAAGCAAAAGTCACACAATTGATGGACGGAATGCAGAACAAATCAAAACATTCACCCACAGTCAAGAGATCTGGGTTACATCCATCATTCTTTTGCTCACCATGCCACCCCAGTTTAGATCTGGCCATATGCTCATCAGTCTTGACCCTGTGCCTCATGGAAACAGTCCAGCCCGAACTGCTAAGCAAGGTCCTCCCTGGACCGGAAACAAGCATCCTAGGACCGGTTTCGGGGTTTCACCCCTCTGCAGCCAGGTTAGCTTGATTCCAGTGGCACAGTGAGCCCGGGACCCGCGTCTGGGCATACCCGCTGCACTTAGGGCGAGAAAGCAAAGACACACAATTGATGGACGGAATGCAGAACAAATCAAAACATTCACCCCCAGTCAAGAGATCTAGGTTAAATCCATCATTCTTTTGCTCACCATGCCACCCCAGTTTAGACCTGGCCATATGCATATCAATCTTGACCCTGTGCCTCATGGGAACAGTCCAGCCTGAACTGCTAAGCCAGGTCCTCCCTGGACCGGAAACAAGCATCCTAGGACCGGTTTCGGGGTTTCACCCCTCTTCAGCAAGGTTAGCTTGATTCCAGTGGCACAGTGAGGCCGGGACCCACGTCTGGGCATACCCGGTGCACTTAGGGCAAGAAAGCAAAAGACACACAATTAATGGACGGAATGCAGAACAAATCAAAACATTCACCCCCAGTCAAGAGATCTGGGTTAAATCCATCATTCTTTTGTTCACCATGCCACCCCAGTTTAGATCTGGCCATATGCTCATCAGTCATGACCCTGTGCCTCATGGGAACAGTCCAGCCCAAACTGCTAAGCCAGATCCTCCCTGGACCGGAAATAAGCATCCTAGGACCGGTTTCGGGGTTTCATCCTTCTTCAGCCAGGATAGCTTGATTCCAGTGGCACAGTGAGCCCAGGACCCACGTCTGGGCATACCCGTCGCACTTAGGGCGAGAAAGCAAAAGACACAATTGATGGACGGAATGCAGAACAAATCAAAACATTCACCCACAGTCAAGAGATCTGGGTTAAATCCATCATACTTTTGCTCACCATGCCACTCCAGTTTAGACCAGGCCATATGCAAATCAGTCTTGACCCTGTGCCTCATGGGAACAGTCCAGCCCAAACTGCTAAGCCAGGTCATCCCTGGACCGGAAACAAGCATCCTAGGACCGGTTTCGGGGTTTCACCCTTCTTCAGCCAGGATAGCTTGATTCCAGTGGCACAGTGAGCCCGAGACCTACGTCTGGGCATACCCGGCGCACTTACGGCGAGAAAGCAAAAGACATACAATTGATGGACGGAATGGAGAACAAATCAAAACATTCACCCCCAGTCAAGAGACCTGGGTTAAATCCATCATTCTTTTGCTCACCATGCCACCCCAGTTTAGACCCGGCAATATGCAAATCAGTCCTGACCCTGTGCCTCATGGGAACAGTCCAGCCCGAACTGCTAAGCCAGGTCCTCCCTGGACCGGAAACAAGCATCCTAGGACAGGTTTCGGGGTTTCACCCCTCTTCAGCCAGGATAGCTTGAATCCAGTGGCACAGTGAGCCCGGGACCCACGTCTGGGCATACCCGGCGCACTTAGGGCGAGAAAGCAAAAGTCACACAATTGATGGACGGAATGCAGAACAAATCAAAACATTCACCCACAGTCAAGAGATCTGGGTTACATCCATCATTCTTTTGCTCACCATGCCACCCCAGTTTAGACCTGGCCATATGCCAATCAGTCTTGACCCTGTGCCTCATGGGAACAGTCCAGCCCAAACTGCTAAGCAAGGCCCTCCCTGGACCGGAAACCAGCATCCTAGTACCAGTTTCGGGGTTTCACCCTTCTTCAGCCAGGATAGCTTGATTACAGTGGCACAGTGAGCCCGGGACCCACGTCTGGGCATACCAGGCGCACTTAGGGCGAGAAAGCAAAAGACACACAATTTATGGACGGAATGCAGACCAAATCAAAACATTCACCCCCAGCCAACAGATATGGGTTAAATCCATCATTCTTTTGCTCACCATGCCACCCCAGTTTAGACCTGGCAATATGCAAATCAGTCTTGACCCTGTGCCTCATGGGAACAGTCCGGCCCGAACTGCTAAGCCAGGTCCTCCCTGGACTGGAAACAAGCATCCTAGGACCGGTTTCGGGGTTTCACCCCTCTTCAGCCAGGATAGCTTGATTCCAGTGGCACAGTGAGCCCGGGACCCACGTCTGGGCATACCCGGCGCACTTAGGGCGCGAAAAAAAAAGACACACAATTGATGGACGGAATGCAGAACAAATCAAAACATTCACCCCCAGTCAAGAGATCTTGGTTAAATCCATCATTCTTTTGCTCACCATGCCACCCCAGTTTAGATCTGGCCATTTGCAAATCAGTCTTGACCCTGTGCCTCATGGGGACAGTCCAGCCTGAACTGCTAAGCCAGGTCCTCCCTGGACCGGAAACAAGCATCCTAGGACCAGTTTCGGGGTTTCACCCCTCTTCAGCCAGGTTAGCTTGATTCCAGTGGCACAGTGAGCCCGGGACCCACGTCTGGGCATACCCGGTGCACTTAGGGCGAGAAAGCAAAAGACACACAATTGATGGACAGAATGCAGAACAAATCAAAACATTCACCCCCAGTCAAGAGATCTTGGTTAAATCCATCATTCTTTTGCTAACCATACCACCCCAGTTTAGACCTGGCAATATGGAAATCAGTCTTGACTCTGTGCCTCATGGGAACAGTCCAGCCCGAACCTCTAAGCCAGGTCCTCCCTGGACCGGAAACAAGCATCCTAGGACCGGTTTCGGAGTTTCACCCCTCTTCAGCCAGGATAGCTTGATTCCAGTGGCACAGTGAGCCCGGGACGCACGTCTGGGCATACCCGGCGCACTTAGGGCGAGAAAGGAAAAGACACACAATTGATGGACGGAATGCAGAACAAATCAAAACATTCACCCCCAGTCAAGAGATCTGGGTTAAATCCATCATTCTTTTGCTCACCATGCCACCCCAGTTTAGACCTGGCCATTTGCAAATCAGTCTTGACCCTGTGCCTAAGGGGAGCAGTCCAGCCCGAACTGCTAAGCAAGGTCCTCCCTGGACCGGAAAGAAGCATCCTAGGACCGGTTTCGGGGTCTCACCCTTCTTCAGCCAGGATAGCTTGATTCCAGTGGCACAGTGAGGTCGGGACCCACGTCTGGGCATACCCGGCGCACTTAGGGCGAGAAAGCAAAAGACACACAATTAATGGACGGAATGCAGAACAAATCAAAACATTCACCCCCAGTCAAGAGATCTGGGTTAAATCCATCATTCTCTTGTTCACCATGCCACCCCAGTTTAGATCTGGCCATATGCAAATCAGTCTTGACCCTGTGCCTCATGGGAACAGTCCAGCCCTAACTGCTAAGCCAGGTCCTCCCTGGACCAGAAACAAGCATCCTAGGACCGGTTTCGGGGTCTCACCCTTCTTCAGCCAGGATAGCTTGATTCCAGTGGCACAGTAAGGCCGGGACCCACATCTGGGCATACCCGGCGCACTTAGGGCGAGAAAGCAAAAGACACACAATTAATGGACGGAATGCAGAACAAATCAAAACATTCACCCCCAGTCAAGAGATCTGGGTTAAATCCATCATTCTTTTGTTCACCATGCCACCCCAGTTTAGATCTGGCCATATGCTCATCAGTCTTGACCCTGTGCCTCATGGAAACAGTCCAGCCCAAACTGCTAAGCAAGGTCCTCCCTGGACCGGAAACAAGCATCCTAGGACCGGTTTCGGGGTTTCACCTCTCTGCAGCCAGGTTAGCTTGATTCCAGTGGCACAGTGAGCCCGGGACCCACGTCTGGGCATACCCGCTGCACTTAGGGCGAGAAAGCAAAGACACACAATTGATGGACGGAATGCAGAACAAATCAAAACATTCACCCCCAGTCAAGAGATCTAGGTTAAATCCATCATTCTTTTGCTCACCATGCCACCCCAGTTTAGACCTGGCCATATGCAAATCAATCTTGACCCTGTGCCTCATGGGAACAGTCCAGCCTGAACTGCTAAGCCAGGTCCTCCCTGGACCGGAAACAAGCATCCTAGGACCGGTTTCGGGGTCTCACCCTTCTTCAGCCAGGATAGCTTGATTCCAGTGGCACAGTGAGGCCGGGACCCACATCTGGGCATACCCGGCGCACTTAGGGCGAGAAAGCAAAAGACACACAATTAATGGACAGAATGCAGAACAAATCAAAACATTCACCCCCAGTCAAGAGATCTGGGTTAAATCCATCATTCTTTTGTTCACCATGCCACCCCAGTTTAGATCTGGCCATATGCTCATCAGTCTTGACCTTGTGCCTCATGGAAACAGTCCAGCCCGAACTGCTAAGCAAGGTCCTCCCTGGACCGGAAACAAGCATCCTAGGACCGGTTTCGGGGTTTCAGCCCTCTGCAGCCAGGTTAGCTTGATTCCAGTGGCACAGTGAGCCCGGGACCCACGTCTGGGCATACCCGCTGCACTTAGGGCGAGAAAGCAAAGACACACAATTGATGGACGGAATGCAGAACAAATCAAAACATTCACCCCCAGTCAAGAGATCTAGGTTAAATCCATCATTCTTTTGCTCACCATGCCACCCCAGTTTAGACCTGGCCATATGCAAATCAATCTTGACCCTGTGCCTCATGGGAACAGTCCAGCCTGAACTGCTAAGCCAGGTCCTCCCTGGACCGGAAACAAGCATCCTAGGACCGGTTTCGGGGTTTCACCCCTCTTCAGCCAGGTTAGCTTGATTGCAGTGGCACAGTGAGGCCGGGACCCACGTCTGGGCATACCCGGTGCACTTAGGGCAAGAAAGCAAAAGACACACAATTAATGGACGGAATGCAGAACAAATCAAAACATTCACCCCCAGTCAAGAGATCTGGGTTAAATCCATCATTCTTTTGTTCACCATGCCACCCCAGTTTAGATCTGGCCATATGCTCATCAGTCATGACCCTGTGCCTCATGGGAACAGTCCAGCCCAAACTGCTAAGCCAGATCCTCCCTGGACCGGAAATAAGCATCCTAGGACCGGTTTCGGGGTTTCATCCCTCTTCAGCCAGGATAGCTTGATTCCAGTGGCACAGTGAGCCCAGGACCCACGTCTGGGCATACCCGTCGCACTTAGGGCGAGAAAGCAAAAGTCACACAATTGATGGACGGAATGCAGAACAAATCAAAACATTCACCCACAGTCAAGAGATCTGGGTTACATCCATCATTCTTTTGCTCACCATACCACCCCAGTTTAGACCTGGCAATATGGAAATCAGTCTTGACTCTGTGCCTCATGGGAACAGTCCAGCCTGAACTGCTAAGCCAGGTCCTCCCTGGACCGGAAACAAGCATCCTAGGACCAGTTTCGGGGTTTCACCCCTCTTCAGCCAGGTTAGCTTGATTCCTTTGGCACAGTGAGCCCGGGACCCACGTCTGGGCATACCCGGTGCACTTAGGGCGAGAAAGCAAAAGACACACAATTGATGGACAGAATGCAGAACAAATCAAAACATTCACCCCCAATCAAGAGATCTTGGTTAAATCCATCATTCTTTTGCTAACCATACCACCCCAGTTTAGACCTGGCAATATGGAAATCAGTCTTGACTCTGTGCCTCATGGGAACAGTCCAGCCCGAACCTCTAAGCCAGGTCCTCCCTGGACCGGAAACAAGCATCCTAGGACCGGTTTCGGAGTTTCACCCCTCTTCAGCCAGGATAGCTTGATTCCAGTGGCACAGTGAGCCCGGGACGCACGTCTGGGCATACCCGGCGCACTTAGGGCGAGAAAGGAAAAGACACACAATTGATGGACGGAATGCAGAACAAATCAAAACATTCACCCCCAGTCAAGAGATCTGGGTTAAATCCATCATTCTTTTGCTCACCATGCCACCCCAGTTTAGACCTGGCCATATGCAAATCAGTCTTGACCCTGTGCCTAATGGGAGCAGTCCAGCCCGAACTGCTAAGCAAGGTCCTCCCTGGACCGGAAAGAAGCATCCTAGGACCGGTTTCGGGGTCTCACCCTTCTTCAGCCAGGATAGCTTGATTCCAGTGGCACAGTGAGGCCGGGACCCACGTCTGGGCATACCCGGCGCACTTAGGGCGAGAAAGCAAAAGTCACACAATTAATGGACGGAATGCAGAACAAATCAAAACATTCACCCCCAGTCAAGAGATCTGGGTTAAATCCATCATTCTCTTGTTCACCATGCCACCCCAGTTTAGATCTGGCCATATGCAAATCAGTCTTGACCCTGTACCTCATGGGAACATTCACCCACAGTCAAGAGATCTGGGTTACATCCATCATTCTTTTGCTCACCATGCCACCCCAGTTTAGATCTGGCCATATGCTCATCAGTCTTGACCCTGTGCCTCATGGAAACAGTCCAGCCCGAACTGCTAAGCAAGGTCCTCCCTGGACCGGAAACAAGCATCCTAGGACCGGTTTCGGGGTTTCACCCCTCTGCAGCCAGGTTAGCTTGATTCCAGTGGCACAGTGAGCCCGGGACCCACGTCTGGGCATACCCGCTGCACTTAGGGCGAGAAAGCAAAGACACACAATTGATGGACGGAATGCAGAACAAATCAAAACATTCACCCCCAGTCAAGAGATCTAGGTTAAATCCATCATTCTTTTGCTCACCATGCCACCCCAGTTTAGACCTGGCCATATGCATATCAATCTTGACCCTGTGCCTCATGGGAACAGTCCAGCCTGAACTGCTAAGCCAGGTCCTCCCTGGACCGGAAACAAGCATCCTAGGACCGGTTTCGGGGTTTCACCCCTCTTCAGCAAGGTTAGCTTGATTCCAGTGGCACAGTGAGGCCGGGACCCACGTCTGGGCATACCCGGTGCACTTAGGGCAAGAAAGCAAAAGACACACAATTAATGGACGGAATGCAGAACAAATCAAAACATTCACCCCCAGTCAAGAGATCTGGGTTAAATCCATCATTCTTTTGTTCACCATGCCACCCCAGTTTAGATCTGGCCATATGCTCATCAGTCATGACCCTGTGCCTCATGGGAACAGTCCAGCCCAAACTGCTAAGCCAGATCCTCCCTGGACCGGAAATAAGCATCCTAGGACCGGTTTCGGGGTTTCATCCTTCTTCAGCCAGGATAGCTTGATTCCAGTGGCACAGTGAGCCCAGGACCCACGTCTGGGCATACCCGTCGCACTTAGGGCGAGAAAGCAAAAGACACAATTGATGGACGGAATGCAGAACAAATCAAAACATTCACCCACAGTCAAGAGATCTGGGTTAAATCCATCATACTTTTGCTCACCATGCCACTCCAGTTTAGACCAGGCCATATGCAAATCAGTCTTGACCCTGTGCCTCATGGGAACAGTCCAGCCCAAACTGCTAAGCCAGGTCATCCCTGGACCGGAAACAAGCATCCTAGGACCGGTTTCGGGGTTTCACCCTTCTTCAGCCAGGATAGCTTGATTCCAGTGGCACAGTGAGCCCGAGACCCACGTCTGGGCATACCCGGCGCACTTACGGCGAGAAAGCAAAAGACATACAATTGATGGACGGAATGGAGAACAAATCAAAACATTCACCCCCAGTCAAGAGACCTGGGTTAAATCCATCATTCTTTTGCTCACCATGCCACCCCAGTTTAGACCCGGCAATATGCAAATCAGTCCTGACCCTGTGCCTCATGGGAACAGTCCAGCCCGAACTGCTAAGCCAGGTCCTCCCTGGACCAGAAACAAGCATCCTAGGACAGGTTTCGGGGTCTCACCCTTCTTCAGCCAGGATAGCTTGATTCCAGTGGCACAGTAAGGCCGGGACCCACATCTGGGCATACCCGGCGCACTTAGGGCGAGAAAGCAAAAGACACACAATTAATGGACGGAATGCAGAACAAATCAAAACATTCACCCCCAGTCAAGAGATCTGGGTTAAATCCATCATTCTTTTGTTCACCATGCCACCCCAGTTTAGATCTGGCCATATGCTCATCAGTCTTGACCCTGTGCCTCATGGAAACAGTCCAGCCCAAACTGCTAAGCAAGGTCCTCCCTGGACCGGAAACAAGCATCCTAGGACCGGTTTCGGGGTTTCACCTCTCTGCAGCCAGGTTAGCTTGATTCCAGTGGCACAGTGAGCCCGGGACCCACGTCTGGGCATACCCGCTGCACTTAGGGCGAGAAAGCAAAGACACACAATTGATGGACGGAATGCAGAACAAATCAAAACATTCACCCCCAGTCAAGAGATCTAGGTTAAATCCATCATTCTTTTGCTCACCATGCCACCCCAGTTTAGACCTGGCCATATGCAAATCAATCTTGACCCTGTGCCTCATGGGAACAGTCCAGCCTGAACTGCTAAGCCAGGTCCTCCCTGGACCGGAAACAAGCATCCTAGGACCGGTTTCGGGGTCTCACCCTTCTTCAGCCAGGATAGCTTGATTCCAGTGGCACAGTGAGGCCGGGACCCACATCTGGGCATACCCGGCGCACTTAGGGCGAGAAAGCAAAAGACACACAATTAATGGACAGAATGCAGAACAAATCAAAACATTCACCCCCAGTCAAGAGATCTGGGTTAAATCCATCATTCTTTTGTTCACCATGCCACCCCAGTTTAGACCTGGCCATATGCAAATCAATCTTGACCCTGTGCCTCATGGGAACAGTCCAGCCTGAACTGCTAAGCCAGGTCCTCCCTGGACCGGAAACAAGCATCCTAGGACCGGTTTCGGGGTCTCACCCTTCTTCAGCCAGGATAGCTTGATTCCAGTGGCACAGTGAGGCCGGGACCCACATCTGGGCATACCCGGCGCACTTAGGGCGAGAAAGCAAAAGACACACAATTAATGGACAGAATGCAGAACAAATCAAAACATTCACCCCCAGTCAAGAGATCTGGGTTAAATCCATCATTCTTTTGTTCACCATGCCACCCCAGTTTAGATCTGGCCATATGCTCATCAGTCTTGACCTTGTGCCTCATGGAAACAGTCCAGCCCGAACTGCTAAGCAAGGTCCTCCCTGGACCGGAAACAAGCATCCTAGGACCGGTTTCGGGGTTTCAGCCCTCTGCAGCCAGGTTAGCTTGATTCCAGTGGCACAGTGAGCCCGGGACCCACGTCTGGGCATACCCGCTGCACTTAGGGCGAGAAAGCAAAGACACACAATTGATGGACGGAATGCAGAACAAATCAAAACATTCACCCCCAGTCAAGAGATCTAGGTTAAATCCATCATTCTTTTGCTCACCATGCCACCCCAGTTTAGACCTGGCCATATGCAAATCAATCTTGACCCTGTGCCTCATGGGAACAGTCCAGCCTGAACTGCTAAGCCAGGTCCTCCCTGGACCGGAAACAAGCATCCTAGGACCGGTTTCGGGGTTTCACCCCTCTTCAGCCAGGTTAGCTTGATTGCAGTGGCACAGTGAGGCCGGGACCCACGTCTGGGCATACCCGGTGCACTTAGGGCAAGAAAGCAAAAGACACACAATTAATGGACGGAATGCAGAACAAATCAAAACATTCACCCCCAGTCAAGAGATCTGGGTTAAATCCATCATTCTTTTGTTCACCATGCCACCCCAGTTTAGATCTGGCCATATGCTCATCAGTCATGACCCTGTGCCTCATGGGAACAGTCCAGCCCAAACTGCTAAGCCAGATCCTCCCTGGACCGGAAATAAGCATCCTAGGACCGGTTTCGGGGTTTCATCCCTCTTCAGCCAGGATAGCTTGATTCCAGTGGCACAGTGAGCCCAGGACCCACGTCTGGGCATACCCGTCGCACTTAGGGCGAGAAAGCAAAAGTCACACAATTGATGGACGGAATGCAGAACAAATCAAAACATTCACCCACAGTCAAGAGATCTGGGTTACATCCATCATTCTTTTGCTCACCATACCACCCCAGTTTAGACCTGGCAATATGGAAATCAGTCTTGACTCTGTGCCTCATGGGAACAGTCCAGCCTGAACTGCTAAGCCAGGTCCTCCCTGGACCGGAAACAAGCATCCTAGGACCAGTTTCGGGGTTTCACCCCTCTTCAGCCAGGTTAGCTTGATTCCTTTGGCACAGTGAGCCCGGGACCCACGTCTGGGCATTCCCGGTGCACTTAGGGCGAGAAAGCAAAAGACACACAATTGATGGACAGAATGCAGAACAAATCAAAACATTCACCCCCAATCAAGAGATCTTGGTTAAATCCATCATTCTTTTGCTAACCATACCACCCCAGTTTAGACCTGGCAATATGGAAATCAGTCTTGACTCTGTGCCTCATGGGAACAGTCCAGCCCGAACCTCTAAGCCAGGTCCTCCCTGGACCGGAAACAAGCATCCTAGGACCGGTTTCGGAGTTTCACCCCTCTTCAGCCAGGATAGCTTGATTCCAGTGGCACAGTGAGCCCGGGACGCACGTCTGGGCATACCCGGCGCACTTAGGGCGAGAAAGGAAAAGACACACAATTGATGGACGGAATGCAGAACAAATCAAAACATTCACCCCCAGTCAAGAGATCTGGGTTAAATCCATCATTCTTTTGCTCACCATGCCACCCCAGTTTAGACCTGGCCATATGCAAATCAGTCTTGACCCTGTGCCTAATGGGAGCAGTCCAGCCCGAACTGCTAAGCAAGGTCCTCCCTGGACCGGAAAGAAGCATCCTAGGACCGGTTTTGGGGTCTCACCCTTCTTCAGCCAGGATAGCTTGATTCCAGTGGCACAGTGAGGCCGGGACCCACGTCTGGGCATACCCGGCGCACTTAGGGCGAGAAAGCAAAAGTCACACAATTAATGGACGGAATGCAGAACAAATCAAAACATTCACCCCCAGTCAAGAGATCTGGGTTAAATCCATCATTCTCTTGTTCACCATGCCACCCCAGTTTAGATCTGGCCATATGCAAATCAGTCTTGACCCTGTACCTCATGGGAACAGTCCAGCCCGAACTGCTAAGCCAGGTCCTCCCTGGACCAGAAACAAGCATCCTAGGACCGGTTTCAGGGTCTCACCCTTCTTCAGCCAGGATAGCTTGATTCCAGTGGCACAGTGAGGCCGGGACCCACATCTGGGCATACCCGGCGCACTTAGGGCGAGAAAGCAAAAGACACACAATTAATGGACGGAATGCAGAACAAATCAAAACATTCACCCCCAGTCAAGAGATCTGGGTTAAATCCATCATTCTTTTGTTCACCATGCCACCCCAGTTTAGATCTGGCCATATGCTCATCAGTCTTGACCCTGTGCCTCATGGAAACAGTCCAGCCCGAACTGCTAAGCAAGGTCCTCCCTGGACCGGAAACAAGCATCCTAGGACCGGTTTCGGGGTTTCACCCCTCTGCAGCCAGGTTAGCTTGATTCCAGTGGCACAGTGAGCCCGGGACCCACGTCTGGGCATACCCGCTGCACTTAGGGCGAGAAAGCAAAGACACACAATTGATGGACGGAATGCAGAACAAATCAAAACATTCACCCCCAGTCAAGAGATCTAGGTTAAATCCATCATTCTTTTGCTCACCATGCCACCCCAGTTTAGACCTGGCCATATGCAAATCAATCTTGACCCTGTGCCTCATGGGAACAGTCCAGCCTGAACTGCTAAGCCAGGTCCTCCCTGGACCGGAAACAAGCATCCTAGGACCGGTTTCGGGGTTTCACCCCTCTTCAGCCAGGTTAGCTTGATTCCAGTGGCACAGTGAGGCCGGGACCCACGTCTGGGCATACCCGGTGCACTTAGGGCAAGAAAGCAAAAGACACACAATTAATGGACGGAATGCAGAACAAATCAAAACATTCACCCCCAGTCAAGAGATCTGGGTTAAATCCATCATTCTTTTGTTCACCATGCCACCCCAGTTTAGATCTGGCCATATGCTCATCAGTCATGACCCTGTGCCTCATGGGAACAGTCCAGCCCAAACTGCTAAGCCAGATCCTCCCTGGACCGGAAATAAGCATCCTAGGACCGGTTTCGGGGTTTCATCCCTCTTCAGCAAGGATAGCTTGATTCCTTTTTTTTTTTTTTTTTTTTTAAATATTTTTATTGATAAATTTTTTCCCCACATTTTATTTCCCCCCCCCTCCCCCATTACATGGACAAGGCACAATAAGTTTCATAAGGCAGCCACATACTCAACTACATATTCAAAAGAAAAATGGAAAGTGAAATATTACAATATACAGATCCTATCATAATATATACGGATACAAATAATATATGTTAACATTCCATAATACATACATTCCTCAAAATACCTTATTCAGTTCCAGCCTTCCATTGAATCAAAGGACCCCAGATTTGTATACCCAGCTTTTTACCCTTTCTCCCTTTCCTAGAGTAAATAGCTGTTTCCAATTTTTGTATTGACAAAGTTTTTCCTAGCCATTGATGATACGTAGGAGGATTTGGATCTAACCAAGTTGAGGCCACAAGCAGTCTAAAAATCGACATTGCTACAAACAGAAAATATTTACAATTAATTTGTCCGTTGGGGGATATTCCCAACAAAATAGTTGCTGAGTCCAACTCTATTGTTGTGTCTAAGGCATTCCGGAAAAAATTCCCGATATCTTGTTTTATCTTATCTAAGTGTGGACAAGTAGAGAAAATATGTAACAAATTGGCCTCCATACTGCCACATCTAAAACACGAGATGCCCGACACAGCCCCCCATTGAGCAATTTTCCATGGCGTATAATACAGGTGATACAGACTCTTGTAGTGCTGGGCCTGAAGAGACGCTGAGCATAGTAATTTACATCCCATCTCAAGTGATTCAGAGAAAATATCTCTTTCTCTAGCTATATCTAAATCTGAGGACCATTTAATTATCCATTTGTCAAGATCATCCTTTTTTAACTTTGTCATTTCTAAATAAAATCTTTTTATAGTACAGTCATTACCTTTTTGTATGAGATCCATCATTATACTCCTCCCAAAGCCTAGAGCTCCCCCTTTTTTATTTAATATACAACTCCTTATTTGAAGGTATTTAAAGAAATGATTTGTGTTTAACATATACTTGTTTTTCAAATCTATAAATTGTAAGATGCCATTATCATCCCACATATCACCAATCATTCTTATACCTTGACTCTCCCATTCCTCATATACCATTCCTGAGAACACAGCCCTAGGTAATGAGGGATTATTTTTGAGTCTAGTATATACACTATATTTCCCTATTCCAACTTTTTTGGAAAATCCTTTCCATATACTGTAGGCCGCCATAATTATCTTGAAACGTGTTCTTTTAAAGTAACTTCCATCAGTAAATCTTAAAAAAATATTTTCAGCATTTGTACCCAGAGCTAAACCATATATAGCCAGCGAGCCTGTCTTATCCCATCCATCCATCTCAGCCCCCCCAATTAATCCAGCCATTCCTTGTATTGCTGCAGCCCAATAATATACCTTTAGATCCGGCAGTGACCACCCCCCTCTCTCCCTGGGAAGGGACATATACCTCAATGCCCTCCGGGTTTCACCTCTAGCCCAAATAAAATGATTTACCATACTTTCGCAAATTTTAAACCACTTATTTTCAATTAGAAGAGGGATTGCCCTAAAAAGATACAACAGTTTGGGTAAGATCAGCATTTTAATAATATTAACTCGCCCAACTAATGATAAATGTAAGTTCTCATAACGATCCAAATCTTTTCTTGCCTTTTCGATTACTGGGGCAATATTATTATCCACCAAACTATCTAAATTAGACATAATATTAATTCCGAGGTATTTCCCTGCCGGCACTACTCTTCTATCTTCACAAGGTGTAAAAGAGTTTTTAATAATCTGGGTTTTAGACGCGTTCAATGAGTACCCTGAGACTTGTTCAAATCTTAAGGCCTCGGCCTCTACAAATGTAGTTGCTTCCGTTGGGCAAGGTGTTATCACCGCAACGTCGTCAGCATAGGCTAATATCTTGCATGGCCCAAGAACTGTATTGACTGGGGTGATCTCTGGTGCTAATTCTATCTTCCATATTAAGGGATCCATATAGATGGCAAATAGCAAGGGAGAGAAAGGACATCCCTGGCGAGTTCCTCTCTTGATTTTAAATTGACCAGTCATACCCCCGTTTATCCTTAATGCTGCACCTGGATCCATATATAGAGTCTGAATTGCTTTCAAATAGCCTCCTCTAATCCCAACTCTAGCTAGGGTCTGCCACAAATACTGCCAGGTGACCCGATCAAATGCTTTTTCCGCATCCAAAAGCATAACTGCCATCGGGTCTCCTGCTACTTCCGCCACATCAAATAAAGTTATAACTTTTCTAATATGGTGAGTTGTCCCTCTACCAGGAATAAACCCATGTTGGTTATCACTAACCAGGTTACTTATAATTCTTGCAAATCTTGCAGCCAGTGCCTTTGAATACATTTTGGTGTCATTATTCATCAATGTTATTGGGCGGTACGACCCTGGTTTATTCGGGGGCTTTTCTTTTTTTAAAATTAATACTATATCTGCCCCGCTCCAGGATTTGGGAATGGAAACCCCACTTTGTGCAGCTTGAAACATTTGAGTTAAATTATTACCTAAACATCCCCAGAAAGTTTTATAAAACTCGATCGGTAGCTGATCAGGTCCAGCAGCCTTCCCCGAGGGTAGAGCAGTCATTGCTTCTTTAATCTCAGTTTCATCCAATACGGTCTCTAATTCTTCTGCATCTTCAGGGGATATAGTTTTTACCTCAATGTTCTGGAGATATTCATTTATTCTATCGATACTACTGGGATCTTTCTCATCATATAAAGATTGGTAAAACTTCCTAAAGACCTCCCGAATTTCTTCTGGATCTGAATGTAGTTGTCCCTTTTCATCCTTTATTTCCTTAATCGTCCCTGCCGCCGCTATCTGTCTGGTTCGTATAGCAAGGACTCGCCCTATTTTCTCACTGAACTCGTAACATCTCTCCCTTCTGATTGTATATTGCTTTGCGGCTCTATTAGCAAGTTCTTCCTCTGCCTCACTTTTCACCTTCAGTAATTCTATTACGAATTGTTCAGTCGGCTCTCCCCTTATTACACAGTTATTAAGTTGTTCTTCTGCCTCCAGTACTTTTCCCTCTATCTCCTTATATCGCAGTCTTTCTGTTTTCCTCTTGAAGGCGCTATAACTGCACGTTTCACCGCGTGCTCCTGCCTTAAAGGCATCCCATACTATGCCAACTGCAGCAGTTCCTCTATTATATTCAAAGAATTCAGTAATCCATTTAGACATATGTTTTATATAGTCATCATCTAAAAGCAATCCCCTTTCGAATGTCCACTCCCTTCTTATTGTTGTTCCCCCACTCTGCTTTATCGTTAGGATTAGGGGATTGTGGTCACTAAGTATCCGAGGAAGTCTATCAATTTCCACTATACTAATTAAATCATTGGAAACCAGGAAGTAATCCAGCCTAACGCATATCTGATGCGGTGCTGAATAATATGTATAACCGAGTTGTTTCGATCTGATTGACCCCCAGACATCTCGCAGTGTATTATTTTCTAAAAGATCAGTAAGGGCCTTGTAGACCTTTTTTTTCCTCCCCTTATACTGTCTCATTGAGCCTGATCCTAGACCCTCCGCTCCGTCAATATTTAAGTCTCCACCTATAATAACTCGAGGGGCCCAGTCTGCCAACTCAGAATCCAAAAATTGCAGAATTTCTGGATCGTCCTGTGTAGAACCATATGCTGCAACTAATGTTGTCCACACCCCCCCTAATAGTACCTCAGCCATCTCCCATCTCCCCCAATTATCTCTTAACTTTCTCCTTGTTACTACATTTTTATCCCTCGATAGAATCGCAACCCCTCTCTGTTTAACTCCTTGTTTAGAAGCAACTATTAATTGAAACCCCAGCTGATTAAGATATATCTCATGGGTACTCATTACATGTGTCTCCTGAAGAAACACAAAATCTACGTTCATTTGCCGTAGCCGTATTCCTATCTTCTGCCTTTTCGTTACATCATTTAGGCCGCATACATTCCATGTCACTAATCTAATAGACATTTTTCATTTTTCATTTTTTTTTTTTCCCCAGCCAGTTCTCTTCAGACCCTATCTGCTTGCTTTTATTTAATGTTCTAGAAACGATATACAATACTAGGCCTAGCACACTGCATAAATAGACTTCCCTGTTAATTTCAATATTGTCTTCCACATCTTCAGTGTCACTACCCATATCATACAGTTGATACAAATTACTTTTGTCAAATCCTCTTAAGTGTCTTGTACCTTTGTGCCCTGTCCATTTCCCTGCCCATCCCCAACCCCACCCCAGACTGCCCACCCTCAGAGTCCCACCCCCCCTACAGGCAAATAGGTCCAGCGGACCTATGTCTGGCCGACTTTTGCCTCCTGGATGTCAAACCCGTAAACCCCCCTAACTTTCCCTTCATCTTACTGTGCTCAGTGTATGTCCAACAAATACCACCCCTATTCGTGCTTAACCTCTACCCCAATTCTTCTTATATTAATACCAATCTTTACTTATTGAAGCAGAAAAAGCTACAACTCAAGAAAACCATCCGATAAAGAGGAGTAAAACATCAAATAAATTTTTCATAGACCTTGAGCAAACAGTTTCCTCTAATTTTTTAAATAAGTCCTCATATGTAGCTTTCGTCCCCAAAAATTACTTTACACAGTCTCTATTTTCCATATTATATTTATCTTCGTTTCTTTTGGGGAATATCCCTAAGAGCTAATGCATGATCATTATTCTCAACATTCTCCTTGTGCCTTGTTTTCCGTTGGTCTTGCAGAAAGTTAAGATATTCTTGTGCAAGTATCTCAGAGTAGAAAATTTTAAAGTTCCCATTTACTCCAATCTTCAAACGAGCGGGATACAGAAGGTAAGCCTCACAACCTATGTTTTGAAATGGGGTAATGAGCTGCCTCATCCTCCACCTTCTTTCCACAGTGGTGTGGCAAAAGTCAGGACGTGCAAAGAACTCTACGCCGTTGTATTTGCATTTAGCTTGGGGCTTTGCTTTGTTAATTATCTCTTCTCGCAGAAGAAAATTCCCCACGTATAGAAGTATTGCGCGAGGCTTACTCTGCGCTGCTTTCTGGATCAGAGGAAAACGATGCGCCCTTTGTATTTCATGGTCAAGATCCCATGTAGACAACTCTGGGAGGGCACCCTTTAATAAGTCAACAACATACCCCCGAACATCACTTCCTTCTTTCCCTTCCTGTATTCCAATCAGGCGAACATTGTTGCGTCTTTGTCTGTTCTCAAATTCCTCGAGTTTCCATAGCATGTCGCCCGTAGTCTTATCTTGTTCTTTTCTGTCATCCTTCACTTTGACCATATCATCTTCTAATTTCCCGGTTCTAGTCTCTACTTCAGAGACTCTCTCAGCCATCTCCTCATACAACCTGCTAACCTTACGCAAGGAGGATTGTATTTTCCTATTCGCCTGTTTAGCCCTGCGCTTTGCTTTTTGGCTCTCAATGCGAGCCTCACTCTGCATTTGTTTTAATGTTGTAAATAAGACTTCAAAATTATACATACCACCATCCGCTCCACGGTCCGCAGAGTCCAGAGTTTCACCATTTACAAACTCATCTGCCGGTATTCCAGAATTCTCTGCCTTCTTATCCAAATTTAGTTTTTTTACTACTGTTTTCATATTGCCTCTGTGTTCCTTTGACAATCTCTGTTGTCTAGATTTCCCTTTTCGTTTGCTTGACTTCCTTTTTTTGCTCTTAGTTTTAATTTTTTCCACAGATCTGATACTGCCCTCAGGATTTGTCTTTGATCTAGAAGAGACGTCTTTTTGCAATGTTTTCTGAACTGAATCCTTATATTCTTTATCAATAGGCTCTATCTCACTACTGATAGGAGTTGAGGAGTTTTCAGAATCAGTCCCTGATACAGTCTCATCACTTCCCGTGTCAGTATTCACTGTTTCATCATCTGAACTCTCCGTCTCTGACTCCGTGTCTGTCGTTGATCCCAGACTTCCATTCATACTTTCCTCATCATCCGCCTCGTCATTACCAGTGAAAAAAACCTCATCACTGGGAGAGGCAGGAAGTGCATCAGGTAATTTGCGTGTGCTTGCATCCGTTTTATTAATTGAATCCAAGTTAATATCTTTATCAACCCTTAGCTCTGTTTCAATTAAGTTAGTTGCAGCCTCAGAATTACTTTTTTCCACAACAGTATCCTCCACCAGGCTTTGTTCTGCGCCTGGCCCTTTAACTCCAGATACCACTGGTGCCAAATGAATTGTGGCTTTCTCCTTTAAGAGCTTGGGTCCGCCCACTTCCACAGCAGTAGAAAAGTCTCCGCCTTCTGCTGCCTCTGTAACTTCAGTTAGAGGCTGTACCTCGAGCATGCAGGTACCATCCCCATCTGCTCCTACCTGTTCAAACGGTTCCCTCTCCACAGCAGGCTGCAACATCCTGCACAGGCTCACCAACGTGGGGACTCTCACTCCCTGTGGCAGATTCGACTGCAAAGTTGTTTGGTCAGTCGTTACTGGTGTTGCTGCGGGCAAAAAAGTCTCAACTATGGTCATCTGGCGGAGTGCAGTTTCCTTTCCAAGTACCTCCCCAGCGGTGAGTTTTGCTTCCTCTCTTCCCCTTACAATAGCTGACACTGGGACAGTCACATTCTTTTTTTTCCCTCCTTCCTCTTTTTCACGTATTTTCTTTAATTTATTTTCCTTTGCCGCTTCTCGCCTTTGCTGCGCTTTAGATCGTGCTTTCCCTCTTAAATTAAGCGCTGGGGCCCCGAGGTTATCCATATCCTCCTCCACCTCAGAGTCACGGCTCCAATCGTCTCGGTCACGATTCTTCCTTGAGTAAAGTGCAGGTTTTGTAGCCATAGATTTTGAAGCAACTTTCCAATAGCGACTTCCAGGTAGGGGCGAATGGAAAATCAAAGCTGAACAGTGTTTGTGCAGATATTTCTGCAGAGCCCACTTTTTCTCTTGTGGAAAGTCACATATCAAAAAAAGCAAGCCAGTGAGTTCTCTCAGCATCGCTTTTTATCAGTATCGAGTGCTCTTTTCTCCCAGTAAGAAAGGCAAATTTTCCACAGCAGATTAGATTAAATCAACTTAGCTTGGTAGTAGATCAGTGAATCTGCAAATCTGTAAGTCTGCAATCTAAGCATATGAGCACGTAGTACACCTCATCTTCCCAGTCAGGAGGGTTACAGGGTGCGACCATCCACTACGGCGTCTCGGCGGCCATCTTGCCCCGTCAGGATAGCTTGATTCCAGTGGCACAGTGAGCCCAGGACCCACGTCTGGGCATACCCGTCGCACTTAGGGCGAGAAAGCAAAAGACACAATTGATGGACGGAATGCAGAACAAATCAAAACATTCACCCACAGTCAAGAGATCTGGGTTAAATCCATCATACTTTTGCTCACCATGCCACTCCAGTTTAGACCAGGCCATATGCAAATCAGTCTTGACCCTGTGCCTCATGGGAACAGTCCAGCCCAAACTGCTAAGCCAGGTCATCCCTGGACCGGAAACAAGCATCCTAGGACCGGTTTCGGGGTTTCACCCTTCTTCAGCCAGGATAGCTTGATTCCAGTGGCACAGTGAGCCCGAGACCCACGTCTGGGCATACCCGGCGCACTTACGGCGAGAAAGCAAAAGACATACAATTGATGGACGGAATGGAGAACAAATCAAAACATTCACCCCCAGTCAAGAGACCTGGGTTAAATCCATCATTCTTTTGCTCACCATGCCACCCCAGTTTAGACCCGGCAATATGCAAATCAGTCCTGACCCTGTGCCTCATGGGAACAGTCCAGCCCGAACTGCTAAGCCAGGTCCTCCCTGGACCGGAAACAAGCATCCTAGGACAGGTTTCGGGGTTTCACCCCTCTTCAGCCAGGATAGCTTGATTCCAGTGGCACAGTGAGCCCGGGACCCACGTCTGGGCATACCCGGCGCACTTAGGGCGAGAAAGCAAAAGTCACACAATTGATGGACGGAATGCAGAACAAATCAAAACATTCACCCACAGTCAAGAGATCTGGGTTACATCCATCATTCTTTTGCTCACCATGCCACCCCAGTTTAGATCTGGCCATATGCTCATCAGTCTTGACCCTGTGCCTCATGGAAACAGTCCAGCCCGAACTGCTAAGCAAGGTCCTCCCTGGACCGGAAACAAGCATCCTAGGACCGGTTTCGGGGTTTCACCCCTCTGCAGCCAGGTTAGCTTGATTCCAGTGGCACAGTGAGCCCGGGACCCACGTCTGGGCATACCCGCTGCACTTAGGGCGAGAAAGCAAAGACACACAATTGATGGACGGAATGCAGAACAAATCAAAACATTCACCCCCAGTCAAGAGATCTAGGTTAAATCCATCATTCTTTTGCTCACCATGCCACCCCAGTTTAGACCTGGCCATATGCATATCAATCTTGACCCTGTGCCTCATGGGAACAGTCCAGCCTGAACTGCTAAGCCAGGTCCTCCCTGGACCGGAAACAAGCATCCTAGGACCGGTTTCGGGGTTTCACCCCTCTTCAGCAAGGTTAGCTTGATTCCAGTGGCACAGTGAGGCCGGGACCCACGTCTGGGCATACCCGGTGCACTTAGGGCAAGAAAGCAAAAGACACACAATTAATGGACGGAATGCAGAACAAATCAAAACATTCACCCCCAGTCAAGAGATCTGGGTTAAATCCATCATTCTTTTGTTCACCATGCCACCCCAGTTTAGATCTGGCCATATGCTCATCAGTCATGACCCTGTGCCTCATGGGAACAGTCCAGCCCAAACTGCTAAGCCAGATCCTCCCTGGACCGGAAATAAGCATCCTAGGACCGGTTTCGGGGTTTCATCCTTCTTCAGCCAGGATAGCTTGATTCCAGTGGCACAGTGAGCCCAGGACCCACGTCTGGGCATACCCGTCGCACTTAGGGCGAGAAAGCAAAAGACACAATTGATGGACGGAATGCAGAACAAATCAAAACATTCACCCACAGTCAAGAGATCTGGGTTAAATCCATCATACTTTTGCTCACCATGCCACTCCAGTTTAGACCAGGCCATATGCAAATCAGTCTTGACCCTGTGCCTCATGGGAACAGTCCAGCCCAAACTGCTAAGCCAGGTCATCCCTGGACCGGAAACAAGCATCCTAGGACCGGTTTCGGGGTTTCACCCTTCTTCAGCCAGGATAGCTTGATTCCAGTGGCACAGTGAGCCCGGGACCCACGTCTGGGCATACCCGGCGCACTTAGGGCGAGAAAGCAAAAGTCACACAATTGATGGACGGAATGCAGAACAAATCAAAACATTCACCCACAGTCAAGAGATCTGGGTTACATCCATCATTCTTTTGCTCACCATGCCACCCCAGTTTAGACCTGGCCATATGCCAATCAGTCTTGACCCTGTGCCTCATGGGAACAGTCCAGCCCAAACTGCTAAGCAAGGCCCTCCCTGGACCGGAAACCAGCATCCTAGTACCAGTTTCGGGGTTTCACCCTTCTTCAGCCAGGATAGCTTGATTACAGTGGCACAGTGAGCCCGGGACCCACGTCTGGGCATACCAGGCGCACTTAGGGCGAGAAAGCAAAAGACACACAATTTATGGACGGAATGCAGACCAAATCAAAACATTCACCCCCAGCCAACAGATATGGGTTAAATCCATCATTCTTTTGCTCACCATGCCACCCCAGTTTAGACCTGGCAATATGCAAATCAGTCTTGACCTTGTGCCTCATGGGAACAGTCCGGCCCGAACTGCTAAGCCAGGTCCTCCCTGGACTGGAAACAAGCATCCTAGGACCGGTTTCGGGGTTTCACCCCTCTTCAGCCAGGATAGCTTGATTCCAGTGGCACAGTGAGCCCGGGACCCACGTCTGGGCATACCCGGCGCACTTAGGGCGCGAAAAAAAAAGACACACAATTGATGGACGGAATGCAGAACAAATCAAAACATTCACCCCCAGTCAAGAGATCTGGGTTAAATCCATCATTCTTTTGCTAACCATACCACCCCAGTTTAGACCTGGCAATATGGAAATCAGTCTCGACTCTGTGCCTCATGGGAACAGTCCAGCCCAAACTGCTAAGCCAGGTCCTTCCTGGACCGGAAACAAGCATCCTAGGACCTGTTTCGGAGTTTCACCCCTCTTCAGCCAGGATAGCTTGATTCCAGTGGCACAGTGAGGCCGGGGCCCACGTCTGGGCATACCCGTCGCACTTAGGGCGAGAAAGCAAAAGACACACAATTAATGGGACGGAATGCAGAACAAATCAAAACATTCACCCCCAGTCAAGAGATCTTGGTTAAATCCATCATTCTTTTGCTCACCATGCCACCCCAGTTTAGATCTGGCCATTTGCAAATCAGTCTTGACCCTGTGCCTCATGGGGACAGTCCAGCCTGAACTGCTAAGCCAGGTCCTCCCTGGACCGGAAACAAGCATCCTAGGACCAGTTTCAGGGTTTCACCCCTCTTCAGCCAGGTTAGCTTGATTCCAGTGGCACAGTGAGCCCGGGACCCACGTCTGGGCATACCCGGTGCACTTAGGGCGAGAAAGCAAAAGACACACAATTGATGGACAGAATGCAGAACAAATCAAAACATTCACCCCCAGTCAAGAGATCTTGGTTAAATCCATCATTCTTTTGCTAACCATACCACCCCAGTTTAGACCTGGCAATATGGAAATCAGTCTTGACTCTGTGCCTCATGGGAACAGTCCAGCCCGAACCTCTAAGCCAGGTCCTCCCTGGACCGGAAACAAGCATCCTAGGACCGGTTTCGGAGTTTCACCCCTCTTCAGCCAGGATAGCTTGATTCCAGTGGCACAGTGAGCCCGGGACGCACGTCTGGGCATACCCGGCGCACTTAGGGCGAGAAAGGAAAAGACACACAATTGATGGACGGAATGCAGAACAAATCAAAACATTCACCCCCAGTCAAGAGATCTGGGTTAAATCCATCATTCTTTTGCTCACCATGCCACCCCAGTTTAGACCTGGCCATATGCAAATCAGTCTTGACCCTGTGCCTAATGGGAACAGTCCAGCCCGAACTGCTAAGCAAGGTCCTCCCTGGACCGGAAAGAAGCATCCTAGGACCGGTTTCGGGGTCTCACCCTTCTTCAGCCAGGATAGCTTGATTCCAGTGGCACAGTGAGGCCGGGACCCACGTCTGGGCATACCCGGCGCACTTAGGGCGAGAAAGCAAAAGACACACAATTAATGGACGGAATGCAGAACAAATCAAAACATTCACCCCCAGTCAAGAGATCTGGGTTAAATCCATCATTCTCTTGTTCACCATGCCACCCCAGTTTAGATCTGGCCATATGCAAATCAGTCTTGACCCTGTGCCTCATGGGAACAGTCCAGCCCGAACTGCTAAGCCAGGTCCTCCCTGGACCAGAAACAAGCATCCTAGGACCGGTTTCGGGGTCTCACTCTTCTTCAGCCAGGATAGCTTGATTCCAGTGGCACAGTGAGGCCGGGACCCACATCTGGGCATACCCGGCGCGCTTAGGGCGAGAAAGCAAAAGACACACAATTAATGGACGGAATGCAGAACAAATCAAAACATTCACCCCCAGTCAAGAGATCTGGGTTAAATCCATCATTCTTTTGTTCACCATGCCACCCCAGTTTAGATCTGGCCATATGCTCATCAGTCTTGACCCTGTGCCTCATGGAAACAGTCCAGCCCGAACTGCTAAGCAAGGTCCTCCCTGGACCGGAAACAAGCATCCTAGGACCGGTTTCGGGGTTTCACCCCTCTGCAGCCAGGTTAGCTTGATTCCAGTGGCACAGTGAGCCCGGGACCCACGTCTGGGCATACCCGCTGCACTTAGGGCGAGAAAGCAAAGACACACAATTGATGGACGGAATGCAGAACAAATCAAAACATTCACCCCCAGTCAAGAGATCTAGGTTAAATCCATCATTCTTTTGCTCACCATGCCACCCCAGTTTAGACCTGGCCATATGCAAATCAATCTTGACCCTGTGCCTCATGGGAACAGTCCAGCCTGAACTGCTAAGCCAGGTCCTCCCTGGACCGGAAACAAGCATCCTAGGACCGGTTTCGGGGTTTCACCCCTCTTCAGCCAGGTTAGCTTGATTCCAGTGGCACAGTGAGGCCGGGACCCACGTCTGGGCATACCCGGTGCACTTAGGGCAAGAAAGCAAACGACACACAATTAATGGACGGAATGCAGAACAAATCAAAACATTCACCCCCAGTCAAGAGATCTGGGTTAAATCCATCATTCTTTTGTTCACCATGCCACCCCAGTTTAGATCTGGCCATATGCTCATCAGTCATGACCCTGTGCCTCATGGGAACAGTCCAGCCCAAACTGCTAAGCCAGATCCTCCCTGGACCGGAAATAAGCATCCTAGGACCGGTTTCGGGGTTTCATCCCTCTTCAGCCAGGATAGCTTGATTCCAGTGGCACAGTGAGCCCAGGACCCACGTCTGGGCATACCCGTCGCACTTAGGGCGAGAAAGCAAAAGACACAATTGATGGACGGAATGCAGAACAAATCAAAACATTCACCCACAGTCAAGAGATCTGGGTTAAATCCATCATACTTTTGCTCACCATGCCACTCCAGTTTAGACCAGGCCATATGCAAATCAGTCTTGACCCTGTGCCTCATGGGAACAGTCCAGCCCAAACTGCTAAGCCAGGTCATCCCTGGACCGGAAACAAGCATCCTAGGACCGGTTTTGGGGTTTCACCCTTCTTCAGCCAGGATAGCTTGATTCCAGTGGCACAGTGAGCCCGAGACCCACGTCTGGGCATACCCGGCGCACTTACAGCGAGAAAGCAAAAGACATACAATTGATGGACGGAATGGAGAACAAATCAAAACATTCACCCCCAGTCAAGAGACCTGAGTTAAATCCATCATTCTTTTGCTCACCATGCCACCCCAGTTTAGACCCGGCAATATGCAAATCAGTCCTGACCCTGTGCCTCATGGGAACAGTCCAGCCCGATCTGCTAAGCCAGGTCCTCCCTGGACCGGAAACAAGCATCCTAGGACAGGTTTCGGGGTTTCACCCCTCTTCAGCCAGGATAGCTTGATTCCAGTGGCACAGTGAGCCCGGGACCCACGTCTGGGCATACCCGGCGCACTTAGGGCGAGAAAGCAAAAGTCACACAATTGATGGACGGAATGCAGAACAAATCAAAACATTCACCCACAGTCAAGAGATCTGGGTTAAATCCATCATACTTTTGCTCACCATGCCACTCCAGTTTAGACCAGGCCATATGCAAATCAGTCTTGACCCTGTGCCTCATGGGAACAGTCCAGCCCAAACTGCTAAGCCAGGTCATCCCTGGACCGGAAACAAGCATCCTAGGACCGGTTTCGGGGTTTCACCCTTCTTCAGCCAGGATAGCTTGATTCCAGTGGCACAGTGAGCCCGGGACCCACGTCTGGGCATACCCGGCGCACTTAGGGCGAGAAAGCAAAAGTCACACAATTGATGGACGGAATGCAGAACAAATCAAAACATTCACCCACAGTCAAGAGATCTGGGTTACATCCATCATTCTTTTGCTCACCATGCCACCCCAGTTTAGACCTGGCCATATGCCAATCAGTCTTGACCCTGTGCCTCATGGGAACAGTCCAGCCCAAACTGCTAAGCAAGGCCCTCCCTGGACCGGAAACCAGCATCCTAGTACCAGTTTCGGGGTTTCACCCTTCTTCAGCCAGGATAGCTTGATTACAGTGGCACAGTGAGCCCGGGACCCACGTCTGGGCATACCAGGCGCACTTAGGGCGAGAAAGCAAAAGACACACAATTTATGGACGGAATGCAGACCAAATCAAAACATTCACCCCCAGCCAACAGATATGGGTTAAATCCATCATTCTTTTGCTCACCATGCCACCCCAGTTTAGACCTGGCAATATGCAAATCAGTCTTGACCTTGTGCCTCATGGGAACAATCCGGCCCGAACTGCTAAGCCAGGTCCTCCCTGGACTGGAAACAAGCATCCTAGGACCGGTTTCGGGGTTTCACCCCTCTTCAGCCAGGATAGCTTGATTCCAGTGGCACAGTGAGCCCGGGACCCACGTCTGGGCATACCCGGCGCACTTAGGGCGCGAAAAAAAAAGACACACAATTGATGGACGGAATGCAGAACAAATCAAAACATTCACCCCCAGTCAAGAGATCTGGGTTAAATCCATCATTCTTTTGCTAACCATACCACCCCAGTTTAGACCTGGCAATATGGAAATCAGTCTCGACTCTGTGCCTCATGGGAACAGTCCAGCCCAAACTGCTAAGCCAGGTCCTTCCTGGACCGGAAACAAGCATCCTAGGACCTGTTTCGGAGTTTCACCCCTCTTCAGCCAGGATAGCTTGATTCCAGTGGCACAGTGAGGCCGGGGCCCACGTCTGGGCATACCCGTCGCACTTAGGGCGAGAAAGCAAAAGACACACAATTAATGGGACGGAATGCAGAACAAATCAAAACATTCACCCCCAGTCAAGAGATCTTGGTTAAATCCATCATTCTTTTGCTCACCATGCCACCCCAGTTTAGATCTGGCCATTTGCAAATCAGTCTTGACCCTGTGCCTCATGGGGACAGTCCAGCCTGAACTGCTAAGCCAGGTCCTCCCTGGACCGGAAACAAGCATCCTAGGACCAGTTTCGGGGTTTCACCCCTCTTCAGCCAGGTTAGCTTGATTCCAGTGGCACAGTGAGCCCGGGACCCACGTCTGGGCATACCCGGTGCACTTAGGGCGAGAAAGCAAAAGACACACAATTGATGGACAGAATGCAGAACAAATCAAAACATTCACCCCCAGTCAAGAGATCTTGGTTAAATCCATCATTCTTTTGCTAACCATACCACCCCAGTTTAGACCTGGCAATATGGAAATCAGTCTTGACTCTGTGCCTCATGGGAACAGTCCAGCCCGAACCTCTAAGCCAGGTCCTCCCTGGACCGGAAACAAGCATCCTAGGACCGGTTTCGGAGTTTCACCCCTCTTCAGCCAGGATAGCTTGATTCCAGTGGCACAGTGAGCCCGGGACGCACGTCTGGGCATACCCGGCGCACTTAGGGCGAGAAAGGAAAAGACACACAATTGATGGACGGAATGCAGAACAAATCAAAACATTCACCCCCAGTCAAGAGATCTGGGTTAAATCCATCATTCTTTTGCTCACCATGCCACCCCAGTTTAGACCTGGCCATATGCAAATCAGTCTTGACCCTGTGCCTAATGGGAACAGTCCAGCCCGAACTGCTAAGCAAGGTCCTCCCTGGACCGGAAAGAAGCATCCTAGGACCGGTTTCGGGGTCTCACCCTTCTTCAGCCAGGATAGCTTGATTCCAGTGGCACAGTGAGGCCGGGACCCACGTCTGGGCATACCCGGCGCACTTAGGGCGAGAAAGCAAAAGACACACAATTAATGGACGGAATGCAGAACAAATCAAAACATTCACCCCCAGTCAAGAGATCTGGGTTAAATCCATCATTCTCTTGTTCACCATGCCACCCCAGTTTAGATCTGGCCATATGCAAATCAGTCTTGACCCTGTGCCTCATGGGAACAGTCCAGCCCGAACTGCTAAGCCAGGTCCTCCCTGGACCAGAAACAAGCATCCTAGGACCGGTTTCGGGGTCTCACTCTTCTTCAGCCAGGATAGCTTGATTCCAGTGGCACAGTGAGGCCGGGACCCACATCTGGGCATACCCGGCGCGCTTAGGGCGAGAAAGCAAAAGACACACAATTAATGGACGGAATGCAGAACAAATCAAAACATTCACCCCCAGTCAAGAGATCTGGGTTAAATCCATCATTCTTTTGTTCACCATGCCACCCCAGTTTAGATCTGGCCATATGCTCATCAGTCTTGACCCTGTGCCTCATGGAAACAGTCCAGCCCGAACTGCTAAGCAAGGTCCTCCCTGGACCGGAAACAAGCATCCTAGGACCGGTTTCGGGGTTTCACCCCTCTGCAGCCAGGTTAGCTTGATTCCAGTGGCACAGTGAGCCCGGGACCCACGTCTGGGCATACCCGCTGCACTTAGGGCGAGAAAGCAAAGACACACAATTGATGGACGGAATGCAGAACAAATCAAAACATTCACCCCCAGTCAAGAGATCTAGGTTAAATCCATCATTCTTTTGCTCACCATGCCACCCCAGTTTAGACCTGGCCATATGCAAATCAATCTTGACCCTGTGCCTCATGGGAACAGTCCAGCCTGAACTGCTAAGCCAGGTCCTCCCTGGACCGGAAACAACCATCCTAGGACCGGTTTCGGGGTTTCACCCCTCTTCAGCCAGGTTAGCTTGATTCCAGTGGCACAGTGAGGCCGGGACCCACGTCTGGGCATACCCGGTGCACTTAGGGCAAGAAAGCAAACGACACACAATTAATGGACGGAATGCAGAACAAATCAAAACATTCACCCCCAGTCAAGAGATCTGGGTTAAATCCATCATTCTTTTGTTCACCATGCCACCCCAGTTTAGATCTGGCCATATGCTCATCAGTCATGACCCTGTGCCTCATGGGAACAGTCCAGCCCAAACTGCTAAGCCAGATCCTCCCTGGACCGGAAATAAGCATCCTAGGACCGGTTTCGGGGTTTCATCCCTCTTCAGCCAGGATAGCTTGATTCCAGTGGCACAGTGAGCCCAGGACCCACGTCTGGGCATACCCGTCGCACTTAGGGCGAGAAAGCAAAAGACACAATTGATGGACGGAATGCAGAACAAATCAAAACATTCACCCACAGTCAAGAGATCTGGGTTAAATCCATCATACTTTTGCTCACCATGCCACTCCAGTTTAGACCAGGCCATATGCAAATCAGTCTTGACCCTGTGCCTCATGGGAACAGTCCAGCCCAAACTGCTAAGCCAGGTCATCCCTGGACCGGAAACAAGCATCCTAGGACCGGTTTTGGGGTTTCACCCTTCTTCAGCCAGGATAGCTTGATTCCAGTGGCACAGTGAGCCCGAGACCCACGTCTGGGCATACCCGGCGCACTTACAGCGAGAAAGCAAAAGACATACAATTGATGGACGGAATGGAGAACAAATCAAAACATTCACCCCCAGTCAAGAGACCTGAGTTAAATCCATCATTCTTTTGCTCACCATGCCACCCCAGTTTAGACCCGGCAATATGCAAATCAGTCCTGACCCTGTGCCTCATGGGAACAGTCCAGCCCGATCTGCTAAGCCAGGTCCTCCCTGGACCGGAAACAAGCATCCTAGGACAGGTTTCGGGGTTTCACCCCTCTTCAGCCAGGATAGCTTGATTCCAGTGGCACAGTGAGCCCGGGACCCACGTCTGGGCATACCCGGCGCACTTAGGGCGAGAAAGCAAAAGTCACACAATTGATGGACGGAATGCAGAACAAATCAAAACATTCACCCACAGTCAAGAGATCTGGGTTACATCCATCATTCTTTTGCTCACCATGCCACCCCAGTTTAGATCTGGCCATATGCTCATCAGTCTTGACCCTGTGCCTCATGGAAACAGTCCAGCCCGAACTGCTAAGCAAGGTCCTCCCTGGACCGGAAACAAGCATCCTAGGACCGGTTTCGGGGTTTCACCCCTCTGCAGCCAGGTTAGCTTGATTCCAGTGGCACAGTGAGCCCGGGACCCACGTCTGGGCATACCCGCTGCACTTAGGGCGAGAAAGCAAAGACACACAATTGATGGACGGAATGCAGAACAAATCAAAACATTCACCCCCAGTCAAGAGATCTAGGTTAAATCCATCATTCTTTTGCTCACCATGCCACCCCAGTTTAGACCTGGCCATATGCAAATCAATCTTGACCCTGTGCCTCATGGGAACAGTCCAGCCTGAACTGCTAAGCCAGGTCCTCCCTGGACCGGAAACAAGCATCCTAGGACCGGTTTCGGGGTTTCACCCCTCTTCAGCCAGGTTAGCTTGATTCCAGTGGCACAGTGAGGCCGGGACCCACGTCTGGGCATACCCGGTGCACTTAGGGCAAGAAAGCAAACGACACACAATTAATGGACGGAATGCAGAACAAATCAAAACATTCACCCCCAGTCAAGAGATCTGGGTTAAATCCATCATTCTTTTGTTCACCATGCCACCCCAGTTTAGATCTGGCCATATGCTCATCAGTCATGACCCTGTGCCTCATGGGAACAGTCCAGCCCAAACTGCTAAGCCAGATCCTCCCTGGACCGGAAATAAGCATCCTAGGACCGGTTTCGGGGTTTCATCCCTCTTCAGCCAGGATAGCTTGATTCCAGTGGCACAGTGAGCCCAGGACCCACGTCTGGGCATACCCGTCGCACTTAGGGCGAGAAAGCAAAAGACACAATTGATGGACGGAATGCAGAACAAATCAAAACATTCACCCACAGTCAAGAGATCTGGGTTAAATCCATCATACTTTTGCTCACCATGCCACTCCAGTTTAGACCAGGCCATATGCAAATCAGTCTTGACCCTGTGCCTCATGGGAACAGTCCAGCCCAAACTGCTAAGCCAGGTCATCCCTGGACCGGAAACAAGCATCCTAGGACCGGTTTCGGGGTTTCACCCTTCTTCAGCCAGGATAGCTTGATTCCAGTGGCACAGTGAGCCCGAGACCCACGTCTGGGCATACCCGGCGCACTTACGGCGAGAAAGCAAAAGACATACAATTGATGGACGGAATGGAGAACAAATCAAAACATTCACCCCCAGTCAAGAGACCTGGGTTAAATCCATCATTCTTTTGCTCACCATGCCACCCCAGTTTAGACCCGGCAATATGCAAATCAGTCCTGACCCTGTGCCTCATGGGAACAGTCCAACCCGAACTGCTAAGCCAGGTCCTCCCTGGACCGGAAACAAGCATCCTAGGACAGGTTTCGGGGTTTCACCCCTCTTCAGCCAGGATAGCTTGATTCCAGTGGCACAGTGAGCCCGGGACCCACGTCTGGGCATACTCGGCGCACTTAGGGCGAGAAAGCAAAAGTCACACAATTGATGGACGGAATGCAGAACAAATCAAAACATTCACCCGCAGTCAAGAGATCTGGGTTACATCCATCATTCTTTTGCTCACCATGCCACCCCAGTTTAGACCTGGCCATATGCCAATCAGTCTTGACCCTGTGCCTCATGGGAACAGTCCAGCCCAAACTGCTAAGCAAGGCCCTCCCTGGACCGGAAACCAGAATCCTAGTACCAGTTTCGGGGTTTCACCCTTCTTCAGCCAGGATAGCTTGATTACAGTGGCACAGTGAGCCCGGGACCCACGTCTGGGCATACCAGGCGCACTTAGGGCGAGAAAGCAAAAGACACACAATTTATGGACGGAATGCAGACCAAATCAAAACATTCACCCCCAGCCAACAGATATGGGTTAAATCCATCATTCTTTTGCTCACCATGCCACCCCAGTTTAGACCTGGCAATATGCAAATCAGTCTTGACCCTGTGCCTCATGGGAACAGTCCGGCCCGAACTGCTAAGCCAGGTCCTCCCTGGACTGGAAACAAGCATCCTAGGACCGGTTTCGGGGTTTCACCCCTCTTCAGCCAGGATAGCTTGATTCCAGTGGCACAGTGAGCCCGGGACCCACGTCTGGGCATACCCGGCGCAATTAGGGCGCGAAAAAAAAAGACACACAATTGATGGACGGAATGCAGAACAAATCAAAACATTCACCCCCAGTCAAGAGATCTGGGTTAAATCCATCATTCTTTTGCTAACCATACCACCCCAGTTTAGACCTGGCAATATGGAAATCAGTCTCGACTCTGTGCCTCATGGGAACAGTCCAGCCCAAACTGCTAAGCCAGGTCCTTCCTGGACCGGAAACAAGCATCCTAGGACCTGTTTCGGAGTTTCACCCCTCTTCAGCCAGGATAGCTTGATTCCAGTGGCACAGTGAGGCCGGGGCCCACGTCTGGGCATACCCGTCGCACTTAGGGCGAGAAAGCAAAAGACACACAATTAATGGGATGGAATGCAGAACAAATCAAAACATTCACCCCCAGTCAAGAGATCTTGGTTAAATCCATCATTCTTTTGCTCACCATGCCACCCCAGTTTAGATCTGGCCATTTGCAAATCAGTCTTGACCCTGTGCCTCATGGGGACAGTCCAGCCTGAACTGCTAAGCCAGGTCCTCCCTGGACCGGAAACAAGCATCCTAGGACCAGTTTCGGGGTTTCACCCCTGTTCAGCCAGGTTAGCTTGATTCCAGTGGCACAGTGAGCCCGGGACCCACGTCTGGGCATACCCGGTGCACTTAGGGCGAGAAAGCAAAAGACACACAATTGATGGACAGAATGCAGAACAAATCAAAACATTCACCCCCAGTCAAGAGATCTTGGTTAAATCCATCATTCTTTTGCTAACCATACCACCCCAGTTTAGACCTGGCAATATGGAAATCAGTCTTGACTCTGTGCCTCATGGGAACAGTCCAGCCCGAACCTCTAAGCCAGGTCCTCCCTGGACCGGAAACAAGCATCCTAGGACCGGTTTCGGAGTTTCACCCCTCTTCAGCCAGGATAGCTTGATTCCAGTGGCACAGTGAGCCCGGGACGCACGTCTGGGCATACCCGGCGCACTTAGGGCGAGAAAGGAAAAGACACACAATTGATGGACGGAATGCAGAACAAATCAAAACATTCACCCCCAGTCAAGAGATCTGGGTTAAATCCATCATTCTTTTGCTCACCATGCCACCCCAGTTTAGACCTGGCCATATGCAAATCAGTCTTGACCCTGTGCCTAATGGGAACAGTCCAGCCCGAACTGCTAAGCAAGGTCCTCCCTGGACCGGAAAGAAGCATCCTAGGACCGGTTTCGGGGTCTCACCCTTCTTCAGCCAGGATAGCTTGATTCCAGTGGCACAGTGAGGCCGGGACCCACGTCTGGGCATACCCGGCGCACTTAGGGCGAGAAAGCAAAAGACACACAATTAATGGACGGAATGCAGAACAAATCAAAACATTCACCCCCAGTCAAGAGATCTGGGTTAAATCCATCATTCTCTTGTTCACCATGCCACCCCAGTTTAGATCTGTCCATATGCTCATCAGTCTTGACCCTGTGCCTCATGGGAACAGTCCAGCCCGAAATGCTAAGCCAGGTCCTCCCTGGACCGGAAACAAGCATCCTAGGACCGGTTTCGGGGTTTCACCCCTCTGCAGCCAGGTTAGCTTGATTCCAGTGGCACAGTGAGCCCGGGACCCACTTCCGGGCATACCCGGTGCACTTAGGGCGAGAAAGCAAAGACACACAATTGATGGACGGAATGCAAAACAAATCAAAACATTCACCTCCAGTCAAGAGATCTGGGTTAAATCCATCATTCTTTTGCTCACCATGCCACCCCAGTTTATACCTGGCCATATGCAAATCAGTCTTGACCCTGTGCCTCATGGGAACAGTCCAGCCCGAACTGTTAAGCCAGGTCCTCCCTGGACCGGAAACAAGCATCCTAGGACCGGTTTCGGGGTCTCACCCTTCTTCAGCCAGGATAGCTTGATTCCAGTGGCACAGTGAGGCCGGGACCCACATCTGGGCATACCCGGCGCACTTAGGGCGAGAAAGCAAAAGACACACAATTAATGGACGGAATGCAGAACAAATCAAAACATTCACCCCCAGTCAAGAGATCTGGGTTAAATCCATCATTCTTTTGTTCACCATGCCACCCCAGTTTAGATCTGGCCATATGCTCATCAGTCTTGACCCTGTGCCTCATAGAAACAGTCCAGCCCGAACTGCTAAGCAAGGTCCTCCCTGGACCGGAAACAAGCATCCTAGGACCGGTTTCGGGGTTTCACCCCTCTGCTGCCAGGTTAGCTTGATTCCAGTGGCACAGTGAGCCCGGGACCCACGTCTGGGCATACCCGCTGCACTTAGGGCGAGAAAGCAAAGACACACAATTGATGGACGGAATGCAGAACAAATCAAAACATTCACCTCCAGTCAAGAGATCTAGGTTAAATCCATCATTCTTTTGCTCACCATGCCACCCCAGTTTAGACCTGGCCATATGCAAATCAATCTTGACCCTGTGCCTCATGGGAACAGTCCAGCCTGAACTGCTAAGCCAGGTCCTCCCTGGACCGGAAACAAGCATCCTAGGACCGGTTTCGGGGTTTCACCCCTCTTCAGCCAGGTTAGCTTGATTTCGGTGGAACAGTGAGGCCGGGACCCACGTCTGGGCATACCCGGTGCACTTAGGGCAAGAAAGCAAAAGACACACAATTAATGGACGGAATGCAGAACAAATCAAAACATTCACCCCCAGTCAAGAGATCTGGGTTAAATCCATCATTCTTTTGTTCACCATGCCACCCCAGTTTAGATCTGGCCATATGCTCATCAGTCATGACCCTGTGCCTCATGGGAACAGTCCAGCCCAAACTGCTAAGCCAGATCCTCCCTGGACCGGAAATAGGCATCCTAGCACCGGTTTCGGGGTTTCATCCCTCTTCAGCCAGGATAGCTTGATTCCAGTGGCACAGTGAGCCCAGGACCCACGTCTGGGCATACCCGTCGCACTTAGGGCGAGAAAGCAAAAGACACAATTGATGGACGGAATGCAGAACAAATCAAAACATTCACCCACAGTCAAGAGATCTGGGTTAAATCCATCATACTTTTGCTCACCATGCCACTCCAGTTTAGACCAGGCCATATGCAAATCAGTCTTGACCCTGTGCCTCATGGGAACAGTCCAGCCCAAACTGCTAAGCCAGGTCATCCCTGGACCGGAAACATGCATCCTAGGTTCGGTTTCGGGGTTTCACCCTTCTTCAGCCAGGATAGCTTGATTCCAGTGGCACAGTGAGCCCGAGACCCACTTCTGGGCATACCCGGCGCACTTACGGCGAGAAAGCAAAAGACATGCAATTGATGGACGGAATGGAGAACAAATCAAAACATTCACCCACAGTCAAGAGATCTGGGTTACATCCATCATTCTTTTGCTCACCATGCCACCCCAGTTTAGACCTGGCAATATGCAAATCAGTCTTGACCCTGTGCCTCATGGGAACAGTCCGCCCCGAACTGCTAAGCCAGGTCCTCCCTGGACTGGAAACAAGCATCCTAGGACCAGTTTCGGGGTTTCACCCCTCTTCAGCCAGGATAGCTTGATTCCAGTGGCACAGTGAGCCCGGGACCCACGTCTGGGCATACCCGGCGCACTTAGGGTGAGAAAGCAAAAGACACACAATTAATGGACGGAATGCAGAACAAATCAAAACATTCACCCCCAGTCAAGAGATCTGGGTTAAATCCATCATTCTTTTGTTCACCATGCCACCCCAGTTTAGATCTGGCCATATGCTCATCAGTCTTGACCCTGTGCCTCATTGAAACAGTCCAGCCCGAACTGCTAAGCCAGATCCTCCCTGGACCAGAAACAAGCATCCTAGGACCGGTTTCGGGGTTTCACCCCTCTGCAGCCAGGTTAGCTTGATTACAGTGGCACAGTGAGCCCGGGACCCACGTCTGGGCATACCCGGTGCACTTAGGGCGAGAAAGCAAAGACACACAATTGATGGACGGAATGCAAAACAAATCAAAACATTCACCTCCAGTCAAGAGATCTGGGTTAAATCCATCATTCTTTTGCTCACCATGCCACCCCAGTTTATACCTGGCCATATGCAAATCAGTCTTGACCCTGTGCCTCATGGGAACAGTCCAGCCCGAACTGTTAAGCCAGGTCCTCCCTGGACCGGAAACAAGCATCCTAGGACCGGTTTCGGGGTCTCACCCTTCTTCAGCCAGGATAGCTTGATTCCAGTGGCACAGTGAGGGCGGGACCCACATCTGGGCATACCCGGCGCACTTAGGGCGAGAAAGCAAAAGACACACAATTAATGGACGGAATGGAGAACAAATCAAAACATTCACCCCCAGTCAAGAGACCTGGGTTAAATCCATCATTTTTTTGCTCACCATGCCACCCCAGTTTAGACCCGGCAATATGCAAATCAGTCCTGACCCTGTGCCTCATGGGAACAGTCCAGCCCAAACTGCTAAGCCAGGTCCTCCCTGGACCGGAAACAAGCATCCTAGGACTGGTTGCGGGGTTTCACCCTTCTTCAGCCAGGATAGCTTGATTCCAGTGGCACAGTGAGCCTGGGACCCACGTCTGGGCATACCCGGCGCACTTAGGGCGAGAAAGCAAAAGTCACACAATTGATGGACGGAATGCAGAACAAATCAAAACATTCACCCACAGTCAAGAGATCTGGGTTACATCCATCATTCTTTTGCTCACCATGCCACCCCAGTTTAGACCTGGCCATATGCCAATCAGTCTTGACCCTGTGCCTCATGGGAACAGTCCAGCCCAAACTGCTAAGCAAGGCACTCCCTGGACCGGAAACAAGCATCCTAGTACCAGTTTCGGGGTTTCACCCTTCTTCAGCCAGGATAGCTTGATTACAGTGGCACAGTGAGCCCGGGACCCACGTCTGGGCATACCAGGCGCACTTAGGGCGAGAAAGCAAAAAACACACAATTTATGGACGGAATGCAGAACAAATTAAAACATTCACCCCCAGCCAACAGATCTGGGTTAAATCCATCATTCTTTTGCTCACCATGCCACCCCAGTTTAGACCTGGCAATATGCAAATCAGTCTTGACCCTGTGCCTCATGGGAACAGTCCGGCCCGAACTGCTAAGCCAGGTCCTCCCTGGACTGGAAACAAGCATCCTAGGACCAGTTTCGGGGTTTCACCCCTCTTCAGCCAGGATAGCTTGATTCCAGTGGCACAGTGAGCCCGGGACCCACGTCTGGGCATACCCGGCACACTTAGGGCGAGAAAGCAAAAGACACACAATTAATGGACGGAATGCAGAACAAATCAAAACATTCACCCCCAGTCAAGAGATCTGGGTTAAATCCATCATTCTTTTGTTCACCATGCCACCCCAGTTTAGATCTGGCCATATGCTCATCAGTCTTGACCCTGTGCCTCATTGAAACAGTCCAGCCCGAACTGCTAAGCCAGGTCCTCCCTGGACCAGAAACAAGCATCCTAGGACCGGTTTCGGGGTTTCACCCCTCTGCAGCCAGGTTAGCTTGATTCCAGTGGCACAGTGAGCCCGGGACCCACGTCTGGGCATACCCGGTGCACTTAGGGTGAGAAAGCAAAGACACACAATTGATGGACGGAATGCAAAACAAATCAAAACATTCACCTCCAGTCAAGAGATCTGGGTTAAATCCATCATTCTTTTGCTCACCATGCCACCCCAGTTTATACCTGGCCATATGCAAATCAGTCTTGACCCTGTGCCTCATGGGAACAGTCCAGCCCGAACTGTTAAGCCAGGTCCTCCCTGGACCGGAAACAAGCATCCTAGGACCGGTTTCGGGGTCTCACCCTTCTTCAGCCAGGATAGCTTGATTCCAGTGGCACAGTGAGGCCGGGACCCACATCTGGGCATACCCGGCGCACTTAGGGCGAGAAAGCAAAAGACACACAATTAATGGACGGAATGCAGAACAAATCAAAACATTCACCCCCAGTCAAGAGATCTGGGTTAAATCCATCATTCTTTTGTTCACCATGCCACCCCAGTTTAGATCTGGCCATATGCTCATCAGTCTTGACCCTGTGCCTCATGGAAACAGTCCAGCCCGAACTGCTAAGCAAGGTCCTCCCTGGACCGGAAACAAGCATCCTAGGACCGGTTTCGGGGTTTCACCCCTCTGCAGCCAGGTTAGCTTGATTCCAGTGGCACAGTGAGCCCGGGACCCACGTCTGGGCATACCCGCTGCACTTAGGGCGAGAAAGCAAAGACACACAATTGATGGACGGAATGCAGAACAAATCAAAACATTCACCCCCAGTCAAGAGATCTAGGTTAAATCCATCATTCTTTTGCTCACCATGCCACCCCAGTTTAGACCTGGCCATATGCAAATCAATCTTGACCCTGTGCCTCATGGGAACAGTCCAGCCTGAACTGCTAAGCCAGGTCCTCCCTGGACCGGAAACAAGCATCCTAGGACCGGTTTCGGGGTTTCACCCCTCTTCAGCCAGGTTAGCTTGATTCCAGTGGCACAGTGAGGCCGGGACCCACGTCTGGGCATACCCGGTGCACTTAGGGCAAGAAAGCAAAAGACACACAATTAATGGACGGAATGCAGAACAAATCAAAACATTCACCCCCAGTCAAGAGATCTGGGTTAAATCCATCATTCGTATGTTCACCATGCCACCCCAGTTTAGATCTGGCCATATGCTCATCAGTCATGACCCTGTGCCTCATGGGAACAGTCCAGCCCAAACTGCTAAGCCAGATCCTCCCTGGACCGGAAATAAGCATCCTAGCACCGGTTTCGGGGTTTCATCCCTCTTCAGCCAGGATAGCTTGATTCCAGTGGCACAGTGAGCCCAGGACCCACGTCTGGGCATACCCGTCGCACTTAGGGCAAGAAAGCAAAAGACACAATTGATGGACGGAATGCAGAACAAATCAAAACATTCACCCACAGTCAAGAGATCTGGGTTAAATTCATCATACTTTTGCTCACCATGCCACTCCAGTTTAGACCAGGCCATATGCAAATCAGTCTTGACCCTGTGCCTCATGGGAACAGTCCAGCCCAAACTGCTAAGCCAGGTCATCCCTGGACCGGAAACAAGCATCCTAGGACCGGTTTCGGGGTTTCACCCTTCTTCAGCCAGGATAGCTTGATTCCAGTGGCACAGTGAGCCCGAGACCCACGTCTGGGCATACCCGGCGCACTTACGGCGAGAAAGCAAAAGACATACAATTGATGGACGGAATGGAGAACAAATCAAAACATTCACCCCCAGTCAAGAGACCTGGGTTAAATCCATCATTCTTTTGCTCACCATGCCACCCCAGTTTAGACCCGGCAATATGCAAATCAGTCCTGACCCTGTGCCTCATGGGAACAGTCCAGCCCAAACTGCTAAGCCAGGTCCTCCCTGGACCGGAAACAAGCATCCTAGGACTGGTTGCGGGGTTTCACCCTTCTTCAGCCAGGATAGCTTGATTCCAGTGGCACAGTGAGCCTGGGACCCACGTCTGGGCATACCCGGCGCACTTAGGGCGAGAAAGCAAAAGTCACACAATTGATGGACGGAATGCAGAACAAATCAAAACATTCACCCACAGTCAAGAGATCTGGGTTACATCCATCATTCTTTTGCTGACCATGCCACCCCAGTTTAGAGCTGGCCATATGCCAATCAGTCTTGACCCTGTGCCTCATGGGAACAGTCCAGCCCAAACTGCTAAGCAAGGCCCTCCCTGGACCGGAAACAAGCATCCTAGTACCAGTTTCGGGTTTTCACCCTTCTTCAGCCAGGATAGCTTGATTACAGTGGCACAGTGAGCCCGGGACCCACGTCTGGGCATACCAGGCGCATTTAGGGCGAGAAAGCAAAAGACACACAATTTATGGACGGAATGCAGAACAAATCAAAACATTCACCCCCAGCCAACAGATCTGGGTTAAATCCATCATTCTTTTGCTCACCATGCCACCCCAGTTTAGACCTGGCAATATGCAAATCAGTCTTGACCCTGTGCCTCATGGGAACAGTCCGGCCCGAACTGCCAAGCCAGGTCCTCCCTGGACTGGAAACAAGCATCCTAGGACCAGTTTCGGGGTTTCACCCCTCTTCAGCCAGGATAGCTTGATTCCAGTGGCACAGTGAGCCCGGGACCCACGTCTGGGCATACCCGGCGCACTTAGGGCGAGAAAGCAAAAGACACACAATTAATGCACGGAATGCAGAACAAATCAAAACATTCACCCCCAGTCAAGAGATCTGGGTTAAATCCATCATTCTTTTGTTCACCATGCCACCCCAGTTTAGATCTGGCCATATGCTCATCAGTCTTGACCCTGTGCCTCATTGAAACAGTCCAGCCCGAACTGCTAAGCCAGGTCCTCCCTGGACCAGAAACAAGCATCCTAGGACCGGTTTCGGGGTTTCACCCCTCTGCAGCCAGGTTAGCTTGATTCCAGTGGCACAGTGAGCCCGGGACCCACGTCTGGGCATACCCGGTGCACTTAGGGCGAGAAAGCAAAGACACACAATTGATGGACGGAATGCAAAACAAATCAAAACATTCACCTCCAGTCAAGATATCTGGGTTAAATCCATCATTCTTTTGCTCACCATGCCACCCCAGTTTATACCTGGCCATATGCAAATCAGTCTTGACCCTGTGCCTCATGGGAACAGTCCAGCCCGAACTGTTAAGCCAGGTCCTCCCTGGACCGGAAACAAGCATCCTAGGACCGGTTTCGGGGTTTCACCCTTCTTCAGCCAGGATAGCTTGATTCCAGTGGCACAGTGAGGCCGGGGCCCACATCTGGGCATACCCGGCGCACTTAGGGCGAGAAAGCAAAAGACACACAATTAATGGACAGAATGCAGAACAAATCAAAACATTCACCCCCAGTCAAGAGATCTGGTTTAAATCCATCATTCTTTTGTTCACCATGCCACCCCAGTTTAGATCTGGCCATATGCTCATCAGTCTTGACCCTGTGCCTCATGGAAACAGTCCAGCCCGAACTGCTAAGCAAGGTCCTCCCTGGACCGGAAACAAGCATCCTAGGACTGGTTTCGGGGTTTCACCCCTCTGCAGCCAGGTTAGCTTGATTCCAGTGGCACAGTGAGCCCGGGACACACGTCTGGGCATACCCGCTGCACTTAGGGCGAGAAAGCAAAGACACACAATTGATGGACGGAATGCAGAACAAATCAAAACATTCACCCCCAGTCAAGAGATCTAGGTTAAATCCATCATTCTTTTGCTCACCATGCCACCCCAGTTTAGACCTGGCCATATGCAAATCAATCTTGACCCTGTGCCTCATGGGAACAGTCCAGCCTGAACTGCTAAGCCAGGTCCTCCCTGGACCGGAAACAAGCATCCTAGGACCGGTTTCGGGGTTTCACCCCTCTTCAGCCAGGTTAGCTTGATTCCAGTGGCACAGTGAGGCCGGGACCCACGTCTGGGCATACCCGGTGCACTTAGGGCAAAAAAGCAAAAGACACACAATTAATGGACGGAATGCAGAACAAATCAAAACATTCACCCCCAGTCAAGAGATCTGGGTTAAATCCATCATTCTTTTGTTCACCATGCCACCCCAGTTTAGATCTGGCCATATGCTCATCAGTCATGACCCTGTGCCTCATGGGAACAGTCCAGCCCAAACTGCTAAGCCAGATCCTCCCTGGACCGGAAATAAGCATCCTAGCACCGGTTTCGGGGTTTCATCCCTCTTCAGCCAGGATAGCTTGATTCCAGTGGCACAGTGAGCCCAGGACCCACGTCTGGGCATACCCGTCGCTCTTAGGGCGAGAAAGCAAAAGACACACAATTAATGGACGGAATGCAGAACAAATCAAAACATTCACCCCCAGTCAAGAGATCTGGGTTAAATCCATCATTCTTTTGTTCACCATGCCACCCCAGTTTAGACCTGGCAATATGCAAATCAGTCTTGACCCTGTACCTCATGGGAACAGTCCGGCCCGAACTGCTAAGCCAGGTCCTCCCTGGACTGGAAACAAGCATCCTAGGACCGGTTTCGGGGTTTCACCCCTCTTCAGCCAGGATAGCTTGATTCCAGTGGCACAGTGAGCCCGGGACCCACGTCTGGGCATACCCGGCGCACTTAGGGCGTGAAAGAAAAAGACACACAATTGATGGACGGAATGCAGAACAAATCAAAACATTCACCCCCAGTCAAGAGATCTGGGTTAAATCCATCATTCTTTTGCTAACCATACCACCCCAGTTTAGACCTGGCAATATGAAAATCAGTCTCGACTCTGTGCCTCATGGGAACAGTCCAGCCCAAACTGCTAAGCCAGGTCCTTCCTGGACCGGAAACAAACATCCTAGGACCTGTTTCGGAGTTTCACCCCTCTTCAGCCAGGATAGCTTGATTCCAGTGGCATAGTGAGCCCGGTACGCACGTCTGGGCATACCCGGCGCACTTAGGGCGAGAAAGCAAAAGACACACAATTGATGGACGGAATGCAGAACAAATCAAAACATTCACTCCAGTCAAGAGATCTTGGTTAAATCCATCATTCTTTTGCTCACCATGCCACCCCAGTTTAGATCTGGCCATATGCAAATCAGTCTTGACCCTGTGCCTCATGGGGACAGTCCAGCCTGAACTGCTAAGCCAGGTCCTCCCTGGACCGGAAACAAGCATCCTAGGACCGGTTTCGGGGTCTCACCCTTCTTCAGCCAGGATAGCTTGATTCCAGTGGCACAGTGAGGCCGGGACCCACGTCTGGGCATACCCGGCGCACTTAGGGCGAGAAAGCAAAAGACACACAATTAATGGACGGAATGCAGAACAAATCAAAACATTCACCCCCAGTCAAGAGATCTGGGTTAAATCCATCATTCTTTTGTTCACCATGCCACCCCAGTTTAGATCTGGCCATATGCTCATCAGTCTTGACCCTGTGCCTCATTGAAACAGTCCAGCCCGAACTGCTAAGCCAGGTCCTCTCTGGACCAGAAACAAGCATCCTAGGACCGGTTTCGGGGTTTCACCCCTCTGCAGCCAGGTTAGCTTGATTCCAGTGGTACAGTGAGCCCGGGACCCACGTCTGGGCATACCCGCTGCACTTAGGGCGAGAAAGCAAAGACACACAATTGATGGACGGAATGCAGAACAAATCAAAACATTCACCCCCAGTCAAGAGATCTAGGTTAAATCCATCATTCTTTTGCTCACCATGCCACCCCAGTTTAGACCTGGCCATATGCAAATCAATCTTGACCCTGTGCCTCATGGGAACAGTCCAGCCTGAACTGCTAAGCCAGGTCCTCCCTGGACCGGAAACAAGCATCCTAGGACCGGTTTCGGGGTTTCACCCCTCTTCAGCCAGGTTAGCTTGATTCCAGTGGCACAGTGAGGCCGGGACCCACGTCTGGGCATACCCGGTGCACTTAGGGCAAGAAAGCAAAAGACACACAATTAATGGACGGAATGCAGAACAAATCAAAACATTCACCCCCAGTCAAGAGATCTGGGTTAAATCCATCATTCTTTTGTTCACCATGCCACCCCAGTTTAGATCTGGCCATATGCTCATCAGTCACGACCCTGTGCCTCATGGGAACAGTCCAGCCCAAACTGCTAAGCCAGATCCTCCCTGGACCGGAAATAAGCATCCTAGGACCGGTTTCGGGGTTTCATCCCTCTTCAGCCAGGATAGCTTGATTCCAGTGGCACAGTGAGCCCAGGACCCACGTCTGGGCATACCCGTCGCACTTAGGGCGAGAAAGCAAAAGACACAATTGATGGACGGAATGCAGAACAAATCAAAACATTCACCCCCAGTCAAGAGATCTGGGTTAAATCCATCATTCTTTTGCTCACCATGCCACCCCAGTTTAGACCTGGCCATATGCAAATCAGTCTTGACCCTGTGCCTCATGGGAACCGTCCAGCCCGAACTGCTAAGCAAGGTCCTCCCTGGACCGGAAAGAAGCATCCTAGGACCGGTTTCGGGGTCTCACCCTTCTTCAGCCAGGATAGCTTGATTCCAGTGGCACAGTGAGGCCGGGACCCACGTCTGGGCATACCCGGCGCACTTAGGGCGAGAAAGCAAAAGACACACAATTAATGGACGGAATGCAGAACAAATCAAAACATTCACCCCCAGTCAAGAGATCTGGGTTAAATCCATCATTCTCTTGTTCACCATGCCACCCCAGTTTAGATCTGGCCATATGCTCATCAGTCTTGACCCTGTGCCTCATGGGAACAGTCCAGCCCGAACTGCTAAGCCAGGTCCTCCCTGGACCGGAAACAAGCATCCTAGGACTGGTTGCGGGGTTTCACCCCTCTTCAGCCAGGATAGCTTGATTCCAGTGGCACAGTGAGTCCGGGACCCACGTCTGGGCATACCCGGCGCACTTAGGGCGAGAAAGCAAAAGACACACAATTGATGGACGGAATGCAGAACAAATCAAAACATTCACCCACAGTCAAGAGATCTGGGTTACATCCATCATTCTTTTGCTCACCATGCCACCCCAGTTTAGACCTGGCCATATGCCAATCAGTCTTGACCCTGTGCCTCATGGGAACCGTCCAGCCCGAACTGCTAAGCAAGGTCCTCCCTGGACCGGAAAGAAGCATCCTAGGACCGGTTTCGGGGTCTCACCCTTCTTCAGCCAGGATAGCTTGATTCCAGTGGCACAGTGAGGCCGGGACCCACGTCTGGGCATACCCGGCGCACTTAGGGCGAGAAAGCAAAAGACACACAATTATTGGACGGAATGCAGAACAAATCAAAACATTCACCCCCAGTCAAGAGATCTGGGTTAAATCCATCATTCTTTTGTTCACCATGCCACCCCAGTTTAGATCTGGCCATATGCTCATCAGTCTTGACCCTGTGCCTCATGGGGACAGTCCAGCCCAAACTGCTAAGCCAGGTCCTCCCTGGACCGGAAACAAGCATCCTAGGACCGGTTTTGGGGTTTCACCCCTCTTCAGCCAGGTTAGCTTGATTCCAGTGGCACAGTGAGCCCGGGACCCACGTCTGGGCATACCCGGTGCACTTAGGGCGAGAAAGCAAAAGACACACAATTGATGGACAGAATGCAGAACAAATCAAAACATTCATCCCCAGTCAAGAGATCTGGGTTAAATCCATCATTCATTTGCTCACCATGCCACCCCAGTTTAGACCTGGCCATATGCAAATCAGTCATGACCCTGTGCCTCATGGGAACAGTCCAGCCCAAACTGCTAAGCCAGGTCCTCCCTGGACCGGAAACAAGCATCCTAGGACCGGTTTCGGAGTTTCACCCCTCTTCAGCCAGGATAGCTTGATTCCAGTGGCACAGTGAGCCCGGGACGCACGTCTGGGCATACCCGGCGCACTTAGGGCGAGAAAGGAAAAGACACACAATTGATGGACGGAATGCAGAACAAATCAAAACATTCACCCCCAGTCAAGAGATCTGGGTTAAATCCATCATTCTTTTGCTCACCATGCCACCCCAGTTTAGACCTGACCATATGCAAATCAGTCTTGACCCTGTGCCTCATGGGAACAGTCCAGCCCGAACTGCTAAGCAAGTTCCTCCCTGGACCGGAAAGAAGCATCCTAGGACCGGTTTTGGGGTCTCACCCTTCTTCAGCCAGGATAGCTTGATTCCAGTGGCACAGTGAGGCCGGGACCCATGTCTGGGCATACCCGGCGCACTTAGGGCGAGAAAGCAAAAGACACACAATTAATGGACGGAATGCAGAACAAATCAAAACATTCACCCCCAGTCAAGAGATCTGGGTTAAATCCATCATTCTCTTGTTCACCATGCCACCCCAGTTTAGATCTGGCCATATGCTCATCAGTCTTGACCCTGTGCCTCATGGGAACAGTCCAGCCCGAACTGCTAAGCCAGGTCCTCCCTGGACCGGAAACAAGCATTCTAGGACTGGTTGTGGGGTTTCACCCCTCTTCAGCCAGGATAGCTTGATTCCAGTGGCACAGTGAGTCCGGGACCCACGTCTGGGCATACCCGGCGCACTTAGGGCGAGAAAGCAAAAGACACACAATTGATGGACGGAATGCAGAACAAATCAAAACATTTACCCACAGTCAAGAGATCTGGGTTACATCCATCATTCTTTTGCTCACCATGCCACCCCAGTTTAGACCTGGCAATATGCCAATCAGTCTTGACCCTGTGCCTCATGGGAACAGTCCAGCCCAAACTGCTAAGCAAGGTCCTCCCTGGACCGGAAACAAGCATCCTAGTACCAGTTTCGGGGTTTCACCCTTCTTCAGCCAGGATAGCTTGATTACAGTGGCACAGTGAGCCCGGGACCCACGTCTGGGCATACCAGGCGCACTTAGGGCGAGAAAGCAAAAGACACACAATTTATGGACGGAATGCAGAACAAATCAAAACATTCACCCCCAGCCAACAGATCTGGGTTAAATCCATCATTCTTTTGCTCACCATGCCACCCCAGTTTAGACCTGGCAATATGCAAATCAGTCTTGACCCTGTGCCTCATGGGAACAGTCCGGCCCGAACTGCTAAGCCAGGTCCTCCCTGGACTGGAAACAAGCATCCTAGGACCAGTTTCGGGGTTTCACCCTTCTTCAGCCAGGATAGCTTGATTCCAGTGGCACAGTGAGCCCGGGACCCACGTCTGGGCATACCCGGCGCACTTAGGGCGAGAAAGCAAAAGACACACAATTAATGGACGGAATGCAGAACAAATCAAAACATTCACCCCCAGTCAAGAGATCTGGGTTATATCCATCATTCTTTTGTTCACCATGCCACCCCAGTTTAGATCTGGCCATATGCTCATCAGTCTTGACCCTGTGCCTCATTGAAACAGTCCAGCCCGAACTGCTAAGCCAGGTCCTCCCTGGACCAGAAACAAGCATCCTAGGACCGGTTTCGGGGTTTCACCCCTCTGCAGCCAGGTTAGCTTGATTCCAGTGGCACAGTGAGCCCGGGACCCACGTCTGGGCATACCCGGTGCACGTAGGGCGAGAAAGCAAAGACACACAATTGATGGACGGAATGCAAAACAAATCAAAACATTCACCTCCAGTCAAGAGATCTGGGTTAAATCAATCATTCTTTTGCTCACCATGCCACCCCAGTTTATACCTGGCCATATGCAAATCAGTCTTGACCCTGTGCCTCATGGGAACAGTCTAGCCCGAACTGTTAAGCCAGGTCCTCCCTGGACCGGAAACAAGCATCCTAGGACCGGTTTCGGGGTCTCACCCTTCTTCAGCCAGGATAGCTTGATTCCAGTGGCACAGTGAGGCCGGGACCCACATCTGGGCATACCCGGCGCACTTAGGGCGAGAAAGCAAAAGACACACAATTAATGGACGGAATGCAGAACAAATCAAAACATTCACCCCCAGTCAAGAGATCTGGGTTAAATCCATCATTCTTTTGTTCACCATGCCACCCCAGTTTAGATCTGGCCATATGCTCATCAGTCTTGACCCTGCGCCTCATGGAAACAGTCCAGCCCGAACTGCTAAGCAAGGTCCTCCCTGGACCGGAAACAAGCATCCTAGGACCGGTTTCGGGGTTTCACCCCTCTGCAGCCAGGTTAGCTTGATTCCAGTGGCACAGTGAGCCCGGGACCCACGTCTGGGCATACCCGCTGCACTTAGGGCAAGAAAGCAAAGACACACAATTGATGGACGGAATGCAGAACAAATCAAAACATTCACCCCAGTCAAGAGATCTAGGTTAAATCCATCATTCTTTTGCTCACCATGCCACCCCAGTTTAGACCTGGCCATATGCAAATCAATCTTGACCCTGTGCCTCATGGGAACAGTCCAGCCTGAACTGCTAAGCCAGGTCCTCCCTGGACCGGAAACAAGCATCCTAGGACCGGTTTCGGGGTTTCACCCCTCTTCAGCCAGGTTAGCTTGATTCCAGTGGCACAGTGAGGCCGGGACCCACGTCTGGGCATACCCGGTGCACTTAGGGCAAGAAAGCAAAAGACACACAATTAATGGACGGAATGCAGAACAAATCAAAACATTCACCCCCAGTCAAGAGATCTGGGTTAAATCCATCATTCTTTTGTTCACCATGCCACCCCAGTTTAGATCTGGCCATATGCTCATCAGTCATGACCCTGTGCCTCATGGGAACAGTCCAGCCCAAACTGCTAAGCCAGATCCTCCCTGGACCGGAAATAAGCATCCTAGCACCGGTTTTGGGGTTTCATCCCTCTTCAGCCAGGATAGCTTGATTCCAGTGGCACAGTGAGCCCAGGACCCACGTCTGGGCATACCCGTTGCACTTAGGGCAAGAAAGCAAAAGACACAATTGATGGACGGAATGCAGAACAAATCAAAACATTCACCCACAGTCAAGAGATCTGGGTTAAATCCATCATACTTTTGTTCACCATGCCACTCCAGTTTAGACCAGGCCATATGCAAATCAGTCTTGACCCTGTGCCTCATGGGAACAGTCCAGCCCAAACTGCTAAGCCAGGTCATCCCTGGACCGGAAACAAGCATCCTAGGACCGGTTTCGGGGTTTCACCCTTCTTCAGCCAGGATAGCTTGATTCCAGTGGCACAGTGAGCCCGAGACCCACGTCTGGGCATACCCGGCGCACTTACGGCGAGAAAGCAAAAGACATACAATTGATGGACGGAATGGAGAACAAATCAAAACATTCACCCCCAGTCAAGAGACCTGGGTTAAATCCATCATTCTTTTGCTCACCATGCCACCCCAGTTTAGACCCGGCAATATGCAAATCAGTCCTGACCCTGTGCCTCATGGGAACAGTCCAGCCCAAACTGCTAAGCCAGGTCCTCCCTGGACCGGAAGCAAGCATCCTAGGACTGGTTGCGGGGTTTCACCCTTCTTCAGCCAGGATAGCTTGATTCCAGTGGCACAGTGAGCCTGGGACCCACGTCTGGGCATACCCGGCGCACTTAGGGCGAGAAAGCAAAAGTCACACAATTGATGGACGGAATGCAGAACAAATCAAAACATTCACCCACAGTCAAGAGATCTGGGTTACATCCATCATTCTTTTGCTCACCATGCCACCCCAGTTTAGACCTGGCCATATGCCAATCAGTCTTGACCCTGTGCCTCATGGGAACAGTCCAGCCCAAACTGCTAAGCAAGGCCCTCCCTGGACCGGAAACAAGCATCCTAGTACCAGTTTCGGGGTTTCACCCTTCTTCAGCCAGGATAGCTTGATTACAGTGGCACAGTGAGCCCGGGACCCACGTCTGGGCATACCAGGCGCACTTAGGGCGAGAAAGCAAAAGACACACAATTTATGGACGGAATGCAGAACAAATCAAAACATTCACCCCCAGCCAACAGATCTGGGTTAAATCCATCATTCTTTTGCTCACCATGCCAGCCCAGTTAAGACCTGGCAATATGCAAATCAGTCTTGACCCTGTGCCTCATGGGAACAGTCCGGCCCGAACTGCTAAGCCAGGTCCTCCCTGGACTGGAAACAAGCATCCTAGGACCAGTTTCGGGGTTTCACCCCTCTTCAGCCAGGATAGCTTGAGTCCAGTGGCACAGTGAGCCCGCGACCTACGTCTGGGCATACCCGGCGCACTTAGGGCGAGAAAGCAAAAGACACACAATTAATGGACGGAATGCAGAACAAATCAAAACATTCACCCCCAGTCAAGAGATCTGGGTTAAATCCATCATTCTTTTGTTCACCATGCCACCCCAGTTTAGATCTGGCCATATGCTCATCAGTCTTGACCCTGTGCCTCATTGAAACAGTCCAGCCCGAACTGCTAAGCCAGGTCCTCCCTGGACCAGAAACAAGCATCCTAGGACCGGTTTCGGGGTTTCACCCCACTGCAGCCAGGTTAGCTTGATTCCAGTGGCACAGTGAGCCCGGGACCCACGTCTGGGCATACCCGGTGCACTTAGGGCGAGAAAGCAAAGACACACAATTGATGGACGGAATGCAAAACAAATCAAAACATTCACCTCCAGTCAAGATATCTGGGTTAAATCCATCATTCTTTTGCTCACCATGCCACCCCAGTTTATACCTGGCCATATGCAAATCAGTCTTGACCCTGTGCCTCATGGGAACAGTCCAGTCCGAACTGTTAAGCCAGGTCCTCCCTGGACCGGAAACAAGCATCCTAGGACCGGTTTCGGGGTCTCACCCTTCTTCAGCCAGGATAGCTTGATTCCAGTGGCACAGTGAGGCCGGGACCCACATCTGGGCATACCCGGCGCACTTAGGGCGAGAAAGCAAAAGACATACAATTAATGGACGGAATGCAGAACAAATCAAAATATTCACCCCCAGTCAAGAGATCTGGGTTAAATCCATCATTCTTTTGTTCACAATGCCACCCCAGTTTAGATCTGGCCATATGCTCATCAGTCTTGACCCTGTGCCTCATGGAAATAGTCCAGCCCGAACTGCTAAGCAAGGTCCTCGCTGGACCGGAAACAAGCATCCTAGGACCGGTTTCGGGGTTTCACCCCTCTGCAGCCAGGTTAGCTTGATTCCAGTGGCACAGGGAGCCCGGGACCCACGTCTGGGCATACCCGCTGCACTTAGGGTGAGAAAGCAAAGACACACAATTGATGGACGGAATGCAGAACAAATCAAAACATTCACCCCCAGTCAAGAGATCTAGGTTAAATCCATCATTCTTTTGCTCACCATGCCACCCCAGTTTAGACCTGGCCATATGCAAATCAATCTTGACCCTGTGCCTCATGGGAACAGTCCAGCCTGAACTGCTAAGCCAGGTCCTCCCTGGACCGGAAACAAGCATCCTAGGACCGGTTTCGGGGTTTCACCCCTCTTCAGCCAGGTTAGCTTGATTCCAGTGGCACAGTGAGGCCGGGACCCACGTCTGGGCATACCCGGTGCACTTAGGGCAAGAAAGCAAAAGACACACAATTAATGGACGGAATGCAGAACAAATCAAAACATTCACCCTCAGTCAAGAGATCTGGGTTAAATCCATCATTCTTTTGTTCACCATGCCACCCCAGTTTAGATCTGGCCATATGCTCATCAGTCATGACCCTGTGCCTCATGGGAACAGTCCAGCCCAAACTGCTAAGCCAGATCCTCCCTGGACCGGAAATAAGCATCCTAGCACCGGTTTCGGGGTTTCATCCCTCTTCAGCCAGGATAGCTTGATTCCAGTGGCACAGTGAGCCCAGGACCCACGTCTGGGCATACCCGTCGCACTTAGGGCGAGAAAGCAAAAGACACAATTGATGGACGGAATGCAGAACAAATCAAAACATTCACCCACAGTCAAGAGATCTGGGTTAAATCCATCATACTTTTGTTCACAATGCCACCCCAGTTTAGATCTGGCCATATGCTCATCAGTCTTGACCCTGTGCCTCATGGAAACAGTCCAGCCCGAACTGCTAAGCAAGGTCCTCGCTGGACCGGAAACAAGCATCCTAGGACCGGTTTCGGGGTCTCACCCTTCTTCAGCCAGGATAGCTTGATTCCAGTGGCACAGTGAGGCCGGGACCCACATCTGGGCATACCCGGCGCACTTAGGGCGAGAAAGCAAAAGACACACAATTAATGGACGGAATGCAGAACAAATCAAAACATTCACCCCCAGTCAAGAGATCTGGGTTAAATCCATCATTCTTTTGTTCACAATGCCACCCCAGTTTAGATCTGGCCATATGCTCATCAGTCTTGACCCTGTGCCTCATGGAAACAGTCCAGCCCGAACTGCTAAGCAAGGTCCTCGCTGGACCGGAAACAAGCATCCTAGGACCGGTTTCGGGGTTTCACCCCTCTGCAGCCAGGTTAGCTTGATTCCAGTGGCACAGTGAGCCCGGGACCCACGTCTGGGCATACCCGCTGCACTTAGGGCGAGAAAGCAAAGACACACAATTGATGGACGGAATGCAGAACAAATCAAAACATTCACCCCCAGTCAAGAGATCTAGGTTAAATCCATCATTCTTTTGCTCACCATGCCACCCCAGTTTAGACCTGGCCATATGCAAATCAATCTTGACCCTGTGCCTCATGGGAACAGTCCAGCCTGAACTGCTAAGCCAGGTCCTCCCTGGACCGGAAACAAGCATCCTAGGACCGGTTTCGGGGTTTCACCCCTCTTCAGCCAGGATAGCTTGATTCCAGTTGCACAGTGAGCCTGGGACCCACGTCTGGGCATACCCGGCGCACTTAGGGCGAGAAAGCAAAAGACACACAATTGATGGACGGAATGCAGAACAAATCAAAACATTCACCCACAGTCAAGAGATCTGGGTTACATCCATCATTCTTTTGCTCACCATGCCACCCCAGTTTAGAGCTGGCCATATGCCAATCAGTCTTGACCCTGTGCCTCATGGGAACAGTCCAGCCCAAACTGCTAAGCAAGGCCCTCCCTGGACCGGAAACAAGCATCCTAGTACCAGTTTCGGGGTTTCACCCTTCTTCAGCCAGGATAGCTTGATTACAGTGGCACAGTGAGCCCGGGACCCACGTCTGGGCATACCAGGCGCACTTAGGGCGAGAAAGCAAAAGACACACAATTTATGGACGGAATGCAGACCAAATCAAAACATTCACCCCCAGCCAACAGATCTGGGTTAAATCCATCATTCTTTTGCTCACCATGCCACCCCAGTTTAGACCTGGCAATATGCAAATCAGTCTTGACCCTGTGCCTCATGGGAACAGTCCGGCCCGAACTGCTAAGCCAGGTCCTCCCTGGACTGGAAACAAGCATCCTAGGACCGGTTTCGGGGTTTCACCCCTCTTCAGCCAGGATAGCTTGATTCCAGTGGCACAGTGAGCCCGGGACCCACGTCTGGGCATACCTGTTGCACTTAGGGTGAGAAAGCAAAGACACACAATTGATGGACGGAATGCAGAACAAATCAAAACATTCACCCCCAGTCAAGAGATCTAGGTTAAATCCATCATTCTTTTGCTCACCATGCCACCCCAGTTTAGACTTGGCCCTATGCAAATCAGTCTTGACCCTGTGCCTCATGGGAACAGTCCAGCCTGAACTGCTAAGCCAGGTCCTCCCTGGACCGGAAACAAGCATCCTAGGACCGGTTTCGGGGTTTCACCCCTCTTCAGCCAGGTTGGCTTGATTCCAGTGGCACAGTGAGCCCGGGACCCACGTCTGGGCATACCCGGTGCACTTAGGGCGAGAAAGCAAAAGACACACAATTGATGGACAGAATGCAGAACAAATCAAAACATTCACCGCCAGTCAAGAGATCTGGGTTAAATCCATCATTCTTTTGCTAACCATACCACCCCAGTTTAGACCTGGCAATATGGAAATCAGTCTTGACTCTGTGCCTCATGGGAACAGTCCAGCCCGAACTGCTAAGCCAGGTCCTCCCTGGACCAGAAACAAGCATCCTAGGACCGGTTTCGGAGTTTCACCCCTCTTCAGCCAGGATAGCTTGATTCCAGTGGCACAGTGAGCCCGGGACGCACGTCTGGGCATACCCGGCGCACTTAGGGCGAGAAAGCAAAAGACACACAATTGATGGACGGAATGGAGAACAAATCAAAACATTTACCCCAGTCAAGAGACCTGGGTTAAATCCATCATTCTTTTGCTAACCATACCACCCCAGTTTAGACCTGGCAATAAGGAAATCAGTCTCGACTCTGTGCCTCATGGGAACAGTCCAGCCCAAACTGCTAAGCCAGGTCCTTCCTGGACCGGAAACAAGCATCCTAGGACCTGTTTCGGAGTTTCACCCCTCTTCAGCCAGGATAGCTTGATTCCAGTGGCATAGTGAGCCCGGTACGCACGTCTGGGCATACCCGGCGCACTTAGGGCGAGAAAGCAAAAGACACACAATTGATGGACGGAATGCAGAACAAATCAAAACATTCACCCCCAGTCAAGAGATCTTGGTTAAATCCATCATTCTTTTGCTCACCATGCCACCCCAGTTTAGACCTGGCCATATGCAAATCAGTCTTGACCCTGTGCCTCATGGGGACAGTCCAGCCTGAACTGCTAAGCCAGGTCCTCCCTGGACCGGAAACAAGCATCCTAGGACCGGTTTCGGGGTCTCACCCTTCTTCAGCCAGGATAGCTTGATTCCAGTGGCACAGTGAGGCCGGGACCCACGTCTGGGCATACCAGGCGCACTTAGGGCGAGAAAGCAAAAGACACACAATTGATGGACGGAATGCAGACCAAATCAAAACATTCACCCCCAGCCAACAGATCTGGGTTAAATCCATCGTTCTTTTGCTCACCATGCTACCCCAGTTTAGACCTGGCCATTTGCAAATCAGTCTTGACCCTGTGCCTCATGGGGACAGTCCAGCCTGAACTGCTAAGCCAGGTCCTCCCTGGACCGGAAACAAGCATACTAGGACCGGTTTCGGGGTCTCACCCTTCTTCAGCCAGGATAGCTTGATTCCAGTGGCACAGTGAGGCCGGGACATACGTCTGGGCATACCCGGCGCACTTAGAGCGAGAAAGCAAAAGACACACAATTAATGGACGGAATGCAGAACAAATCAAAACATTCACCCCCAGTCAAGAGATCTGGGTTAAATCCATCATACTTTTGTTCACCATGCCACCCCAGTTTAGATCTGGCCATATGCTCATCAGTCTTGACCCTGTGCCTCATTGAAACAGTCCAGCCCGAACTGCTAAGCCAGGTCCTCCCTGGACCAGAAACAAGCATCCTAGGACCGGTTTCGGGGTTTCACCCCTCTGCAGCCAGGTTAGCTTGATTCCAGTGGCACAGTGAGCCCGGGACCCACGTCTGGGCATACCCGGTGCACTTAGGGCGAGAAAGCAAAAGACACACAATTAATGGACGGAATGCAGAACAAATCAAAACATTCACCCCCAGTCAAGAGATCTTGGTTAAATCCATCATTCTTTTGCTCACCATGCCACCCCAGTTTAGATCTGGCCATATGCAAATCAGTCTTGACCCTGTGCCTCATGGGGACAGTCCAGCCTGAACTGCTCAGCCAGGTCCTCCCTGGACCGGAAACAAGCATCCTAGGACCGGTTTCGGGGTTTCATCCCTCTTCAGCCAGGATAGCTTGATTCCAGTGGCACAGTGAGCCCAGGACCCACGTCTGGGCATACCCGTCGCACTTAGGGCGAGAAAGCAAAAGACACAATTGATGGACGGAATGCAGAACAAATCAAAACATTCACCCACAGTCAAGAGATCTGGGTTAAATCCATCATTCTTTTGCTAATCATACCACCCCAGTTTAGACCTGGCAATATGGAAATCAGTCTCGACTCTGTGCCTCATGGGAACAGTCCAGCCCAAACTGCTAAGCCAGGTCCTTCCTGGACCAGAAACAAGCATCCTAGGACCTGTTTCGGAGTTTCACCCCTCTTCAGCCAGGATAGCTTGATTCCAGTGGCATAGTGAGCCCGGTACGCACGTCTGGGCATACCCGGCGCACTTAGGGCGAGAAAGCAAAAGACACACAATTGATGGACGGAATGCAGAACAAATCAAAACATTCACCCCCAGTCAAGAGATCTGGGTTAAATCCATCATTCTTTCGCTCACCATGCCACCCCAGTTTAGACCTGGCCATATGCAAATCAGTCTTGACCCTGTGCCTCATGGGAACAGTCCAGCCCGAACTGCTAAGCCAGGTCCTCCCTGGACCGGAAACAAGCATCCTAGGACCGGTTTCAGGTTTTCACCCTTCTTCAGCCAGGATAGCTTGATTCCAGTGGCACAGTGAGGCCGGGGCCCATGTCTGGGCATACCCGTTGCACTTAGGGCGAGAAAGCAAAAGACACACAATTAATGGGACGGAATGCAGAACAAATCAAAACATTCACCCCCAGTCAAGAGATCTTGGTTAAATCCATCATTCTTTTGCTCACCATGCCACCCCATTTTAGATCTGGCCATATGCAAATCAGTCTTGACCCTGTGCCTCATGGGGACAGTCCAGCCTGAACTGCTAAGCCAGGTCCTCCCTGGACCGGAAACAAGCATCCTAGGACCGGTTTTGGGGTTTCACCCCTCTTCAGCCAGGTTAGCTTGATTCCAGTGGCACAGTGAGCCCGGGACCCACGTCTGGGCATACCCGGTGCACTTAGGGCGAGAAAGCAAAAGACACACAATTGATGGACAGAATGCAGAACAAATCAAAACATTCACCCCCAGTCAAGAGATCTGGGTTAAATCCATCATTCATTTGCTCACCATGCCACCCCAGTTTAGACCTGGCCATATGCAAATCAGTCATGACCCTGTGCCTCATGGGAACAGTCCAGCCCAAACTGCTAAGCCAGGTCCTCCCTGGACTGGAAACAAGCATCCTAGGACCGGTTACGGAGTTTCACCCCTCTTCAGCCAGGATAGCTTGATTCCAGTGGCACAGTGAGCCCGGGACGCACGTCTGGGCATACCCGGCGCACTTAGGGCAAGAAAGGAAAAGACACACAATTGATGGACGGAATGCAGAACAAATCAAAACATTCACCCCCAGTCAAGAGATCTGGGTTAAATCCATCATTCTTTTGCTCACCATGCCACCCCAGTTTAGACCTGTCCATATGCAAATCAGTCTTGACCCTGTGCCTCATGGGAACAGTCCAGCCCGAACTGCTAAGCAAGGTCCTCCCTGGACCGGAAAGAAGCATCCTAGGACCGGTTTCGGGGTCTCACCCTTCTTCAGCCAGGATAGCTTGATTCCAGTGGCACAGTGAGGCCGGGACCCACGTCTGGGCATACCCGGCGCACTTAGGGCGAGAAAGCAAAAGACACACAATTAATGGACGGAATGCAGAACAAATCAAAACATTCACCCCCAGTCAAGAGATCTGGGTTAAATCCATCATTCTCTTGTTCACCATGCCACCCCAGTTTAGATCTGGCCATATGCTCATCAGTCTTGACCCTGTGCCTCATGGGAACAGTCCAGCCCGAACTGCTAAGCCAGGTCCTCCCTGGACCGGAAACAAGCATCCTAGGACTGGTTGCGGGGTTTCACCCCTCTTCAGCCAGGATAGCTTGATTCCAGTGGCACAGTGAGTCCGGGACCCACGTCTGGGCATATCCGGCGCACTTAGGGCGAGAAAGCAAAAGACACACAATTGATGGACGGAATGCAGAACAAATCAAAACATTCACCCACAGTCAAGAGATCTGGGTTACATCCATCATTCTTTTGCTCACCATGCCACCCCAGTTTAGACCTGGCCATATGCCAATCAGTCTTGACCCTGTGCCTCATGGGAACAGTCCAGCCCAAACTGCTAAGCAAGGTCCTCCCTGGACCGGAAACAAGCATCCTAGTACCAGTTTCGGGGTTTCACCCTTCTTCAGCCAGGATAGCTTGATTACAGTGGCACAGTGAGCCCGGGACCCACGTCTGGGCATACCAGGCGCACTTAGGGCGAGAAAGCAAAAGACACACAATTTATGGACGGAATGCAGAACAAATCAAAACATTCAACCCCAGCCAACAGATCTGGGTTAAATCCATCATTCTTTTGCTCACCATGCCACCCCAGTTTAGACCTGGCAATATGCAAATCAGTCTTGACCCTGTGCCTCATGGGAACAGTCCGGCCCAAACTGCTAAGCCAGGTCCTCCCTGGACTGGAAACAAGCATCCTAGGACCAGTTTCGGGGTTTCACCCCTCTTCAGCCAGGATAGCTTGATTCCAGTGGCACAGTGAGCCCGGGACCCACGTCTGGGCATACCCGGCGCACTTAGGGCGAGAAAGCAAAAGACACACAATTAATGGACGGAATGCAGAACAAATCAAAACATTCACCCCCAGTCAAGAGATCTGGGTTAAATCCATCATTCTTTTGTTCACCATGCCACCCCAGTTTAGATCTGGCCATATGCTCATCAGTCTTGACCCTGTGCCTCATTGAAACAGTCCAGCCCGAACTGCTAAGCCAGGTCCTCCCTGGACCAGAAACAAGCATCCTAGGACCGGTTTCGGGGTTTCACCCCTCTGCAGCCAAGTTAGCTTGATTCCAGTGGCACAGTGAGCCCGGGACCCACGTCTGGGCATACCCGGTGCACTTAGGGCGAGAAAGCAAAGACACACAATTGATGGACGGAATGCAAAACAAATCAAAACATTCACCTCCAGTCAAGAGATCTGGGTTAAATCCATCATTCTTTTGCTCACCATGCCACCCCAGTTTATACCTGGCCATATGCAAATCAGTCTTGACCCTGTGCCTCATGGGAACAGTCCAGCCCGAACTGTTAAGCCAGGTCTTCCCTGGACCGGAAACAAGCATCCTAGGACCGGTTTCGGGGTCTCACCCTTCTTCAGCCAGGATAGCTTGATTCGAGTGGCACAGTGAGGCCGGGACCCACATCTGGGCATACCCGGCGCACTTAGGGCGAGAAAGAAAAAGACACACAATTAATGGACGGAATGCAGAACAAATCAAAACATTCACCCCCAGTCAAGAGATCTGGGTTAAATCCATCATTCTTTTGTTCACCATGCCACCCCAGTTTAGATCTGGCCATATGCTCATCAGTCTTGACCCTGTGCCTCATGGAAACAGTCCAGCCCGAACTGCTAAGCAAGGTCCTCCCTGGACCGGAAACAAGCATCCTAGGACCGGTTTCGGGGTGTCACCCAACTGCAGCCAGGTTAGCTTGATTCCAGTGGCACAGTGAGCCCGGGACCCACGTCTGGGCATACCCGCTGCACTTAGGGCAAGAAAGCAAAGACACACAATTGATGGACGGAATGCAGAACAAATCAAAACATTCACCCCCAGTCAAGAGATCTAGGTTAAATCCATCATTCTTTTGCTCACCATGCCACCCCAGTTTAGACCTGGCCATATGCAAATCAATCTTGACCCTGTGCCTCATGGGAACAGTCCAGCCTGAACTGCTAAGCCAGGTCCTCCCTGGACCGGAAACAAGCATCCTAGGACCGGTTTCGGGGTTTCACCCCTCTTCAGCCAGGTTAGCTTGATTCCAGTGGCACAGTGAGGCCGGGACCCACGTCTGGGCATACCTGGTGCACTTAGGGCAAGAAAGCAAAAGACACACAATTAATGGACGGAATGCAGAACAAATCAAAACATTCACCCCCAGTCAAGAGATCTGGGTTAAATCCATCATTCTTTTGTTCACCATGCCACCCCAGTTTAGATCTGGCCATATGCTCATCAGTCATGACCCTGTGCCTCATGGGAACAGTCCAGCCCAAACTGCTAAGCCAAATCCTCCCTGGACCGGAAATAAGCATCCTAGCACCGGTTTCGGGGTTTCATCCCTCTTCAGCCAGGATAGCTTGATTCCAGTGGCACAGTGAGCCCAGGACCCACGTCTGGGCATACCCGTCGCACTTAGGGCAAGAAAGCAAAAGACACAATTGATGGACGGAATGCAGAACAAATCAAAACATTCACCCACAGTCAAGAGATCTGGGCTAAATCCATCATACTTTTGCTCACCATGCCACTCCAGTTTAGACCAGGCCATATGCAAATCAGTCTTGACCCTGTGCCTCATGGGAACAGTCCAGCCCAAACTGCTAAGCCAGGTCATCCCTGGACCGGAAACAAGCATCCTAGGACCGGTTTCGGGGTTTCACCCTTCTTCAGCCAGGATAGCTTGATTCCAGTGGCACAGTGTGCCCGAGACCCACGTCTGGGCATACCCGGCGCACTTACGGCGAGAAAGCAAAAGACATACAATTGATGGACGGAATGGAGAACAAATCAAAACATTCACCCCCAGTCAAGAGACCTGGGTTAAATCCATCATTCTTTTGCTCACCATGCCACCCCAGTTTAGACCCGGCAATATGCAAATCAGTCCTGACCCTGTGCCTCATGGGAACAGTCCAGCCCAAACTGCTAAGCCAGGTCCTCCCTGGACCGGAAACAAGCATCCTAGGACTGGTTGCGGGGTTTCACCCTTCTTCAGCCAGGATAGCTTGATTCCAGTGGCACAGTGAGCCTGGGACCCACGTCTGGGCATACCCGGCGCACTTAGGGCGAGAAAGCAAAAGTCACACAATTGATGGACGGAATGCAGAACAAATCAAAACATTCACCCACAGTCAAGAGATCTGGGTTACATCCATCATTCTTTTGCTCACCATGCCACCCCAGTTTAGACCTGGCCATATGCCAATCAGTCTTGACCCTGTGCCTCATGGGAACAGTCCAGCCCAAACTGCTAAGCAAGGCCCTCCCTGGACCGGAAACAAGCATCCTAGTACCAGTTTCGGGGTTTCACCCTTCTTCAGCCAGGATAGCTTGATTACAGTGGCACAGTGAGCCCGGGACCCACGTCTGGGCATACCAGGCGCACTTAGGGCGAGAAAGCAAAAGACACACAATTTATGGACGGAATGCAGAACAAATCAAAACATTCACCCCCAGCCAACAGATCTGGGTTAAATCCATCATTTTTTTGCTCACCATGCCACCCCAGTTTAGACCTGGCAATATGCAAATCAGTCTTGACCCTGTGCCTCATGGGAACAGTCCGGCCCGAACTGCTAAGCCAGGTCCTCCCTGGACTGGAAACAAGCATCCTAGGACCAGTTTCGGGGTTTCACCCCTCTTCAGCCAGGATAGCTTGATTCCAGTGGCACAGTGAGCCCGCGACCTACGTCTGGGCATACCCGGCGCACTTAGGGCGAGAAAGCAAAAGACACACAATTAATGGACGGAATGCAGAACAAATCAAAACATTCACCCCCAGTCAAGAGATCTGGGTTACATCCATCATTCTTTTGTTCACCATGCCACCCCAGTTTAGATCTGGCCATATGCTCATCAGTCTTGACCCTGTGCCTCATTGAAACAGTCCAGCCCGAACTGCTAAGCCAGGTCCTCCCTGGACCAGAAACAAGCATCCTAGGACCGGTTTCGGGGTTTCACCCCTCTGCAGCCAGGTTAGCTTGATTCCAGTGGCACAGTGAGCCCGGGACCCACGTCTGGGCATACCCGGTGCACTTAGGGCGAGAAAGCAAAGACACACAATTGATGGACGGAATGCAAAACAAATCAAAACATTCACCTCCAGTCAAGAGATCTGGGTTAAATCCATCATTCTTTTGCTCACCATGCCACCCCAGTTTATAACTGGCCATATGCAAATCAGTCTTGACCCTGTGCCTCATGGAAACAGTCCAGCCCGAACTGCTAAGCAAGGTCCTCCCTGGACCGGAAACAAGCATCCTAGGACCGGTTTCGGGGTTTCACCCCTCTGCAGCCAGGTTAGCTTGATTCCAGTGGCACAGTGAGCCCGGGACCCACGTCTGGGCATACCCGCTGCACTTAGGGCGAGAAAGCAAAGACACACAATTGATGGACGGAATGCAGAACAAATCAAAACATTCACCCCCAGTCAAGAGATCTAGGTTAAATCCATCATTCTTTTGCTCACCATGCCACCCCAGTTTAGACCTGGCCATATGCAAATCAATCTTGACCCTGTGCCTCATGGGAACAGTCCAGCCTGAACTGCTAAGCCAGGTCCTCCCTGGACCGGAAACAAGCATCCTAGGACCGGTTTCAGGGTTTCACCCCTCTTCAGCCAGGTTAGCTTGATTCCAGTGGCACAGTGAGGCCGGGACCCACGTCTGGGCATACCCGGTGCACTTAGGGCAAGAAAGCAAAAGACACACAATTAATGGACGGAATGCAGAACAAATCAAAACATTCACCCTCAGTCAAGAGATCTGGGTTAAATCCATCATTCTTTTGTTCACCATGCCACCCCAGTTTAGATCTGGCCATATGCTCATCAGTCATGACCCTGTGCCTCATGGGAACAGTCCAGCCCAAACTGCTAAGCCAGATCCTCCCTGGACCGGAAATAAGCATCCTAGCACCGGTTTCGGGGTTTCATCCCTCTTCAGCCAGGATAGCTTGATTCCAGTGGCACAGTGAGCCCAGGACCCACGTCTGGGCATACCCGTCACACTTAGGGCGAGAAAGCAAAAGACACAATTGATTGACGGAATGCAGAACAAATCAAAACATTCACCCACAGTCAAGAGATCTGGGTTAAATCCATCATACTTTTGCTCACCATGCCACTCCAGTTTAGACCAGGCCATATGCAAATCAGTCTTGACCCTGTGCCTCATGGGAACAGTCCAGCCCAAACTGCTAAGCCAGGTCATCCCTGGACCGGAAAGAAGCATCCTAGGACCGGTTTCGGGGTTTCACCCTTCTTCAGCCAGGATAGCTTGATTCCAGTGGCACAGTGAGCCCGAGACCCACGTCTGGGCATACCCGGCGCACTTCCGGCGAGAAAGCAAAAGACATACAATTGATGGACGGAATGGAGAACAAATCAAAACATTCACCCCCAGTCAAGAGACCTGGGTTAAATCCATCATTCTTTTGCTCACCATGCCACCCCAGTTTAGACCCGGCAATATGCAAATCAGTCCTGACCCTGTGCCTCATGGGAACAGTCCAGCCCAAACTGCTAAGCCAGGTCCTCCCTGGACCGGAAACAAGCATCCTAGGACTGGTTGCGGGGTTTCACCCTTCTTCAGCCAGGATAGCTTGATTCCAGTGGCACAGTGAGCCTGGGACGCACGTCTGGGCATACCCGGCGCACTTAGGGCGAGAAAGCAAAAGACACACAATTGATGGACGGAATGCAGAACAAATCAAAACATTCACCCACAGTCAAGAGATCTGGGTTACATCCATCATTCTTTTGCTCACCATGCCACCCCAGTTTAGAGCTGGCCATATGCCAATCAGTCTTGACCCTGTGCCTCATGGGAACAGTCCAGCCCAAACTGCTAAGCAAGGCACTCCCTGGACCGGAAACAAGCATCCTAGCACCAGTTTCGGGGTTTCACCCTTCTTCAGCCAGGATAGCTTGATTACAGTGGCACAGTGAGCCCGGGACCCACGTCTGGGCATACCAGGCGCACTTAGGGCGAGAAAGCAAAAGACGCACAATTTATGGACGGAATGCAGACCAAATCAAAACATTCACCCCCAGCCAACAGATCTGGGTTAAATCCATCATTCTTTTGCTCACGATGCCACCCCAGTTTAGACCTGGCAATATCCAAATCAGTCTTGACCCTGTGCCTCATGGGAGCAGTCCGGCCCGAACTGCTAAGCCAGGTCCTCCCTGGACTGGAAACAAGCATCCTAGGACCGGTTTCGGGGTTTCACCCCTCTTCAGCCAGGTTAGCTTGATTCCAGTGGCACAGTGAGGCCGGGACCCACGTCTGGGCATACCTGGTGCACTTAGGGCAAGAAAGCAAAAGACACACAATTAATGGACGGAATGCAGAACAAATCAAAACATTCACCCCCAGTCAAGAGATCTGGGTTAAATCCATCATTCTTTTGTTCACCATGCCACCCCAGTTTAGATCTGGCCATATGCTCATCAGTCATGACCCTGTGCCTCATTGAAACAGTCCAGCCCGAACTGCTAAGCCAGGTCCTCCCTGGACCAGAAACAAGCATCCTAGGACCGGTTTCGGGGTTTCACCCCTCTGCAGCCAAGTTAGCTTGATTCCAGTGGCACAGTGAGCCCGGGACCCACGTCTGGGCATACCCGGTGCACTTAGGGCGAGAAAGCAAAGACACACAATTGATGGACGGAATGCAAAACAAATCAAAACATTCACCTCCAGTCAAGAGATCTGGGTTAAATCCATCATTCTTTTGCTCACCATGTCACCCCAGTTTATACCTGGCCATATGCAAATCAGTCTTGACCCTGTGCCTCATGGGAACAGTCCAGCCCGAACTGTTAAGCCAGGTCTTCCCTGGACCGGAAACAAGCATCCTAGGACCGGTTTCGGGGTCTCACCCTTCTTCAGCCAGGATAGCTTGATTCGAGTGGCACAGTGAGGCCGGGACCCACATCTGGGCATACCCGGCGCACTTAGGGCGAGAAAGAAAAAGACACACAATTAATGGACGGAATGCAGAACAAATCAAAACATTCACCCCCAGTCAAGAGATCTGGGTTAAATCCATCATTCTTTTGTTCACCATGCCACCCCAGTTTAGATCTGGCCATATGCTCATCAGTCTTGACCCTGTGCCTCATGGAAACAGTCCAGCCCGAACTGCTAAGCAAGGTCCTCCCTGGACCGGAAACAAGCATCCTAGGACCGGTTTCGGGGTTTCACCCCTCTGCAGCCAGGTTAGCTTGATTCCAGTGGCACAGTGAGCCCGGGACCCACGTCTGGGCATACCCGCTGCACTTAGGGCAAGAAAGCAAAGACACACAATTGATGGACGGAATGCAGAACAAATCAAAACATTCACCCCCAGTCAAGAGATCTAGGTTAAATCCATCATTCTTTTGCTCACCATGCCACCCCAGTTTAGACCTTGCCATATGCAAATCAATCTTGACCCTGTGCCTCATGGGAACAGTCCAGCCTGAACTGCTAAGCCAGGTCCTCCCTGGACCGGAAACAAGCATCCTAGGACCGGTTTCGGGGTGTCACCCCTCTTCAGCCAGGTTAGCTTGATTCCAGTGGCACAGTGAGGCCGGGACACACGTCTGGGCATACCTGGTGCACTTAGGGCAAGAAAGCAAAAGACACACAATTAATGGACGGAATGCAGAACAAATCAAAACATTCACCCCCAGTCAAGAGATCTGGGTTAAATCCATCATTCTTTTGTTCACCATGCCACCCCAGTTTAGATCTGGCCATATGCTCATCAGTCATGACCCTGTGCCTCATGGGAACAGTCCAGCCCAAACTGCTAAGCCAGATCCTCCCTGGACCGGAAATAAGCATCCTAGCACCGGTTTCGGGGTTTCATCCCTCTTCAGCCAGGATAGCTTGATTCCAGTGGCACAGTGAGCCCAGGACCCACGTCTGGGCATACCCGTCGCACTTAGGGCAAGAAAGCAAAAGACACAATTGATGGACGGAATGCAGAACAAATCAAAACATTCACCCACAGTCAAGAGATCTGGGCTAAATCCATCATACTTTTGCTCACCATGCCACTCCAGTTTAGACCAGGCCATATGCAAATCAGTCTTGACCCTGTGCCTCATGGGAACAGTCCAGCCCAAACTGCTAAGCCAGGTCATCCCTGGACCGGAAACAAGCATCCTAGGACCGGTTTCGGGGTTTCACCCTTCTTCAGCCAGGATAGCTTGATTCCAGTGGCACAGTGTGCCCGAGACCCACGTCTGGGCATACCCGGCGCACTTACGGCGAGAAAGCAAAAGACATACAATTGATGGACGGAATGGAGAACAAATCAAAACATTCACCCCCAGTCAAGAGACCTGGGTTAAATCCATCATTCTTTTGCTCACCATGCCACCCCAGTTTAGACCCGGCAATATGCAAATCAGTCCTGACCCTGTGCCTCATGGGAACAGTCCAGCCCAAACTGCTAAGCCAGGTCCTCCCTGGACCGGAAACAAGCATCCTAGGACTGGTTGCGGGGTTTCACCCTTCTTCAGCCAGGATAGCTTGATTCCAGTGGCACAGTGAGCCTGGGACCCACGTCTGGGCATACCCGGCGCACTTAGGGCGAGAAAGCAAAAGTCACACAATTGATGGACGGAATGCAGAACAAATCAAAACATTCACCCACAGTCAAGAGATCTGGGTTACATCCATCATTCTTTTGCTCACCATGCCACCCCAGTTTAGACCTGGCCATATGCCAATCAGTCTTGACCCTGTGCCTCATGGGAACAGTCCAGCCCAAACTGCTAAGCAAGGCCCTCCCTGGACCGGAAACAAGCATCCTAGTACCAGTTTCGGGGTTTCACCCTTCTTCAGCCAGGATAGCTTGATTACAGTGGCACAGTGAGCCCGGGACCCACGTCTGGGCATACCAGGCGCACTTAGGGCGAGAAAGCAAAAGACACACAATTTATGGACGGAATGCAGAACAAATCAAAACATTCACCCCCAGCCAACAGATCTGGGTTAAATCCATAATTTTTTTGCTCACCATGCCACCCCAGTTTAGACCTGGCAATATGCAAATCAGTCTTGACCCTGTGCCTCATGGGAACAGTCCGGCCCGAACTGCTAAGCCAGGTCCTCCCTGGACTGGAAACAAGCATCCTAGGACCAGTTTCGGGGTTTCACCCCTCTTCAGCCAGGATAGCTTGATTCCAGTGGCACAGTGAGCCCGCGACCTACGTCTGGGCATACCCGGCGCACTTAGGGCGAGAAAGCAAAAGACACACAATTAATGGACGGAATGCAGAACAAATCAAAACATTCACCCCCAGTCAAGAGATCTGGGTTACATCCATCATTCTTTTGTTCACCATGCCACCCCAGTTTAGATCTGGCCATATGCTCATCAGTCTTGACCCTGTGCCTCATTGAAACAGTCCAGCCCGAACTGCTAAGCCAGGTCCTCCCTGGACCAGAAACAAGCATCCTAGGACCGGTTTCGGGGTTTCACCCCTCTGCAGCCAGGTTAGCTTGATTCCAGTGGCACAGTGAGCCCGGGACCCACGTCTGGGCATACCCGGTGCACTTAGGGCGAGAAAGCAAAGACACACAATTGATGGACGGAATGCAAAACAAATCAAAACATTCACCTCCAGTCAAGAGATCTGGGTTAAATCCATCATTCTTTTGCTCACCATGCCACCCCAGTTTATAACTGGCCATATGCAAATCAGTCTTGACCCTGTGCCTCATGGAAACAGTCCAGCCCGAACTGCTAAGCAAGGTCCTCCCTGGACCGGAAACAAGCATCCTAGGACCGGTTTCGGGGTTTCACCCCTCTGCAGCCAGGTTAGCTTGATTCCAGTGGCACAGTGAGCCCGGGACCCACGTCTGGGCATACCCGCTGCACTTAGGGCGAGAAAGCAAAGACACACAATTGATGGACGGAATGCAGAACAAATCAAAACATTCACCCCCAGTCAAGAGATCTAGGTTAAATCCATCATTCTTTTGCTCACCATGCCACCCCAGTTTAGACCTGGCCATATGCAAATCAATCTTGACCCTGTGCCTCATGGGAACAGTCCAGCCTGAACTGCTAAGCCAGGTCCTCCCTGGACCGGAAACAAGCATCCTAGGACCGGTTTCAGGGTTTCACCCCTCTTCAGCCAGGTTAGCTTGATTCCAGTGGCACAGTGAGGCCGGGACCCACGTCTGGGCATACCCGGTGCACTTAGGGCAAGAAAGCAAAAGACACACAATTAATGGACGGAATGCAGAACAAATCAAAACATTCACCCTCAGTCAAGAGATCTGGGTTAAATCCATCATTCTTTTGTTCACCATGCCACCCCAGTTTAGATCTGGCCATATGCTCATCAGTCATGACCCTGTGCCTCATGGGAACAGTCCAGCCCAAACTGCTAAGCCAGATCCTCCCTGGACCGGAAATAAGCATCCTAGCACCGGTTTCGGGGTTTCATCCCTCTTCAGCCAGGATAGCTTGATTCCAGTGGCACAGTGAGCCCAGGACCCACGTCTGGGCATACCCGTCACACTTAGGGCGAGAAAGCAAAAGACACAATTGATTGACGGAATGCAGAACAAATCAAAACATTCACCCACAGTCAAGAGATCTGGGTTAAATCCATCATACTTTTGCTCACCATGCCACTCCAGTTTAGACCAGGCCATATGCAAATCAGTCTTGACCCTGTGCCTCATGGGAACAGTCCAGCCCAAACTGCTAAGCCAGGTCATCCCTGGACCGGAAAGAAGCATCCTAGGACCGGTTTCGGGGTTTCACCCTTCTTCAGCCAGGATAGCTTGATTCCAGTGGCACAGTGAGCCCGAGACCCACGTCTGGGCATACCCGGCGCACTTCCGGCGAGAAAGCAAAAGACATACAATTGACGGACGGAATGGAGAACAAATCAAAACATTCACCCCCAGTCAAGAGACCTGGGTTAAATCCATCATTCTTTTGCTCACCATGCCACCCCAGTTTAGACCCGGCAATATGCAAATCAGTCCTGACCCTGTGCCTCATGGGAACAGTCCAGCCCAAACTGCTAAGCCAGGTCCTCCCTGGACCGGAAACAAGCATCCTAGGACTGGTTGCGGGGTTTCACCCTTCTTCAGCCAGGATAGCTTGATTCCAGTGGCACAGTGAGCCTGGGACGCACGTCTGGGCATACCCGGCGCACTTAGGGCGAGAAAGCAAAAGACACACAATTGATGGACGGAATGCAGAACAAATCAAAACATTCACCCACAGTCAAGAGATCTGGGTTACATCCATCATTCTTTTGCTCACCATGCCACCCCAGTTTAGAGCTGGCCATATGCCAATCAGTCTTGACCCTGTGCCTCATGGGAACAGTCCAGCCCAAACTGCTAAGCAAGGCCCTCCCTGGACCGGAAACAAGCATCCTAGCACCAGTTTCGGGGTTTCACCCTTCTTCAGCCAGGATAGCTTGATTACAGTGGCACAGTGAGCCCGGGACCCACGTCTGGGCATACCAGGCGCACTTAGGGCGAGAAAGCAAAAGACGCACAATTTATGGACGGAATGCAGACCAAATCAAAACATTCACCCCCAGCCAACAGATCTGGGTTAAATCCATCATTCTTTTGCTCACCATGCCACCCCAGTTTAGACCTGGCAATATGCAAATCAGTCTTGACCCTGTGCCTCATGGGAACAGTCCGGCCCGAACTGCTAAGCCAGGTCCTCCCTGGACTGGAAACAAGCATCCTAGGACCGGTTTCGGGGTTTCACCCCTCTTCAGCCAGGTTAGCTTGATTCCAGTGGCACAGTGAGGCCGGGACCCACGTCTGGGCATACCTGGTGCACTTAGGGCAAGAAAGCAAAAGACACACAATTAATGGACGGAATGCAGCACAAATCAAAACATTCACCCCCAGTCAAGAGATCTGGGTTAAATCCATCATTCTTTTGTTCACCATGCCACCCCAGTTTAGATCTGGCCATATGCTCATCAGTCATGACCCTGTGCCTCATGGGAACAGTCCAGCCCAAACTGCTAAGCCAGATCCTCCCTGGACCGGAAATAAGCATCCTAGCACCGGTTTCGGGGTTTCATCCCTCTTCAGCCAGGATAGCTTGATTCCAGTGGCACAGTGAGCCCAGGACCCACGTCTGGGCATACCCGTCGCACTTAGGGCAAGAAAGCAAAAGACACAATTGATGGACGGAATGCAGAACAAATCAAAACATTCACCCACAGTCAAGAGATCTGGGTTAAATCCATCATACTTTTGCTCACCATGCCACTCCAGTTTAGACCAGGCCATATGCAAATCAGTCTTGACCCTGTGCCTCATGGGAACAGTCCAGCCCAAACTGCTAAGCCAGGTCATCCCTGGACCGGAAACAAGCATCCTAGGACCGGTTTCGGGGTTTCACCCTTCTTCAGCCAGGATAGCTTGATTCCAGTGGCACAGTGAGCCCGAGACCCACGTCTGGGCATACCCGGCGCACTTACGGCGAGAAAGCAAAAGACATACAATTGATGGACGGAATGGAGAACAAATCAAAACATTCACCCCAAGTCAAGAGACCTGGGTTAAATCCATCATTCTTTTGCTCACCATGCCACCCCAGTTTAGACCCGGCAATATGCAAATCAGTCCTGACCCTGTGCCTCATGGGGACAGTCCAGCCTGAACTGCTAAGCCAGGTCCTCCCTGGACCGGAAACAAGCATCCTAGGACCGGTTTCGGGGTCTCACCCTTCTTCAGCCAGGATAGCTTGCTTCCAGTGGCACAGTGAGGCCGGGACATACGTCTGGGCATACCCGGCGCACTTAGAGCGAGAAAGCAAAAGACACACAATTAATGGACGGAATGCAGAACAAATCAAAACATTCACCCCCAGTCAAGAGATCTGGGTTAAATCCATCATACTTTTGTTCACCATGCCACCCCAGTTTAGATCTGGCCATATGCTCATCAGTCTTGACCCTGTGCCTCATTGAAACAGTCCAGCCCGAACTGCTAAGCCAGGTCCTCCCTGGACCAGAAACAAGCATCCTAGGACCGGTTTCGGGGTTTCACCCCTCTGCAGCCAGGTTAGCTTGATTCCAGTGGCACAGTGAGCCCGGGACCCACGTCTGGGCATACCCGGTGCACTTAGGGCGAGAAAGCAAAAGACACACAATTAATGGACGGAATGCAGAACAAATCAAAACATTCACCCCCAGTCAAGAGATCTTGGTTAAATCCATCATTCTTTTGCTCACCATGCCACCCCAGTTTAGATCTGGCCATATGCAAATCAGTCTTGACCCTGTGCCTCATGGGGACAGTCCAGCCTGAACTGCTAAGCCAGGTCCTCCCTGGACCGGAAACAAGCATCCTAGGACCGGTTTCGGGGTTTCATCCCTCTTCAGCCAGGATAGCTTGATTCCAGTGGCACAGTGAGCCCAGGACCCACGTCTGGGCATACCCGTCGCACTTAGGGCGAGAAAGCAAAAGACACAATTGATGGACGGAATGCAGAACAAATCAAAACATTCACCCACAGTCAAGAGATCTGGGTTAAATCCATCATTCTTTTGCTAATCATACCACCCCAGTTTAGACCTGGCAATATGGAAATCAGTCTCGACTCTGTGCCTCATGGGAACAGTCCAGCCCAAACTGCTAAGCCAGGTCCTTCCTGGACCAGAAACAAGCATCCTAGGACCTGTTTCGGAGTTTCACCCCTCTTCAGCCAGGATAGCTTGATTCCAGTGGCATAGTGAGCCCGGTACGCACGTCTGGGCATACCCGGCGCACTTAGGGCGAGAAAGCAAAAGACACACAATTGATGGACGGAATGCAGAACAAATCAAAACATTCACCCCCAGTCAAGAGATCTGGGTTAAATCCATCATTCTTTCGCTCACCATGCCACCCCAGTTTAGACCTGGCCATATGCAAATCAGTCTTGACCCTGTGCCTCATGGGAACAGTCCAGCCCGAACTGCTAAGCCAGGTCCTCCCTGGACCGGAAACAAGCATCCTAGGACCGGTTTCAGGTTTTCACCCTTCTTCAGCCAGGATAGCTTGATTCCAGTGGCACAGTGAGGCCGGGGCCCATGTCTGGGCATACCCGTTGCACTTAGGGCGAGAAAGCAAAAGACACACAATTAATGGGACGGAATGCAGAACAAATCAAAACATTCACCCCCAGTCAAGAGATCTTGGTTAAATCCATCATTCTTTTGCTCACCATGCCACCCCAGTTTAGATCTGGCCATATGCAAATCAGTCTTGACCCTGTGCCTCATGGGGACAGTCCAGCCTGAACTGCTAAGCCAGGTCCTCCCTGGACCGGAAACAAGCATCCTAGGACCGGTTTTGGGGTTTCACCCCTCTTCAGCCAGGTTAGCTTGATTCCAGTGGCACAGTGAGCCCGGGACCCACGTCTGGGCATACCCGGTGCACTTAGGGCGAGAAAGCAAAAGACACACAATTGATGGACAGAATGCAGAACAAATCAAAACATTCACCCCCAGTCAAGAGATCTGGGTTAAATCCATCATTCATTTGCTCACCATGCCACCCCAGTTTAGACCTGGCCATATGCAAATCAGTCATGACCCTGTGCCTCATGGGAACAGTCCAGCCCAAACTGCTAAGCCAGGTCCTCCCTGGACCGGAAACAAGCATCCTAGGACCGGTTACGGAGTTTCACCCCTCTTCAGCCAGGATAGCTTGATTCCAGTGGCACAGTGAGCCCGGGACGCACGTCTGGGCATACCCGGCGCACTTAGGGCAAGAAAGGAAAAGACACACAATTGATGGACGGAATGCAGAACAAATCAAAACATTCACCCCCAGTCAAGAGATCTGGGTTAAATCCATCATTCTTTTGCTCACCATGCCACCCCAGTTTAGACCTGTCCATATGCAAATCAGTCTTGACCCTGTGCCTCATGGGAACAGTCCAGCCCGAACTGCTAAGCAAGGTCCTCCCTGGACCGGAAAGAAGCATCCTAGGACCGGTTTCGGGGTCTCACCCTTCTTCAGCCAGGATAGCTTGATTCCAGTGGCACAGTGAGGCCGGGACCCACGTCTGGGCATACCCGGCGCACTTAGGGCGAGAAAGCAAAAGACACACAATTAATGGACGGAATGCAGAACAAATCAAAACATTCACCCCCAGTCAAGAGATCTGGGTTAAATCCATCATTCTCTTGTTCACCATGCCACCCCAGTTTAGATCTGGCCATATGCTCATCAGTCTTGACCCTGTGCCTCATGGGAACAGTCCAGCCCGAACTGCTAAGCCAGGTCCTCCCTGGACCGGAAACAAGCATCCTAGGACTGGTTGCGGGGTTTCACCCCTCTTCAGCCAGGATAGCTTGATTCCAGTGGCACAGTGAGTCCGGGACCCACGTCTGGGCATACCCGGCGCACTTAGGGCGAGAAAGCAAAAGACACACAATTGATGGACGGAATGCAGAACAAATCAAAACATTCACCCACAGTCAAGAGATCTGGGTTACATCCATCATTCTTTTGCTCACCATGCCACCCCAGTTTAGACCTGGCCATATGCCAATCAGTCTTGACCCTGTGCCTCATGGGAACAGTCCAGCCCAAACTGCTAAGCAAGGTCCTCCCTGGACCGGAAACAAGCATCCTAGTACCAGTTTCGGGGTTTCACCCTTCTTCAGCCAGGATAGCTTGATTACAGTGGCACAGTGAGCCCGGGACCCACGTCTGGGCATACCAGGCGCACTTAGGGCGAGAAGGCAAAAGACACACAATTTATGGACGGAATGCAGAACAAATCAAAACATTCAACCCCAGCCAACAGATCTGGGTTAAATCCATCATTCTTTTGCTCACCATGCCACCCCAGTTTAGACCTGGCAATATGCAAATCAGTCTTGACCCTGTGCCTCATGGGAACAGTCCGGCCCAAACTGCTAAGCCAGGTCCTCCCTGGACTGGAAACAAGCATCCTAGGACCAGTTTCGGGGTTTCACCCCTCTTCAGCCAGGATAGCTTGATTCCAGTGGCACAGTGAGCCCGGGACCCACGTCTGGGCATACCCGGCGCACTTAGGGCGAGAAAGCAAAAGACACACAATTAATGGACGGAATGCAGAACAAATCAAAACATTCACCCCCAGTCAAGAGATCTGGGTTAAATCCATCATTCTTTTGTTCACCATGCCACCCCAGTTTAGATCTGGCCATATGCTCATCAGTCTTGACCCTGTGCCTCATTGAAACAGTCCAGCCCGAACTGCTAAGCCAGGTCCTCCCTGGACCAGAAACAAGCATCCTAGGACCGGTTTCGGGGTTTCACCCCTTTGCAGCCAAGTTAGCTTGATTCCAGTGGCACAGTGAGCCCGGGACCCACGTCTGGGCATACCCGGTGCACTTAGGGCGAGAAAGCAAAGACACACAATTGATGGACGGAATGCAAAACAAATCAAAACATTCACCTCCAGTCAAGAGATCTGGGTTAAATCCATCATTCTTTTGCTCACCATGCCACCCCAGTTTGTACCTGGCCATATGCAAATCAGTCTTGACCCTGTGCCTCATGGGAACAGTCCAGCCCGAACTGTTAAGCCAGGTCTTCCCTGGACCGGAAACAAGCATCCTAGGACCGGTTTCGGGGTCTCACCCTTCTTCAGCCAGGATAGCTTGATTCGAGTGGCACAGTGAGGCCGGGACCCACATCTGGGCATACCCGGCGCACTTAGGGCGAGAAAGAAAAAGACACACAATTAATGGACGGAATGCAGAACAAATCAAAACATTCACCCCCAGTCAAGAGATCTGGGTTAAATCCATCATTCTTTTGTTCACCATGCCACCCCAGTTTAGATCTGGCCATATGCTCATCAGTCTTGACCCTGTGCCTCATGGAAACAGTCCAGCCCGAACTGCTAAGCAAGGTCCTCCCTGGACCGGAAACAAGCATCCTAGGACCGGTTTCGGGGTTTCACCCCTCTGCAGCCAGGTTAGCTTGATTCCAGTGGCACAGTGAGCCCGGGACCCACGTCTGGGCATACCCGCTGCACTTAGGGCAAGAAAGCAAAGACACACAATTGATGGACGGAATGCAGAACAAATCAAAACATTCACCCCCAGTCAAGAGATCTAGGTTAAATCCATCATTCTTTTGCTCACCATGCCACCCCAGTTTAGACCTGGCCATATGCAAATCAATCTTGACCCTGTGCCTCATGGGAACAGTCCAGCCTGAACTGCTAAGCCAGGTCCTCCCTGGACCGGAAACAAGCATCCTAGGACCGGTTTCGGGGTTTCACCCCTCTTCAGCCAGGTTAGCTTGATTCCAGTGGCACAGTGAGGCCGGGACCCACGTCTGGGCATACCTGGTGCACTTAGGGCAAGAAAGCAAAAGACACACAATTAATGGACGGAATGCAGAACAAATCAAAACATTCACCCCCAGTCAAGAGATCTGGGTTAAATCCATCATTCTTTTGTTCACCATGCCACCCCAGTTTAGATCTGGCCATATGCTCATCAGTCATGACCCTGTGCCTCATGGGAACAGTCCAGCCCAAACTGCTAAGCCAGATCCTCCCTGGACCGGAAATAAGCATCCTAGCACCGGTTTCGGGGTTTCATCCCTCTTCAGCCAGGATAGCTTGATTCCAGTGGCACAGTGAGCCCAGGACCCACGTCTGGGCATACCCGTCGCACTTAGGGCAAGAAAGCAAAAGACACAATTGATGGACGGAATGCAGAACAAATCAAAACATTCACCCACAGTCAAGAGATCTGGGCTAAATCCATCATACTTTTGCTCACCATGCCACTCCAGTTTAGACCAGGCCATATGCAAATCAGTCTTGACCCTGTGCCTCATGGGAACAGTCCAGCCCAAACTGCTAAGCCAGGTCATCCCTGGACCGGAAACAAGCATCCTAGGACCTGTTTCGGGGTTTCACCCTTCTTCAGCCAGGATAGCTTGGTTCCAGTGGCACAGTGTGCCCGAGACCCACGTCTGGGCATACCCGGCGCACTTACGGCCAGAAAGCAAAAGACATACAATTGATGGACGGAATGGAGAACAAATCAAAACATTCACCCCCAGTCAAGAGACCTGGGTTAAATCCATCATTCTTTTGCTCACCATGCCACCCCAGTTTAGACCCGGCAATATGCAAATCAGTCCTGACCCTGTGCCTCATGGGAACAGTCCAGCCCAAACTGCTAAGCCAGGTCCTCCCTGGACCGGAAACAAGCATCCTAGGACTGGTTGCGGGGTTTCACCCTTCTTCAGCCAGGATAGCTTGATTCCAGTGGCACAGTGAGCCTGGGACCCACGTCTGGGCATACCCGGCGCACTTAGGGCGAGAAAGCAAAAGTCACACAATTGATGGACGGAATGCAGAACAAATCAAAACATTCACCCACAGTCAAGAGATCTGGGTTACATCCATCATTCTTTTGCTCACCATGCCACCCCAGTTTAGACCTGGCCATATGCCAATCAGTCTTGACCCTGTGCCTCATGGGAACAGTCCAGCCCAAACTGCTAAGCAAGGCCCTCCCTGGACCGGAAACAAGCATCCTAGTACCAGTTTCGGGGTTTCACCCTTCTTCAGCCAGGATAGCTTGATTACAGTGGCACAGTGAGCCCGGGACCCACGTCTGGGCATACCAGGCGCACTTAGGGCGAGAAAGCAAAAGACACACAATTTATGGACGGAATGCAGAACAAATCAAAACATTCACCCCCAGCCAACAGATCTGGGTTAAATCCATCATTTTTTTGCTCACCATGCCACCCCAGTTTAGACCTGGCAATATGCAAATCAGTCTTGACCCTGTGCCTCATGGGAACAGTCCGGCCCGAACTGCTAAGCCAGGTCCTCCCTGGACTGGAAACAAGCATCCTAGGACCAGTTTCGGGGTTTCACCCCTCTTCAGCCAGGATAGCTTGATTCCAGTGGCACAGTGAGCCCGCGACCTACGTCTGGGCATACCCGGCGCACTTAGGGCGAGAAAGCAAAAGACACACAATTAATGGACGGAATGCAGAACAAATCAAAACATTCACCCCCAGTCAAGAGATCTGGGTTACATCCATCATTCTTTTGTTCACCATGCCACCCCAGTTTAGATCTGGCCATATGCTCATCAGTCTTGACCCTGTGCCTCATTGAAACAGTCCAGCCCGAACTGCTAAGCCAGGTCCTCCCTGGACCAGAAACAAGCATCCTAGGACCGGTTTCGGGGTTTCACCCCTCTGCAGCCAGGTTAGCTTGATTCCAGTGGCACAGTGAGCCCGGGACCCACGTCTGGGCATACCCGGTGCACTTAGGGCGAGAAAGCAAAGACACACAATTGATGGACGGAATGCAAAACAAATCAAAACATTCACCTCCAGTCAAGAGATCTGGGTTAAATCCATCATTCTTTTGCTCACCATGCCACCCCAGTTTATAACTGGCCATATGCAAATCAGTCTTGACCCTGTGCCTCATGGAAACAGTCCAGCCCGAACTGCTAAGCAAGGTCCTCCCTGGACCGGAAACAAGCATCCTAGGACCGGTTTCGGGGTTTCACCCCTCTGCAGCCAGGTTAGCTTGATTCCAGTGGCACAGTGAGCCCGGGACCCACGTCTGGGCATACCCGCTGCACTTAGGGCGAGAAAGCAAAGACACACAATTGATGGACGGAATGCAGAACAAATCAAAACATTCACCCCCAGTCAAGAGATCTAGGTTAAATCCATCATTCTTTTGCTCACCATGCCACCCCAGTTTAGACCTGGCCATATGCAAATCAATCTTGACCCTGTGCCTCATGGGAACAGTCCAGCCTGAACTGCTAAGCCAGGTCCTCCCTGGACCGGAAACAAGCATCCTAGGACCGGTTTCAGGGTTTCACCCCTCTTCAGCCAGGTTAGCTTGATTCCAGTGGCACAGTGAGGCCGGGACCCACGTCTGGGCATACCCGGTGCACTTAGGGCAAGAAAGCAAAAGACACACAATTAATGGACGGAATGCAGAACAAATCAAAACATTCACCCTCAGTCAAGAGATCTGGGTTAAATCCATCATTCTTTTGTTCACCATGCCACCCCAGTTTAGATCTGGCCATATGCTCATCAGTCATGACCCTGTGCCTCATGGGAACAGTCCAGCCCAAACTGCTAAGCCAGATCCTCCCTGGACCGGAAATAAGCATCCTAGCACCGGTTTCGGGGTTTCATCCCTCTTCAGCCAGGATAGCTTGATTCCAGTGGCACAGTGAGCCCAGGACCCACGTCTGGGCATACCCGTCACACTTAGGGCGAGAAAGCAAAAGACACAATTGATTGACGGAATGCAGAACAAATCAAAACATTCACCCACAGTCAAGAGATCTGGGTTAAATCCATCATACTTTTGCTCACCATGCCACTCCAGTTTAGACCAGGCCATATGCAAATCAGTCTTGACCCTGTGCCTCATGGGAACAGTCCAGCCCAAACTGCTAAGCCAGGTCATCCCTGGACCGGAAAGAAGCATCCTAGGACCGGTTTCGGGGTTTCACCCTTCTTCAGCCAGGATAGCTTGATTCCAGTGGCACAGTGAGCCCGAGACCCACGTCTGGGCATACCCGGCGCACTTCCGGCGAGAAAGCAAAAGACATACAATTGACGGACGGAATGGAGAACAAATCAAAACATTCACCCCCAGTCAAGAGACCTGGGTTAAATCCATCATTCTTTTGCTCACCATGCCACCCCAGTTTAGACCCGGCAATATGCAAATCAGTCCTGACCCTGTGCCTCATGGGAACAGTCCAGCCCAAACTGCTAAGCCAGGTCCTCCCTGGACCGGAAACAAGCATCCTAGGACTGGTTGCGGGGTTTCACCCTTCTTCAGCCAGGATAGCTTGATTCCAGTGGCACAGTGAGCCTGGGACGCACGTCTGGGCATACCCGGCGCACTTAGGGCGAGAAAGCAAAAGACACACAATTGATGGACGGAATGCAGAACAAATCAAAACATTCACCCACAGTCAAGAGATCTGGGTTACATCCATCATTCTTTTGCTCACCATGCCACCCCAGTTTAGAGCTGGCCATATGCCAATCAGTCTTGACCCTGTGCCTCATGGGAACAGTCCAGCCCAAACTGCTAAGCAAGGCCCTCCCTGGACCGGAAACAAGCATCCTAGCACCAGTTTCGGGGTTTCACCCTTCTTCAGCCAGGATAGCTTGATTACAGTGGCACAGTGAGCCCGGGACCCACGTCTGGGCATACCAGGCGCACTTAGGGCGAGAAAGCAAAAGACGCACAATTTATGGACGGAATGCAGACCAAATCAAAACATTCACCCCCAGCCAACAGATCTGGGTTAAATCCATCATTCTTTTGCTCACCATGCCACCCCAGTTTAGACCTGGCAATATGCAAATCAGTCTTGACCCTGTGCCTCATGGGAACAGTCCGGCCCGAACTGCTAAGCCAGGTCCTCCCTGGACTGGAAACAAGCATCCTAGGACCGGTTTCGGGGTTTCACCCCTCTTCAGCCAGGTTAGCTTGATTCCAGTGGCACAGTGAGGCCGGGACCCACGTCTGGGCATACCTGGTGCACTTAGGGCAAGAAAGCAAAAGACACACAATTAATGGACGGAATGCAGCACAAATCAAAACATTCACCCCCAGTCAAGAGATCTGGGTTAAATCCATCATTCTTTTGTTCACCATGCCACCCCAGTTTAGATCTGGCCATATGCTCATCAGTCATGACCCTGTGCCTCATGGGAACAGTCCAGCCCAAACTGCTAAGCCAGATCCTCCCTGGACCGGAAATAAGCATCCTAGCACCGGTTTCGGGGTTTCATCCCTCTTCAGCCAGGATAGCTTGATTCCAGTGGCACAGTGAGCCCAGGACCCACGTCTGGGCATACCCGTCGCACTTAGGGCAAGAAAGCAAAAGACACAATTGATGGACGGAATGCAGAACAAATCAAAACATTCACCCACAGTCAAGAGATCTGGGTTAAATCCATCATACTTTTGCTCACCATGCCACTCCAGTTTAGACCAGGCCATATGCAAATCAGTCTTGACCCTGTGCCTCATGGGAACAGTCCAGCCCAAACTGCTAAGCCAGGTCATCCCTGGACCGGAAACAAGCATCCTAGGACCGGTTTCGGGGTTTCACCCTTCTTCAGCCAGGATAGCTTGATTCCAGTGGCACAGTGAGCCCGAGACCCACGTCTGGGCATACCCGGCGCACTTACGGCGAGAAAGCAAAAGACATACAATTGATGGACGGAATGGAGAACAAATCAAAACATTCACCCCCAGTCAAGAGACCTGGGTTAAATCCATCATTCTTTTGCTCACCATGCCACCCCAGTTTAGACCCGGCAATATGCAAATCAGTCCTGACCCTGTGCCTCATGGGGACAGTCCAGCCTGAACTGCTAAGCCAGGTCCTCCCTGGACCGGAAACAAGCATCCTAGGACCGGTTTCGGGGTCTCACCCTTCTTCAGCCAGGATAGCTTGCTTCCAGTGGCACAGTGAGGCCGGGACATACGTCTGGGCATACCCGGCGCACTTAGAGCGAGAAAGCAAAAGACACACAATTAATGGACGGAATGCAGAACAAATCAAAACATTCACCCCAGTCAAGAGATCTGGGTTAAATCCATCATACTTTTGTTCACCATGCCACCCCAGTTTAGATCTGGCCATATGCTCATCAGTCTTGACCCTGTGCCTCATTGAAACAGTCCAGCCCGAACTGCTAAGCCAGGTCCTCCCTGGACCAGAAACAAGCATCCTAGGACCGGTTTCGGGGTTTCACCCCTCTGCAGCCAGGTTAGCTTGATTCCAGTGGCACAGTGAGCCCGGGACCCACGTCTGGGCATACCCGGTGCACTTAGGGCGAGAAAGCAAAAGACACACAATTAATGGACGGAATGCAGAACAAATCAAAACATTCACCCCCAGTCAAGAGATCTTGGTTAAATCCATCATTCTTTTGCTCACCATGCCACCCCAGTTTAGATCTGGCCATATGCAAATCAGTCTTGACCCTGTGCCTCATGAGGACAGTCCAGCCTGAACTGCTAAGCCAGGTCCTCCCTGGACCGGAAACAAGCATCCTAGGACCGGTTTCGGGGTTTCATCCCTCTTCAGCCAGGATAGCTTGATTCCAGTGGCACAGTGAGCCCAGGACCCACGTCTGGGCATACCCGTCGCACTTAGGGCGAGAAAGCAAAAGACACAATTGATGGACGGAATGCAGAACAAATCAAAACATTCACCCACAGTCAAGAGATCTGGGTTAAATCCATCATTCTTTTGCTAATCATACCACCCCAGTTTAGACCTGGCAATATGGAAATCAGTCTCGACTCTGTGCCTCATGGGAACAGTCCAGCCCAAACTGCTAAGCCAGGTCCTTCCTGGACCAGAAACAAGCATCCTAGGACCTGTTTCGGAGTTTCACCCCTCTTCAGCCAGGATAGCTTGATTCCAGTGGCATAGTGAGCCCGGTACGCACGTCTGGGCATACCCGGCGCACTTAGGGCGAGAAAGCAAAAGACACACAATTGATGGACGGAATGCAGAACAAATCAAAACATTCACCCCCAGTCAAGAGATCTGGGTTAAATCCATCATTCTTTCGCTCACCATGCCACCCCAGTTTAGACCTGGCCATATGCAAATCAGTCTTGACCCTGTGCCTCATGGGAACAGTCCAGCCCGAACTGCTAAGCCAGGTCCTCCCTGGACCGGAAACAAGCATCCTAGGACCGGTTTCAGGTTTTCACCCTTCTTCAGCCAGGATAGCTTGATTCCAGTTGCACAGTGAGGCCGGGGCCCATGTCTGGGCATACCCGTTGCACTTAGGGCGAGAAAGCAAAAGACACACAATTAATGGGACGGAATGCAGAACAAATCAAAACATTCACCCCCAGTCAAGAGATCTTGGTTAAATCCATCATTCTTTTGCTCACCATGCCACCCCAGTTTAGATCTGGCCATATGCAAATCAGTCTTGACCCTGTGCCTCATGGGGACAGTCCAGCCTGAACTGCTAAGCCAGGTCCTCCCTGGACCGGAAACAAGCATCCTAGGACCGGTTTTGGGGTTTCACCCCTCTTCAGCCAGGTTAGCTTGATTCCAGTGGCACAGTGAGCCCGGGACCCACGTCTGGGCATACCCGGTGCACTTAGGGCGAGAAAGCAAAAGACACACAATTGATGGACAGAATGCAGAACAAATCAAAACATTCACCCCCAGTCAAGAGATCTGGGTTAAATCCATCATTCATTTGCTCACCATGCCACCCCAGTTTAGACCTGGCCATATGCAAATCAGTCATGACCCTGTGCCTCATGGGAACAGTCCAGCCCAAACTGCTAAGCCAGGTCCTCCCTGGACCGGAAACAAGCATCCTAGGACCGGTTACGGAGTTTCACCCCTCTTCAGCCAGGATAGCTTGATTCCAGTGGCACAGTGAGCCCGGGACGCACGTCTGGGCATACCCGGCGCACTTAGGGCAAGAAAGGAAAAGACACACAATTGATGGACGGAATGCAGAACAAATCAAAACATTCACCCCCAGTCAAGAGATCTGGGTTAAATCCATCATTCTTTTGCTCACCATGCCACCCCAGTTTAGACCTGTCCATATGCAAATCAGTCTTGACCCTGTGCCTCATGGGAACAGTCCAGCCCGAACTGCTAAGCAAGGTCCTCCCTGGACCGGAAAGAAGCATCCTAGGACCGGTTTCGGGGTCTCACCCTTCTTCAGCCAGGATAGCTTGATTCCAGTGGCACAGTGAGGCCGGGACCCACGTCTGGGCATACCCGGCGCACTTAGGGCGAGAAAGCAAAAGACACACAATTAATGGACGGAATGCAGAACAAATCAAAACATTCACCCCCAGTCAAGAGATCTGGGTTAAATCCATCATTCTCTTGTTCACCATGCCACCCCAGTTTAGATCTGGCCATATGCTCATCAGTCTTGACCCTGTGCCTCATGGGAACAGTCCAGCCCGAACTGCTAAGCCAGGTCCTCCCTGGACCGGAAACAAGCATCCTAGGACTGGTTGCGGGGTTTCACCCCTCTTCAGCCAGGATAGCTTGATTCCAGTGGCACAGTGAGTCCGGGACCCACGTCTGGGCATACCCGGCGCACTTAGGGCGAGAAAGCAAAAGACACACAATTGATGGACGGAATGCAGAACAAATCAAAACATTCACCCACAGTCAAGAGATCTGGGTTACATCCATCATTCTTTTGCTCACCATGCCACCCCAGTTTAGACCTGGCCATATGCCAATCAGTCTTGACCCTGTGCCTCATGGGAACAGTCCAGCCCAAACTGCTAAGCAAGGTCCTCCCTGGACCGGAAACAAGCATCCTAGTACCAGTTTCGGGGTTTCACCCTTCTTCAGCCAGGATAGCTTGATTACAGTGGCACAGTGAGCCCGGGACCCACGTCTGGGCATACCAGGCGCACTTAGGGCGAGAAGGCAAAAGACACACAATTTATGGACGGAATACAGAACAAATCAAAACATTCAACCCCAGCCAACAGATCTGGGTTAAATCCATCATTCTTTTGCTCACCATGCCACCCCAGTTTAGACCTGGCAATATGCAAATCAGTCTTGACCCTGTGCCTCATGGGAACAGTCCGGCCCAAACTGCTAAGCCAGGTCCTCCCTGGACTGGAAACAAGCATCCTAGGACCAGTTTCGGGGTTTCACCCCTCTTCAGCCAGGATAGCTTGATTCCAGTGGCACAGTGAGCCCGGGACCCACGTCTGGGCATACCCGGCGCACTTAGGGCGAGAAAGCAAAAGACACACAATTAATGGACGGAATGCAGAACAAATCAAAACATTCACCCCCAGTCAAGAGATCTGGGTTAAATCCATCATTCTTTTGTTCACCATGCCACCCCAGTTTAGATCTGGCCATATGCTCATCAGTCTTGACCCTGTGCCTCATTGAAACAGTCCAGCCCGAACTGCTAAGCCAGGTCCTCCCTGGACCAGAAACAAGCATCCTAGGAACGGTTTCGGGGTTTCACCCCTCTGCAGCCAAGTTAGCTTGATTCCAGTGGCACAGTGAGCCCGGGACCCACGTCTGGGCATACCCGGTGCACTTAGGGCGAGAAAGCAAAGACACACAATTGATGGACGGAATGCAAAACAAATCAAAACATTCACCTCCAGTCAAGAGATCTGGGTTAAATCCATCATTCTTTTGCTCACCATGCCACCCCAGTTTGTACCTGGCCATATGCAAATCAGTCTTGACCCTGTGCCTCATGGGAACAGTCCAGCCCGAACTGTTAAGCCAGGTCTTCCCTGGACCGGAAACAAGCATCCTAGGACCGGTTTCGGGGTCTCACCCTTCTTCAGCCAGGATAGCTTGATTCGAGTGGCACAGTGAGGCCGGGACCCACATCTGGGCATACCCGGCGCACTTAGGGCGAGAAAGAAAAAGACACACAATTAATGGACGGAATGCAGAACAAATCAAAACATTCACCCCCAGTCAAGAGATCTGGGTTAAATCCATCATTCTTTTGTTCACCATGCCACCCCAGTTTAGATCTGGCCATATGCTCATCAGTCTTGACCCTGTGCCTCATGGAAACAGTCCAGCCCGAACTGCTAAGCAAGGTCCTCCCTGGACCGGAAACAAGCATCCTAGGACCGGTTTCGGGGTTTCACCCCTCTGCAGCCAGGTTAGCTTGATTCCAGTGGCACAGTGAGCCCGGGACCCACGTCTGGGCATACCCGCTGCACTTAGGGCAAGAAAGCAAAGACACACAATTGATGGACGGAATGCAGAACAAATCAAAACATTCACCCCCAGTCAAGAGATCTAGGTTAAATCCATCATTCTTTTGCTCACCATGCCACCCCAGTTTAGACCTGGCCATATGCAAATCAATCTTGACCCTGTGCCTCATGGGAACAGTCCAGCCTGAACTGCTAAGCCAGGTCCTCCCTGGACCGGAAACAAGCATCCTAGGACCGGTTTCGGGGTTTCACCCCTCTTCAGCCAGGTTAGCTTGATTCCAGTGGCACAGTGAGGCCGGGACCCACGTCTGGGCATACCTGGTGCACTTAGGGCAAGAAAGCAAAAGACACACAATTAATGGACGGAATGCAGAACAAATCAAAACATTCACCCCCAGTCAAGAGATCTGGGTTAAATCCATCATTCTTTTGTTCACCATGCCACCCCAGTTTAGATCTGGCCATATGCTCATCAGGCATGACCCTGTGCCTCATGGGAACAGTCCAGCCCAAACTGCTAAGCCAGATCCTCCCTGGACCGGAAATAAGCATCCTAGCACCGGTTTCGGGGTTTCATCCCTCTTCAGCCAGGATAGCTTGATTCCAGTGGCACAGTGAGCCCAGGACCCACGTCTGGGCATACCCGTCGCACTTAGGGCAAGAAAGCAAAAGACACAATTGATGGACGGAATGCAGAACAAATCAAAACATTCACCCACAGTCAAGAGATCTGGGCTAAATCCATCATACTTTTGCTCACCATGCCACTCCAGTTTAGACCAGGCCATATGCAAATCAGTCTTGACCCTGTGCCTCATGGGAACAGTCCAGCCCAAACTGCTAAGCCAGGTCATCCCTGGACCGGAAACAAGCATCCTAGGACCTGTTTCGGGGTTTCACCCTTCTTCAGCCAGGATAGCTTGGTTCCAGTGGCACAGTGTGCCCGAGACCCACGTCTGGGCATACCCGGCGCACTTACGGCCAGAAAGCAAAAGACATACAATTGATGGACGGAATGGAGAACAAATCAAAACATTCACCCCCAGTCAAGAGACCTGGGTTAAATCCATCATTCTTTTGCTCACCATGCCACCCCAGTTTAGACCCGGCAATATGCAAATCAGTCCTGACCCTGTGCCTCATGGGAACAGTCCAGCCCAAACTGCTAAGCCAGGTCCTCCCTGGACCGGAAACAAGCATCCTAGGACTGGTTGCGGGGTTTCACCCTTCTTCAGCCAGGATAGCTTGATTCCAGTGGCACAGTGAGCCTGGGACCCACGTCTGGGCATACCCGGCGCACTTAGGGCGAGAAAGCAAAAGTCACACAATTGATGGACGGAATGCAGAACAAATCAAAACATTCACCCACAGTCAAGAGATCTGGGTTACATCCATCATTCTTTTGCTCACCATGCCACCCCAGTTTAGACCTGGCCATATGCCAATCAGTCTTGACCCTGTGCCTCATGGGAACAGTCCAGCCCAAACTGCTAAGCAAGGCCCTCCCTGGACCGGAAACAAGCATCCTAGTACCAGTTTCGGGGTTTCACCCTTCTTCAGCCAGGATAGCTTGATTACAGTGGCACAGTGAGCCCGGGACCCACGTCTGGGCATACCAGGCGCACTTAGGGCGAGAAAGCAAAAGACACACAATTTATGGACGGAATGCAGAACAAATCAAAACATTCACCCCCAGCCAACAGATCTGGGTTAAATCCAACATTTTTTTGCTCACCATGCCACCCCAGTTTAGACCTGGCAATATGCAAATCAGTCTTGACCCTGTGCCTCATGGGAACAGTCCGGCCCGAACTGCTAAGCCAGGTCCTCCCTGGACTGGAAACAAGCATCCTAGGACCAGTTTCGGGGTTTCACCCCTCTTCAGCCAGGATAGCTTGATTCCAGTGGCACAGTGAGCCCGCGACCTACGTCTGGGCATACCCGGCGCACTTAGGGCGAGAAAGCAAAAGACACACAATTAATGGACGGAATGCAGAACAAATCAAAACATTCACCCCCAGTCAAGAGATCTGGGTTACATCCATCATTCTTTTGTTCACCATGCCACCCCAGTTTAGATCTGGCCATATGCTCATCAGTCTTGACCCTGTGCCTCATTGAAACAGTCCAGCCCGAACTGCTAAGCCAGGTCCTCCCTGGACCAGAAACAAGCATCCTAGGACCGGTTTCGGGGTTTCACCCCTCTGCAGCCAGGTTAGCTTGATTCCAGTGGCACAGTGAGCCCGGGACCCACGTCTAGGCATACCCGGTGCACTTAGGGCGAGAAAGCAAAGACACACAATTGATGGACGGAATGCAAAACAAATCAAAACATTCACCTCCAGTCAAGAGATCTGGGTTAAATCCATCATTCTTTTGCTCACCATGCCACCCCAGTTTATAACTGGCCATATGCAAATCAGTCTTGACCCTGTGCCTCATGGAAACAGTCCAGCCCGAACTGCTAAGCAAGGTCCTCCCTGGACCGGAAACAAGCATCCTAGGACCGGTTTCGGGGTTTCACCCCTCTGCAGCCAGGTTAGCTTGATTCCAGTGGCACAGTGAGCCCGGGACCCACGTCTGGGCATACCCGCTGCACTTAGGGCGAGAAAGCAAAGACACACAATTGATGGACGGAATGCAGAACAAATCAAAACATTCACCCCCAGTCAAGAGATCTAGCTTAAATCCATCATTCTTTTGCTCACCATGCCACCCCAGTTTAGACCTGGCCATATGCAAATCAATCTTGACCCTGTGCCTCATGGGAACAGTCCAGCCTGAACTGCTAAGCCAGGTCCTCCCTAGACCGGAAACAAGCATCCTAGGACCGGTTTCAGGGTTTCACCCCTCTTCAGCCAGGTTAGCTTGATTCCAGTGGCACAGTGAGGCCGGGACCCACGTCTGGGCATACCCGGTGCACTTAGGGCAAGAAAGCAAAAGACACACAATTAATGGACGGAATGCAGAACAAATCAAAACATTCACCCTCAGTCAAGAGATCTGGGTTAAATCCATCATTCTTTTGTTCACCATGCCACCCCAGTTTAGATCTGGCCATATGCTCATCAGTCTTGACCCTGTGCCTCATGGGAACAGTCCAGCCCAAACTGCTAAGCCAGGTCATCCCTGGACCGGAAAGAAGCATCCTAGGACCGGTTTCGGGGTTTCACCCTTCTTCAGCCAGGATAGCTTGATTCCAGTGGCACAGTGAGCCCGAGACCCACGTCTGGGCATACCCGGCGCACTTCCGGCGAGAAAGCAAAAGACATACAATTGATGGACGGAATGGAGAACAAATCAAAACATTCACCCCCAGTCAAGAGACCTGGGTTAAATCCATCATTCTTTTGCTCACCATGCCACCCCAGTTTAGACCCGGCAATATGCAAATCAGTCCTGACCCTGTGCCTCATGGGAACAGTCCAGCCCAAACTGCTAAGCCAGGTCCTCCCTGGACCGGAAACAAGCATCCTAGGACTGGTTGCGGGGTTTCACCCCTCTTCAGCCAGGTTAGCTTGATTCCAGTGGCACAGTGAGCCCGGGACCCACGTCTGGGCATACCCGGTGCACTTAGAGCGAGAAAGCAAAAGACACACAATTGATGGACAGAATGCAGAACAAATCAAAACATTCACCCACAGTCAAGAGATCTGGGTTACATCCATCATTCTTTTGCTCACCATGCCACCCCAGTTTAGAGCTGGCCATATGCCAATCAGTCTTGACCCTGTGCCTCATGGGAACAGTCCAGCCCAAACTGCTAAGCAAGGCCCTCCCTGGACCGGAAACAAGCATCCTAGCACCAGTTTCGGGGTTTCACCCTTCTTCAGCCAGGATAGCTTGATTACAGTGGCACAGTGAGCCCGGGACCCACGTCTGGGCATACCAGGCGCACTTAGGGCGAGAAAGCAAAAGACGCACAATTTATGGACGGAATGCAGACCAAATCAAAACATTCACCCCCAGCCAACAGATCTGGGTTAAATCCATCATTCTTTTGCTCACGATGCCACCCCAGTTTAGACCTGGCAATATGCAAATCAGTCTTGACCCTGTGCCTCATGGGAGCAGTCCGGCCCGAACTGCTAAACCAGGTCCTCCCTGGACTGGAAACAAGCATCCTAGGACCGGTTTCGGGGTTTCACCCCTCTTCAGCCAGGTTAGCTTGATTCCAGTGGCACAGTGAGGCCGGGACCCACGTCTGGGCATACCTGGTGCACTTAGGGCAAGAAAGCAAAATACACAATTAATGGACGGAATGCAGAACAAATCAAAACATTCACCCCCAGTCAAGAGATCTGGGTTAAATCCATCATTCTTTTGTTCACCATGCCACCCCAGTTTAGATCTGGCCATATGCTCATCAGTCATGACCCTGTGCCTCATTGAAACAGTCCAGCCCGAACTGCTAAGCCAGGTCCTCCCTGGACCAGAAACAAGCATCCTAGGACCGGTTTCGGGGTTTCACCCCTCTGCAGCCAAGTTAGCTTGATTCCAGTGGCACAGTGAGCCCGGGACCCACGTCTGGGCATACCCGGTGCACTTAGGGCAAGAAAGCAAAGACACACAATTGATGGACGGAATGCAAAACAAATCAAAACATTCACCTCCAGTCAAGAGATCTGGGTTAAATCCATCATTCTTTTGCTCACCATGCCACCCCAGTTTATACCTGGCCATATGCAAATCAGTCTTGACCCTGTGCCTCATGGGAACAGTCCAGCCCGAACTGTTAAGCCAGGTCTTCCCTGGACCGGAAACAAGCATCCTAGGACCGGTTTCGGGGTCTCACCCTTCTTCAGCCAGGATAGCTTGATTCGAGTGGCACAGTGAGGCCGGGACCCACATCTGGGCATACCCGGCGCACTTAGGGCGAGAAAGAAAAAGACACACAATTAATGGACGGAATGCAGAACAAATCAAAACATTCACCCCCAGTCAAGAGATCTGGGTTAAATCCATCATTCTTTTGTTCACCATGCCACCCCAGTTTAGATCTGGCCATATGCTCATCAGTCTTGACCCTGTGCCTCATGGAAACAGTCCAGCCCGAACTGCTAAGCAAGGTCCTCCCTGGACCGGAAACAAGCATCCTAGGACCGGTTTCGGGGTTTCACCCCTCTGCAGCCAGGTTAGCTTGATTCCAGTGGCACAGTGAGCCCGGGACCCACGTCTGGGCATACCCGCTGCACTTAGGGCAAGAAAGCAAAGACACACAATTGATGGACGGAATGCAGAACAAATCAAAACATTCACCCCCAGTCAAGAGATCTAGGTTAAATCCATCATTCTTTTGCTCACCATGCCACCCCAGTTTAGACCTGGCCATATGCAAATCAATCTTGACCCTGTGCCTCATGGGAACAGTCCAGCCTGAACTGCTAAGCCAGGTCCTCCCTGGACCGGAAACAAGCATCCTAGGACCGGTTTCGGGGTGTCACCCCTCTTCAGCCAGGTTAGCTTGATTCCAGTGGCACAGTGAGGCCGGGACCCACGTCTGGGCATACCTGGTGCACTTAGGGCAAGAAAGCAAAAGACACACAATTAATGGACGGAATGCAGAACAAATCAAAACATTCACCCCCAGTCAAGAGATCTGGGCTAAATCCATCATACTTTTGCTCACCATGCCACTCCAGTTTAGACCAGGCCATATGCAAATCAGTCTTGACCCTGTGCCTCATGGGAACAGTCCAGCCCAAACTGCTAAGCCAGGTCATCCCTGGACCGGAAACAAGCATCCTAGGACCGGTTTCGGGGTTTCACCCTTCTTCAGCCAGGATAGCTTGATTCCAGTGGCACAGTGTGCCCGAGACCCACGTCTGGGCATACCCGGCGCACTTACGGCGAGAAAGCAAAAGACATACAATTGATGGATGGAATGGAGAACAAATCAAAACATTCACCCCCAGTCAAGAGACCTGGGTTAAATCCATCATTCTTTTGCTCACCATGCCACCCCAGTTTAGACCCGGCAATATGCAAATCAGTCCTGACCCTGTGCCTCATGGGAACAGTCCAGCCCAAACTGCTAAGCCAGGTCCTCCCTGGACCGGAAACAAGCATCCTAGGACTGGTTGCGGGGTTTCACCCTTCTTCAGCCAGGATAGCTTGATTCCAGTGGCACAGTGAGCCTGGGACCCACGTCTGGGCATACCCGGCGCACTTAGGGCGAGAAAGCAAAAGTCACACAATTGATGGACGGAATGCAGAACAAATCAAAACATTCACCCACAGTCAAGAGATCTGGGTTACATCCATCATTCTTTTGCTCACCATGCCACCCCAGTTTAGACCTGGCCATATGCCAATCAGTCTTGACCCTGTGCCTCATGGGAACAGTCCAGCCCAAACTGCTAAGCAAGGCCCTCCCTGGACCGGAAACAAGCATCCTAGTACCAGTTTCGGGGTTTCACCCTTCTTCAGCCAGGATAGCTTGATTACAGTGGCACAGTGAGCCCGGGACCCACGTCTGGGCATACCAGGCGCACTTAGGGCGAGAAAGCAAAAGACACACAATTTATGGACGGAATGCAGAACAAATCAAAACATTCACCCCCAGCCAACAGATCTGGGTTAAATCCATCATTTTTTTGCTCACCATGCCACCCCAGTTTAGACCTGGCAATATGCAAATCAGTCTTGACCCTGTGCCTCATGGGAACAGTCCGGCCCGAACTGCTAAGCCAGGTCCTCCCTGGACTGGAAACAAGCATCCTAGGACCAGTTTCGGGGTTTCACCCCTCTTCAGCCAGGATAGCTTGATTCCAGTGGCACAGTGAGCCCGCGACCTACGTCTGGGCATACCCGGCGCACTTAGGGCGAGAAAGCAAAAGACACACAATTAATGGACGGAATGCAGAACAAATCAAAACATTCACCCCCAGTCAAGAGATCTGGGTTACATCCATCATTCTTTTGTTCACCATGCCACCCCAGTTTAGATCTGGCCATATGCTCATCAGTCTTGACCCTGTGCCTCATTGAAACAGTCCAGCCCGAACTGCTAAGCCAGGTCCTCCCTGGACCAGAAACAAGCATCCTAGGACCGGTTTCGGGGTTTCACCCCTCTGCAGCCAGGTTAGCTTGATTCCAGTGGCACAGTGAGCCCGGGACCCACGTCTGGCCATACCCGGTGCACTTAGGGCGAGAAAGCAAAGACACACAATTGATGGACGGAATGCAAAACAAATCAAAACATTCACCTCCAGTCAAGAGATCTGGGTTAAATCCATCATTCTTTTGCTCACCATGCCACCCCAGTTTATAACTGGCCATATGCAAATCAGTCTTGACCCTGTGCCTCATGGAAACAGTCCAGCCCGAACTGCTAAGCAAGGTCCTCCCTGGACCGGAAACAAGCATCCTAGGACCGGTTTCGGGGTTTCACCCCTCTGCAGCCAGGTTAGCTTGATTCCAGTGGCACAGTGAGCCCGGGACCCACGTCTGGGCATACCCGCTGCACTTAGGGCGAGAAAGCAAAGACACACAATTGATGGACGGAATGCAGAACAAATCAAAACATTCACCCCCAGTCAAGAGATCTAGGTTAAATCCATCATTCTTTTGCTCACCATGCCACCCCAGTTTAGACCTGGCCATATGCAAATCAATCTTGACCCTGTGCCTCATGGGAACAGTCCAGCCTGAACTGCTAAGCCAGGTCCTCCCTGGACCGGAAACAAGCATCCTAGGACCGGTTTCAGGGTTTCACCCCTCTTCAGCCAGGTTAGCTTGATTCCAGTGGCACAGTGAGGCCGGGACCCACGTCTGGGCATACCCGGTGCACTTAGGGCAAGAAAGCAAAAGACACACAATTAATGGACGGAATGCAGAACAAATCAAAACATTCACCCTCAGTCAAGAGATCTGGGTTAAATCCATCATTCTTTTGTTCACCATGCCACCCCAGTTTAGATCTGGCCATATGCTCATCAGTCATGACCCTGTGCCTCATGGGAACAGTCCAGCCCAAACTGCTAAGCCAGATCCTCCCTGGACCGGAAATAAGCATCCTAGCACCGGTTTCGGGGTTTCATCCCTCTTCAGCCAGGATAGCTTGATTCCAGTGGCACAGTGAGCCCAGGACCCACGTCTGGGCATACCCGTCACACTTAGGGCGAGAAAGCAAAAGACACAATTGATTGACGGAATGCAGAACAAATCAAAACATTCACCCACAGTCAAGAGATCTGGGTTAAATCCATCATACTTTTGCTCACCATGCCACTCCAGTTTAGACCAGGCCATATGCAAATCAGTCTTGACCCTGTGCCTCATGGGAACAGTCCAGCCCAAACTGCTAAGCCAGGTCATCCCTGGACCGGAAAGAAGCATCCTAGGACCGGTTTCGGGGTTTCACCCTTCTTCAGCCAGGATAGCTTGATTCCAGTGGCACAGTGAGCCCGAGACCCACGTCTGGGCATACCCGGCGCACTTCCGGCGAGAAAGCAAAAGACATACAATTGACGGACGGAATGGAGAACAAATCAAAACATTCACCCCCAGTCAAGAGACCTGGGTTAAATCCATCATTCTTTTGCTCACCATGCCACCCCAGTTTAGACCCGGCAATATGCAAATCAGTCCTGACCCTGTGCCTCATGGGAACAGTCCAGCCCAAACTGCTAAGCCAGGTCCTCCCTGGACCGGAAACAAGCATCCTAGGACTGGTTGCGGGGTTTCACCCTTCTTCAGCCAGGATAGCTTGATTCCAGTGGCACAGTGAGCCTGGGACGCACGTCTGGGCATACCCGGCGCACTTAGGGCGAGAAAGCAAAAGACACACAATTGATGGACGGAATGCAGAACAAATCAAAACATTCACCCACAGTCAAGAGATCTGGGTTACATCCATCATTCTTTTGCTCACCATGCCACCCCAGTTTAGAGCTGGCCATATGCCAATCAGTCTTGACCCTGTGCCTCATGGGAACAGTCCAGCCCAAACTGCTAAGCAAGGCCCTCCCTGGACCGGAAACAAGCATCCTAGCACCAGTTTCGGGGTTTCACCCTTCTTCAGCCAGGATAGCTTGATTACAGTGGCACAGTGAGCCCCGGAACCACGTCTGGGCATACCAGGCGCACTTAGGGCGAGAAAGCAAAAGACGCACAATTTATGGACGGAATGCAGACCAAATCAAAACATTCACCCCCAGCCAACAGATCTGGGTTAAATCCATCATTCTTTTGCTCACCATGCCACCCCAGTTTAGACCTGGCAATATGCAAATCAGTCTTGACCCTGTGCCTCATGGGAACAGTCCGGCCCGAACTGCTAAGCCAGGTCCTCCCTGGACTGGAAACAAGCATCCTAGGACCGGTTTCGGGGTTTCACCCCTCTTCAGCCAGGTTAGCTTGATTCCAGTGGCACAGTGAGGCCGGGACCCACGTCTGGGCATACCTGGTGCACTTAGGGCAAGAAAGCAAAAGACACACAATTAATGGACGGAATGCAGCACAAATCAAAACATTCACCCCCAGTCAAGAGATCTGGGTTAAATCCATCATTCTTTTGTTCACCATGCCACCCCAGTTTAGATCTGGCCATATGCTCATCAGTCATGACCCTGTGCCTCATGGGAACAGTCCAGCCCAAACTGCTAAGCCAGATCCTCCCTGGACCGGAAATAAGCATTCTAGCACCGGTTTCGGGGTTTCATCCCTCTTCAGCCAGGATAGCTTGATTCCAGTGGCACAGTGAGCCCAGGACCCACGTCTGGGCATACCCGTCGCACTTAGGGCAAGAAAGCAAAAGACACAATTGATGGACGGAATGCAGAACAAATCAAAACATTCACCCACAGTCAAGAGATCTGGGTTAAATCCATCATACTTTTGCTCACCATGCCACTCCAGTTTAGACCAGGCCATATGCAAATCAGTCTTGACCCTGTGCCTCATGGGAACAGTCCAGCCCAAACTGCTAAGCCAGGTCATCCCTGGACCGGAAACAAGCATCCTAGGACCGGTTTCGGGGTTTCACCCTTCTTCAGCCAGGATAGCTTGATTCCAGTGGCACAGTGAGCCCGAGACCCACGTCTGGGCATACCCGGCGCACTTACGGCGAGAAAGCAAAAGACATACAATTGATGGACGGAATGGAGAACAAATCAAAACATTCACCCCCAGTCAAGAGACCTGGGTTAAATCCATCATTCTTTTGCTCATCATGCCACCCCAGTTTAGACCCGGCAATATGCAAATCAGTCCTGACCCTGTGCCTCATGGGAACAGTCCAGCCCAAACTGCTAAGCCAGGTCCTCCCTGGACCGGAAACAAGCATCCTAGGACTGGTTGCGGGGTTTCACCCTTCTTCAGCCAGGATAGCTTGATTCCAGTGGCACAGTGAGCCTGGGACCCACGTCTGGGCATACCCGGCGCACTTAGGGCGAGAAAGCAAAAGTCACACAATTGATGGACGGAATTCAGAACAAATCAAAACATTCACCCACAGTCAAGAGATCTGGGTTACATCCATCATTCTTTTGCTCACCATGCCACCCCAGTTTAGACCTGGCCATATGCCAATCAGTCTTGACCCTGTCCCTCATGGGAACAGTCCAGCCCAAACTGCTAAGCAAGGCCCTCCCTGGACCGGAAACAAGCATCCTAGTACCAGTTTCGGGGTTTCACCCTTCTTCAGCCAGGATAGCTTGATTACAGTGGCAGAGTGAGCCCGGGACCCACGTCTGGGCATACCAGGCGCACTTAGGGCGAGAAAGCAAAAGACACACAATTTATGGACGGAATGCAGAACAAATCAAAACATTCACCCCCAGCCAACAGATCTGGGTTAAATCCATCATTCTTTTGCTCACCATGCCACCCCAGTTTAGACCTGGCAATATGCAAATCAGTCTTGACCCTGTGCCTCATGGGAACAGTCCGGCCCGAACTGCTAAGCCAGGTCCTCCCTGGACTGGAAACAAGCATCCTAGGACCAGTTTCGGGGTTTCACCCCTCTTCAGCCAGGATAGCTTGATTCCAGTGGCACAGTGAGCCCACGACCTACGTCTGGGCATACCCGGCGCACTTAGGGCGAGAAAGCAAAAGACACACAATTAATGGACGGAATGCAGAACAAATCAAAATATTCACCCCCAGTCAAGAGATCTGGGTTAAATCCATCATTCTTTTGTTCAGCATGCCACCCCAGTTTAGATCTGGCCATATGCTCATCAGTCTTGACCCTGTGCCTCATTGAAACAGTCCAGCCCGAACTGCTAAGCCAGGTCCTCCCTGGACCAGAAACAAGCATCCTAGGACCGGTTTCGGGGTTTCACCCCTCTGCAGCCAGGTTAGCTTGATTCCAGTGGCACAGTGAGCCCGGGACCCACGTCTGGGCATACCCGGTGCACTTAGGGCGAGAAAGCAAAGACACACAATTGATGGACGGAATGCAAAACAAATCAAAACATTCACCTCCAGTCAAGAGATCTGGGTTAAATCCATCATTCTTTTGCTCACCATGCCACCCCAGTTTATACCTGGCCATATGCAAATCAGTCTTGACCCTGTGCCTCATGGAAACAGTCCAGCCCGAACTGCTAAGCAAGGTCCTCCCTGGACCGGAAACAAGCATCCTAGGACCGGTTTCGGGGTTTCACCCCTCTGCAGCCAGGTTAGCTTGATTCCAGTGGCACAGTGAGCCCGGGACCCACGTCTGGGCATACCCGGTGCACTTAGGGCGAGAAAGCAAAAGACACACAATTAATGGACGGAATGCAGAACAAATCAAAACATTCACCCCCAGTCAAGAGATCTTGGTTAAATCCATCATTCTTTTGCTCACCATGCCACCCCAGTTTAGATCTTGCCATATGCAAATCAGTCTTGACCCTGTGCCTCATGGGGACAGTCCAGCCTGAACTGCTAAGCCAGGTCCTCCCTGGACCGGAAACAAGCATCCTAGGACCGGTTTCGGGGTCTCACCCTTCTTCAGCCAGGATAGCTTGATTCCAGTGGCACAGTGAGGCCGGGACCCACATCTGGGCATACCCGGCACACTTAGGGAGAGAAAGCAAAAGACACACAATTAATGGACGGAATGCAGAACAAATCAAAATATTCACCCCCAGTCAAGAGATCTGGGTTAAATCCATCATTCTTTTGTTCACCATGCCACCCCAGTTTAGATCTGGCCATATGCTCATCAGTCTTGACCCTGTGCCTCATGGAAACAGTCCAGCCCGAACTGCTAAGCAAGGTCCTCCCTGGACCGGAAACAAGCATCCTAGGACCGGTTTCGGGGTTTCACCCCTCTGCAGCCAGGTTAGCTTGATTCCAGTGGTACAGTGAGCCCGGGACCCACGTCTGGGCATACCCGCTGCACTTAGGGCGAGAAAGCAAAGACACACAATTGATGGACGGAATGCAGAACAAATCAAAACATTCACCCCCAGTCAAGAGATCTAGGTTAAATCCATCATTCTTTTGCTCACCATGCCACCCCAGTTTAGACCTGGCCATATGCAAATCAATCTTGACCCTGTGCCTCATGGGAACAGTCCAGCCTGAACTGCTAAGCCAGGTCCTCCCTGGACCGGAAACAAGCATCCTTGGACCGGTTTCGGGGTTTCACCCCTCTTCAGCCAGGTTAACTTGATTCCAGTGGCACAGTGAGGCCGGGACCCACGTCTGGGCATACCCGGTGCACTTAGGGCAAGAAAGCAAAAGACACACAATTAATGGACGGAATGCAGAACAAATCAAAACATTCACCCCCAGTCAAGAGATCTGAGTTAAATCCATCATTCTTTTGTTCACCATGCCACCCCAGTTTAGATCTGGCCATATGCTCATCAGTCATGACCCTGTGCCTCATGGGAACAGTCCAGCCCAAACTGCTAAGCCAGATCCTCCCTGGACCGGAAATAAGCATCCTTGGACCAGTTTCGGGGTTTCATCCCTCTTCAGCCAGGATAGCTTGATTCCAGTGGCACAGTGAGCCCAGGACCCACGTCTGGGCATACCCGTCGCACTTAGGGCGAGAAAGCAAAAGACACAATTGATGGACGGAATGCAGAACAAATCAAAACATTCACCCACAGTCAAGAGATCTGGGTTAAATCCATCATTCTTTTTCTAACCATACCACCCCAGTTTAGACCTGGCAATATGGAAATCAGTCTCAACGCTGTGCCTCATGGGAACAGTCCAGCCCAAACTGCTAAGCCAGGTCCTTCCTGGACCGGAAACAAGCATCCTAGGACCTGTTTCGGAGTTTCACCCCTCTTCAGCCAGGATAGCTTGATTCCAGTGGCATAGTGAGCCCGGTACGCACGTCTGGGCATACCCGGCGCACTTAGGGCGAGAAAGCAAAAGACACACAATTGATGGACGGAATGCAGAACAAATCAAAACATTCACCCCCAGTCAAGAGATGTGGGTTAAATCCATCATTCTTTTGCTCACCATGCCACCCCAGTTTAGATCTGGCCATATGCAAATCAGTCTTGACCCTGTGCCTCATGGGGACAGTCCAGCCTGAACTGCTAAGCCAGGTCCTCCCTGTACCGGACACAAGCATCCTAGGACCGGTTTCGGGGTTTCACCCCTCTTCAGCCAGGTTAGCTTGATTCCAGTGGCACAGTGAGCCCGGGACCCACGTCTGGGCATACCCGGTGCACTTAGGGCGAGAAAGCAAAAGACACACAATTGATGGACAGAATGCAGAACAAATCAAAACATTCACCCCCAGTCAAGAGATCTTGGTTAAATCCATCATTCTTTTGCTAACCATACCACCCCAGTTTAGACCTGGCAATATGGAAATCAGTCTTGACTCTGTGCCTCATGGGAACAGTCCAGCCCGAACCTCTAAGCCAGGTCCTCCCTGGACCGGAAACAAGCATCCTAGGACCGGTTTCGGAGTTTCACCCCTCTTCAGCCAGGATAGCTTGATTCCAGTGGCACAGTGAGCCCGGGACGCACGTCTGGGCATACCCGGCGCACTTAGGGCGAGAAAGGAAAAGACACACAATTGATGGACGGAATGCAGAACAAATCAAAACATTCACCCCCAGTCAAGAGACCTGGGTTAAATCCATCATTCTTTTGCTCACCATGCCACCCCAGTTTAGACCCGGCAATATGCAAATCAGTCCTGACCCTGTGCCTCATGGGAACAGTCCAGCCCAAACTGCTAAGCCAGGTCCTCCCTGGACCGGAAACAAGCATCCTAGGACTGGTTGCGGGGTTTCACCCTTCTTCAGCCAGGATAGCTTGATTCCAGTGGCACAGTGAGCCTGGGACGCACGTCTGGGCATACCCGGCGCACTTAGGGCGAGAAAGCAAAAGACACACAATTGATGGACGGAATGCAGAACAAATCAAAACATTCACCCACAGTCAAGAGATCTGGGTTACATCCATCATTCTTTTGCTCACCATGCCACCCCAGTTTAGAGCTGGCCATATGCCAATCAGTCTTGACCCTGTGCCTCATGGGAACAGTCCAGCCCAAACTGCTAAGCCAGGTCCTTCCTGGACCGGAAACAAGCATCCTAGGACCTGTTTCGGAGTTTCACCCCTCTTCAGCCAGGATAGCTTGATTCCAGTGGCATAGTGAGCCCGGTACGCACGTCTGGGCATACCCGGCGCACTTAGGGCGAGAAAGCAAAAGACACACAATTGATGGACGGAATGCAGAACAAATCAAAACATTCACCCCCAGTCAAGAGATGTGGGTTAAATCCATCATTCTTTTGCTCACCATGCCACCCCAGTTTAGATCTGGCCATATGCAAATCAGTCTTGACCCTGTGCCTCATGGGGACAGTCCAGCCTGAACTGCTAAGCCAGGTCCTCCCTGTACCGGACACAAGCATCCTAGGACCGGTTTCGGGGTTTCACCCCTCTTCAGCCAGGTTAGCTTGATTCCAGTGGCACAGTGAGCCCGGGACCCACGTCTGGGCATACCCGGTGCACTTAGGGCGAGAAAGCAAAAGACACACAATTGATGGACAGAATGCAGAACAAATCAAAACATTCACCCCCAGTCAAGAGATCTTGGTTAAATCCATCATTCTTTTGCTAACCATACCACTCCAGTTTAGACCTGGCAATATGGAAATCAGTCTTGACTCTGTGCCTCATGGGAACAGTCCAGCCCGAACCTCTAAGCCAGGTCCTCCCTGGACCGGAAACAAGCATCCTAGGACCGGTTTCGGAGTTTCACCCCTCTTCAGCCAGGATAGCTTGATTCCAGTGGCACAGTGAGCCCGGGACGCACGTCTGGGCATACCCGGCGCACTTAGGGCGAGAAAGGAAAAGACACACAATTGATGGACGGAATGCAGAACAAATCAAAACATTCACCCCCAGTCAAGAGACCTGGGTTAAATCCATCATTCTTTTGCTCACCATGCCACCCCAGTTTAGACCCGGCAATATGCAAATCAGTCCTGACCCTGTGCCTCATGGGAACAGTCCAGCCCAAACTGCTAAGCCAGGTCCTCCCTGGACCGGAAACAAGCATCCTAGGACTGGTTGAGGGGTTTCACCCTTCTTCAGCCAGGATAGCTTGATTCCAGTGGCACAGTGAGCCTGGGACGCACGTCTGGGCATACCCGGCGCACTTAGGGCGAGAAAGCAAAAGACACACAATTGATGGACGGAATGCAGAACAAATCAAAACATTCACCCACAGTCAAGAGATCTGGGTTACATCCATCATTCTTTTGCTCACCATGCCACCCCAGTTTAGAGCTGGCCATATGCCAATCAGTCTTGACCCTGTGCCTCATGGGAACAGTCCAGCCCAAACTGCTAAGCAAGGCCCTCCCTGGACCGGAAACAAGCATCCTAGCACCAGTTTCGGGGTTTCACCCTTCTTCAGCCAGGATAGCTTGATTACAGTGGCACAGTGAGCCCGGGACCCACGTCTGGGCATACCAGGCGCACTTAGGGCGAGAAAGCAAAAGACGCACAATTTATGGACGGAATGCAGACCAAATCAAAACATTCACCCCCAGCCAACAGATCTGGGTTAAATCCATCATTCTTTTGCTCACCATGCCACCCCAGTTTAGACCTGGCAATATGCAAATCAGTCTTGACCCTGTGCCTCATGGGAACAGTCCGGCCCGAACTGCTAAGCCAGGTCCTCCCTGGACTGGAAACAAGCATCCTAGGACCGGTTTCGGGGTTTCACCCCTCTTCAGCCAGGTTAGCTTGATTCCAGTGGCACAGTGAGGCCGGGACCCACGTCTGGGCATACCTGGTGCACTTAGGGCAAGAAAGCAAAAGACACACAATTAATGGACGGAATGCAGAACAAATCAAAACATTCACCCCCAGTCAAGAGATCTGGGTTAAATCCATCATTCTTTTGTTCACCATGCCACCCCAGTTTAGATCTGGCCATATGCTCATCAGTCATGACCCTGTGCCTCATGGGAACAGTCCAGCCCAAACTGCTAAGCCAGATCCTCCCTGGACCGGAAATAAGCATCCTAGCACCGGTTTCGGGGTTTCATCCCTCTTCAGCCAGGATAGCTTGATTCCAGTGGCACAGTGAGCCCAGGACCCACGTCTGGGCATACCCGTCGCACTTAGGGCAAGAAAGCAAAAGACACAATTGATGGACGGAATGCAGAACAAATCAAAACATTCACCCACAGTCAAGAGATCTGGGTTAAATCCATCATACTTTTGCTCACCATGCCACTCCAGTTTAGACCAGGCCATATGCAAATCAGTCTTGACCCTGTGCCTCATGGGAACAGTCCAGCCCAAACTGCTAAGCCAGGTCATCCCTGGACCGGAAACAAGCATCCTAGGACCGGTTTCGGGGTTTCACCCTTCTTCAGCCAGGATAGCTTGATTCCAGTGGCACAGTGAGCCCGAGACCCACGTCTGGGCATACCCGGCGCACTTACGGCGAGAAAGCAAAAGACATACAATTGATGGACGGAATGGAGAACAAATCAAAACATTCACCCCCAGTCAAGAGACCTGGGTTAAATCCATCATTCTTTTGCTCACCATGCCACCCCAGTTTAGACCCGGCAATATGCAAATCAGTCCTGACCCTGTGCCTCATGGGAACAGTCCAGCCCAAACTGCTAAGCCAGGTCCTCCCTGGACCGGAAACAAGCATCCTAGGACTGGTTGCGGGGTTTCACCCTTCTTCAGCCAGGATAGCTTGATTCCAGTGGCACAGTGAGCCTGGGACCCACGTCTGGGCATACCCGGCGCACTTAGGGCGAGAAAGCAAAAGTCACACAATTGATGGACGGAATTCAGAACAAATCAAAACATTCACCCACAGTCAAGAGATCTGGGTTACATCCATCATTCTTTTGCTCACCATGCCACCCCAGTTTAGACCTGGCCATATGCCAATCAGTCTTGACCCTGTCCCTCATGGGAACAGTCCAGCCCAAACTGCTAAGCAAGGCCCTCCCTGGACCGGAAACAAGCATCCTAGTACCAGTTTCGGGGTTTCACCCTTCTTCAGCCAGGATAGCTTGATTACAGTGGCACAGTGAGCCCGGGACCCACGTCTGGGCATACCAGGCGCACTTAGGGCGAGAAAGCAAAAGACACACAATTTATGGACGGAATGCAGAACAAATCAAAACATTCACCCCCAGCCAACAGATCTGGGTTAAATCCATCATTCTTTTGCTCACCATGCCACCCCAGTTTAGACCTGGCAATATGCAAATCAGTCTTGACCCTGTGCCTCATGGGAACAGTCCGGCCCGAACTGCTAAGCCAGGTCCTCCCTGGACTGGAAACAAGCATCCTAGGACCAGTTTCAGGGTTTCACCCCTCTTCAGCCAGGATAGCTTGATTCCAGTGGCACAGTGAGCCCACGACCTACGTGTGGGCATACCCGGCGCACTTAGGGCGAGAAAGCAAAAGACACACAATTAATGGACGGAATGCAGAACAAATCAAAATATTCACCCCCAGTCAAGAGATCTGGGTTAAATCCATCATTCTTTTGTTCAGCATGCCACCCCAGTTTAGATCTGGCCATATGCTCATCAGTCTTGACCCTGTGCCTCATTGAAACAGTCCAGCCCGAACTGCTAAGCCAGGTCCTCCCTGGACCGGAAACAAGCATCCTAGGACCGGTTTCGGGGTTTCACCCCTCTGCAGCCAGGTTAGCTTGATTCCAGTGGCACAGTGAGCCCGGGACCCACGTCTGGGCATACCCGGTGCACTTAGGGCGAGAAAGCAAAGACACACAATTGATGGACGGAATGCAAAACAAATCAAAACATTCACCTCCAGTCAAGAGATCTGGGTTAAATCCATCATTCTTTTGCTCACCATGCCACCCCAGTTTATACCTGGCCATATGCAAATCAGTCTTGACCCTGTGCCTCATGGAAACAGTCCAGCCCGAACTGCTAAGCAAGGTCCTCCCTGGACCGGAAACAAGCATCCTAGGACCGGTTTCGGGGTTTCACCCCTCTGCAGCCAGGTTAGCTTGATTCCAGTGGCACAGTGAGCCCGGGACCCACGTCTGGGCATACCCGGTGCACTTAGGGCGAGAAAGCAAAAGACACACAATTAATGGACGGAATGCAGAACAAATCAAAACATTCACCCCCAGTCAAGAGATCTTGGTTAAATCCATCATTCTTTTGCTCACCATGCCACCCCAGTTTAGATCTTGCCATATGCAAATCAGTCTTGACCCTGTGCCTCATGGGGACAGTCCAGCCTGAACTGCTAAGCCAGGTCCTCCCTGGACCAGAAACAAGCATCCTAGGACCGGTTTCGGGGTCTCACCCTTCTTCAGCCAGGATAGCTTGATTCCAGTGGCACAGTGAGGCCGGGACCCACATCTGGGCATACCCGGCGCACTTAGGGAGAGAAAGCAAAAGACACACAATTAATGGACGGAATGCAGAACAAATCAAAATATTCACCCCCAGTCAAGAGATCTGGGTTAAATCCATCATTCTTTTGTTCACCATGCCACCCCAGTTTAGATCTGGCCATATGCTCATCAGTCTTGACCCTGTGCCTCATGGAAACAGTCCAGCCCGAACTGCTAAGCAAGGTCCTCCCTGGACCGGAAACAAGCATCCTAGGACCGGTTTCGGGGTTTCACCCCTCTGCAGCCAGGTTAGCTTGATTCCAGTGGTACAGTGAGCCCGGGACCCACGTCTGGGCATACCCGCTGCACTTAGGGCGAGAAAGCAAAGACACACAATTGATGGACGGAATGCAGAACAAATTAAAACATTCACCCCCAGTCAAGAGATCTAGGTTAAATCCATCATTCTTTTGCTCACCATGCCACCCCAGTTTAGACCTGGCCATATGCAAATCAATCTTGACCCTGTGCCTCATGGGAACAGTCCAGCCTGAACTGCTAAGCCAGGTCCTCCCTGGACCGGAAACAAGCATCCTTGGACCGGTTTCGGGGTTTCACCCCTCTTCAGCCAGGTTAACTTGATTCCAGTGGCACAGTGAGGCCGGGACCCACGTCTGGGCATACCCGGTGCACTTAGGGCAAGAAAGCAAAAGACACACAATTAATGGACGGAATGCAGAACAAATCAAAACATTCACCCCCAGTCAAGAGATCTGAGTTAAATCCATCATTCTTTTGTTCACCATGCCACCCCAGTTTAGATCTGGCCATATGCTCATCAGTCATGACCCTGTGCCTCATGGGAACAGTCCAGCCCAAACTGCTAAGCCAGATCCTCCCTGGACCGGAAATAAGCATCCTTGGACCAGTTTCGGGGTTTCATCCCTCTTCAGCCAGGATAGCTTGATTCCAGTGGCACAGTGAGCCCAGGACCCACGTCTGGGCATACCCGTCGCACTTAGGGCGAGAAAGCAAAAGACACAATTGATGGACGGAATGCAGAACAAATCAAAACATTCACCCACAGTCAAGAGATCTGGGTTAAATCCATCATTCTTTTTCTAACCATACCACCCCAGTTTAGACCTGGCAATATGGAAATCAGTCTCAACGCTGTGCCTCATGGGAACAGTCCAGCCCAAACTGCTAAGCCAGGTCCTTCCTGGACCGGAAACAAGCATCCTAGGACCTGTTTCGGAGTTTCACCCCTCTTCAGCCAGGATAGCTTGATTCCAGTGGCATAGTGAGCCCGGTACGCACGTCTGGGCATACCCGGCGCACTTAGGGCGAGAAAGCAAAAGACACACAATTGATGGACGGAATGCAGAACAAATCAAAACATTCACCCCCAGTCAAGAGATGTGGGTTAAATCCATCATTCTTTTGCTCACCATGCCACCCCAGTTTAGATCTGGCCATATGCAAATCAGTCTTGACCCTGTGCCTCATGGGGACAGTCCAGCCTGAACTGCTAAGCCAGGTCCTCCCTGTACCGGACACAAGCATCCTAGGACCGGTTTCGGGGTTTCACCCCTCTTCAGCCAGGTTAGCTTGATTCCAGTGGCACAGTGAGCCCGGGACCCACGTCTGGGCATACCCGGTGCACTTAGGGCGAGAAAGCAAAAGACACACAATTGATGGACAGAATGCAGAACAAATCAAAACATTCACCCCCAGTCAAGAGATCTTGGTTAAATCCATCATTCTTTTGCTAACCATACCACCCCAGTTTAGACCTGGCAATATGGAAATCAGTCTTGACTCTGTGCCTCATGGGAACAGTCCAGCCCGAACCTCTAAGCCAGGTCCTCCCTGGACCGGAAACAAGCATCCTAGGACCGGTTTCGGAGTTTCACCCCTCTTCAGCCAGGATAGCTTGATTCCAGTGGCACAGTGAGCCCGGGACGCACGTCTGGGCATACCCGGCGCACTTAGGGCGAGAAAGGAAAAGACACACAATTGATGGACGGAATGCAGAACAAATCAAAACATTCACCCCCAGTCAAGAGACCTGGGTTAAATCCATCATTCTTTTGCTCACCATGCCACCCCAGTTTAGACCCGGCAATATGCAAATCAGTCCTGACCCTGTGCCTCATGGGAACAGTCCGGCCCGAACTGCTAAGCCAGGTCCTCCCTGGACTGGAAACAAGCATCCTAGGACCAGTTTCGGGGTTTCACCCCTCTTCAGCCAGGATAGCTTGATTCCAGTGGCACAGTGAGCCCACGACCTACGTGTGGGCATACCCGGCGCACTTAGGGCGAGAAAGCAAAAGACACACAATTAATGGACGGAATGCAGAACAAATCAAAATATTCACCCCCAGTCAAGAGATCTGGGTTAAATCCATCATTCTTTTGTTCAGCATGCCACCCCAGTTTAGATCTGGCCATATGCTCATCAGTCTTGACCCTGTGCCTCATTGAAACAGTCCAGCCCGAACTGCTAAGCCAGGTCCTCCCTGGACCGGAAACAAGCATCCTAGGACCGGTTTCGGGGTTTCACCCCTCTGCAGCCAGGTTAGCTTGATTCCAGTGGCACAGTGAGCCCGGGACCCACGTCTGGGCATACCCGGTGCACTTAGGGCGAGAAAGCAAAGACACACAATTGATGGACGGAATGCAAAACAAATCAAAACATTCACCTCCAGTCAAGAGATCTGGGTTAAATCCATCATTCTTTTGCTCACCATGCCACCCCAGTTTATACCTGGCCATATGCAAATCAGTCTTGACCCTGTGCCTCATGGAAACAGTCCAGCCCGAACTGCTAAGCAAGGTCCTCCCTGGACCGGAAACAAGCATCCTAGGACCGGTTTCGGGGTTTCACCCCTCTGCAGCCAGGTTAGCTTGATTCCAGTGGCACAGTGAGCCCGGGACCCACGTCTGGGCATACCCGGTGCACTTAGGGCGAGAAAGCAAAAGACACACAATTAATGGACGGAATGCAGAACAAATCAAAACATTCACCCCCAGTCAAGAGATCTTGGTTAAATCCATCATTCTTTTGCTCACCATGCCACCCCAGTTTAGATCTTGCCATATGCAAATCAGTCTTGACCCTGTGCCTCATGGGGACAGTCCAGCCTGAACTGCTAAGCCAGGTCCTCCCTGGACCAGAAACAAGCATCCTAGGACCGGTTTCGGGGTCTCACCCTTCTTCAGCCAGGATAGCTTGATTCCAGTGGCACAGTGAGGCCGGGACCCACATCTGGGCATACCCGGCGCACTTAGGGAGAGAAAGCAAAAGACACACAATTAATGGACGGAATGCAGAACAAATCAAAATATTCACCCCCAGTCAAGAGATCTGGGTTAAATCCATCATTCTTTTGTTCACCATGCCACCCCAGTTTAGATCTGGCCATATGCTCATCAGTCTTGACCCTGTGCCTCATGGAAACAGTCCAGCCCGAACTGCTAAGCAAGGTCCTCCCTGGACCGGAAACAAGCATCCTAGGACCGGTTTCGGGGTTTCACCCCTCTGCAGCCAGGTTAGCTTGATTCCAGTGGTACAGTGAGCCCGGGACCCACGTCTGGGCATACCCGCTGCACTTAGGGCGAGAAAGCAAAGACACACAATTGATGGACGGAATGCAGAACAAATCAAAACATTCACCCCCAGTCAAGAGATCTAGGTTAAATCCATCATTCTTTTGCTCACCATGCCACCCCAGTTTAGACCTGGCCATATGCAAATCAATCTTGACCCTGTGCCTCATGGGAACAGTCCAGCCTGAACTGCTAAGCCAGGTCCTCCCTGGACCGGAAACAAGCATCCTTGGACCGGTTTCGGGGTTTCACCCCTCTTCAGCCAGGTTAACTTGATTCCAGTGGCACAGTGAGGCCGGGACCCACGTCTGGGCATACCCGGTGCACTTAGGGCAAGAAAGCAAAAGACACACAATTAATGGACGGAATGCAGAACAAATCAAAACATTCACCCCCAGTCAAGAGATCTGAGTTAAATCCATCATTCTTTTGTTCACCATGCCACCCCAGTTTAGATCTGGCCATATGCTCATCAGTCATGACCCTGTGCCTCATGGGAACAGTCCAGCCCAAACTGCTAAGCCAGATCCTCCCTGGACCGGAAATAAGCATCCTTGGACCAGTTTCGGGGTTTCATCCCTCTTCAGCCAGGATAGCTTGATTCCAGTGGCACAGTGAGCCCAGGACCCACGTCTGGGCATACCCGTCGCACTTAGGGCGAGAAAGCAAAAGACACAATTGATGGACGGAATGCAGAACAAATCAAAACATTCACCCACAGTCAAGAGATCTGGGTTAAATCCATCATTCTTTTTCTAACCATACCACCCCAGTTTAGACCTGGCAATATGGAAATCAGTCTCAACGCTGTGCCTCATGGGAACAGTCCTGCCCAAACTGCTAAGCCAGGTCCTTCCTGGACCGGAAACAAGCATCCTAGGACCTGTTTCGGAGTTTCACCCCTCTTCAGCCAGGATAGCTTGATTCCAGTGGCATAGTGAGCCCGGTACGCACGTCTGGGCATACCCGGCGCACTTAGGGCGAGAAAGCAAAAGACACACAATTGATGGACGGAATGCAGAACAAATCAAAACATTCACCCCCAGTCAAGAGATGTGGGTTAAATCCATCATTCTTTTGCTCACCATGCCACCCCAGTTTAGATCTGGCCATATGCAAATCAGTCTTGACCCTGTGCCTCATGGGGACAGTCCAGCCTGAACTGCTAAGCCAGGTCCTCCCTGTACCGGACACAAGCATCCTAGGACCAGTTTCGGGGTTTCACCCCTCTTCAGCCAGGTAAGCTTGATTCCAGTGGCACAGTGAGCCCGGGACCCACGTCTGGGCATACCCGGTGCACTTAGGGCGAGAAAGCAAAAGACACACAATTGATGGACAGAATGCAGAACAAATCAAAACATTCACCCCCAGTCAAGAGATCTTGGTTAAATCCATCATTCTTTTGCTAACCATACCACCCCAGTTTAGACCTGGCAATATGGAAATCAGTCTTGACTCTGTGCCTCATGGGAACAGTCCAGCCCGAACCTCTAAGCCAGGTCCTCCCTGGACCGGAAACAAGCATCCTAGGACCGGTTTCGGAGTTTCACCCCTCTTCAGCCAGGATAGCTTGATTCCAGTGGCACAGTGAGCCCGGGACGCACGTCTGGGCATACCCGGCGCACTTAGGGCGAGAAAGGAAAAGACACACAATTGATGGACGGAATGCAGAACAAATCAAAACATTCACCCCCAGTCAAGAGATCTGGGTTAAATCCATCATTCTTTTGCTCACCATGCCACCCCAGTTTAGACCTGGCCATATGCAAATCAGTCTTGACCCTGTGCCTCATGGGAACAGTCCAGCCCGAACTGCTAAGCAAGGTCCTCCCTGGACCGGAAACAAGCATCCTAGGACCGGTTTCGGGGTCTCACCCTTCTTCAGCCAGGATAGCTTGATTCCAGTGGCACAGTGAGGCCGGGACCCACGTCTGGGCATACCCGGCGCACTTAGGGCGAGAAAGCAAAAGACACACAATTAATGGACGGAATGCAGAACAAATCAAAACATTCACCCCCAGTCAAGAGATCTGGGTTAAATCCATCATTCTCTTGTTCACCATGCCACCCCAGTTTAGATCTGGCCATATGCTCATCAGTCTTGACCCTGTGCCTCATGGAAACAGTCCAGCCCGAACTGCTAAGCCAGGTCCTCCCTGGACCGGAAACAAGCATCCTAGGACCGGTTTCGGGGTTTCACCCCTCTGCAGCCAGGTTAGCTTGACTCCAGTGGCACAGTGAGCCCGGGACCCACGTCTTGGCATACCCGGTGCACTTAGGGCGAGAAAGCAAAGACACACAATTGATGGACCGAATGCAGAACAAATCAAAACATTCACCCCCAGTCAAGAGATCTAGGTTAAATCCATCATTCTTTTGCTCACCATGCCACCCCAGTTTAGACCTGGCCATATGCAAATCAGTCTTGACCCTGTGCCTCATGGGAACAGTCCAGCCTGAACTGCTAAGCCAGGTCCTCCCTGGACTGGAAACAAGCATCCTAGGACCGGTTTCGGGGTTTCACCCCTCTTCAGCCAGGTTGGCTTGATTCCAGTGGCACAGTGAGCCCGGGACCCACGTCTGGGCATACCCGGTGCACTTAGGGCGAGAAAGCAAAAGACACACAATTGATGGACAGAATGCAGAACAAATCAAAACATTCACCGCCAGTCAAGAGATCTGGGTTAAATCCATCATTCTTTTGCTAACCATACCACCCCAGTTTAGACCTGGCAATATGGAAATCAGTCTTGACTCTGTGCCTCATGAGAACAGTCCAGCCCGAACTGCTAAGCCAGGTCCTCCCTGGACCGGAAACAAGCATCCTAGGACCGGTTTCTGAGTTTCACCCCTCTTCAGCCAGGATAGCTTGATTCCAGTGGCACAGTGAGCCCAGGACGCACGTCTGGGCATACCCGGCGCACTTAGGGCGAGAAAGCAAAAGACACACAATTGATTGACGGAATGGAGAACAAATCAAAACATTCACCCCAGTCAAGAGACCTGGGTTAAATCCATCATTCTTTTGCTCACCATGCCACCCCTGTTTAGACCCGGCAATATGCAAATCAGTCCTGACCCTGTGCCTCATGGGAACAGTCCAGCCCGAACTGCTAAGCCAGGTCCTCCCTGGACCGGAAACAAGCATCCTAGGACTGGTTGCGGGGTTTCACCCCTCTTCAGCCAGGATAGCTTGATTCCAGTGGCACAGTGAGCCCGGGACCCACGTCTGGGCATACCCGGCGTACTTAGGGCGAGAAAGCAAAAGACACACAATTGATGGACGGAATGCAGAACAAATCAAAACATTCACCCACAGTCAAGAGATCTGGGTTACATCCATCATTCTTTTGCTCACCATGCCACCCCAGTTTAGACCTGGCCATATGCCAATCAGTCTTGACCCTGTGCCTCATGGGAACAGTCCAGCCCAAACTGCTAAGCAAGGTCCTCCCTGGACCGGAAACAAGCATACTAGTACCAGTTTCGGGGTTTCACCCTTCTTCAGCCAGGATAGCTTGATTACAGTGGCACAGTGAGCCCGGGACCCACGTCTGGGCATACCCGGCGCACTTAGGGCGAGAAAGCAAAAGACACACAATTAATGGACGGAATGCAGAACAAATCAAAACATTCACCCCCAGCCAACAGATCTGGGTTAAATCCATCATTCTTTTGCTCACCATGCCACCCCAGTTTAGATCTGGCCATATGCTCATCAGTCTTGACCCTCTGCCTCATTGAAACAGTCCAGCCCGAACTGCTAAGCCAGGTCCTCCCTGGACCAAAAACAAGCATCCTAGGACCGGTTTCGGGGTTTCACCCCTCTGCAGCCAGGTTAGCTTGATTCCAGTGGCACGGTGAGGCCGGGGCCCACGTCTGGGCATACCCGTCGCACTTAGGGCGAGAAAGCAAAAGACACACTATTAATGGGACGGAATGCAGAACAAATCAAAACATTCACCCCCAGTCAAGAGATCTTGGTTAAATCCATCATTCTTTTGCTAACCATACCACCCCACTTTAGACCTGGCAATATGGAAATCAGTCTTGACTCTGTGCCTCATGAGAACAGTCCAGCCCGAACCTCTAAGCCAGGTCCTCCCTGGACCGGAAACAAGCATCCTAGGACCAGTTTCGGGGTTTCACCCCTCTTCAGCCAGGATAGCTTGATTCCAGTGGCACAGTGAGCCCGGGACGCACGTCTGGGCATACCCGGCGCACTTAGGGCAAGAAAGGAAAAGACACACAATTGATGGACGGAATGCAGAACAAATCAAAACATTCACCCCCAGTCAAGAGATCTGGGTTAAATCCATCATTCTTTTGCTCACCATGCCACCCCAGTTTAGACCTGGCCATATGCAAATCAGTCTTGACCCTGTGCCTCATGGGAACAGTCCAGCCCGAACTGCTAAGCAAGGTCCTCCCTGGACCGGAAACAAGCATCCTAGGACTGGTTTCGGGGTCTCACCCTTCTTCAGCCAGGATAGCTTGATTCCAGTGGCACAGTGAGGCCGGGACCCACGTCTGGGCATACCCGGCGCACTTAGGGCGAGAAAGCAAAAGACACACAATTAATAGACGGAATGCAGAACAAATCAAAACATTCACCCCCAGTCAAGAGATCTGGGTTAAATCCATCATTCTCTTGTTCACCATGCCACCCCAGTTTAGATCTGGCCATATGCTCATCAGTCTTGACCCTGTGCCTCATGGAAACAGTCCAGCCCGAACTGCTAAGCCAGGTCCTCCCTGGACCGGAAACAAGCATCCTAGGACTGGTTGCGGGGTTTCACCCCTCTTCAGCCAGGATAGCTTGATTCCAGTGGCACAGTGAGCCCGGGACCCACGTCTGGGCATACCCGGCGCACTTAGGGCGAGAAAGCAAAAGACACACAATTGATGGACGGAATGCAGAGCAAATCAAAACATTCACCCACAGTCAAGAGATCTGGGTTACATCCATCATTCTTTTGCTCACCATGCCACCCCAGTTTAGACCTGGCCATATGCCAATCAGTCTTGACCCTGTGCCTCATGGGAACAGTCCAGCCCAATCTGCTAAGCAAGGTCCTCCCTGGACCGGAAACAAGCATCCTAGTACCAGTTTCGGGGTTTCACCCTTCTTCAGCCAGGAGAGCTTGATTACAGTTACACAGTGAGACCGGGACCCACGTCTGGGCATACCAGGCGCACTTAGGGCGAGAAAGCAAAAGACACACAATTTATGGACGGAATGCAGAACAAATCAAAACATTCACCCCCAGCCAACAGATCTGGGTTAAATCCATCATTCTTTTGCTCACCATGCCACCCCAGTTTAGACCTGGCAATATGCAAATCAGTCTTGACCCTGTGCCTCATGGGAACAGTCCAGCCCAAACTGCTAAGCAAGGCCCTCCCTGGACCGGAAACAAGCATCCTAGTACCTGTTTCGGGGTTTCACCCTTCTTCAGCCAGGATAGCTTGATTACAGTGGCACAGTGAGCCCGGGACCCACGTCTGGGCATACCCGGCGCACTTAGGGCGCGAAAGGAAAAGAAACACAATTGATGGACGGAATGCAGAACAAATCAAAACATTCACCCCCAGTCAAGAGATCTGGGTTAAATCCATCATTCTTTTTCTAACCATACCACCCCAGTTTAGATCTGGCAATACGGAAATCAGTCTCGACTCTGTGCCTCATGGGAACAGTCCAGCCCAAACTGCTAAGCCAGGTCCTTCCTGGACCGGAATCAAGCATCCTAGGACCTGTTTCGGAGTTTCACCCCTCTTCAGCCAGGATAGCTTGATTCCAGTGGCATAGTGAGCCCGGTACGCACGTCTGGGCATACCCGGCGCACTTAGGGCGAGAAAGCAAAAGACACACAATTGATGGACGGAATGCAGAACAAATCAAAACATTCACCCCCAGTCAAGAGATCTGGGTTAAATCCATCATTCTTTTGCTCACCATGCCACCCCAGTTTAGACCTGGCCATATGCAAATCAGTCTTGACCCTGTGCCTCATGGGAACAGTCCAGCCCGAACTGCTAAGCCAGGTGCTCCCTGGACCGGAAACAAGCATCCTAGGACCGGTTTCGGGTTTTCACCCTTCTTCAGCCAGGATAGCTTGATTCCAGTGGCATAGTGAGCCCGGTACGCACGTCTGGGCATACCCGGCGCACTTAGGGCGAGAAAGCAAAAGACACACAATTGATGGACGGAATGCAGAACAAATCAAAACATTCACCCCCAGTCAAGAGATCTTGGTTAAATCCATCATTCTTTTGCTCACCATGCCACCCCAGTTTAGATCTGGCCATATGCAAATCAGTCTTGACCCTGTGCCTCATGGGGACAGTCCAGCCTGAACTGCTAAGCCAGGTCCTCCCTGGACCGGAAACAAGCATCCTAGGACCGGTTTCGGGGTCTCACCCTTCTTCAGCCAGGATAGCTTGATTCCAGTGGCACAGTGAGGCCGGGACCCACATCTGGGCATACCCGGCGCACTTAGGGCGAGAAAGCAAAAGACACACAATTAATGGACGGAATACAGAACAAATCAAAATATTCACCCCCAGTCAAGAGATCTGGGTTAAATCCATCATTCTTTTGTTCACCATGCCACCCCAGTTTAGATCTGGCCATATGCTCATCAGTCTTGACCCTGTGCCTCATTGAAACAGTCCAGCCCGAACTGCTAAGCCAGGTCCTCCCTGGACCAGAAACAAGCATCCTAGGACCGGTTTCGGGGTTTCACCCCTCTGCAGCCAGGTTAGCTTGATTCCAGTGGCACAGTGAGCCCGGGACCCACGTCTGGGCATACCCGGTGCACTTAGGGCGAGAAAGCAAAGACACACAATTGATGGACGGAATGCAAAACAAATCAAAACATTCACCTCCAGTCAAGAGATCTGGGTTAAATCCATGATTCTTTTGCTCACCATGCCACCCCAGTTTATACCTGGCCATATGCAAATCAGTCTTGACCCTGTGCCTCATGGGAACAGTCCAGCCCCAACTGCTAAGCCAGGTCCTCCCTGGACCGGAAACAAGCATCCTAGGACCGGTTTCGGGGTCTCACCCTTCTTCAGCCAGGATAGCTTGATTCCAGTGGCACAGTGAGGCCGGGACCCACATCTGGGCATACCCGCTGCACTTAGGGCGAGAAAGCAAAGACACACGATTGATGGACGGAATGCAGAACAAATCAAAACATTCACCCCCAGTCAAGAGATCTAGGTTAAATCCATCATTCTTTTGCTCACCATGCCACCCCAGTTTAGACCTGGCCATATGCAAATCAATCTTGACCCTGTGCCTCATGGGAACAGTCCAGCCTGAACTGCTAAGCCAGGTCCTCCCTGGACCGGAAACAAGCATCCTAGGACCGGTTTCGGGGTTTCACCCCTCTTCAGCCAGGTTAGCTTGATTCCAGTGGCACAGTGAGGCCGGGACCCACGTCTGGGCATACCCGGTGCACTTAGGGCAAGAAAGCAAAAGACACACAATTAATGGACGGAATGCAGAACAAATCAAAACATTCACCCCCAGTCAAGAGATCTGGGTTAAATCCATCATTCTTTTGTTCACCATGCCACCCCAGTTTAGATCTGGCCATATGCTCATCAGTCATGACCCTGTGCCTCATGGGAACAGTCCAGCCCAAACTGCTAAGCCAGATCCTCCCTGGACCGGAAATAAGCATCCTAGGACCGGTTTCGGGGTTTCATCCCTCTTCAGCCAGGATAGCTTGATTCCAGTGGCACAGTGAGCCCAGGACCCACGTCTGGGCATACCCGTCGCACTTAGGGCGAGAAAGCAAAAGACACAATTGATGGACGGAATGCAGAACAAATCAAAACATTCACCCACAGTCAAGAGATCTGGGTTAAATCCATCATACTTTTGCTCACCATGCCACTCCAGTTTAGACCAGGCCATATGCAAATCAGTCTTGACCCTGTGCCTCATGGGAACAGTCCAGCCCAAACTGCTAAGCCAGGTCATCCCTGGACCGGAAACAAGCATCCTAGGACTGGTTTCGGGGTTTCACCCTTCTTCAGCCAGGATAGCTTGATTCCAGTGGCACAGTGAGCCCGAGACACACGTCTGGGCATACCCGGCGCACTTATGGCGAGAAAGCAAAAGACATACAATTGATGGACGGAATGGAGAACAGATCAAAACATTCACCCCCAGTCAAGAGACCTGGGTTAAATCCATCATTCTTTTGCTCACCATGCCACCCCAGTTTAGACCCGGCAATATGCAAATCAGTCCTGACCCTGTGCCTCATGGGAACAGTCCAGCCCGAACTGCTAAGCCAGGTCCTCCCTGAACCGGAAACAAGCATCCTAGGACTGGTTGCGGGGTTTCACCCTTCTTCAGCCAGGATAGCTTGATTACAGTGGCACAGTGAGCACGGGACCCACGTCTGGGCATACCAGGCGCACTTAGGGCGAGAAAGCAAAAGACACACAATTTATGGACGGAATGCAGACCAAATCAAAACATTCACCCCCAGCCAACAGATCTGGGTTAAATCCATCATTCTTTTGCTCACCATGCCACCCCAGTTTAGACCTGGCAATATGCAAATCAGTCTTGACCCTGTGCCTCATGGGAACAGTCCGGCCCGAACTGCTAAGCCAGGTCCTCCCTGGACTGGAAACAAGCATCCTAGGACCGGTTTCGGGGTTTCACCCCTCTTCAGCCAGGATAGCTTGATTCCAGTGGCACAGTGAGCCCGGGACCCACATCTGGGCATACCCGGCGCACTTAGGGCGCGAAAGAAAAAGACACACAATTGATGGACGGAATGCAGAACAAATCAAAACATTCACCCCCAGTCAAGAGATCTGGGTTAAATCCATCATTCTTTTGCTAACCATACCACCCCAGTTTAGACCTGGCCATATGCAAATCAGTCTTGACCCTGTGCCTCATGGGAACAGTCCAGCCCGAACTGCTAAGCCAGGTCCTCCCTGGACCGGAAACAAGCATCCTAGGACCGGTTTCGGGTTTTCACCCTTCTTCAGCCAGGATAGCTTGATTCCAGTGGAACAGTGAAGCCGGGGCCCACGTCTGGGCATACCCATCGCACTTAGGGCGAGAAAGCAAAAGACACACAATTAATGGGACGGAATGCAGAACAAATCAAAACATTCACCCCCAGTCAAGAGATCTTGGTTAAATCCATCATTCTTTTGCTAACCATACCACCCCAGTTTAGACCTGGCAATATGGAAATCAGTCTTAACTCTGTGCCTCATGAGAACAGTCCAGCCTGAACCTCTAAGCCAGGTCCTCCCTGGACCGGAAACAAGCATCCTAGGACCAGTTTCGGAGTTTCACCCCTCTTCAGCCAGGATAGCTTGATTCCAGTGGCACAGTGAGCCCGGGACGCACGTCTGGGCATACCCGGCGCACTTAGGGCGAGAAAGCAAAAGACACACAATTGATGGACGGAATGCAGAACAAATCAAAACATTCACCCCCAGTCAAGAGTTCTGGGTTAAATCCATCATTCTCTTGTTCACCATGCCACCCCAGTTTAGATCTGGCCATATGCTCATCAGTCTTGACCCTGTGCCTCATGTAAACAGTCCAGCCCGAACTGCTAAGCCAGGTCCTCCCTGGACCGGAAACAAGCATCCTAGGACTGGTTGCGGGGTTTCACCCCTCTTCAGCCAGGATAGCTTGATTCCAGTGGCACAGTGAGCCCGGGACCCACGTCTGGGCATACCCGGCGCACTTAGGGCAAGAAAGCAAAAGACACACAATTGATGGACTGAATGCAGAACAAATCAAAACATTCACCCACAGTCAAGAGATCTGGGTTACATCCATCATTCTTTTGCTCACCATGCCACCCCAGTTTAGACCTGGCCATATGCCAATCAGTCTTGACCCTGTGCCTCATGGGAACAGTCCAGCCCAAACTGCTAAGCAAGGTCCTCCCTGGACCGGAAACAAGCATCCTAGTACCAGTTTCGGGGTTTCACCCTTCTTCAGCCAGGATAGCTTGATTACAGTGACACAGTGAGACCGGGACCCACGTCTGGGCATACCAGGCGCACTTAGGGCGAGAAAGCAAAAGACACACAATTTATGGACGGAATGCAGAACAAATCAAAACATTCACCCCCAGCCAACAGATCTGGGTTAAATCCATCATTCTTTTGCTCACCATGCCACCCCAGTTTAGACCTGGCAATATGCAAATCAGTCTTGACCCTGTGCCTCATGGGAACAGTCCAGCCCGAACTGCTAAGCCAGGTCCTCCCTGGACTGGAAACAAGCATCCTAGGACCGGTTTCGGGGTTTCACCCCTCTTCAGCCAGGAAAGCTTGATTCCAGAGGCACAGTGAGCCCGGGACCCACGTCTGGGCATACCCGGCGCACTTAGGGCACGAAAGAAAAAGACACACAATTGATGGACGGAAAGTAAAACAAATCAAAACATTCACCCCCAGTCAAGAGATCTGGGTTAAATCCATCATTCTTTTGCTAACCATACGACCCCAGTTTAGACCTGGCAATATGGAAATCAGTCTCGACTCTGTGCCTCATGGGAACAGTCCAGCCCAAACTGCTAAGCCAGGTCCTTCCTGGACCGGAAACAAGCATCCTAGGACCTGTTTCGGAGTTTCACCCCTCTTCAACCAGGATAGCTTGATTCCAGTGGCATAGTGAGCCCGGGACGCACGTCTGGGCATACCCGGCGCACTTAGGGCGAGAAAGCAAAAGACACACAATTGATGGACGGAATGCAGAACAAATCAAAACATTCACCCCCAGTCAAGAGATCTGGGTTAAATCCATCATTCTTTTGCTCATAATGCCACCCCAGTTTAGACCTGGCCATATGCAAATCAGTCTTGACCCTGTGCCTCATGGGAACAGTCCAGCCCGAACTGCTAAGCCAGGTCCTCCCTGGACCGGAAACAAGCATCCTAGGACCGGTTTCAGGTTTTCACCCTTCTTCAGCCAGAATAGCTTGATTCCAGTGGCACAGTGAGGCCGGGGCCCACGTCTGGGCATACCCGTCGCACTTAGGGCGAGAAAGCAAAAGACACACTATTAATGGGACGGAATGCAGAACAAATCAAAACATTCACCCCCAGTCAAGAGATCTTGGTTAAATCCATCATTCTTTTGCTAACCATACCACCCCACTTTAGACCTGGCAATATGGAAATCAGTCTTGACTCTGTGCCTCATGAGAACAGTCCAGCCCGAACCTCTAAGCCAGGTCCTCCCTGGACCGGAAACAAGCATCCTAGGACCAGTTTCGGGGTTTCACCCCTCTTCAGCCAGGATAGCTTGATTCCAGTGGCACAGTGAGCCCGGGACGCACGTCTGGGCATACCCGGCGCACTTAGGGCGAGAAAGGAAAAGACACACAATTGATGGACGGAATGCAGAACAAATCAAAACATTCACCCCCAGTCAAGAGATCTGGGTTAAATCCATCATTCTTTTGCTCACCATGCCACCCCAGTTTAGACCTGGCCATATGCAAATCAGTCTTGACCCTGTGCCTCATGGGAACAGTCCAGCCCGAACTGCTAAGCAAGGTCCTCCCTGGACCGGAAACAAGCATCCTAGGACTGGTTTCGGGGTCTCACCCTTCTTCAGCCAGGATAGCTTGATTCCAGTGGCACAGTGAGGCCGGGACCCACGTCTGGGCATACCCGGCGCACTTAGGGCGAGAAAGCAAAAGACACACAATTAATAGACGGAATGCAGAACAAATCAAAACATTCACCCCCAGTCAAGAGATCTGGGTTAAATCCATCATTCTCTTGTTCACCATGCCACCCCAGTTTAGATCTGGCCATATGCTCATCAGTCTTGACCCTGTGCCTCATGGAAACAGTCCAGCCCGAACTGCTAAGCCAGGTCCTCCCTGGACCGGAAACAAGCATCCTAGGACTGGTTGCGGGGTTTCACCCCTCTTCAGCCAGGATAGCTTGATTCCAGTGGCACAGTGAGCCCGGGACCCACGTCTGGGCATACCCGGCGCACTTAGGGCGAGAAAGCAAAAGACACACAATTTATGGACGGAATGCAGAACAAATCAAAACATTCACCCCCAGCCAACAGATCTGGTTTAAATCCATCATTCTTTTGCTCACCATGCCACCCCAGTTTAGACCTGGCAATATGCAAATCAGTCTTGACCCTGTGCCTCATGGGAACAGTCCGGCCCGAACTGCTAAGCCAGGTCCTCCCTGGACTGGAAACAAGCATCCTAGGACCGGTTTCGGGGTTTCACCCCTCTTCAGCCAGGATGGCTTGATTCCAGTGGCACAGTGAGCCCGGGACCCACGTCTGGGCATACCCATCGCACTTAGGGCGAGAAAGCAAAAGACACACAATTAATGGGACGGAATGCAGAACAAATCAAAACATTCACCCCCAGTCAAGAGATCTTGGTTAAATCCATCATTCTTTTGCTAACCATACCACCCCAGTTTAGACCTGGCAATATGGAAATCAGTCTTAACTCTGTGCCTCATGAGAACAGTCCAGCCTGAACCTCTAAGCCAGGTCCTCCCTGGACCGGAAACAAGCATCCTAGGACCAGTTTCGGAGTTTCACCCCTCTTCAGCCAGGATAGCTTGATTCCAGTGGCACAGTGAGCCCGGGACGCACGTCTGGGCATACCCGGCGCACTTAGGGCGAGAAAGCAAAAGACACACAATTGATGGACGGAATGCAGAACAAATCAAAACATTCACCCCCAGTCAAGAGTTCTGGGTTAAATCCATCATTCTCTTGTTCACCATGCCACCCCAGTTTAGATCTGGCCATATGCTCATCAGTCTTGACCCTGTGCCTCATGTAAACAGTCCAGCCCGAACTGCTAAGCCAGGTCCTCCCTGGACCGGAAACAAGCATCCTAGGACTGGTTGCGGGGTTTCACCCCTCTTCAGCCAGGATAGCTTGATTCCAGTGGCACAGTGAGCCCGGGACCCACGTCTGGGCATACCCGGCGCACTTAGGGCAAGAAAGCAAAAGACACACAATTGATGGACGGAATGCAGAACAAATCAAAACATTCACCCACAGTCAAGAGATCTGGGTTACATCCATCATTCTTTTGCTCACCATGCCACCCCAGTTTAGACCTGGCCATATGCCAATCAGTCTTGACCCTGTGCCTCATGGGAACAGTCCAGCCCAAACTGCTAAGCAAGGTCCTCCCTGGACCGGAAACAAGCATCCTAGTACCAGTTTCGGGGTTTCACCCTTCTTCAGCCAGGATAGCTTGATTACAGTGACACAGTGAGACCGGGACCCACGTCTGGGCATACCAGGCGCACTTAGGGCGAGAAAGCAAAAGACACACAATTTATGGACGGAATGCAGAACAAATCAAAACATTCACCCCCAGCCAACAGATCTGGGTTAAATCCATCATTCTTTTGCTCACCATGCCACCCCAGTTTAGACCTGGCAATATGCAAATCAGTCTTGACCCTGTGCCTCATGGGAACAGTCCGGCCCGAACTGCTAAGCCAGGTCCTCCCTGGACTGGAAACAAGCATCCTAGGACCGGTTTCGGGGTTTCACCCCTCTTCAGCCAGGAAAGCTTGATTCCAGAGGCACAGTGAGCCCGGGACCCACGTCTGGGCATACCCGGCGCACTTAGGGCACGAAAGAAAAAGACACACAATTGATGGACGGAATGCAAAACAAATCAAAACATTCACCCCCAGTCAAGAGATCTGGGTTAAATCCTTCATTCTTTTGCTAACCATACGACCCCAGTTTAGACCTGGCAATATGGAAATCAGTCTCGACTCTGTGCCTCATGGGAACAGTCCAGCCCAAACTGCTAAGCCAGGTCCTTCCTGGACCAGAAACAAGCATCCTAGGACCTGTTTCGGAGTTTCACCCCTCTTCAGCCAGGATAGCTTGATTCCAGTGGCATAGTGAGCCCGGGACGCACGTCTGGGCATACCCGGCGCACTTAGGGCGAGAAAGCAAAAGACACACAATTGATGGACGGAATGCAGAACAAATCAAAACATTCACCCCCAGTCAAGAGATCTGGGTTAAATCAATCATTCTTTTGCTCATAATGCCACCCCAGTTTAGACCTGGCCATATGCAAATCAATCTTGACCCTGTGCCTCATGGGAACAGTCCAGCCTGAACTGCTAAGCCAGGTCCTCCCTGGACCGGAAACAAGCATCCTAGGACCGGTTTCGGGGTCTCACCCTTCTTCAGCCAGGATAGCTTGATTCCAGTGGCACAGTGAGGCCGGGACCCACATCTGGGCATACCCGCTGCACTTAGGGCGAGAAAGAAAAGACACACGATTGATGGACGGAATGCAGAACAAATCAAAACATTCACCCCCAGTCAAGAGATCTAGGTTAAATCCATCATTCTTTTGCTCACCATGCCACCCCAGTTTAGACCTGGCCATATGCAAATCAATCTTGACCCTGTGCCTCATGGGAACAGTCCAGCCTGAACTGCTAAGCCAGGTCCTCCCTGGACCGGAAACAAGCATCCTAGGACCGGTTTCGGGGTTTCACCCCTCTTCAGCCAGGTTAGCTTGATTCCAGTGGCACAGTGAGGCCGGGACCCACGTCTGGGCATACCCGGTGCACTTAGGGCAAGAAAGCAAAAGACACACAATTAATGGACAGAATGCAGAACAAATCAAAACATTCACCCCCAGTCAAGAGATCTGGGTTAAATCCATCATTCTTTTGTTCACCATGCCACCCCAGTTTAGATCTGGCCATATGCTCATCAGTCATGACCCTGTGCCTCATGGGAACAGTCCAGCCCAAACTGCTAAGCCAGATCCTCCCTGGACCGGAAATAAGCATCCTAGGACCGGTTTCGGGGTTTCATCCCTCTTCAGCCAGGATAGCTTGATTCCAGTGGCACAGTGAGCCCAGGACCCACGCCTGGGCATACCCGTCGCACTTAGGGCGAGAAAGCAAAAGACACAATTGATGGACGGAATGCAGAACAAATCAAAACATTCACCCACAGTCAAGAGATCTGGGTTAAATCCATCATACTTTTGCTCACCATGCCACTCCAGTTTAGACCAGGCCATATGCAAATCAGTCTTGACCCTGTGCCTCATGGGAACAGTCCAGCCCAAACTGCTAAGCCAGGTCATCCCTGGACCGGAAACAAGCATCCTAGGACTGGTTTCGGGGTTTCACCCTTCTTCAGCCAGGATAGCTTGATTCCAGTGGCACAGTGAGCCCGAGACACACGTCTGGGCATACCCGGCGCACTTATGGCGAGAAAGCAAAAGACATACAATTGATGGACGGAATGGAGAACAGATAAAAACATTCACCCCCAGTCAAGAGACCTGGGTTAAATCCATCATTCTTTTGCTCACCATGCCACCCCAGTTTAGACCCGGCAATATGCAAATCAGTCCTGACCCTGTGCCTCATGGGAACAGTCCAGCCCGAACTGCTAAGCCAGGTCCTCCCTGAACCGGAAACAAGCATCCTAGGACTGGTTGCGGGGTTTCACCCCTCTTCAGCCAGGATAGCTTGATTCCAGTGGCACAGTGAGCCCGGGACCCACGTCTGGGCATTCCCGGCGCACTTAGGGCAAGAAAGCAAAAGACACACAATTGATGGATGGAATGCAGAACAAATCAAAACATTCACCCACAGTCAAGAGATCTGGGTTACATCCATCATTCTTTTGCTCACCATGCCACCCCAGTTTAGACCTGGCCATATGCCAATCAGTCTTGACCCTGTGCCTCATGGGAACAGTCCAGCCCAAACTGCTAAGCAAGGCCCTCCCTGGACCGGAAACAAGCATCCTAGTACCAGTTTCGGGGTTTCACCCTTCTTCAGCCAGGATAGCTTGATTACAGTGGCACAGTGAGCACGGGACCCACGTCTGGGCATACCAGGCGCACTTAGGGCGAGAAAGCAAAAGACACACAATTTATGGACGGAATGCAGACCAAATCAAAACATTCACCCCCAGCCAACAGATCTGGGTTAAATCCATCATTCTTTTGCTCACCATGCCACCCCAGTTTAGACCTGGCAATATGCAAATCAGTCTTGACCCTGTGCCTCATGGGAACAGTCCGGCCCGAACTGCTAAGCCAGGTCCTCCCTGGACTGGAAACAAGCATCCTAGGACCGGTTTCGGGGTTTCACCCCTCTTCAGCCAGGATAGCTTGATTCCAGTGGCACAGTGAGCCCGGGACCCACATCTGGGCATACCCGGCGCACTTAGGGCGCGAAAGAAAAAGACACACAATTGATGGACGGAATGCAGAACAAATCAAAACATTCACCCCCAGTCAAGAGATCTGGGTTAAATCCATCATTCTTTTGCTAACCATACCACCCCAGTTTAGACCTGGCCATATGCAAATCAGTCTTGACCCTGTGCCTCATGGGAACAGTCCAGCCCGAACTGCTAAGCCAGGTCCTCCCTGGACCGGAAACAAGCATCCTAGGACCGGTTTCGGGTTTTCACCCTTCTTCAGCCAGGATAGCTTGATTCCAGTTAAACAGTGAAGCCGGGGCCCACGTCTGGGCATACCCATCGCACTTAGGGCGAGAAAGCAAAAGACACACAATTAATGGGACGGAATGCAGAACAAATCAAAACATTCACCCCCAGTCAAGAGATCTTGGTTAAATCCATCATTCTTTTGCTAACCATACCACCCCAGTTTAGACCTGGCAATATGGAAATCAGTCTTAACTCTGTGCCTCATGAGAACAGTCCAGCCTGAACCTCTAAGCCAGGTCCTCCCTGGACCGGAAACAAGCATCCTAGGACCAGTTTCGGAGTTTCACCCCTCTTCAGCCAGGATAGCTTGATTCCAGTGGCACAGTGAGCCCGGGACGCACGTCTGGGCATACCCGGCGCACTTAGGGCGAGAAAGCAAAAGACACACAATTGATGGACGGAATGCAGAACAAATCAAAACATTCACCCCCAGTCAAGAGATCTGGGTTAAATCCATCATTCTCTTGTTCACCATGCCACCCCAGTTTAGATCTGGCCATATGCTCATCAGTCTTGACCCTGTGCCTCATGTAAACAGTCCAGCCCGAACTGCTAAGCCAGGTCCTCCCTGGACCGGAAACAAGCATCCTAGGACTGGTGGCGGGGTTTCACCCCTCTTCAGCCAGGATAGCTTGATTCCAGTGGCACAGTGAGCCCGGGACCCACGTCTGGGCATACCCGGCGCACTTAGGGCAAGAAAGCAAAAGACACACAATTGATGGACGGAATGCAGAACAAATCAAAACATTCACCCACAGTCAAGAGATCTGGGTTACATCCATCATTCTTTTGCTCACCATGCCACCCCAGTTTAGACCTGGCCATATGCCAATCAGTCTTGACCCTGTGCCTCATGGGAACAGTCCAGCCCAAACTGCTAAGCAAGGTCCTCCCTGGACCGGAAACAAGCATCCTAGTACCAGTTTCGGGGTTTCACCCTTCTTCAGCCAGGATAGCTTGATTACAGTGACACAGTGAGACCGGGACCCACGTCTGGGCATACCAGGCGCACTTAGGGCGAGAAAGCAAAAGACACACAATTTATGGACGGAATGCAGAACAAATCAAAACATTCACCCCCAGCCAACAGATCTGGGTTAAATCCATCATTCTTTTGCTCACCATGCCACCCCAGTTTAGACCTGGCAATATGCAAATCAGTCTTGACCCTGTGCCTCATGGGAACAGTCCGGCCCGAACTGCTAAGCCAGGTCCTCCCTGGACTGGAAACAAGCATCCTAGGACCGGTTTCGGGGTTTCACCCCTCTTCAGCCAGGAAAGCTTGATTCCAGAGGCACAGTGAGCCCGGGACCCACGTCTGGGCATACCCGGCGCACTTAGGGCACGAAAGAAAAAGACACACAATTGATGGACGGAATGCAGAACAAATCAAAACATTCACCCCCAGTCAAGAGATCTGGGTTAAATCCATCATTCTTTTGCTAACCATACGACCCCAGTTTAGACCTGGCAATATGGAAATCAGTCTCGACTCTGTGCCTCATGGGAACAGTCCAGCCCAAACTGCTAAGCCAGGTCCTTCCTGGACCGGAAACAAGCATCCTAGGACCTGTTTCGGAGTTTCACCCCTCTTCAACCAGGATAGCTTGATTCCAGTGGCATAGTGAGCCCGGGACGCACGTCTGGGCATACCCGGCGCACTTAGGGCGAGAAAGCAAAAGACACACAATTGATGGACGGAATGCAGAACAAATCAAAACATTCACCCCCAGTCAAGAGATCTGGGTTAAATCCATCATTCTTTTGCTAACCATACCACCCCACTTTAGACCTGGCAATATGGAAATCAGTCTTGACTCTGTGCCTCATGAGAACAGTCCAGCCCGAACCTCTAAGCCAGGTCCTCCCTGGACCGGAAACAAGCATCCTAGGACCAGTTTCGGGGTTTCACCCCTCTTCAGCCAGGATAGCTTGATTCCAGTGGCACAGTGAGCCCGGGACGCACGTCTGGGCATACCCGGCGCACTTAGGGCGAGAAAGGAAAAGACACACAATTGATGGACGGAATGCAGAACAAATCAAAACATTCACCCCCAATCAAGAGATCTGGGTTAAATCCATCATTCTTTTGCTCACCATGCCACCCCAGTTTAGACCTGGCCATATGCAAATCAGTCTTGACCCTGTGCCTCATGGGAACAGTCCAGCCCGAACTGCTAAGCAAGGTCCTCCCTGGACCGGAAACAAGCATCCTAGGACTGGTTTCGGGGTCTCACCCTTCTTCAGCCAGGATAGCTTGATTCCAGTGGCACAGTGAGGCCGGGACCCACGTCTGGGCATACCCGGCGCACTTAGGGCGAGAAAGCAAAAGACACACAATTAATAGACGGAATCCAGAACAAATCAAAACATTCACCCCCAGTCAAGAGATCTGGGTTAAATCCATCATTCTCTTGTTCACCATGCCACCCCAGTTTAGATCTGGCCATATGCTCATCAGTCTTGACCCTGTGCCTCATGGAAACAGTCCAGCCCGAACTGCTAAGCCAGGTCCTCCCTGGACCGGAAACAAGCATCCTAGGACTGGTTGCGGGGTTTCACCCCTCCTCAGCCAGGATAGCTTGATTCCAGTGGCACAGTGAGCCCGGGACCCACGTCTGGGCATACCCGGCGCACTTAGGGCGAGAAAGCAAAAGACACACAATTGATGGACGGAATGCAGAACAAATCAAAACATTCACCCACAGTCAAGAGATCTGGGTTACATCCATCATTCTTTTGCTCACCATGCCACCCCAGTTTAGACCTGGCCATATGCCAATCAGTCTTGACCCTGTGCCTCATGGGAACAGTCCAGCCCAAACTGCTAAGCAAGGTCCTCCCTGGACCGGAAACAAGCATCCTAGTACCAGTTTCGGGGTTTCACCCTTCTTCAGCCAGGATAGCTTGATTACAGTTACACAGTGAGACCGGGACCCACGTCTGGGCATACCAGGCGCACTTAGGGCGAGAAAGCAAAAGACACACAATTTATGGACGGAATGCAGAACAAATCAAAACATTCACCCCCAGCCAACAGATCTGGTTTAAATCCATCATTCTTTTGCTCACCATGCCACCCCAGTTTAGACCTGGCAATATACAAATCAGTCTTGACCCTGTGCCTCATGGGAACAGTCCGGCCCGAACTGCTAAGCCAGGTCCTCCCTGGACTGGAAACAAGCATCCTAGGACCGGTTTCGGGGTTTCACCCCTCTTCAGCCAGGATGGCTTGATTCCAGTGGCACAGTGAGCCCGGGACCCACGTCTGGGCATACCCGGCGCACTTAGGGCACGAAAGAAAAAGACACACAATTGATGGACGGAATGCAGAACAAATCAAAACATTTACCCCCAGTCAAGAGATCTGGGTTAAATCCATCATTCTTTTGCTAACCATACGACCCCAGTTTAGACCTGGCAATATGGAAATCAGTCTCGACTCTGTGCCTCATGGGAACAGTCCAGCCCAAACTGCTAAGCCAGGTCCTTCCTGGACCAGAAACAAGCATCCTAGGACCTGTTTCGTAGTTTCACCCCTCTTCAGCCAGGATAGCTTGATTCCAGTGGCATAGTGAGCCCGGGACGCATGTCTGGGCATACCCGGCGCACTTAGGGCGAGAAAGCAAAAGACACACAATTGATGGACGGAATGCAGAACAAATCAAAACATTCACCCCCAGTCAAGAGATCTGGGTTAAATCCATCATTCTTTTGCTCATAATGCCACCCCAGTTTAGACCTGGCCATATTCAAATCAGTCTTGACCCTGTGCCTCATGGGAACAGTCCAGCCCGAACTGCTAAGCCAGGTCCTCCCTGGACCGGAAACAAGCATCCTAGGACCGGTTTCGGGTTTTCACCCTTCTTCAGCCAGGATAGCTTGATTCCAGTAGCACAGTGAGGCCGGGACCCACGTCTGGGCATACCCGTCGCACTTAGGGCGAGAAAGCAAAAGACACACAATTAATGGGACGGAATGCAGAACAAATCAAAACATTCACCCCCAGTCAAGAGATCTTGGTTAAATCCATCATTCTTTTGCTCACCATGCCACCCCAGTTTAGATCTGGCCATATGCAAATCAGTCTTGACCCTGTGCCTCATGGGGACAGTCCAGCCTGAACTGCTGAGCCAGGTCCTCCCTGGACCTGAAACAAGCATCCAAGGACCGGTTTCGGGGTTTCACCCCTCTTCAGCCAGGTTAGCTTGATTCCAGTGGCACAGTGAGCCCGGGACCCACGTCTGGGCATACCCGGTGCACTTAGGGCGAGAAAGCAAAAGACACACAATTGATGGACAGAATGCAGAACAAATCAAAACATTCACCCCCAGTCAAGAGATCTTGGTTAAATCCATCATTCTTTTGCTAACCATACCACCCCAGTTTAGACCTGGCAATATGGAAATCAGTCTTGACTCTGTGCCTCATGGGAACAGTCCAGCCCAAACTGCTAAGCCAGGTCCTTCCTGGACCAGAAACAAGCATCCTAGGACCTGTTTCGTAGTTTCACCCCTCTTCAGCCAGGATAGCTTGATTCCAGTGGCATAGTGAGCCCGGGACGCATGTCTGGGCATACCCGGCGCACTTAGGGCGAGAAAGCAAAAGACACACAATTGATGGACGGAATGCAGAACAAATCAAAACATTCACCCCCAGTCAAGAGATCTGGGTTAAATCCATCATTCTTTTGCTCATAATGCCACCCCAGTTTAGACCTGGCCATATTCAAATCAGTCTTGACCCTGTGCCTCATGGGAACAGTCCAGCCCGAACTGCTAAGCCAGGTCCTCCCTGGACCGGAAACAAGCATCCTAGGACCGGTTTCGGGTTTTCACCCTTCTTCAGCCAGGATAGCTTGATTCCAGTAGCACAGTGAGGCCGGGACCCACGTCTGGGCATACCCGTCGCACTTAGGGCGAGAAAGCAAAAGACACACAATTAATGGGACGGAATGCAGAACAAATCAAAACATTTACCCCCAGTCAAGAGATCTTGGTTAAATCCATCATTCTTTTGCTCACCATGCCACCCCAGTTTAGATCTGGCCATATGCAAATCAGTCTTGACCCTGTGCCTCATGGGGACAGTCCAGCCTGAACTGCTGAGCCAGGTCCTCCCTGGACCTGAAACAAGCATCCAAGGACCGGTTTCGGGGTTTCACCCCTCTTCAGCCAGGTTAGCTTGATTCCAGTGGCACAGTGAGCCCGGGACCCACGTCTGGGCATACCCGGTGCACTTAGGGCGAGAAAGCAAAAGACACACAATTGATGGACAGAATGCAGAACAAATCAAAACATTCACCCCCAGTCAAGAGATCTTGGTTAAATCCATCATTCTTTTGCTAACCATACCACCCCAGTTTAGACCTGGCAATATGGAAATCAGTCTTGACTCTGTGCCTTATGGGAACAGTCCAGCCCGAACCTCTAAGCCAGGTCCTCCCTGGACCGGAAACAAGCATCCTAGGACCGGTTTCGGAGTTTCACCCCTCTTCAGCCAGGATAGCTTGATTCCAGTGGCACAGTGAGCCCGGGACGCACGTCTGGGCATACCCGGCGCACTTAGGGCGAGAAAGCAAAAGACACACAATTGATGGACGGAATGCAGAACAAATCAAAACATTCACCCCCAGTCAAGAGATCTAGGTTAAATCCATCATTCTTTTGCTCACCATGCCACCCCAGTTTAGACCTGGCCATATGCAAATCAGTCTTGACCCTGTGCCTCATGGGAACAGTCCAGCGTGAACTGCTAAGCCAGGTCCTCCCTGGACCGGAAACAAGCATCCTAGGACCGGTTTCGGGGTTTCACCCCTCTTCAGCCAGGTTAGCTTGATTCCAGTGGCACAGGCAGCCCGGGACCCACGTCTGGGCATACCCGGTGCACTTAGGGCGAGAAAGCAAAAGACACACAAATGATGGACGGAATGCAGAACAAATCAAAACATTCACCCCCAGTCAAGAGATCTGGGTTAAATCCATCATTCTTTTGCTCACCATGCCACCCCAGTTTAGACCTGGCCATATGCAAATCAGTCTTGACCCTGTGCCTCATGGGAACAGTCCAGCCCGAACTGCTAAGCCAGGTCCTCCCTGGACCGGAAACAAGCATCCTAGGACCGGTTTCGGGGTCTCACCCTTCTTCAGCCAGGATAGCTTGATTCCAGTGGCACAGTGAGGCCGGGACCCACGTCTGGGCATGCCCGGTGCACTTAGTGCGAGAAAGCAAAAGACACACAATTAATGGACGGAATGCAGAACAAATCAAAACATTCACCCCCAGTCAAGAGATCTGGGTTAAATCCATCATTCTTTTGTTCACCATGCCACCCCAGTTTAGATCTGGCCATATGCTCATCAGTCTTGACCCTGTGCCTCATGGAAACAGTCCAGCCCGAACTGCTAAGCCAGGTCCTCCCTGGACCGGAAACAAGCATCCTAGGACCGGTTTCGGGGTTTCACCCCTCTGCAGCCAGGTTAGCTTGATTCCAGTGGCACAGTGAGCCCGGGACGCACGTCTGGGCATACCCGGTGCACTTAGGGCGAGAAAGCAAAGACACACAATTGATGGACGGAATGCAGAACAAATCAAAACATTCACCCCCAGTCAAGAGATCTAGGTTAAATCCATCATTCTTTTGCTCACCATGCCACCCCAGTTTAGACCTGGCCATATGCAAATCAGTCTTGACCCTGTGCCTCATGGGAACAGTCCAGCCTGAACTGCTAAGCCAGGTCCTCCCTGGACCGGAAACAAGCATCCTAGGACCGGTTTCAGGGTTTCACCCCTCTTCAGCCAGGTTAGCTTGATTCCAGTGGCACAGTGAGCCCGGGACACACGTCTGGGCATACCCGGTGCACTTAGAGCGAGAAAGCAAAAGACACACAATTGATGGACAAAATGCAGAACAAATCAAAACATTCACCCCCAGTCAAGAGATCTGGGTTAAATCCATCATTCTTTTGCTCACCATGCCACCCCAGTTTAGACCTGGCCATATGCAAATCAGTCATGACCCTGTGCCTCATGGGAACAGTCCAGCCCAAACTGCTAAGCCAGGTCCTCCCTGGACCGGAAACAAGCATCCTAGGACCGGTTTCGGGGTCTCACCCTTCTTCAGCCAGGATAGCTTGATTACAGTGCCACAGTGAGCCCGGGACCCACGTCTGGGCATACCAGGCGCACTTAGGGGGATAAAGCAAAAGACACACAATTGATGGACGGAATGCAGAACAAATCAAAACATTCACCCCCAGTCAAGAGATCTGGGTTAAATCCATCATTCTTTTGCTCACCATGCCACCCCAGTTTAGACCTGGCAATATGCAAATCAATTTTGACCCTGTGCCTCATGGGAACAGTCCAGCCCGAACTGCTAAGCCAGGTCCTCCCTGGACCGGAAATAAGCATCCTAGGACCGGTTTCGGGGTTTCATCCCTCTTCAGCCAGGATAGCTTGATTTCAGTGGCACAGTGAGCCCAGGACCCACGTCTGGGCATACCCGGCGCACTTAGGGCGAGAAAGCAAAAGACACAATTGATGGACGGAATGCAGAACAAATCAAAACATTCACCCCCAGTCAAGAGATCTGGGTTAAATCCATCATTCTTTTGCTTACCATGCCACCCCAGTTTAGACCTGGCCATATGCAAATCAGTCTTGACCCTGTGCCTCATGGGAACAGTCCAGCCTGAACTGCTAAGCCAGGTCCTCCCTGGACCGGAAACAAGCATCCTAGGACCGGTTTCGGGGTTTCACCCCTCTTCAGCCAGGTTAGCTTGATTCCAGTGGCACAGTGAGCCCGGGACACACGTCTGGGCATACCCGGTGCACTTAGAGCGAGAAAGCAAAAGACACACAATTGATGGACAAAATGCAGAACAAATCAAAACATTCACCCCCAGTCAAGAGATCTGGGTTAAATCCATCATTCTTTTGCTCACCATGCCACCCCAGTTTAGACCTGGCCATATGCAAATCAGTCATGACCCTGTGCCTCATGGGAACAGTCCAGCCCAAACTGCTAAGCCAGGTCCTCCCTGGACCGGAAACAAGCATCCTAGGACCGGTTTCGGGGTCTCACCCTTCTTCAGCCAGGATAGCTTGATTACAGTGCCACAGTGAGCCCGGGACCCACGTCTTGGCATACCAGGCGCACTTAGGGCGAGAAAGCAAAAGACACACAATTGATGGACGGAATGCAGAACAAATCAAAACATTCACCCCCAGTCAAGAGATCTGGGTTAAATCCATAATTCTTTTGCTCACCATGCCACCCCAGTTTAGACCTGGCAATATGCAAATCAATTTTGACCCTGTGCCTCATGGGAACAGTCCAGCCCGAACTGCTAAGCCAGGTCCTCCCTGGACCGGAAATAAGAATCCTAGGACCGGTTTCGGGGTTTCATCCATCTTCAGCCAGGATAGCTTGATTTCAGTGGAACAGTGAGCCCAGGACCCACGTCTGGGCATACCCGGCGCACTTAGGGCGAGAAAGCAAAAGACACAATTGATGGACGGAATGCAGAACAAATCAAAACATTCACCCACAGTCAAGAGATCTGGGTTAAATCCATCATTCTTTTGCTTACCATGCCACTCCGGTTTAGACCAGGCCATATGCAAATCAGTCTTGACCCTGTGCCTCATGGGAACAGTCCAGCCCAAACTGCTAAGCCAGGTCCTCCATGGACCGGAAACAAGCATCCTAGGACCGGTTTCGGGGTTTCACCCTTCTTCAGCCAGGATAGCTTGATTCCAGTGGCACAGTGAGCCCGAGACCCACGTCTGGGCATACCCGGCGCACTTAGGGCGAGAAAGCAAAAGACACACAATTAATGGACGGAATGCAGAACAAATCAAAACATTCACCCCCAGCCAACAGATCTGGGTTAAATCCATCATTCTTTTGCTCACCATGCCACCCCAGTTTAGACCTGGCAATATGCAAATCAGTCTTGACCCTGTGCCTCATGGGAACAGTCCGGCCCGAACTGCTAAGCCAGGTCCTCCCTGGACTGGAAACAAGCATCCTAGGACCGGTTTCGGGGTTTCACCCCTCTTCAGCCAGGATAGCTTGATTCCAGTGGCACAGTGAGCCCGGGACCCACGTCTGGGCATACTCGGCGCACTTAGGGCGCGAAAGAAAAAGACACACAATTGATGGACGGAATGCAGAACAAATCAAAACATTCACCCCCAGTCAAGAGATCTGGGTTAAATCCATAATTCTTTTGCTCACCACGCCACCCAAGTTTAGACCTGGCAATATGCAAATCAATTTTGACCCTGTGCCTCATGGGAACAGTCCAGCCCGAACTGCTAAGCCAGGTCCTCCCTGGACCGGAAATAAGCATCCTAGGACCGCTTTCGGGGTTTCATCCCTCTTCAGCCAGGATAGCTTGATTCCAGTGGCACAGTGAGCCCAGGACCCACGTCTGGGATTACCCGGTGCATTTAGGGCGAGAAAGCAAAGACACACAATTGATGGACGGAATGCAGAACAAATCAAAACATTCACCCCCAGTCAAGAGATCTAGGTTAAATCCATCATTCTTTTGCTCACCATGCCACCCCAGTTTAGACCTGGCCATATGCAAATCAGTCTTGACCCTGTGCCTCATGGGAACAGTCCAGCCCAAACTGCTAAGCAAGGTCCTCCCTGGACCGGAAACAAGCATCCTAGGACTGGTTTCGGGGTCTCACCCTTCTTCAGCCAGGATAGCTTGATTCCAGTGGCACAGTGAGGCCGGGACCCACGTCTGGGCATACCCGGCGCACTTAGGGCGAGAAAGCAAAAGACACACAATTAATAGACGGAATGCAGGACAAATCAAAACATTCACCCCCAGTCAAGAGATCTGGGTTAAATCCATCATTCTCTTGTTCACCATGCCACCCCAGTTTAGATCTGGCCATATGCTCATCAGTCTTGACCCTGTGCCTCATGGAAACAGTCCAGCCCGAACTGCTAAGCCAGGTCCTCCCTGGACCGGAAACAAGCATCCTAGGACTGGTTGCGGGGTTTCACCCCTCTTCAGCCAGGATAGCTTGATTCCAGTGGCACAGTGAGCCCGGGACCCACGTCTGGGCATACCCGGCGCACTTAGGGCAAGAAAGCAAAAGACACACAATTGATGGACGGAATGCAGAACAAATCAAAACATTCACCCACAGTCAAGAGATCTGGGTTACATCCATCATTCTTTTGCTCACCATGCCACCCCAGTTTAGACCTGGCCATATGCCAATCAGTCTTGACCCTGTGCCTCATGGGAACAGTCCGGCCCGAACTGCTAAGCCAGGTCCTCCCTGGACTGGAAACAAGCATCCTAGGACCGGTTTCGGGGTTTCACCCCTCTTCAGCCAGGATAGCTTGATTCCAGAGGCACAGTGAGCCCGGGACCCACGTCTGGGCATACCCGGCGCACTTAGGGCACGAAAGAAAAAGACACACAATTGATGGACGGAATGCAGAACAAATCAAAACATTCACCCCCAGTCAAGAGATCTGGGTTAAATCCATCATTCTTTTGCTAACCATACGACCCCAGTTTAGACCTGGCAATATGGAAATCAGTCTCGACTCTGTGCCTCATGGGAACAGTCCAGCCCAAACTGCTAAGCCAGGTCCTTCCTGGACCGGAAACAAGCATCCTAGGACCTGTTTCGGAGTTTCACCCCTCTTCAACCAGGATAGCTTGATTCCAGTGGCATAGTGAGCCCGGGACGCACGTCTTGGCATACCCGGCGCACTTAGGGCGAGAAAGCAAAAGACACACAATTGATGGACGGAATGCAGAACAAATCAAAACATTCACCCCCAGTCAAGAGATCTGGGTTAAATCCATCATTCTTTTGCTCATAATGCCACCCCAGTTTAGACCTGGCCATATGCAAATCAGTCTTGACCCTGTGCCTCATGGGAACAGTCCAGCCCGAACTGCTAAGCCAGGTCCTCCCTGGACCGGAAACAAGCATCCTAGGACCGGTTTCGGGTTTTCACCCTTCTTCAGCCAGGATAGCTTGATTCCAGTGGCACAGTGAGGCCGGGGCCCACGTCTGGGCATACCCGTCGCACTTAGGGCGAGAAAGCAAAAGACACACTATTAATGGGACGGAATGCAGAACAAATCAAAACATTCACCCCCAGTCAAGAGATCTTGGTTAAATCCATCATTCTTTTGCTAACCATACCACCCCACTTTAGACCTGGCAATATGGAAATCAGTCTTGACTCTGTGCCTCATGAGAACAGTCCAGCCCGAACCTCTAAGCCAGGTCCTCCCTGGACCGGAAACAAGCATCCTAGGACCAGTTTCGGGGTTTCACCCCTCTTCAGCCAGGATAGCTTGATTCCAGTGGCACAGTGAGCCCGGGACGCACGTCTGGGCATACCCGGCGCACTTAGGGCGAGAAAGGAAAAGACACACAATTGATGGACGGAATGCAGAACAAATCAAAACATTCACCCCCAGTCAAGAGATCTGGGTTAAATCCATCATTCTTTTGCTCACCATGCCACCCCAGTTTAGACCTGGCCATATGCAAATCAGTCTTGACCCTGTGCCTCATGGGAACAGTCCAGCCCGAACTGCTAAGCAAGGTCCTCCCTGGACCGGAAACAAGCATCCTAGGACTGGTTTCGGGGTCTCACCCTTCTTCAGCCAGGATAGCTTGATTCCAGTGGCACAGTGAGGCCGGGACCCACGTCTGGGCATACCCGGCGCACTTAGGGCGAGAAAGCAAAAGACACACAATTAATAGACGGAATGCAGAACAAATCAAAACATTCACCCCCAGTCAAGAGATCTGGGTTAAATCCATCATTCTCTTGTTCACCATGCCACCCCAGTTTAGATCTGGCCATATGTTCATCAGTATTGACCCAGTGCCTCATGGAAACAGTCCAGCCCGAACTGCTAAGCCAGGTCCTCCCTGGACCGGAAACAAGCATCCTAGGACTGGTTGCGGGGTTTCACCCCTCTTCAGCCAGGATAGCTTGATTCCAGTGGCACAGTGAGCCCGGGACCCACGTCTGGGCATACCCGGCGCACTTAGGGCGAGAAAGCAAAAGACACACAATTTATGGACGGAATGCAGAACAAATCAAAACATTCACCCCCAGCCAACAGATCTGGGTTAAATCCATCATTCTTTTGCTCACCATGCCACCCCAGTTTAGACCTGGCAATATGCAAATCAGTCTTGACCCTGTGCCTCATGGGAACAGTCCGGCCCGAACTGCTAAGCCAGGTCCTCCCTGGACTGGAAACAAGCATCCTAGGACCGGTTTCGGGGTTTCACCCCTCTTCAGCCAGGATAGCTTGATTCCAGTGGCACAGTGAGCCCGGGACCCATGTCTGGGCATACCCGGCGCACTTAGGGCACGAAAGAAAAAGACACACAATTGATGGACGGAATGCAGAACAAATCAAAACATTTACCCCCAGTCAAGAGATCTGGGTTAAATCCATCATTCTTTTGCTAACCATACGACCCCAGTTTAGACCTGGCAATATGGAAATCAGTCTCGACTCTGTGCCTCATGGGAACAGTCCAGCCCAAACTGCTAAGCCAGGTCCTTCCTGGACCAGAAACAAGCATCCCAGGACCTGTTTCGGAGTTTCACCCCTCTTCAGCCAGGATAGCTTGATTCCAGTGGCATAGTGAGCCCGGGACGCACGTCTGGGCATACCCGGCGCACTTAGGGCGAGAAAGCAAAAGACACACAATTGATGGACGGAATGCAGAACAAATCAAAACATTCACCCCCAGTCAAGAGATCTGGGTTAAATCCATCATTCTTTTGCTCATAATGCCACCCCAGTTTAGACCTGGCCATATGCAAATCAGTCTTGACCCTGTGCCTCATGGGAACAGTCCAGCCCGAACTGCTAAGCCAGGTCCTCCCTGGACCGGAAACAAGCATCCTAGGACCGGTTTCGGGTTTTCACCCTTCTTCAGCCAGGATAGCTTGATTCCAGTGGCACAGTGAGGCCGGGACCCACGTCTGGGCATACCCGTCGCACTTAGGGCGAGAAAGCAAAAGACACACAATTAATGGGACGGAATGCAGAACAAATCAAAACATTCACCCCCAGTCAAGAGATCTTGGTTAAATCCATCATTCTTTTGCTCACCATGCCACCCCAGTTTAGATCTGGCCATATGCAAATCAGTCTTGACCCTGTGCCTCATGGGGACAGTCCAGCCTGAACTGCTGAGCCAGGTCCTCCCTGGACCTGAAACAAGCATCCAAGGACCGGTTTCGGGGTTTCACCCCTCTTCAGCCAGGTTAGCTTGATTCCAGTGGCACAGTGAGCCCGGGACCCACGTCTGGGCATACCCGGTGCACTTAGGGCGAGAAAGCAAAAGACACACAATTGATGGACAGAATGCAGAACAAATCAAAACATTCACCCCCAGTCAAGAGATCTTGGTTAAATCCATCATTCTTTTGCTAACCATACCACCCCAGTTTAGACCTGGCAATATGGAAATCAGTCTTGACTCTGTGCCTTATGGGAACAGTCCAGCCCGAACCTCTAAGCCAGGTCCTCCCTGGACCGGAAACAAGCATCCTAGGACCGGTTTCGGAGTTTCACCCCTCTTCAGCCAGGATAGCTTGATTCCAGTGGCACAGTGAGCCCGGGACGCACGTCTGGGCATACCCGGCGCACTTAGGGCGAGAAAGCAAAAGACACACAATTGATGGACGGAATGCAGAACAAATCAAAACATTCACCCCCAGTCAAGAGATCTGGGTTAAATCCATCATTCTTTTGCTCACCATGCCACCCCAGTTTAGACCTGGCCATATGCAAATCAGTCTTGACCCTGTGCCTCATGGGAACAGTCCAGCCCGAACTGCTAAGCAAGGTCCTCCCTGGACCGGAAACAAGCATCCTAGGACCGGTTTCGGGGTCTCACCCTTCTTCAGCCAGGATAGCTTGATTCCAGTGGCACAGTGAGGCCGGGACCCACGTCTGGGCATACCCGGCGCACTTAGGGCGAGAAAGCAAAAGACACACAATTAATGGACGGAATGCAGAACAAATCAAAACATTCACCCCCAGTCAAGAGATCTGGGTTAAATCCATCATTCTTTTGTTCACCATGCCACCCCAGTTTAGATCTGGCCATATGCTCATCAGTCTTGACCCTGTGCCTCATGGAAACAGTCCAGCCCGAACTGCTAAGCCAGGTCCTCCCTGGACCGGAAACAAGCATCCTAGGACCGCTTTCGGGGTTTCACCCCTCTGCAGCCAGGTTAGCTTGATTCCAGTGGCACAGTGAGCCCGGGACCCACGTCTGGGCATACCCGGTGCACTTAGGGCGAGAAAGCAAAGACACACAATTGATGGACGGAATGCAGAACAAATCAAAACATTCACCCCCAGTCAAGAGATCTAGGTTAAATCCATCATTCTTTTGCTCACCATGCCACCCCAGTTTAGACCTGGCCATATGCAAATCAGTCTTGACCCTGTGCCTCATGGGAACAGTCCAGCCTGAACTGCTAAGCCAGGTCCTCCCTGGACCGGAAACAAGCATCCTAGGACCGGTTTCGGGGTTTCACGCCTCTTCAGCCAGGTTAGCTTGATTCCAGTGGCACAGTGAGCCCGGGACCCACGTCTGGGCATACCCGGTGCACTTAGGGCGAGAAAGCAAAAGACACACAATTGATGGACAGAATGCAGAACAAATCAAAACATTCACCGCCAGTCAAGAGATCTGGGTTAAATCCATCATTCTTTTGCTAACCATACCACCCCAGTTTAGACCTGGCAATATGGAAATCAGTCTTGACTCTGTGCCTCATGGGAACAGTCCAGCCCGAACTGCTAAGCCAGGTCCTCCCTGGACCGGAAACAAGCATCCTAGGACCGGTTTCGGAGTTTCACCCCTCTTCAGCAAGGATAGCTTGATTCCAGTGGCACAGTGAGCCTGGGACGCATGTCTGGGCATACCCGGCGCACTTGGGGCGAGAAAGCAAAAGACACACAATTGATGGACGGAATGGAGAACAAATCAAAACATTCACCCCCAGTCAAGAGACCTGGGTTAAATCCATCATTCTTTTGCTCACCATGCCACCCCAGTTTAGACCCGGCAATATGCAAATCAGTCCTGACCCTGTGCCTCATGGGAACAGTCCAGCCCGAACTGCTAAGCCAGGTCCTCCCTGGACCGGAAACAAGCATCCTAGGACTGGTTGCGGGGTTTCACCCCTCTTCAGCCAGGATAGCTTGATTCCAGTGGCACAGTGAGCCCGGGACCCACGTCTGGGCATACCCGGCGCACTTAGGGCGAGAAAGCAAAAGACACACAATTGATGGACGGAATGCAGAACAAATCAAAACATTCACCCACAGTCAAGAGATCTGGGTTACATCCATCATTCTTTTGCTCACCATGCCACCCCAGTTTAGACCTGGCCATATGCCAATCAGTCTTGACCCTGTGCCTCATGGGAACAGTCCAGCCCAAACTGCTAAGCAAGGTCCTCCCTGGACCGGAAACAAGCATCCTAGTACCAGTTTCGGGGTTTCACCCCTCTTCAGCCAGGATAGCTTGATTACAGTGGCACAGTGAGCCCGGGACCCACGTCTGGGCATACCAGGCGCACTTAGGGCGAGAAAGCAAAAGACACACAATTTATGGACGGAATGCAGAACAAATCAAAACATTCACCCCCAGCCAACAGATCTGGCTTAAATCCATCATTCTTTTGCTCACCATGCCACCCCAGTTTAGACCTGGCAATATGCAAATCAGTCTTTACCCTGTGCCTCATGGGAACAGTCCGGCCCGAACTGCTAAGCCAGGTCCTCTCTGGACTGGAAACAAGCATCCTAGGACCGGTTTCGGGGTTTCACCCCTCTTCAGCCAGGATAGCTTGATTCCAGTGGCACAGTGAGCCCGGGACCCACGTCTGGGCATACCCGGCGCACTTAGGGCGCGAAAGAAAAAGACACACAATTGATGGACGGAATGCAGAACAAATCAAAACATTCACCCCCAGTCAAGAGATCTGGGTTAAATCCATCATTCTTTTGCTAACCATACCACCCCAGTTTAGACCTGGCAATATGGAAATCAGTCTCGACTCTGTGCCTCATGGGAACAGTCCAGCCCAAACTGCTAAGCCAGGTCCTTCCTGGACCGGAAACAAGCATCCTAGGACCTGTTTCGGAGTTTCACCCCTCTTCAGCCAGGATAGCTTGATTCCAGTGGCATAGTGAGCCCGGGACGCACGTCTGAGCATACCCGGCGCACTTAGGGCGAGAAAGCAAAAGACACACAATTGATGGACGGAATGCAGAACAAATCAAAACATTCACCCCCAGTCAAGAGATCTGGGTTAAATCCATCATTCTTTTGCTCATAATGCCACCCCAGTTTAGACCTGGCCATATGCAAATCAGTCTTGACCCTGTGCCTCATGGGAACAGTCCAGCCCGAACTGCTAAGCCAGGTCCTCCCTGGACCGGAAACAAGCATCCTAGGACCGGTTTCGGGTTTTCACCCTTCTTCAGCCAGGATAGCTTGATTCCAGTGGCACAGTGAGGCCGGGACCCACGTCTGGGCATACCCGTTGCACTTAGGGCGAGAAAGCAAAAGACACACAATTAATGGGACGGAATGCAGAACAAATCAAAACATTCACCCCCAGTCAAGAGATCTTGGTTAAATCCATCATTCTTTTGCTCACCATGCCACCCCAGTTTAGATCTGGCCATATGCAAATCAGTCTTGACCCTGTGCCTCATGGGGACAGTCCAGCCTGAACTGCTGAGCCAGGTCCTCCCTGGACCGGAAACAAGCATCCTAGGACCGGTTTCGGGGTTTCACCCCTCTTCAGCCAGGTTAGCTTGATTCTAGTGGCACAGTGAGCCCGGGACCCACGTCTGGGCATACCCGGTGCACTTAGGGCGAGAAAGCAAAAGACACACAATTGATGGACAGAATGCAGAACAAATCAAAACATTCACCCCCAGTCAAGAGACCTGGGTTAAATCCATCATTCTTTTGCTCACCATGCCACCCCAGTTTAGACCCGGCAATATGCAAATCAGTCCTGACCCTGTGCCTCATGGGAACAGTCCAGCCCGAACTGCTAAGCCAGGTCCTCCCTGGACCGGAAACAAGCATCCTAGGACTGGTTGCGGGGTTTCACCCCTCTTCAGCCAGGATAGCTTGATTCCAGTGGCACAGTGAGCCCGGGACCCACGTCTGGGCATACCCGGCGCACTTAGGGCGAGAAAGCAAAAGACACACAATTGATGGACGGAATGCAGAACAAATCAAAACATTCACCCACAGTCAAGAGATCTGGGTTACATCCATCATTCTTTTGCTCACCATGCCACCCCAGTTTAGACCTGGCCATATGCCAATCAGTCTTGACCCTGTGCCTCATGGGAACAGTCCAGCCGAAACTGCTAAGCAAGGTCCTCCCTGGACCGGAAACAAGCATCCTAGTACCAGTTTCGGGGTTTCACCCCTCTTCAGCCAGGATAGCTTGATTACAGTGGCACAGTGAGCCCGGGACCCACATCTGGGCATACCAGGCGCACTTAGGGCGAGAAAGCAAAAGACACACAATTTATGGACGGAATGCAGAACAAATCAAAACATTCACCCCCAGCCAACAGATCTGGCTTAAATCCATCATTCTTTTGCTCACCATGCCACCCCAGTTTAGACCTGGCAATATGCAAATCAGTCTTGACCCTGTGCCTCATGGGAACAGTCCGGCCCGAACTGCTAAGCCAGGTCCTCTCTGGACTGGAAACAAGCATCCTAGGACCGGTTTCGGGGTTTCACCCCTCTTCAGCCAGGATAGCTTGATTCCAGTGGCACAGTGAGCCCGGGACCCACGTCTGGGCATACCCGGCGCACTTAGGGCGCGAAAGAAAAAGACACACAATTGATGGACGGAATGCAGAACAAATCAAAACATTCACCCCCAGTCAAGAGATCTGGGTTAAATCCATCATTCTTTTGCTAACCATACCACCCCAGTTTAGACCTGGCAATATGGAAATCAGTCTCGACTCTGTGCCTCATGGGAACAGTCCAGCCCAAACTGCTAAGCCAGGTCCTTCCTGGACCGGAAACAAGCATCCTAGGACCTGTTTCGGAGTTTCACCCCTCTTCAGCCAGGATAGCTTGATTCCAGTGGCATAGTGAGCCCGGGACGCACGTCTGAGCATACCCGGCGCACTTAGGGCGAGAAAGCAAAAGACACACAATTGATGGACGGAATGCAGAACAAATCAAAACATTCACCCCCAGTCAAGAGATCTGGGTTAAATCCATCATTCTTTTGCTCATAATGCCACCCCAGTTTAGACCTGGCCATATGCAAATCAGTCTTGACCCTGTGCCTCATGGGAACAGTCCAGCCCGAACTGCTAAGCCAGGTCCTCCCTGGACCGGAAACAAGCATCCTAGGACCGGTTTCGGGTTTTCACCCTTCTTCAGCCAGGATAGCTTGATTCCAGTGGCACAGTGAGGCCGGGACCCACGTCTGGGCATACCCGTTGCACTTAGGGCGAGAAAGCAAAAGACACACAATTAATGGGACGGAATGCAGAACAAATCAAAACATTCACCCCCAGTCAAGAGATCTTGGTTAAATCCATCATTCTTTTGCTCACCATGCCACCCCAGTTTAGATCTGGCCATATGCAAATCAGTCTTGACCCTGTGCCTCATGGGGACAGTCCAGCCTGAACTGCTGAGCCAGGTCCTCCCTGGACCGGAAACAAGCATCCTAGGACCGGTTTCGGGGTTTCACCCCTCTTCAGCCAGGTTAGCTTGATTCCAGTGGCACAGTGAGCCCGGGACCCACGTCTGGGCATACCCGGTGCACTTAGGGCGAGAAAGCAAAAGACACACAATTGATGGACAGAATGCAGAACAAATCAAAACATTCACCCCCAGTCAAGAGATCTGGGTTAAATCCATCATTCTTTTGTTCACCATGCCACCCCAGTTTAGATCTGTCCATATGCTCATCAGTCTTGACCCTGTGCCTCATGGAAACAGTCCAGCCCGAACTGCTAAGCCAGGTCCTCCCTGGACCGGAAATAAGCATCCTAGGACCGCTTTCGGGGTTTCACCCCTCTGCAGCCAGGTTAGCTTGATTCCAGTGGCACAGTGAGCCCGGGACCCACGTCTGGGCATACCCGGTGCACTTAGGGCGAGAAAGCAAAGACACACAATTGATGGACGGAATGCAGAACAAATCAAAACATTCACCCCCAGTCAAGAGATCTAGGTTAAATCCATCATTCTTTTGCTCACCATGCCACCCCAGTTTAGACCTGGCCATATGCAAATCAGTCTTGACCCTGTGCCTCATGGGAACAGTCCAGCCTGAACTGCTAAGCCAGGTCCTCCCTGGACCGGAAACAAGCATCCTAGGACCGGTTTCGGGGTTTCACCCCTCTTCAGCCAGGTTAGCTTGATTCCAGTGGCACAGGCAGCCCGGGACCCACGTCTGGGCATACCCGGTGCACTTAGGGCGAGAAAGCAAAAGACACACAAATGATGGACGGAATGCAGAACAAATCAAAACATTCACCCCCAGTCAAGAGATCTGGGTTAAATCCATCATTCTTTTGCTCACCATGCCACCCCAGTTTAGACCTGGCCATATGCAAATCAGTCTTGACCCTGTGCCTCATGGGAACAGTCCAGCCCGAACTGCTAAGCCAGGTCCTCCCTGGACCGGAAACAAGCATCCTAGGACCGGTTTCGGGGTCTCACCCTTCTTCAGCCAGGATAGCTTGATTCCAGTGGCACAGTGAGGCCGGGACCCACGTCTGGGCATGCCCGGTGCACTTAGGGCGAGAAAGCAAAAGACACACAATTAATGGACGGAATGCAGAACAAATCAAAACATTCACCCCCAGTCAAGAGATCTGGGTTAAATCCATCATTCTTTTGCTCACCATGCCACCCCAGTTTAGACCTGGCCATATGCAAATCAGTCTTGACCCTGTGCCTCATGGGAACAGTCCAGCCCGAACTGCTAAGCCAGGTCCTCCCTGGACCGGAAACAAGCATCCTAGGACCGGTTTCGGGGTCTCACCCTTCTTCAGCCAGGATAGCTTGATTCCAGTGGCACAGTGAGGCCGGGACCCACGTCTGGGCATACCCGGCGCACTTAGGGCGAGAAAGCAAAAGACACACAATTGATGGACGGAATGCAGAACAAATCAAAACATTCACCCACAGTCAAGAGATCTGGGTTACATCCATCATTCTTTTGCTCACCATGCCACCCCAGTTTAGACCTGGCCATATGCCAATCAGTCTTGACCCTGTGCCTCATGGGAACAGTCCAGCCGAAACTGCTAAGCAAGGTCCTCCCTGGACCGGAAACAAGCATCCTAGTACCAGTTTCGGGGTTTCACCCCTCTTCAGCCAAGATAGCTTGATTACAGTGGCACAGTGAGCCCGGGACCCACATCTGGGCATACCAGGCGCACTTAGGGCGAGAAAGCAAAAGACACACAATTTATGGACGGAATGCAGAACAAATCAAAACATTCACCCCCAGCCAACAGATCTGGCTTAAATCCATCATTCTTTTGCTCACCATGCCACCCCAGTTTAGACCTGGCAATATGCAAATCAGTCTTGACCCTGTGCCTCATGGGAACAGTCCGGCCCGAACTGCTAAGCCAGGTCCTCTCTGGACTGGAAACAAGCATCCTAGGACCGGTTTCGGGGTTTCACCCCTCTTCAGCCAGGATAGCTTGATTCCAGTGGCACAGTGAGCCCGGGACCCACGTCTGGGCATACCCGGCGCACTTAGGGCGCGAAAGAAAAAGACACACAATTGATGGACGGAATGCAGAACAAATCAAAACATTCACCCCCAGTCAAGAGATCTGGGTTAAATCCATCATTCTTTTGCTAACCATACCACCCCAGTTTAGACCTGGCAATATGGAAATCAGTCTCGACTCTGTGCCTCATGGGAACAGTCCAGCCCAAACTGCTAAGCCAGGTCCTTCCTGGACCGGAAACAAGCATCCTAGGACCTGTTTCGGAGTTTCACCCCTCTTCAGCCAGGATAGCTTGATTCCAGTGGCATAGTGAGCCCGGGACGCACGTCTGAGCATACCCGGCGCACTTAGGGCGAGAAAGCAAAAGACACACAATTGATGGACGGAATGCAGAACAAATCAAAACATTCACCCCCAGTCAAGAGATCTGGGTTAAATCCATCATTCTTTTGCTCATAATGCCACCCCAGTTTAGACCTGGCCATATGCAAATCAGTCTTGACCCTGTGCCTCATGGGAACAGTCCAGCCCGAACTGCTAAGCCAGGTCCTCCCTGGACCGGAAACAAGCATCCTAGGACCGGTTTCGGGTTTTCACCCTTCTTCAGCCAGGATAGCTTGATTCCAGTGGCACAGTGAGGCCGGGACCCACGTCTGGGCATACCCGTTGCACTTAGGGCGAGAAAGCAAAAGACACACAATTAATGGGACGGAATGCAGAACAAATCAAAACATTCACCCCCAGTCAAGAGATCTTGGTTAAATCCATCATTCTTTTGCTCACCATGCCACCCCAGTTTAGATCTGGCCATATGCAAATCAGTCTTGACCCTGTGCCTCATGGGGACAGTCCAGCCTGAACTGCTGAGCCAGGTCCTCCCTGGACCGGAAACAAGCATCCTAGGACCGGTTTCGGGGTTTCACCCCTCTTCAGCCAGGTTAGCTTGATTCCAGTGGCACAGTGAGCCCGGGACCCACGTCTGGGCATACCCGGTGCACTTAGGGCGAGAAAGCAAAAGACACACAATTGATGGACAGAATGCAGAACAAATCAAAACATTCACCCCCAGTCAAGAGATCTTGGTTAAATCCATCATTCTTTTGCTAACCATACCACCCCAGTTTAGACCTGGCCATATGCAAATCAGTCTTGACCCTGTGCCTCATGGGAACAGTCCAGCCCGAACTGCTAAGCAAGGTACTCCCTGGACCGGAAACAAGCATCCTAGGACCGGTTTCGGGGTCTCACCCTTCTTCAGCCAGGATAGCTTGATTCCAGTGGCACAGTGAGGCCGGGACCTACGTCTGGGCATACCCGGCGCACTTAGGGCGAGAAAGCAAAAGACACACAATTAATGGACGGAATGCAGAACAAATCAAATCATTCACCCCCAGTCAAGAGATCTGGGTTAAATCCATCATTCTTTTGTTCACCATGCCACCCCAGTTTAGATCTGTCCATATGCTCATCAGTCTTGACCCTGTGCCTCATGGAAACAGTCCAGCCCGAACTGCTAAGCCAGGTCCTCCCTGGACCGGAAATAAGCATCCTAGGACCGCTTTCGGGGTTTCACCCCTCTGCAGCCAGGTTAGCTTGATTCCAGTGGCACAGTGAGCCCGGGACCCACGTCTGGGCATACCCGGTGCACTTAGGGCGAGAAAGCAAAGACACACAATTGATGGACGGAATGCAGAACAAATCAAAACATTCACCCCCAGTCAAGAGATCTAGGTTAAATCCATCATTCTTTTGCTCACCATGCCACCCCAGTTTAGACCTGGCCATATGCAAATCAGTCTTGACCCTGTGCCTCATGGGAACAGTCCAGCCTGAACTGCTAAGCCAGGTCCTCCCTGGACCGGAAACAAGCATCCTAGGACCGGTTTCGGGGTTTCACCCCTCTTCAGCCAGGTTAGCTTGATTCCAGTGGCACAGGCAGCCCGGGACCCACGTCTGGGCATACCCGGTGCACTTAGGGCGAGAAAGCAAAAGACACACAAATGATGGACGGAATGCAGAACAAATCAAAACATTCACCCCCAGTCAAGAGATCTGGGTTAAATCCATCATTCTTTTGCTCACCATGCCACCCCAGTTTAGACCTGGCCATATGCAAATCAGTCTTGACCCTGTGCCTCATGGGAACAGTCCAGCCCGAACTGCTAAGCCAGGTCCTCCCTGGACCGGAAACAAGCATCCTAGGACCGGTTTCGGGGTCTCACCCTTCTTCAGCCAGGATAGCTTGATTCCAGTGGCACAGTGAGGCCGGGACCCACGTCTGGGCATGCCCGGTGCACTTAGGGCGAGAAAGCAAAAGACACACAATTAATGGACGGAATGCAGAACAAATCAAAACATTCACCCCCAGTCAAGAGATCTGGGTTAAATCCATCATTCTTTTGTTCACCATGCCACCCCAGTTTAGATCTGGCCATATGCTCATCAGTCTTGACCCTGTGCCTCATGGAAACAGTCCAGCCCGAACTGCTAAGCCAGGTCCTCCCTGGACCGGAAACAAGCATCCTAGGACCGGTTTCGGGGTTTCACCCCTCTGCAGCCAGGTTAGCTTGATTCCAGTGGCACAGTGAGCCCGGGACGCACGTCTGGGCATACCCGGTGCACTTAGGGCGAGAAAGCAAAGACACACAATTGATGGACGGAATGCAGAACAAATCAAAACATTCACCCCCAGTCAAGAGATCTAGGTTAAATTCATCATTCTTTTGCTCATAATGCCACCCCAGTTTAGACCTGGCCATATGCAAATCAGTCTTGACCCTGTGCCTCATGGGAACAGTCCAGCCCGAACTGCTAAGCCAGGTCTTCCCTGGACCGGAAACAAGCATCCTAGGACCGGTTTCGGGTTTTCACCCTTCTTCAGCCAGGATAGCTTGATTCCAGTGGCACAGTGAGGCCGGGACCCACGTCTGGGCATACCCGTTGCACTTAGGGCGAGAAAGCAAAAGACACACAATTAATGGGACGGAATGCAGAACAAATCAAAACATTCACCCCCAGTCAAGAGATCTTGGTTAAATCCATCATTCTTTTGCTCACCATGCCACCCCAGTTTAGATCTGGCCATATGCAAATCAGTCTTGACCCTGTGCCTCATGGGGACAGTCCAGCCTGAACTGCTGAGCCAGGTCCTCCCTGGACCGGAAACAAGCATCCTAGGACCGGTTTCGGGGTTTCACCCCTCTTCAGCCAGGTTAGCTTGATTCCAGTGGCACAGTGAGCCCGGGACCCACGTCTGGGCATACCCGGTGCACTTAGGGCGAGAAAGCAAAAGACACACAATTGATGGACAGAATGCAGAACAAATCAAAACATTCACCCCCAGTCAAGAGATCTTGGTTAAATCCATCATTCTTTTGCTAACCATACCACCCCAGTTTAGACCTGGCCATATGCAAATCAGTCTTGACCCTTTGCCTCATGGGAACAGTCCAGCCCGAACTGCTAAGCAAGGTCCTCCCTGGACCGGAAACAAGCATCCTAGGACCGGTTTCGGGGTCTCACCCTTCTTCAGCCAGGATAGCTTGATTCCAGTGGCACAGTGAGGCCGGGACCTACGTCTGGGCATACCCGGCGCACTTAGGGCGAGAAAGCAAAAGACACACAATTAATGGACGGAATGCAGAACAAATCAAATCATTCACCCCCAGTCAAGAGATCTGGGTTAAATCCATCATTCTTTTGTTCACCATGCCACCCCAGTTTAGATCTGTCCATATGCTCATCAGTCTTGACTCTGTGCCTCATGGAAACAGTCCAGCCCGAACTGCTAAGCCAGGTCCTCCCTGGACCGGAAATAAGCATCCTAGGACCGCTTTCGGGGTTTCACCCCTCTGCAGCCAGGTTAGCTTGATTCCAGTGGCACAGTGAGCCCGGGACCCACGTCTGGGCATACCCGGTGCACTTAGGGCGAGAAAGCAAAGACACACAATTGATGGACGGAATGCAGAACAAATCAAAACATTCACCCCCAGTCAAGAGATCTAGGTTAAATCCATCATTCTTTTGCTCACCATGCCACCCCAGTTTAGACCTGGCCATATGCAAATCAGTCTTGACCCTGTGCCTCATGGGAACAGTCCAGCCTGAACTGCTAAGCCAGGTCCTCCCTGGACCGGAAACAAGCATCCTAGGACCGGTTTCGGGGTTTCACCCCTCTTCAGCCAGGTTAGCTTGATTCCAGTGGCACAGGCAGCCCGGGACCCACGTCTGGGCATACCCGGTGCACTTAGGGCGAGAAAGCAAAAGACACACAAATGATGGACGGAATGCAGAACAAATCAAAACATTCACCCCCAGTCAAGAGATCTGGGTTAAATCCATCATTCTTTTGCTCACCATGCCACCCCAGTTTAGACCTGGCCATATGCAAATCAGTCTTGACCCTGTGCCTCATGGGAACAGTCCAGCCCGAACTGCTAAGCCAGGTCCTCCCTGGACCGGAAACAAGCATCCTAGGACCGGTTTCGGGGTCTCACCCTTCTTCAGCCAGGATAGCTTGATTCCAGTGGCACAGTGAGGCCGGGACCCACGTCTGGGCATGCCCGGTGCACTTAGGGCGAGAAAGCAAAAGACACACAATTAATGGACGGAATGCAGAACAAATCAAAACATTCACCCCCAGTCAAGAGATCTGGGTTAAATCCATCATTCTTTTGCTCACCATGCCACCCCAGTTTAGACCTGGCCATATGCAAATCAGTCTTGACCCTGTGCCTCATGGGAACAGTCCAGCCCGAACTGCTAAGCCAGGTCCTCCCTGGACCGGAAACAAGCATCCTAGGACCGGTTTCGGGGTCTCACCCTTCTTCAGCCAGGATAGCTTGATTCCAGTGGCACAGTGAGGCCGGGACCCACGTCTGGGCATACCCGGCGCACTTAGGGCGAGAAAGCAAAAGACACACAATTGATGGACGGAATGCAGAACAAATCAAAACATTCACCCACAGTCAAGAGATCTGGGTTAAATCCATAATTCTTTTGCTCACCACGCCACCCAAGTTTAGACCTGGCAATATGCAAATCAATTTTGACCCTGTGCCTCATGGGAACAGTCCAGCCCGAACTGCTAAGCCAGGTCCTCCCTGGACCGGAAATAAGCATCCTAGGACCGCTTTCGGGGTTTCATCCCTCTTCAGCCAGGATAGCTTGATTCCAGTGGCACAGTGAGCCCGAGACCCACGTCTGGGCATACCCGGCGCACTTAGGGCGAGAAAGCAAAAGACACACAATTAATGGACGGAATGCAGAACAAATCAAAACATTCACCCCCAGCCAACAGATCTGGGTTAAATCCATCATTCTTTTGCTCACCATGCCACCCCAGTTTAGACCTGGCAATATGCAAATCAGTCTTGACCCTGTGCCTCATGGGAACAGTCCGGCCCGAACTGCTAAGCCAGGTCCTCCCTGGACTGGAAACAAGCATCCTAGGACCGGTTTCGGGGTTTCACCCCTCTTCAGCCAGGATAGCTTGATTCCAGTGGCACAGTGAGCCCGGGACCCACGTCTGGGCATACTCGGCGCACTTAGGGCGCGAAAGAAAAAGACACACAATTGATGGACGGAATGCAGAACAAATCAAAACATTCACCCCCAGTCAAGAGATCTGGGTTAAATCCATAATTCTTTTGCTCACCACGCCACCCAAGTTTAGACCTGGCAATATGCAAATCAATTTTGACCCTGTGCCTCATGGGAACAGTCCAGCCCGAACTGCTAAGCCAGGTCCTCCCTGGACCGGAAATAAGCATCCTACGACCGGTTTCGGGGTTTCATCTTTCTTCAGCCAGGATAGCTTGATTCCAGTGGCACAGTGAGCCGGGACCCACGTCTGGGATTACCCGGTGCATTTAGGGCGAGAAAGCAAAGACACACAATTGATGGACGGAATGCAGAACAAATCAAAACATTCACCCCCAGTCAAGAGATCTAGGTTAAATCCATCATTCTATTGCTCACCATGCCACACCAGTTTAGACCTGGCCATATGGAAATCAGTCTTGACCCTGTGCATCATGGGAACAGTCCAGCCTGAACTGCTAAGCCAGGTCCTCCCTGGACCGGAAACAAGCATCCTAGGACCGGTTTCGGTGTTTCACCCCTCTTCAGCCAGGTTAGCTTGATTCCAGTGGCACAGTGAGCCCGGGACCCACGTCTGGGCATACACGGTGCACTTAGGGCGAGAAAGCAAAAGACACACAATTGATGGACAGAATGCAGAACAAATCAAAACATTCACCCCCAGTCAAGAGATCTGGGTTAAATCCATCATTCTTTTGTTCACCATGCCACCCCAGTTTAGACCTGGCAATATGCAAATCAGTCTTGACCCTGTGCCTCATGGGAACAGTCCGGCCCGAACTGCTAAGCCAGGTCCTCTCTGGACTGGAAACAAGCATCCTAGGACCGGTTTCGGGGTTTCACCCCTCTTCAGCCAGGATAGCTTGATTCCAGTGGCACAGTGAGCCCGGGACCCACGTCTGGGCATACCCGGCGCACTTAGGTCGCAAAAGAAAAAGACACACAATTGATGGACGGAATGCAGAACAAATCAAAACATTCACCCCCAGTCAAGAGATCCGGGTTAAATCCATCATTCTTTTGCTAACCATACCACCCCAGTTTAGACCTGGCAATATGCAAATCAATTTTGACCCTGTGCCTCATGGGAACAGTCCAGCCCAAACTGCTAAGCCAGGTCCTTCCTGGACCGGAAACAAGCATCCTAGGACCTGTTTCGGAGTTTCACCCCTCTTCAGCCAGGATAGCTTGATTCCAGTGGCATAGTGAGCCCGGGACGCACGTCTGAGCATACCCGGCGCACTTAGGGCGAGAAAGCAAAAGACACACAATTGATGGATGGAATGCAGAACAAATCAAAACATTCACCCCCAGTCAAGAGATCTGGGTTAAATCCATCATTCTTTTGCTCATAATGCCACCCCAGTTTAGACCTGGCCATATGCAAATCAGTCTTGACCCTGTGCCTCATGGGAACAGTCCAGCCCGAACTGCTAAGCCAGGTCCTCCCTGGACCGGAAACAAGCATCCTAGGACCGGTTTCGGGTTTTCACCCTTCTTCAGCCAGGATAGCTTGATTCCAGTGGCACAGTGAGGCCGAGACCCACGTCTGGGCATACCCGTTGCACTTAGGGCGAGAAAGCAAAAGACACACAATTAATGGGACGGAATGCAGAACAAATCAAAACATTCACCCCCAGTCAAGAGATCTTGGTTAAATCCATCATTCTTTTGCTCACCATGCCACCCCAGTTTAGATCTGGCCAAATGCAAATCAGTCTTGACCCTGTGCCTCATGGGGACAGTCCAGCCTGAACTGCTGAGCCAGGTCCTCCCTGGACCGGAAACAAGCATCCTAGGACCGGTTTCGGGGTTTCACCCCTCTTCAGCCAGGTTAGCTTGATTCCAGTGGCACAGTGAGCCCGGGACCCACGTCTGGGCATACCCGGTGCACTTAGAGCGAGAAAGCAAAAGACACACAATTGATGGACAGAATGCAGAACAAATCAAAACATTCACCCCCAGTCAAGAGATCTTGGTTAAATCCATCATTCTTTTGCTAACCATACCACCCCAGTTTAGACCTGGCAATATGGAAATCAGTCTTGACTCTGTGCCTCATGGGAACAGTCCAGCCCGAACCTCTAAGCCAGGTCCTCCCTGGACCGGAAACAAGCATCCTAGGACCGGTTTCGGAGTTTCACCCCTCTTCAGCCAGGATAGCTTGATTCCAGTGGCACAGTGAGCCCGGGACGCACGTCTGGGCATACCCGGCACACTTAGGGCGAGAAAGCAAAAGACACACAATTGATGGACGGAATGCAGAACAAATCAAAACATTCACCCCCAGTCAAGAGATCTGGGTTAAATCCATCATTCTTTTGCTCACCATGCCACCCCAGTTTAGACCTGGCCATATGCAAATCAGTCTTGACCCTGTGCCTCATGGGAACAGTCCAGCCCGAACTGCTAAGCAAGGTCCTCCCTGGACCGGAAACAAGCATCCTAGGACCGGTTTTGGGGTCTCACCCTTCTTCAGCCAGGATAGCTTGATTCCAGTGGCACAGTGAGGCCGGGACCCACGTCTGGGCATACCCGGCGTACTTAGGGCGAGAAAGCAAAAGACACACAATTAATGGACGGAATGCAGAACAAATCAAATCATTCACCCCCAGTCAAGAGATCTGGGTTAAATCCATCATTCTTTTGTTCACCATGCCACCCCAGTTTAGATCTGGCCATATGCTCATCAGTCTTGACCCTGTGCCTCATGGAAACAGTCCAGCCCGAACTGCTAAGCCAGGTCCTCCCTGGACCGGAAATAAGCATCCTAGGACCGCTTTCGGGGTTTCACCCCTCTGCAGCCAGGTTAGCTTGATTCCAGTGGCACAGTGAGCCCGGGACCCACGTCTGGGCATACCCGGTGCACTTAGGGCGAGAAAGCAAAGACACACAATTGATGGACGGAATGCAGAACAAATCAAAACATTCACCCCCAGTCAAGAGATCTAGGTTAAATCCATCATTCTTTTGCTCACCATGCCACCCCAGTTTAGACCTGGCCATATGCAAATCAGTCTTGACCCTGTGCCTCATGGGAACAGTCCAGCCTGAACTGCTATGCCAGGTCCTCCCTGGACCGGAAACAAGCATCCTAGGACCGGTTTCGGGGTTTCACCCCTCTTCAGCCAGGTTAGCTTGATTCCAGTGGCACAGGCAGCCCGGGACCCACGTCTGGGCATACCCGGTGCACTTAGGGCGAGAAAGCAAAAGACACACAATTGATGGACGGAATGCAGAACAAATCAAAACATTCACCCCCAGTCAAGAGATCTGGGTTAAATCCATCATTCTTTTGTTCACCATGCCACCCCAGTTTAGACCTGGCCATATGCAAATCAGTCTTGACCCTGTGCCTCATGGGAACAGTCCAGCCCGAAATGCTAAGCCAGGTCCTCCCTGGACCGGAAACAAGCATCCTAGGACCGGTTTCGGGGTCTCACCCTTCTTCAGCCAGGATAGCTTGATTCCAGTGGCACAGTGAGGCCGGGACCCACGTCTGGGCATGCCCGGTGCACTTAGGGCGAGAAAGCAAAAGACACACAATTAATGGACGGAATGCAGAACAAATCAAAACATTCACCCCCAGTCAAGAGATCTGGGTTAAATCCATCATTCTTTTGTTCACCATGCCACCCCAGTTTAGATCTGGCCATATGCTCATCAGTCTTGACCCTGTGCCTCATGGAAACAGTCCAGCCCGAACTGCTAAGCCAGGTCCTCCCTGGACCGGAAACAAGCATCCTAGGACCGGTTTCGGGGTTTCACCCCTCTGCAGCCAGGTTAGCTTGATTCCAGTGGCACAGTGAGCCCGGGACACACGTCTGGGCATACCCGGTGCACTTAGAGCGAGAAAGCAAAAGACACACAATTGATGGACAAAATGCAGAACAAATCAAAACATTCACCCCCAGTCAAGAGATCTGGGTTAAATCCATCATTCTTTTGCTCACCATGCCACCCCAGTTTAGACCTGGCCATATGCAAATCAGTCATGACCCTGTGCCTCATGGGAACAGTCCAGCCCAAACTGCTAAGCCAGGTCCTCCCTGGACCGGAAACAAGCATCCTAGGACCGGTTTCGGGGTCTCACCCTTCTTCAGCCAGGATAGCTTGATTACAGTGCCACAGTGAGCCCGGGACCCACGTCTGGGCATACCAGGCGCACTTAGGGCGAGAAAGCAAAAGACACACAATTGATGGACGGAATGCAGAACAAATCAAAACATTCACCCCCAGTCAAGAGATCTGGGTTAAATCCATAATTCTTTTGCTCACCATGCCACCCCAGTTTAGACCTGGCAATATGCAAATCAATTTTGAGCCTGTGCCTCATGGGAACAGTCTAGCCCGAACTGCTAAGCCAGGTCCTTCCTGGACCGGAAACAAGCATCCTAGGACCGGTTTCGGGGTTTCACCCCTCTTCAGCCAGGTTAGCTTGATTCCAGTGGCACAGTGAGCCCGGGACACACGTCTGGGCATACCCGGTGCACTTAGAGCGAGAAAGCAAAAGACACACAATTGATGGACAAAATGCAGAACAAATCAAAACATTCACCCCCAGTCAAGAGATCTGGGTTAAATCCATCATTCTTTTGCTCACCATGCCACCCCAGTTTAGACCTGGCCATATGCAAATCAGTCATGACCCTGTGCCTCATGGGAACAGTCCAGCCCAAACTGCTAAGCCAGGTCCTCCCTGGACTGGAAACAAGCATCCTAGGACCGGTTTCGGGGTCTCACCCTTCTTCAGCCAGGATAGCTTGATTACAGTGCCACAGTGAGCCCGGGACCCACGTCTGGGCATACCAGGCGCACTTAGGGCGAGAAAGCAAAAGACACACAATTGATGGACGGAATGCAGAACAAATCAAAACATTCACCCCCAGTCAAGAGATCTGGGTTAAATCCATAATTCTTTTGCTCACCATGCCACCCCAGTTTAGACCTGGCAATATGCAAATCAATTTTGACCCTGTGCCTCATGGGAACAGTCCAGCCCGAACTGCTAAGCCAGGTCCTCCCTGGACCGGAAATAAGCATCCTAGGACCGGTTTCGGGGTTTCATCCCTCTTCAGCCAGGATAGCTTGATTTCAGTGGCACAGTGAGCCCAGGACCCACGTCTGGGCATACCCGGCGCACTTAGGGCGAGAAAGCAAAAGACACAATTGATGGACGGAATGCAGAACAAATCAAAACATTCACCCCCAGCCAACAGATCTGGGTTAAATCCATCATTCTTTTGCTCACCATGCCACTCCGGTTTAGACCAGGCCATATGCAAATCAGTCTTGACCCTGTGCCTCATGGGAACAGTCCAGCCCAAACTGCTAAGCCAGGTCCTCCAAGGACCGGAAACAAGCATCCTAGGACCGGTTTCGGGGTTTCACCCTTCTTCAGCCAGGATAGCTTGATTCCAGTGGCACAGTGAGCCCGAGACCCACGTCTGGGCATACCCGGCGCACTTAGGGCGAGAAAGCAAAAGACACACAATTAATGGACGGAATGCAGAACAAATCAAAACATTCACCCCCAGCCAACAGATCTGGGTTAAATCCATCATTCTTTTGCTCACCATGCCACCCCAGTTTAGACCTGGCAATATGCAAATCAGTCTTGACCCTGTGCCTCATGGGAACAGTCCGGCCCGAACTGCTAAGCCAGGTCCTCCCTGGACTGGAAACAAGCATCCTAGGACCGGTTTCGGGGTTTCACCCCTCTTCAGCCAGGATAGCTTGATTCCAGTGGCACAGTGAACCCGGGACCCACGTCTGGGCATACTCGGCGCACTTAGGGCGCAAAAGAAAAAGACACACAATTGATGGACGGAATGCAGAACAAATCAAAACATTCACCCCCAGTCAAGAGATCTGGGTTAAATCCATAATTCTTTTGCTCACCACGCCACCCAAGTTTAGACCTGTCAATATGCAAATCAATTTTGACCCTGTGCCTCATGGGAACAGTCCAGCCCGAACTGCTAAGCCAGGTCCTCCCTGGACCGGAAATAAGCATCCTAGGACCGCTTTCGGGGTTTCATACCTCTTCAGCCAGGATAGCTTGATTCCAGTGGCACAGTGAGCCCAGGACCCACGTCTGGGCATACCCGTCGCACTTAGGGCGAGAAAGCAAAAGACACAATTGATGGACGGAATGCAGAACAAATCAAAACATTCACCCACAGTCAAGAGATCTGGGTTAAATCCATCATACTTTTGCTCACCATGCCACTCCAGTTTAGACCAGGCCATATGCAAATCAGTCTTGACCCTGTGCCTCATGGGAACAGTCCAGCCCAAACTGCTAAGCCAGGTCCTCCCTGGACCGGAAACAAGCATCCTACGACCGGTTTCGGGGTTTCACCTTTCTTCAGGCAGGATAGCTTGATTCCAGTGGCACAGTTAGCCGGGACCCACGTCCGGGATTACCCGGTGCATTTAGGGCGAGAAAGCAAAGACACACAATTGATGGACGGAATGCAGAACAAATCAAAACATTCACCCCCAGTCAAGAGATCTAGGTTAAATCCATCATTCTTTTGCTCACCGTGCCACACCAGTTTAGACCTGGCCATATGGGAATCAGTCTTGACCCTGTGCCTCCTGGGAACAGTCCAGCCTGAACTGCTAAGCGAGGTCCTCCCTGGACCGGAAACAAGCATCCTAGGACCGGTTTCGGTGTTTCACCCCTCTTCAGCCAGGTTAGCTTGATTCCAGTGGCACAGTGAGCCCGGGACCCACGTCTGGGCATACCCGGTGCACTTAGGGCGAGAAAGCAAAAGACACACAATTGATGGACAGAATGCAGAACAAATCAAAACATTCACCCCCAGTCAAGAGATCTGGGTTAAATCCATCATTCTTTTGTTCACCATGCCACCCCAGTTTAGATCTGGCCATATGCTCATCAGTCTTAACCCTGTGCCTCATGGGAACAGTCCAGCCCAAACTGCTAAGCAAGGTCCTCCCTGGACCGGAAACAAGCATCCTAGGACCTGTTTCGGGGTTTCACCCCTCTTCAGCCAGGTTAGCTTGATTCCAGTGGCACAGTGAGGCCGGGACCCACGTCTGGGCATACCCGGTGCACTTAGGGCGAGAAAGCAAAAGACACACAATTAATGGACGGAATGCAGAACAAATCAAAACATTCACCCCCAGTCAAGAGATCTGGGTTAAATCCATCATTCTTTTGTTCACCATGCCACCCCAGTTTAGATCTGGCCATATGCAAATCAGTCTTGACCCTGTGCCTCATGGAAACAGTCCAGCCCGAACTGCTAAGCCAGGTCCTCCCTTGACCGGAAACAAGCATCCTAGGACAGGTTTCGGGGTTTCACCCCTCTGCAGCCAGGTTAGCTTGATTCCAGTGGCACAGTGAGCCCGGGACCCACGTCTGGGCATACCCGGTGCACTTAGGGCGAGAAAGCAAAAGACACACATTTGATGGACAGAATGCAGAACAAATCAGAACATTCACCCCCAGTCAAGAGATCTGGGTTAAATCCATCATTCATTTGCTCATCATGCCACCCCAGTTTAGACCTGGCCATATGCAAATCAGTCATGACCCTGTGCCTCATGGGAACAGTCCAGCCCAAACTGCTAAGCCAGGTCCTCCCCGGACCGGAAACAAGCATCCTAGGACCGGTTTCGGGGTCTCACCCTTCTTCAGCCAGGATAGCTTGATTCCAGTGGCACAGTGAGCCCGGGACCCACGTCTGGGCATACCAGGCGCACTTAGGGCGAGAAAGCAAAAGACACACAATTGATGGACGGAATGCAGAACAAATCAAAACATTCACCCCCAGTCAAGAGATCTGGGTTAAATCCATAATTCTTTTGCTCACCATGCCACCCCAGTTTAGACCTGGCAATATGCAAATCAATTTTGACCCTGTGCCTCATGGGAACAGTTCAGCCTGAACTGCTAAGCCAGGTCCTCCCTGGACCGGAAACAAGCATCCTAGGACCGGTTTCGGGGTTTCACCCTTCTTCAGCCAGGATAGCTTGATTCCAGTGGCACAGTGAGCCCGAGACCCATGTCTGGGCATACCCGGCGCACTTAGGGTGAGAAAGCAAAAGAAACACAATTAATGGACGGAATGCAGAACAAATCAAAACATTCACCCCCAGTCAAGAGATCTGGGTTAAATCCATCATTCTTTTGTTCACCATGCCACCCCAGTTTAGATCTGGCCATATGCTCATCAGTCTTGACCCTGTGCCTCATGGGAACAGTCCAGCCTGAACTGCTAAGCCAGGTCCTCCCTGGACCAGAAACAAGCATCCTAGTACCGGTTTTGGGATTTCACCCCTCTTCAGCCAGGTTAGCTTGATTCCAGTGGCACAGTGAGCCCGGGACCCACGTCTGGGCATACCCGGTGCACTTAGGGCGAGAAAGCTAAAGACACACAATTGATGGACGGAATGCAGAACAAATCAAAACATTCACCCCCAGTCAAGAGATCTGGGTTAAATCCATCATTCTTTTGCTCACCATGCCACCCCAGTTTAGACCTGGCCATATGCAAATCAGTCATGACCCTGTGCCTCATGGGAACAGTCCAGCCCAAACTGCTAAGCCAGGTCCTCCCTGGACCAGAAACAAGCATCCTAGGACCGGTTTCGGGGTCTCACCCTTCTTCAGCCAGGATAGCTTGATTCCAGTGGCAAAGTGAGCCCGGGACCCACGTCTGGGCATACCAGGCGAACTTAGGGCGAGAAAGCAAAAGACACACAATTGATGGACGGAATGCAGAACAAATCAAAACATTCACCCCCAGTCAAGAGATCTGGGTTAAATCCATAATTCTTTTGCTCACCATGCCACCCCAGTTTAGACCTGGCAATATGCAAATCAGTTTTGACCCGGTGCCTCATGGGAACAGTCCAGCCCGAACTGCTAAGCCAGGTCCTCCCTGGACATGCAATAAGCATCCTAGGACCGGTTTCGGGGTTTCATCCCTCTTCAGCCAGGATAGCTTGATTCCAGTGGCACAGTGAGCCCAGGACCCACGTCTGGGCATACCCGGCGCCCTTAGGGCGAGAAAGCAAAAGACACAATTGATGGACGGAATGCAGAACAAATCAAAACATTCACCCACAGTCAAGAGATCTGGGTTAAATCCATCATACTTTTGCTCACCATGCCACTCCAGTTTAGACCAGGCCATATGCAAATCAGTCTTGACCCTGTGCCTCATGGAAACAGTCCAGCCCGAACTGCTAAGCCAGGTCCTCCCTTGACCGGAAACAAGCATCCTAGGACAGGTTTCGGGGTTTCACCCCTCTGCAGCCAGGTTAGCTTGATTCCAGTGGCACAGTGAGCCCGGGACCCACGTCTGGGCATACCCGGTGCACTTAGGGCGGGAAAGCAAAAGACACACAATTGATGGACAGAATGCAGAACAAATCAAAACATTCACCCCCAGTCAAGAGATCTGGGTTAAATCCATCATTCATTTGCTCATCATGCCACCCCAGTTTAGACCTGGCCATATGCAAATCAGTCATGACCCTGTGCCTCATGGGAACAGTCCAGCCCAAACTGCTAAGCCAGGTCCTCCCCGGACCGGAAACAAGCATCCTAGGACCGGTTTCGGGGTTTCACCCTTCTTCAGCCAGGATAGCTTGATTCCAGTGGCACAGTGAGCCCGAGACCCATGTCTGGGCATACCCGGCGCACTTAGGGTGAGAAAGCAAAAGAAACACAATTAATGGACGGAATGCAGAACAAATCAAAACATTCACCCCCAGTCAAGAGATCTGGGTTAAATCCATCATTCTTTTGTTCACCATGCCACCCCAGTTTAGATCTGGCCATATGCTCATCAGTCTTGACCCTGTGCCTCATGGGAACAGTCCAGCCTGAACTGCTAAGCCAGGTCCTCCCTGGACCAGAAACAAGCATCCTAGGACCGGTTTTGGGATTTCACCCCTCTTCAGCCAGGTTAGCTTGATTCCAGTGGCACAGTGAGCCCGGGACCCACGTCTGGGCATACCCGGTGCACTTAGGGCGAGAAAGCTAAAGACACACAATTGATGGACGGAATGCAGAACAAATCAAAACATTCACCCCCAGTCAAGAGATCTGGGTTAAATCCATCATTCTTTTGCTCACCATGCCACCCCAGTTTAGACCTGGCCATATGCAAATCAGTCATGACCCTGTGCCTCATGGGAACAGTCCAGCCCAAACTGCTAAGCCAGGTCCTCCCTGGACCGGAAACAAGCATCCTAGGACCGGTTTCGGGGTCTCAGCCTTCTTCAGCCAGGATAGCTTGATTCCAGTGGCAAAGTGAGCCCGGGACCCACGTCTGGGCATACCAGGCGAACTTAGGGCGAGAAAGCAAAAGACACACAATTGATGGACGGAATGCAGAACAAATCAAAACATTCACCCCCAGTCAAGAGATCTGGGTTAAATCCATAATTCTTTTGCTCACCATGCCACCCCAGTTTAGACCTGGCAATATGCAAATCAGTTTTGACCCTGTGCCTCATGGGAACAGTCCAGCCCGAACTGCTAAGCCAGGTCCTCCCTGGACATGCAATGAGCATCCTAGGACCGGTTTCGGGGTTTCATCCCTCTTCAGCCAGGATAGCTTGATTCCAGTGGCACAGTGAGCCCAGGACCCACGTCTGGGCATACCCGGCGCCCTTAGGGCGAGAAAGCAAAAGACACAATTGATGGACGGAATGCAGAACAAATCAAAACATTCACCCACAGTCAAGAGATCTGGGTTAAATCCATCATACTTTTGCTCACCATGCCACTCCAGTTTAGACCAGGCCATATGCAAATCAGTCTTGACCCTGTGCCTCATGGGAACAGTCCAGCCCAAACTGCTAAGCCAGGTCCTCCCTAGACCGGAAACAAGCATCCTAGGACCGGTTTCAGGGTTTCACCCCTCGTCAGCCAGGATAGCTTGATTCCAGTGGCAAAGTGAGCCCGGGATCCACGTCTGGGCATACCCGGCACACTTACGGCGAGAAAGCAAAAGACATACAATTGATGGACGGAATGGAGAACAAATAAAAACATTCACCCCAGTCAAGAGATCTGGGTTAAATCCATCATTCTTTTGTTCACCATGCGACCCCAGTTTAGATCTGGCCATATGCTCATCAGTCTTGACCCTGTGCCTCATGGAAACAGTCCAGCCCGAACTGCTAAGCCAGGTCCTCCCTGGACCGGAAACAAGCATCCTAGGACCGGTTTTGGGGTTTCACACCTCTGCAGCCAGGTTAGCTTGACTCCAGTGGCACAGTGAGCCCGGGACCCACGTCTGGGCATACCCGGCGCACTTAGGGCGAGAAAGCAAAAGACACAATATTAATGGACAGAATGCAGAACAAATCAAAACATTCACCCCCAGTCAAGAGATCTTGGTTAGATCCATCATTCTTTTGCTCACCATGCCACCCCAGTTTAGAGCTGGCCATATGCAAATCAGTCTTGACCCTGTGCCTCATGGGAACAGTCCAGCCTGAACTGCTAAGCCAGGTCCTCCCTGGACCGGAAACAAGCATCCTAGGACCGGTTTTGGGGTTTCACCCCTCTTCAGCCAGGTTAGCTTGATTCCAGTGGCACAGTGAGCCCGGGACCCACGTCTGGGCATACCAGGCGCACTTAGGGCGAGAAAGCAAAAGACACACAATTGATGGACGGAATGCAGAACAAATCAAAACATTCACCCCCAGTCAAGAGATCTGGGTTAAATCCATAATTCTTTTGCTCACCATGCCACTCCAGTTTAGACCAGGCCATATGCAAATCAGTCTTGACCCTGTGCCTCATGGGAACAGTCCAGCCCAAACTGCTAAGCCAGGTCCTCCCTGGACCTGAAACAAGCATCCTACGACCGGTTTCGGGGTTTCACCCTTCTTCAGCCAGGATAGCTTGATTCCAGTGGCACAGTGAGCCCGAGACCCACGTCTGGGCATACCCGGCGTACTTAGGGCGAGAAAGCCAAAGACACACAATTAATGGACGGAATGCAGAACAAATCAAAACATTCACCCCCAGTCAAGAGATCTGGGTTAAATCCATCATTCTTTTGTTCACCATGCCACCCCAGTTTAGATCTGGCCATATGCTCATCAGTCTTGACCCTGTGCCTCATGGAAACAGTCCAGCCCGAACTGCTAAGCCAGGTCCTCCCTGGACCGGAAACAGGCATCCTAGGATCGGTTTCGGGGTTTCACCCCTCTGCAGCCAGGTTAGCTTGATTCCAGTGGCACAGTGAGCCCGGGACCCACGTCTGGGCATACCCGGTGCACTTAGGGCGAGAAAGCAAAAGACACACAATTGATGGACGGAATGCAGAACAAATCAAAACATTCACCCCCAGTCAAGAGATCTGGGTTAAATCCATCATTCTTTTGCTCACCATGCCCCCCCAGTTTGGACCTGGCAATATGCAAATCAGTCTTGACCCTGTGCCTCATGGGAACAGTCCGGCCCGAACTGCTAAGCCAGGTCCTCCCTGGACCGGAAACAAGCATCCTAGGACCTGTTTCGGGGTTTCACCCCTCGTCAGTCAGGATAGCTTGATTCCAGTGGCACAGTGAGCCCGGGACCCACGTCTGGGCATACCCGGCGCACTTACGGCGAGAAAGCAAAAGACATACAATTGATGGACCGAATGGAGAACAAATCAAAACATTCACCCCCAGTCAAGAGACCTGGGTTAAATCCATCATTCTTTTGCTCACCATGCCACCCCAGTTTAGACCTGGCAATATGCAAATCAGTCTTGACCCTGTGCCTCATGGGAACAGTCCAGCCCGAACTGCTAAGCCAGGTCCTCCCTAGACCTGAAACAAGCATCCTAGGACCGGTTTCGGGGTTTCACCCCTCTTCAGCCAGGATAGCTTGATTCCAGTGGCACAGTGAGCCCGGGACCCACGTCTGGGCATACCCGGCGCACTTAGGGCGAGAAAGCAAAAGACACACAATTGATGGACGGAATGCAGAACAAATCAAAACATTCACCCACAGTCAAGAGATCTGGGTTACATCCATCATTCTTTTGCTCACCATGCCACCCCAGTTTAGACCTGGCCATATGCCAATCAGTCTTGACCCTGTGCCTCATGGGAACAGTCCAGCCCAAACTGCTAAGCAAGGTCCTCCCTGGACCGGAAACAAGCATCCTAGTACCAGTTTCGGGGTTTCACCCTTCTTCAGCCAGGATAGCTTGATTCCAGTGGCACAGTGAGCCCGGGACCCATGTCTAGGCATACCAGGCGCACTTAGGGCGAGAAAGCAATAGACACACAATTTATGGACAGAATGCAGAACAAATCAAAACATTCACCCCCAGCCAAGAGATCTGGGTTAAATCCATCATTCGTTTGCTCACCATGCCACCCCAGTTTAGACCTGGCAATATGCAAATCAGTCTTGACCCTGTGCCTCATGGGAACAGTCCGGCCCGAACTGCTAAGCCAGGTCCTGCCTGGACTGGAAACAAGCATCCTAGGACCGGTTTCGGGGTTTCACCCCTCTTCAGCCAGGATAGCTTGATTCCAGTGGCATAGTGAGCCCGGGACGCACGTCTGGGCATACCCGGCGCACTTAGGGCGAGAAAGCAAAAGACACACAATTGATGGACGGAATGCAGAACAAATCAAAACATTCACCCCCAGTCAAGAGATCTGGGTTAAATCCATCATTCTTTTGCTAACCATACCACCCCAGTTTAGACCTGGCAATATGGAAATCAGTCTTGACTCTGTGCCTCATGGGAACAGTCCAGCCCAAACTGCTAAGCCAGGTCCTCCCTGGACCGGAAACAGGCATCCTAGGATCGGTTTCGGGGTTTCACCCCTCTGCAGCCAGGTTAGCTTGATTCCAGTGGCACAGTGAGCCCAGGACCCACGTCTGGGCATACCCGGTGCACTTAGGGCGAGAAAGCAAAAGACACACAATTGATGGACGGAATGCAGAACAAATCAAAACATTCACCCCCAGTCAAGAGATCTGGGTTAAATCCATCATTCTTTTGCTCACCATGCCCCCCCAGTTTGGACCTGGCAATATGCAAATCAGTCTTGACCCTGTGCCTCATGGGAACAGTCCAGCCCGAACTGCTAAGCCAGGTCCTCCCTGGACCGGAAACAAGCATCCTAGGACCTGTTTCGGGGTTTCACCCCTCGTCAGCCAGGATAGCTTGATTCCAGTGGCACAGTGAGCCCGGGACCCACGTCTGGGCATACCCGGCGCACTTACGGCGAGAAAGCAAAAGACATACAATTGATGGACGGAATGGAGAACAAATCAAAACATTCACCCCCAGTCAAGAGACCTGGGTTAAATCCATCATTCTTTTGCTCACCATGCCACCCCAGTTTAGACCTGGCAATATGCAAATCAGTCTTGACCCTGTGCCTCATGGGAACAGTCCAGCCCGAACTGCTAAGCCAGGTCCTCCCTGGACCGGAAACAAGCATCCTAGGACCGGTTTCGGGGTTTCACCCCTCTTCAGCAAGGATAGCTTGATTCCAGTGGCACAGTGAGCCCGGGACCCACGTCTGGGCATACCCGGCGCACTTAGGGCGAGAAAGCAAAAGACACACAATTGATGGACGGAATGCAGAACAAATCAAAACATTCACCCACAGTCAAGAGATCTGGGTTACATCCATCATTCTTTTGCTCACCATGCCACCCCAGTTTAGACCTGGCCATATGCCAATCAGTCTTGACCCTGTGCCTCATGGGAACAGTCCAGCCCAAACTGCTAAGCAAGGTCCTCCCTGGACCGGAAACAAGCATCCTAGTACCAGTTTCGGGGTTTCACCCTTCTTCAGCCAGGATAGCTTGATTCCAGTGGCACAGTGAGCCCGGGACCCACGTCTAGGCATACCAGGCGCACTTAGGGCGAGAAAGCAATAGACACACAATTTATGGACAGAATGCAGAACAAATCAAAATATTCACCCCCAGCCAAGAGATCTGGGTTAAATCCATCATTCGTTTGCTCACCATGCCACCCCAGTTTAGACCTGGCAATATGCAAATCAGTCTTGACCCTGTGCCTCATGGGAACAGTCCGGCCCGAACTGCTAAGCCAGGTCCTGCCTGGACTGGAAACAAGCATCCTAGGACCGGTTTCGGGGTTTCACCCCTCTTCAGCCAGGATAGCTTGATTCCAGTGGCATAGTGAGCCCGGGACGCACGTCTGGGCATACCCGGCGCACTTAGGGCGAGAAAGCAAAAGACACACAATTGATGGACGGAATGCAGAACAAATCAAAACATTCACCCCCAGTCAAGAGATCTGGGTTAAATCCATCATTCTTTTGCTAACCATACCACCCCAGTTTAGACCTGGCAATATGGAAATCAGTCTTGACTCTGTGCCTCATGGGAACAGTCCAGCCCAAACTGCTAAGCCAGGTCCTCCCTGGACCGGAAACAAGCATCCTAGGACCGGTTTCGGAGTTTCACCCCTCTTCAGCCAGGATAGCGTGATTCCAGTGGCATAGTGAGCCCGGGACGCATGTCTGGGCATACCCGGCGCACTTAGGGCGAGAAAGCAAAAGACACACAATTGATGGACGGAATGCAGAACAAATCAAAACATTCACCCCCAGTCAAGAGATCTGGGTTAAATCAATCATTCTTTTGCTAACCATACCACCCCAGTTTAGACCTGGCAATATGGAAATCAGTCTTGACTCTGTGCCTCATGGGAACAGTCCAGCCCGAACTCCTAAGCCAGGTCCTCCCTGGACCGGAAACAAGCATCCTAGGACCAGTTTCGGAGTTTCACCCCTCTTCAGCCAGGATAGCTTGATTCCAGTGGCACAGTGAGCCCGGGATGCACGTCTGGGCATACCCGGCGCACTTAGGGCGAGAAAGCAAAAGACACACAATTGATGGACGGAATGCAGAACAAATCAAAACATTCACCCCCAGTCAAGAGATCTGGGTTAAATCCATCATTCTTTTGCTCAGCATGCCACCCCAGTTTAGACCTGGCCATATGCAAATCAGTCTTGACCCTGTGCCTCATGGGAACAGTCCAGCCCGAACTGCTAAGCCAGGTCCTCCCTGGACCGGAAACAAGCATCCTAGGACCGGTTTCGGGGTCTCACCCTTCTTCAGCCAGGATAGCTTGATTCCAGTGGCACAGTGAGGCCGGGACCCACATCTGGGCATACCCGGCGCACTTAGGGCGAGAAAGCAAAAGACACACAATTAATGGACGGAATGCAGAACAAATCAAAACATTCACCCCCAGTCAAGAGATCTGGGTTAAATCCATCATTCTTTTGTTCACCATGCCACCCCAGTTTAGATCTGGCCATATGCTCATCAGTCTTGACCCTGTGCCTCATGGAAACAGTCCAGCTCGAACTGCTAAGCCAGGTCCTCCCTGGACCGGAAACTAGCATCCTAGGACCGGTTTCGGGGTTTCACCCCTCTGCAGCCAGGTTAGCTGGATTCCAGTGGCACAGTGAGCCCGGGACCCACGTCTGGGCATACCCGGTGCACTTAGGGCGAGAAAGCAAAAGACACACAATTAATGGACGGAATGCAGAACAAATCAAAACATTCACCCCCAGTCAAGAGATCTGGGTTAAATCCATCATTCTTTTGTTCACCATGCCACCCCAGTTTAGATCTGGCCATATGCTCATCAGTCTTGACCCTGTGCCTCATGGAAACAGTCCAGCCCGAACTGCCAAGCCAGGTCCTCCCTGGACCGGAAACAAGCATCCTAGGACCGGTTTCGGGGTTTCACCCCTATGCAGCCAGGTTAGCTTGATTCCAGTGGCACAGTGAGCCCGGGACCCACGTCTGGGCATACCCGGCGCACAATCAAAACATTCACCCACAGTCAAGAGATCTGGGTTACATCCATCATTCTTTTGCTCACCATGCCACCCCAGTTTAGACCTGGCCATATGCCAATCAGTCTTGACCCTGTGCCTCATGGGAACAGTCCAGCCCACACTGCTAAGCAAGGTCCTCCCTGGACCGGAAACAAGCATCCTAGTACCAGTTTCGGGGTTTCACCCTTCTTCAGCCAAGATAGCTTGATTTCAGTGGCACAGTGAGCCCGGGACCCACGTCTGGGCATACCAGGCGCACTTAGGGCGAGAAAGCAAAAGACACACAATTTATGGACGGAATGCAGAACAAATCATAACATTCACCCCCAGCCAAGAGATCTGGGTTAAATCCATCATTCTTTTGCTCACCATGCCACCCCAGTTTAGACCTGGCAATATGCAAATCAGTCTTGACCCTGTGCCTCATGGGAACAGTCCGGCCCGAACTGCTAAGCCAGGTCCTCCCTGGACTGGAAACAAGCATCCTAGGACCGGTTTCGGGGTTTCACCCCTCTGCAGCCAGGTTAGCTTGATTCCAGTGGCACAGTGAGCCCGGGACCCACGTCTGGGCATACCCGGTGCACTTAGGGCGAGAAAGCAAAGACACACAATTGATGGACGGAATGCAGAACAAATCAAAACATTCACCTCCAGTCAAGAGATCTGGGTTAAATCCATCATTCTTTTGCTCACCATGCCACCCCAGTTTATACCTGGCCATATGCTCATCAGTCTTGACCCTGTGCCTCATGGAAACAGTCCAGCTCGAACTGCTAAGCCAGGTCCTCCCTGGACCGGAAACAAGCATCCTAGGACCGGTTTCGGGGTTTCACCCCTCTGCAGCCAGGTTAGCTGGATTCCAGTGGCACAGTGAGCCCAGGACCCACGTCTGGGCATACCCGGTGCACTTAGGGCGAGAAAGCAAAAGACACACAATTAATGGACGGAATGCAGAACAAATCAAAACATTCACCCCCAGTCAAGAGATCTGGGTTAAATCCATCATTCTTTTGTTCACCATGCCACCCCAGTTTAGATCTGGCCATATGCTCATCAGTCTTGACCCTGTGCCTCATGGAAACAGTCCAGCCCGAACTGCTAAGACAGGTCCTCCCTGGACCGGAAACAAGCATCCTAGGACTGGTTTCGGGGTTTCACCCCTATGCAGCCAGGTTAGCTTGATTCCAGTGGCACAGTGAGCCCGGGACCCACGTCTGGGCATACCCGGCGCACAATCAAAACATTCACCCACGGGGGGAGGAGCCTAGCGCTTGACTCAGATGGCCGCGTGAGCTTAGAGCTCCCGAGACCCTCGCGCCCTCCGTCGACTATCCTGTCTCTAATCCTGATGGTATGCATGGCACCGTGTTGCTGAGTAGTCAGGGAGGCGATTGATGCTACCCACGGTCGGATCGCCCATCGGGAACCGGACTCACGGCCGGCAGAAGATTGTGGCCTAACTCCCGGGGATGCCAGGGGCTTGAGTTGGCAGGATGCCCGACTCCTAGTTGATCAACAACGGCCTGGCGAGGTGTGAACTGTCGGACGGAGCTCCTCGCTCTTTCACTTTCGGTTTCGTTCCCTTTGTCTGCCCGGACACTGCAGAGCTCTGGGTGGCTTTATTACCCCAGGGACGCTCGGCGGGCTGCTCTGGCGGCATAGGGCGGACCTGCTCACTCCTTATTCCTCTCTTTGAGAGTGAACAGTCTTAACTGCCTGGAGCCCACTATGTCGGGCAAAGCAGAAGGGGATCGGCTGAAGACTAAGTCCACCAGGCGGGGAACGTATTCCCAAGTCAACAGTATGGACCGCTACGCCCTCCTGAAAACATCGCCGAGTGGGTCGAGCCAGGCGCCGGATGCCCAGAAGGAGGACTCGCCTGGGACACCGGAGCTCTCCCTCCAGGATGTCATGGGCGCGCTCGACGGGCTGCAGTCCTCGATGGGGAAACAGTTCGAGGCCCTGGCGCATAAGGTGGATGCCATCCTGGTAGATGTCAATCTGATCCGCTCGGATCTGGGCAAGACGAACGAACGAGTTAAGAACCTGGACCACAAGACCACGGGCCTCACTGACGATGTAGCGGATCTGCAGACCGAGGTTCGGAAGTTGAGGGCCGAGAGTGACCTCGCCGCCCGCCGGCTGGAGGACTTCGAGAGCCGGGCCAGGCGCAACAACGTGCGCGTCATCGGGGTCCCGGAGTCCTCGGATGAGGCCTCGGCGGACCTGCTGGTGGAGGATTTGGTCCTCAATCATCTGAAGCCTAAGGGCCTTGGAAAGTTTTTTGCGGTGGAAAGGGCCCATAGGGTGCCGGGCGGGCGGCCCAAGGCGGGTGCCCCGCCGCGGCCGATTGTCGCCCGGCTCTTTCACTTTCGAGATCGGGACGCTATCCTGCAAGCTTCGAGGGTGACGGGCCCAGTCCCCTTCCAGAATGCGTCGGTGAATTTTTATCCGGACTTCACCCAGCAGGTGCAGAGACAGAGACAGAGCTTCCTGGGGGTGAAGCGGAGACTTCGGGAACTGGATCTGAAGTATGCCATGATTTTTCCTGCCAGACTACGGGTGGTGCATGAAGACCGGACATTCTTTTTTGACTCTCCTATTATGGCCGACGAATGGCTGGACGCTTTGCCCAGGCGACGGACGGGGGACGACACAGCCGAGCATGGAGACAGTGGCCGAGATGGACAGGGTTGATATTTTAGAGCCGGCCTGACTTGATTTGACCATACTTGCAGAATCGAACGGAGTGCAGTAACTGTGGAGGGTTGCGGGAGGACGAGGGGTGCTCTTTTCCTCCCTTAGGGTACTTTTTGTAGATTTTTTGTTTTTGTAGGGCGACAGGCACACTGCAAGTTGGGGGGGCTTTGTAAGCTGCAGCAGGGGTGCAGTGTGGGGGGAGTTTTTGGGGTTTTGAGTTTGTTGTTGGGGGGTTTATTTCTGCAAGGCATGATGATTATCCTCAGGGCTGTTCCATGGTGGCTCCTCGGGTGTGGGGTGGGCCTCTTTCCGTTTGAGGATGGGGGGTAGGGGCTTAAGTGTTATAAGCTGGAATGTTAACAGTTTGGGGGATCGCATCAAGAGGGGGATTGTTTTGCAATTTTTGAAACGCTCAATGCCAGATGTTGTCCTGCTGCAGGAGACGCATCTCATAGGTAATACGTGCTATGCCCTGAATAGGAAGGGGTATAAATTCATTGCACACTCGGGATTCTCTTCTGGGTCTAGGGGTGTGGGCATCCTCGTTAGAGCATCGTTGCCTTTTGAGGTGGACTCCACCATTGTTGATGATAGGGGGAGGTTTGTGGCGGTGGCGGGGCGGTGGGAAGGAAGGACTTTGGTTTTGGTTTCGGTTTATGTCCCGCCGGCCCTGCAGGCCTCCACATTTGCTGAACTGGGCAGGGCTTTGCTGACTCTCCCGGGGGGACTGCTGGTGGTGGGAGGGGATTTCAACGCTGTGGGCTCCGGACTGTTGGATAGATACCCGCCCAGGGACACAGGGGGGGCTCAGAAATGGCTTCCAGACTTCCTGGATACGTTTGGTCTGATAGACTGCTGGAGGCTCCGGCACCCCACACAGAGTCAATACACGTTTCACTCCGGGGCGCATGGTAGCCTCTCCAGGATTGATTACCTGCTCACTCTGGCCGCACATGCCTCGTTGATATCCGAGGCGAGGCACATGGCACGCGGCATCTCTGACCATTCGCCAGTGTGGATCCGGCTGGATCTACATCGGGAGGGAGGAGGGAGGGTGGCCCCCATTAACCCATGGTATTTCCGAGACCCCAAGATGCGCAGCGCCCTGGTAAAGAAGGTAGATAATTACTTTAAGGACAATCTGGGAACCGTGGACTCGGCGGTGTCGCTGTGGGAAGCTTTTAAGACCGTCCTTTGGGGGAAGCCCTCTCCCTGGTGGTGGCTGCCAAGAATCGGAGGGATGGCGAGGTGCGGCAGGTGGAGGAGGAGATCGCGGCCCTTGAGGGGGCTATGGAGGAGGAGGTTACAGAGTCCTCACTGCACGAGCTTTGCTTGAAGCAGGCGGAGTATAGGGACCTTGTGACGAACGCCGCTAAGACCCTTAGTAGGGAACAACAGGGCCGCCTATATGACGTTGGTGATAAGGCAGGGAAACTCCTGGCGTGGTTGGACAGGAAGGAACGGGTCAATAGAGTGGTGCCAGAGTTGACGGGAGAGCGGGGAGAGGCGATTGTGGAACCTGAGGGGATTGTGAAGTGTTTCGCGGAGTATTTTCGTAAGGTTTATTCCTCGGTGTCGGACAGGCCGCCCGAGGACTCGTCTGATCTCCTCCGTGATATCGAGTTGCCCTGCCTCTCTGACATGGATAGGGATGATTTGGATGGTGACATCACGGTTGACGAGGTGGCGGGGGCGATTCGCGCTTTAAACTCGGGTAAGGCCTCCGGACCGAATGGACTGCCGATCGACCTGTACAAACTGTTCCCGGATAGGGTCGCCCCTCACCTGCGCGCCATGTTTTTGGAGGCGCGGGGGGATGGGATCCTTCCGTTGGATCAGCGGCTGGCGTCGATCGTGGTCATACATAAAGAGGGTAAACCCCGAGATAGGTGCGCTTCCTATCGGCCCATTTCACTCCTCAACGCTGAGCCGAAAATTCTGGCCAAACTCCTGGCTACTCGTTTGATTAGGGTACTTGGCGATTTGGTACACCCGGATCAATCTGGCTTCATCCCGCACCGAAACACAGCATTAAATCTTAGGCGTCTACATGGCGTCATCGCCAGGGCGAGCACGCTGAGTGAACCGGCTATTGTGGCATCTCTTGATGCCACGATGGCCTTTGACACGGTGGAGTGGGCATACTTATGGGCCGTGCTGGCCAAGTTTGGTTTCGGTCGCGGCTTTGTGAGTTGGGTTCGGTTGCTGTACGAGGGGCCACTAGCGAATGTTGTGGTGAATGGTCGGGCATCTACTCCGTTTCACCTTGGTAGGGGTACTCGGCAGGGTTGTCCCCTGTCGCCTCTGTTGTTCGCCCTCGCCCTTGAACCGTTGGCTGCGTGGATACGTTGGCACCCCGATATACGGGGCCTTCGGTGGTCGCCTGATCACGAGGACCGTATTTCACTTTATGCCGATGATATCCTACTGTATCTTGCCTCACCTAAGAAGTCACTTATAGTGGTCTGTGACGTACTTGCATCGTTCGGTAGGAATTCGGGGCTTGTGATTAACTGGGGCAAATCGTACTTGTACGTTCTTAGTGGCGAGGTCCCACCGATCCCTAGAACATGTTCGATACAGGTTGCCCAGCAGGGTTTCGTGTATTTGGGGATTTTTATATCCATGGATCCTGCAGTGCGCTATGAGAGGAATCTGCTCCCCCCCTTGGCGCGCTTGAGGCGAGATGTTGAAGGTTGGCGGAGGCTGCCGCTCTCCCTCGTTGGGCGTGCGGCCCTGTTCAAAATGATGTCTCTTCCCCGCTTCCTTTACGCCCTCCAGAACACCTTGGACTGGGTACCGGCCAAATACTTTCGGGAGGTCGAAGGCCTCCAACGGACGTTGCTGTGGGATGGGCGGCCGCGAATAGCTATTTCAAAGTTGACGCTCCCATGGTACGATGGGGGCATCGCGCTCCCAGACATCCGACGGTATTACTGGGCCACGCAGCTGAGCGCGATCAACCATGGGCTTTATGGCCCTGCCCTCAGCCCTGGATATGCCATGGATAGGTGGCTCCTGCGTGGCGGCAACTACTACAGGGCGTTGTATTCGCGGTCCTTAGACTCGTCCCTTACGAGGCCCACAGGCGTGGCGGTGCGTGTATGGAAGATGGCGACTGACTCGTTGGGCTGGAAGGGTAGGCTCACCCTCGCTACCCCATTGTTTGAATCGGAAAGATTGGGAAGACTCTGGCATACGAAGGGCTTTGATAAGTGGGACCTGATAGGTATATCCAAGGTGGGAGATGTGCTGCATAAGGGGAGGGTGAAGTCCTTCGAGGAGTTGCAGACTGAGTATGAGCTAGGGCCCTCAGAGTATTTCAGGTATATCCAGCTGCATCACGCCCTCCGATCAGTCCTCGTTGAGGGTGAGAAGGTGCCGGAGTCCTCTCCCCTTGAGGACCGAGTCCTTGATGGTCATATGCCCGAGAGCACGATCTCGCTTATATATAAGAAGTTGATTAACGTCCGGGCAGATATGCTTTTGGGGCTGAGAGAACAGTGGACTAGGGATGGCCTTGAGTTGGATAATGAGGACTGGCAGTCAGCGGTTTCTTCTCCTAAGGAGGTTGCGATCCCGTCGCGTCTGAGGCTGGTGCAGCTTAAAATACTGCACCGGGTGTACGTGACGGGGCCAAGACTGGTCCACATGGGATTCTCGGAGGACGGCCTGTGCAGAAGGGGATGTGGTATGGTGGGTACTTTCCTGCACATCATTTGGGAATGTAGTGCCATTGTGGAGTTCTGGAGGAGAGTCCATGCAGTTATGGGGGAGGTGACGGGCACTGCGGTACAGCCGGAGGCGCGGTGCTGCCTCCTGAACGTCTGGGGGCCCACTGACCTCGATGAGGCGCAGACCCAATGGGTGACTCTGGGTAACATGGTAGCAAAAAGGGATATCGCGCGATTGTGGGGCTCCTCGGGACCCCCTACACTGACTGCGTGGAAGGAGAACATGGACTGGAGCATGTTTAGGGAGAAGACGGTCTACTGCTCTAGAGGGCGCCCCCGGAAGTGGCATGCCATCTGGGGGCGGTGGAACCAATACAGGGGGGGAATATGTCTTGCCCCGGATCTGGAACCTCCCGAGGAACAGCTTTCCCCCTGACCTACTTTCCAGCACAGTTGGGTTCTGGGAACCGCTTTGGGCCTCTGCTGTCCCCCCTCTTCCTCCGTACACAGTTTTGTAACTAGTAGACGAGTGGGGTCCTGCCTCCCCTGGGGGCTTTCGCCATGGGCTTTCAATGTCCTTGCCTTGCTGGGGTTTGTTGTGAGTTTTTTTTTTCACTATTTACTTAAAAATTGGATCTTTGCATTACTCTTTGAACTGTATTGAGGACACATCATTGTATCCAACTCTTAATGCTGCCGAACCTCCGGGCTGTCGGCTGAATAGCTGTGTCCTGAATTCTGAAATAAAGGTTTTCAAAAAAAAAAAAAAAAAAAAAAAAAAACATTCACCCACAGTCAAGAGATCTGGGTTACATCCATCATTCTTTTGCTCACCATGCCACCCCAGTTTAGACCTGGCCATATGCCAATCAGTCTTGACCCTGTGCCTCATGGGAACAGTCCAGCCCAAACTGCTAAGCAAGGTCCTCCCTGGACCGGAAACAAGCATCCTAGTACCAGTTTCGGGGTTTCACCCTTCTTCAGCCAAGATAGCTTGATTTCAGTGGCACAGTGAGCCCGGGACCCACGTCTGGGCATACCAGGCGCACTTAGGGCGAGAAAGCAAAAGACACACAATTTATGGACGGAATGCAGAACAAATCAAAACATTCACCCCCAGCCAAGAGATCTGGGTTAAATCCATCATTCTTTTGCTCACCATGCCACCCCAGTTTAGACCTGGCAATATGCAAATCAGTCTTGACCCTGTGCCTCATGGGAACAGTCCGGCCTGAACTGCTAAGCCAGGTCCTCCCTGGACTGGAAACAAGCATCCTAGGACCGGTTTCGGGGTTTCACCCCTCTGCAGCCAGGTTAGCTTGATTCCAGTGGCACAGTGAGCCCGGGACCCACGTCTGGGCATACCCGGTGCACTTAGGGCGAGAAAGCAAAGACACACAATTGATGGACGGAATGCAGAACAAATCAAAACATTCACCTCCAGTCAAGAGATCTGGGTTAAATCCATCATTCTTTTGCTCACCATGCCACCCCAGTTTATACCTGGCCATATGCAAATCAGTCTTGACCCTGTGCCTCATGGGAACAGTCCAGCCCGAACTGCTAAGCCAGGAACCTCCCTGGACCGGAAACAAGCATCCTAGGACCGGTTTCGGGGTCTCACCCTTCTTCAGCCAGGATAGCTTGATTCCAGTGACACAGTGAGGCCGGGACCCACATCTGGGCATACCCGGCGCACTTAGGGCGAGAAAGCAAAAGACACACAATTGATGGACGGAATGCAGAACGAATCAAAACATTCACCCCCAGTCAAGAGATCTGGGTTAAATCCATCATTCCTTTGCTCACCATGCCCCCCCAGTTTGGACCTGGCAATATGCAAATCAGTCTTGACCCTGTGCCTCATGGGAACAGTCCAGCCCGAACTGCTAAGCCAGGTCCTCCCTGGACCGGAAACAAGCATCCTAGGACCGGTTTCGGGGTTTCACCCCTCTTCAGCCAGGATAGCTTGATTCAAGTGGCACAGTGAGCCCGGGACCCACGTCTGGGCATACCCGGCGCACTTAGGGCGAGAAAGCAAAAGACACACAATTGATGGACGGAATGCAGAACAAATCAAAACATTCACCCACAGTCAAGAGATCTGGGTTACATCCATCATTCTTTTGCTCACCATGCCACCCCAGTTTAGACCTGGCCATATGCCAATCAGTCTTGACCCTGTGCCTCATGGGAACAGTCCAGCCCAAACTGCTAAGCAAGGTCCTCCCTGGACCGGAAACAAGCATCCTAGTACCAGTTTCGGGGTTTCACCCTTCTTCAGCCAGGATAGCTTGATTCCAGTGGCACAGTGAGCCCGGGACGCACGTCTGGGCATACCCGGCGCACTTAGGGCGAGAAAGCAAAAGACACACAATTGATGGACGGAATGCAGAACAAATCAAAACATTCACCCCCAGTCAAGAGATCTGGGTTAAATCCATCATTCTTTTGCTAACCATACCACCCCAGTTTAGACCTGGCAATATGGAAATCAGTCTTGACTCTGTGCCTCATGGGAACAGTCCAGCCCAAACTGCTAAGCCAGGTCCTCCCTGGACCGGAAACAAGCATCCTAGGACCGGTTTCGGAGTTTCACCCCTCTTCAGCCAGGATAGCGTGATTCCAGTGGCATAGTGAGCCCGGGACGCATGTCTGGGCATACCCAGCGCACTTAGGGCGAGAAAGCAAAAGACACACAATTGATGGACGGAATGCAGAACAAATCAAAACATTCACCCCCAGTCAAGAGATCTGGGTTAAATCCATCATTCTTTTGCTAACCATACCACCCCAGTTTAGACCTGGCAATATGGAAATCAGTCTTGACTCTGTGCCTCATGGGAACAGTCCAGCCCGAACTCCTAAGCCAGGTCCTCCCTGGACCGGAAACAAGCATCCTAGGACCAGTTTCGGAGTTTCACCCCTCTTCAGCCAGGATATCTTGATTCCAGTGGCACAGTGAGGCCGGGACGCACGTCTGGGCATACCCGGCGCACTTAGGGCGACAAAGCAAAACACACACAATTTATGGACGGAATGCAGAACAAATCATAACATTCACCCCCAGCCAAGAGATCTGGGTTAAATCCATCATTCTTTTGCTCACCATGCCACCCCAGTTTAGACCTGGCAATATGCAAATCAGTCTTGACCCTGTGCCTCATGGGAACAGTCCGGCCCGAACTGCTAAGCCAGGTCCTCCCTGGACTGGAAACAAGCATCCTAGGACCGGTTTCGGGGTTTCACCCCTCTGCAGCCAGGTTAGCTTGATTCCAGTGGCACAGTGAGCCCGGGACCCACGTCTGGGCATACCCGGTGCACTTAGGGCGAGAAAGCAAAGACACACAATTGATGGACGGAATGCAGAACAAATCAAAACATTCACCTCCAGTCAAGAGATCTGGGTTAAATCCATCATTCTTTTGCTCACCATGCCACCCCAGTTTATACCTGGCCATATGCTCATCAGTCTTGACCCTGTGCCTCATGGAAACAGTCCAGCTCGAACTGCTAAGCCAGGTCCTCCCTGGACCGGAAACAAGCATCCTAGGACCGGTTTCGGGGTTTCACCCCTCTGCAGCCAGGTTAGCTGGATTCCAGTGGCACAGTGAGCCCAGGACCCACGTCTGGGCATACCCGGTGCACTTAGGGCAAGAAAGCAAAAGACACACAATTAATGGACGGAATGCAGAACAAATCAAAACATTCACCCCCAGTCAAGAGATCTGGGTTAAATCCATCATTCTTTTGTTCACCATGCCACCCCAGTTTAGATCTGGCCATATGCTCATCAGTCTTGACCCTGTGCCTCATGGAAACAGTCCAGCCCGAACTGCTAAGACAGGTCCTCCCTGGACCGGAAACAAGCATCCTAGGACCGGTTTCGGGGTTTCACCCCTATGCAGCCAGGTTAGCTTGATTCCAGTGGCACAGTGAGCCCGGGACCCACGTCTGGGCATACCCGGCGCACAATCAAAACATTCACCCACAGTCAAGAGATCTGGGTTACATCCATCATTCTTTTGCTCACCATGCCACCCCAGTTTAGACCTGGCCATATGCCAATCAGTCTTGACCCTGTGCCTCATGGGAACAGTCCAGCCCAAACTGCTAAGCAAGGTCCTCCCTGGACCGGAAACAAGCATCCTAGTACCAGTTTCGGGGTTTCACCCTTCTTCAGCCAAGATAGCTTGATTTCAGTGGCACAGTGAGCCCGGGACCCACGTCTGGGCATACCAGGCGCACTTAGGGCGAGAAAGCAAAAGACACACAATTTATGGACGGAATGCAGAACAAATCAAAACATTCACCCCCAGCCAAGAGATCTGGGTTAAATCCATCATTCTTTTGCTCACCATGCCACCCCAGTTTAGACCTGGCAATATGCAAATCAGTCTTGACCCTGTGCCTCATGGGAACAGTCCGGCCTGAACTGCTAAGCCAGGTCCTCCCTGGACTGGAAACAAGCATCCTAGGACCGGTTTCGGGGTTTCACCCCTCTGCAGCCAGGTTAGCTTGATTCCAGTGGCACAGTGAGCCCGGGACCCACGTCTGGGCATACCCGGTGCACTTAGGGCGAGAAAGCAAAGACACACAATTGATGGACGGAATGCAGAACAAATCAAAACATTCACCTCCAGTCAAGAGATCTGGGTTAAATCCATCATTCTTTTGCTCACCATGCCACCCCAGTTTATACCTGGCCATATGCAAATCAGTCTTGACCCTGTGCCTCATGGGAACAGTCCAGCCCGAACTGCTAAGCCAGGTCCTCCCTGGACCGGAAACAAGCATCTTAGGACCGGTTTCGGGGTCTCACCCTTCTTCAGCCAGGATAGCTTGATTCCAGTGACACAGTGAGGCCGGGACCCACATCTGGGCATACCCGGCGCACTTAGGGCGAGAAAGCAAAAGACACACAATTGATGGACGGAATGCAGAACAAATCAAAACATTCACCCCCAGTCAAGAGATCTGGGTTAAATCCATCATTCCTTTGCTCACCATGCCCCCCCAGTTTGGACCTGGCAATATGCAAATCAGTCTTGACCCTGTGCCTCATGGGAACAGTCCAGCCCGAACTGCTAAGCCAGGTCCTCCCTGGACCGGAAACAAGCATCCTAGGACCTGTTTCGGGGTTTCACCCCTCGTCAGCCAGGATAGCTTGATTCCAGTGGCACAGTGAGCCCGGGACCCACGTCTGGGCATACCCGGCGCACTTACGGCGAGAAAGCAAAAGACATACAATTGATGGACGGAATGGAGAACAAATCAAAACATTCACCCCCAGTCAAGAGGCCTGGGTTAAATCCATCATTCTTTTGCTCACCATGCCACCCCAGTTTAGACCTGGCAATATGCAAATCAGTCTTGACCCTGTGCCTCATGGGAACAGTCCAGCCCGAACTGCTAAGCCAGGTCCTCCCTGGACCGGAAACAAGCATCCTAGGACCGGTTTCGGGGTTTCACCCCTCTTCAGCCAGGATAGCTTGATTCAAGTGGCACAGTGAGCCCGGGACCCACGTCTGGGCATACCCGGCGCACTTAGGGCGAGAAAGCAAAAGACACACAATTGATGGACGGAATGCAGAACAAATCAAAACATTCACCCACAGTCAAGAGATCTGGGTTACATCCATCATTCTTTTGCTCACCATGCCACCCCAGTTTAGACCTGGCCATATGCCAATCAGTCTTGACCCTGTGCCTCATGGGAACAGTCCAGCCCAAACTGCTAAGCAAGGTCCTCCCTGGACCGGAAACAAGCATCCTAGTACCAGTTTCGGGGTTTCACCCTTCTTCAGCCAGGATAGCTTGATTCCAGTGGCACAGTGAGCCCGGGACCCACGTGTAGGCATACCAGGCGCACTTAGGGCGAGAAAGCAATAGACACACAATTTATGGACAGAATGCAGAACAAATCAAAACATTCACCCCCAGCCAAGAGATCTGGGTTAAATCCATCATTCGTTTGCTCACCATGCCTCCCCAGTTTAGACCTGGCAATATGCAAATCAGTTTTTGACCCTGTGCCTCATGGGAACAGTCCGGCCCGAACTGCTAAGCCAGGTCCTGCCTGGACTGGAAACAAGCATCCTAGGACCGGTTTCAGGGTTTCACCCCTCTTCAGCCAGGATAGCTTGATTCCAGTGGCATAGTGAGCCCGGGACGCACGTCTGGGCATACCCGGCGCACTTAGGGCGAGAAAGCAAAAGACACACAATTGATGGACGGAATGCAGAACAAATCAAAACATTCACCCCCAGTCAAGAGATCTGGGTTAAATCCATCATTCTTTTGCTAACCATACCACCCCAGTTTAGACCTGGCAATATGGAAATCAGTCTTGACTCTGTGCCTCATGGGAACAGTCCAGCCCAAACTGCTAAGCCAGGTCCTCCCTGGACCGGAAACAAGCATCCTAGGACCGGTTTCGGAGTTTCACCCCTCTTCAGCCACGATAGCGTGATTCCAGTGGCATAGTGAGCCCGGGACGCATGTCTGGGCATACCCAGCGCACTTAGGGCGAGAAAGCAAAAGACACACAATTGATGGACGGAATGCAGAACAAATCAAAACATTCACCCCCAGTCAAGAGATCTGGGTTAAATCCATCATTCTTTTGCTAACCATACCACCCCAGTTTAGACCTGGCAATATGGAAATCAGTCTTGACTCTGTGCCTCATGGGAACAGTCCAGCCCGAACTCCTAAGCCAGGTCCTCCCTGGACCGGAAACAAGCATCCTAGGACCAGTTTCGGAGTTTCACCCCTCTTCAGCCAGGATAGCTTGATTCCAGTGGCACAGTGAGCCCGGGACGCACGTCAGGGCATACCCGGCGCACTTAGGGCGAGAAAGCAAAAGACACACAATTGATGGACGGAATGCAGAACAAATCAAAACATTCACCCCCAGTCAAGAAATCTGGGTTAAATCCATCATTCTTTTGCTCAGCATGCCACCCCAGTTTAGACCTGGCCATATGCAAATCAGTCTTGACCCTGTGCCTCATGGGAACAGTCCAGCCCGAACTGCTAAGCCAGGTCCTCCCTGGACCGGAAACAAGCCTCCTAGGACCGGTTTCAGTGTCTCACCCTTCTTCAGCCAGGATAGCTTGATTCCAGTGGCACAGTGAGGCCGGGACCCACATCTGGGCATACCCGGCGCACTTAGGGCGAGAAAGCAAAAGACACACAATTAATGGACGGAATGCAGAACAAATCAAAACATTCACCCCCAGTCAAGAGATCTGGGTTAAATCCATCATTCTTTTGTTCACCATGCCACCCCAGTTTAGATCTGGCCATATGCTCATCAGTCTTGACCCTGTGCCTCATGGAAACAGTCCAGCTCGAACTGCTAAGCCAGGTCCTCCCTGGACCGGAAACAAGCATCCTAGGACCGGTTTCGGGGTTTCACCCCTCTGCAGCCAGGTTAGCTGGATTCCAGTGGCACAGTGAGCCCGGGACCCACGTCTGGGCATACCCGGTGCACTTAGGGCGAGAAAGCAAAAGACACACAATTAATGGACGGAATGCAGAACAAATCAAAACATTCACCCCCAGTCAAGAGATCTGGGTTAAATCCATCATTCTTTTGTTCACCATGCCACCCCAGTTTAGATCTGGCCATATGCTCATCAGTCTTGACCCTGTGCCTCATGGAAACAGTCCAGCCCGAACTGCTAAGCCAGGTCCTCCCTGGACCGGAAACAAGCATCCTAGGACCGGTTTCGGGGTTTCACCCCTATGCAGCCAGGTTAGCTTGATTCCAGTGGCACAGTGAGCCCGGGACCCACGTCTGGGCATACCCGGCGCACAATCAAAACATTCACCCACAGTCAAGAGATCTGGGTTACATCCATCATTCTTTTGCTCACCATGCCACCCCAGTTTAGACCTGGCCATATGCCAATCAGTCTTGACCCTGTGCCTCATGGGAACAGTCCAGCCCAAACTGCTAAGCAAGGTCCTCCCTGGACCGGAAACAAGCATCCTAGTACCAGTTTCGGTGTTTCACCCTTCTTCAGCCAAGATAGCTTGATTTCAGTGGCACAGTGAGCCCGGGACCCACGTCTGGGCATACCAGGCGCACTTAGGGCGAGAAAGCAAAAGACACACAATTTATGGACGGAATGCAGAACAAATCAAAACATTCACCCCCAGCCAAGAGATCTGGGTTAAATCCATCATTCTTTTGCTCACCATGCCACCCCAGTTTAGACCTGGCAATATGCAAATCAGTCTTGACCCTGTGCCTCATGGGAACAGTCCGGCCCGAACTGCTAAGCCAGGTCCTCCCTGGACTGGAAACAAGCATCCTAGGACCGGTTTCGGGGTTTCACCCCTCTGCAGCCAGGTTAGCTTGATTCCAGTGGCACAGTGAGCCCGGGACCCACGTCTGGGCATACCCGGTGCACTTAGGGCGAGAAAGCAAAGACACACAATTGATGGACGGAATGCAGAACAAATCAAAACATTCACCTCCAGTCAAGAGATCTGGGTTAAATCCATCATTCTTTTGCTCACCATGCCACCCCAGTTTATACCTGGCCATATGCTCATCAGTCTTGACCCTGTGCCTCATGGAAACAGTCCAGCTCGAACTGCTAAGCCAGGTCCTCCCTGGACCGGAAACAAGCATCCTAGGACCGGTTTCGGGGTTTCACCCCTCTGCAGCCAGGTTAGCTGGATTCCAGTGGCACAGTGAGCCCAGGACCCACGTCTGGGCATACCCGGTGCACTTAGGGCGAGAAAGCAAAAGACACACAATTAATGGACGGAATGCAGAACAAATCAAAACATTCACCCCCAGTCAAGTGATCTGGGTTAAATCCATCATTCTTTTGTTCACCATGCCACCCCAGTTTAGATCTGGCCATATGCTCATCAGTCTTGACCCTGTGCCTCATGGAAACAGTCCAGCCCGAACTGCTAAGCCAGGTCCTCCCTGGACCGGAAACAAGCATCCTAGGACCGGTTTCGGGGTTTCACCCCTATGCAGCCAGGTTAGCTTGATTCCAGTGGCACAGTGAGCCCGGGACCCACGTCTGGGCATACCCGGCGCACAATCAAAACATTCACCCACAGTCAAGAGATCTGGGTTACATCCATCATTCTTTTGCTCACCATGCCACCCCAGTTTAGACCTGGCCATATGCCAATCAGTCTTGACCCTGTGCCTCATGGGAACAGTCCAGCCCAAACTGCTAAGCAAGGTCCTCCCTGGACCGGAAACAAGCATCCTAGTACCAGTTTCGGGGTTTCACCCTTCTTCAGCCAAGAGAGCTTGATTTCAGTGGCACAGTGAGCCCGGGACCCATGTCTGGGCATACCAGGCGCACTTAGGGCGAGAAAGCAAAAGACACACAATTTATGGACGGAATGCAGAACAAATCAAAACATTCACCCCCAGCCAAGAGATCTGGGTTAAATCCATCATTCTTTTGCTCACCATGCCACCCCAGTTTAGACCTGGCAATATGCAAATCAGTCTTGACCCTGTGCCTCATGGGAACAGTCCGGCCCGAACTGCTAAGCCAGGTCCTCCCTGGACTGGAAACAAGCATCCTAGGACCGGTTTTGGGGTTTCACCCCTCTGCAGCCAGGTTAGCTTGATTCCAGTGGCACAGTGAGCCCGGGACCCACATCTGGGCATACCCGGTGCACTTAGGGCGAGAAAGCAAAGACACACAATTGATGGACGGAATGCAGAACAAATCAAAACATTCACCTCCAGTCAAGAGATCTGGGTTAAATCCATCATTCTTTTGCTCACCATGCCACCCCAGTTTATACCTGGCCATATGCAAATCAGTCTTGACCCTGTGCCTCATGGGAACAGTCCAGCCCGAACTGCTAAGCCAGGTCCTCCCTGGACCGGAAACAAGCATCCTAGGACCGGTTTCGGGGTCTCACCCTTCTTCAGCCAGGATAGCTTGATTCCAGTGACACAGTGAGGCCGGGACCCACATCTGGGCATACCCGGCGCACTTAGGGCGAGAAAGCAAAAGACACACAATTAATGGACGAAATGCAGAACAAATCAAAAAATTCACCCCCAGTCAAGAGATCTGGGTTAAATCCATCATGCTTTTGTTCACCATGCCACCCCAGTTTAGATCTAGCCATATGCTCATCAGTATTGACCCTGTGCCTCATGGAAACAGTCCAGCCCGAACTGCTAAGCAAGGTCCTCCCTGGACCGGAAACAAGCATCCTAGGACCATTTTCGGGGTTTCACCCCTCTGCAGCCAGGTTAGCTTGATTCCAGTGGCACAGTGAGCCCGGGACCCACGTCTGGGCATACCCGCTGCACTTAAGGCGAGAAAGCAAAGACACACAATTGATGGACGGAATGCAGAACAAATCAAAACATTCACCCCCAGTCAAGAGATCTAGGTTAAATCCATCATTCTTTTGCTCACCATGCCACCCCAGTTTAGACCTGGCCATATGCAAATCAGTCTTGACCCTGTGCCTCATGGGAACAGTCCAGCCTGAACTGCTTAGCCAGGTCCTCCCTGGACCGGAAACAAGCATCCTAGGACCAGTTTCGGGGTTTCACCCCTCTTCAGCCAGGTTAGCTTGATTCCAGTGGCACTGTGAGGCCGGGACCCACGTCTGGGCATACCCGGTGCACTTAGGGCGAGAAAGCAAAAGACACACAATTAATGGACGGAATGCAGAACAAATCAAAACATTCACCCCCAGTCAAGAGATCTGGGTTAAATCCATCATTCTTTTGTTCACCATGCCACCCCAGTTTAGATCTGGCCATATGCTCATCAGTCATGACCCTGTGCCTCATGGGAACAGTCCAGCCCAAACTGATAAGCCAGATCCTCCCTGGACCGGAAATAAGCATCCTAGGACCGGTTTCGGGGTTTCATCCCTCTTCAGCCAGGATAGCTTGATTCCAGTGGCACAGTGAGCCCAGGACCCACGTCTGGGCATACCCGTCGCACTTAGGGCGAGAAAGCAAAAGACACAATTGATGGACGGAATGCAGAACAAATCAAAACATTCACCCACAGTCAAGAGATCTGGGTTAAATCCATCATACTTTTGCTCACCATGCCACTCCAGTTTAGACCAGGCCATATGCAAATCAGTCTTGACCCTGTGCCTCATGGGAACAGTCCAGCCAAACTCCTAAGCCAGGTCATCCCTGGACCGGAAACAAGCATCCTAGGACCGGTTTCGGGGTTTCACCCCTCTTCAGCCAGGATAGCTTGATTCCAGTGGCACAGTGAGCCCGGGACCCACGTCTGGGCATACCCGGCGCACTTAGGGCGTGAAAGAAAAAGACACACAATTGATGGTTGGAATGCAGAACAAATCAAAACATTCACCCCCAGTCAAGAGATCTGGGTTAAATCCATCATTCTTTTGCTAACCATACCACCCCAGTTTAGACCTGGCAATATGGAAATCAGTCTTGACTCTGTGCTTCATGGGAACAGCCCAGCCCAAACTGCTAAGTCAGGTCATCCCTGGACCGGAAACAAGCATCCTAGGACCGGTTTCGGAGTTTCACCCCTCTTCAGCCAGGATAGCTTGATTCCAGTGGCATAGTGAGCCCGGGACGCACATCTGGGCATACCCGGCGCAATTAGGGCGAGAAAGCAAAAGACACACAATTGATGGACGGAATGCAGAACAAATCAAAACATTCACCCCCAGTCAAGAGATCTGGGTTAAATCCATCATTCTTTTACTCACCATGCCACCCCAGTTTAGATCTGGCCAAATGCAAATCAGTCTTGACCCTGTGTCTCATGGGGACAGTCCAGCCTGAAGTGCTAAGCCAGGTCCTCCCTGGACCGGAAACAAGCATCCTAGGACCGGTTTCGGAGTTTCACCCCTCTTCAGCCAGGTTAGCTTGATTCCAGTGGCACAGTGAGCCCGGGACCCTCGTCTGGGCATACCCGGTGCACTTAGGGCGAGAAAGCAAAAGACACACAATTGATGGACAGAATGCAGAACAAATCAAAACATTCACCCCCAGTCAAGAGATCTGGGTTAAATCCATCATTCTTTTGCTAACCATACCACCCCAGTTTAGACCTGGCAATATGGAAATCAGTCTTGACTCTGTGCCTCATGGGAACAGTCCAGCCCGAACTGCTAAGCCAGGTCCTCCCTGGACCGGAAACAAGCATCCTAGGACCGGTTTCGGAGTTTCACCCCTCTTCAGCCAGGATAGCTTGATTCCAGTGGCACAGTGAGCCCGGGAAGCACGTCTGGGCATACCCGGCGCACTTAGGGCGAGAAAGCAAAAGACACACAATTGATCGACGGAATGCAGAACAAATCAAAACATTCACCCCCAGTCAAGAGATCTGGGTTAAATCCATCATTCTTTTGCTCACCATGCCAGCCCAGTTTAGACCTGGCCATGTGCAAATCAGTCTTGACCCTTTGCCTCATGGGAACAGTCCAGCTCGAACTGCTAAGCCAGGTCCTCCCTGGACCGGAAACAAGCATCCTAGGACCGGTTTCGGGGTCTCACCCTTCTTCAGCCAGGATAGCTTGATTCCAGTGGCACGGTGAGGCCGGGACCCAAGTCTGGGCATACCCGGTGCACTTAGGGCGAGAAAGCAAAAGACACACAATTAATGGACGGAATGCAGAACAAATCAAAACATTCACCCCCAGTCAAGAGATCTTGGTTAAATCCATCATTCTTTTGTTCACCATGCCACCCCAGTTTAGATCTGGCCATATGCAAATCAGTCTTGACCCTGTGCCTCATGGGGACAGTCCATCCTGAACTGCTAAGCCAGGTCCTCCCTGGACCGGAAACAAGCATCCTAGGACCGGTTTCGGGGTCTCACCCTTCTTCAGCCAGGATAGCTTGATTCCAGTGGCACAGTGAGGCCGGGACCCACATCTGGGCATACCCGGCGCACTTAGGGCGAGAAAGCAAAAGACACACAATTAATGGACGGAATGCAGAACAAATCAAAACATTCACCCCCAGTCAAGAGATCTGGGTTAAATCCATCATTCTTTTGTTCACCATGCCACCCCAGTTTAGATCTGGCCATATGCTCATCAGTCTTGACCCTGTGCCTCATGGAAACAGTCCAGCCCGAACTGCTAAGCAAGGTCCTCCCTGGACCGGAAACAAGCATCCTAGGACCGGTTTCGGGGTTTCACCCCTCTGCAGCCAGGTTAGCTTGATTCCAGTGGCACAGTGAGCCCGGGACCCACGTCTGGGCATACCCGCTGCACTTAGGGCGAGAAAGCAAAGACACACAATTGATGGACGGAATGCAGAACAAATCAAAACATTCACCCCCAGTCAAGAGATCTAGGTTAAATCCATCATTCTTTTGCTCACCATGCCACCCCAGTTTAGACCTGGCCATATGCAAATCAACCTTGACCCTGTGCCTCATGGGAACAGTCCAGCCTGAACTGCTAAGCCAGGTCCTCCCTGGACCGGAAACAAGCATCCTAGGACCGGTTTTGGGGTTTCATCCCTCTTCAGCCAGGTTAGCTTGATTCCAGTGGCACAGTGAGGCCGGGACCCACGTCTGGGCATACCCGGTGCACTTAGGGCAAGAAAGCAAAAGACACACAATTAATGGACGGAATGCAGAACAAATCAAAACATTCACCCCCAGTCAAGAGATCTGGGTTAAATCCATCATTCTTTTGTTCACCATGCCACCCCAGTTTAGATCTGGCCATATGCTCATCAGTCATGACCCTGTGCCTCATGGGAACAGTCCAGCCTGAACTGCTAAGCCAGGTCCTCCCTGGACCGGAAACAAGCATCCTAGGACCGGTTTCGGAGTTTCACCCCTCTTCAGCCAGGATAGCTTGATTCCAGTGGCACAGTGATCCCGGGACGCACTTCTGGGCATACCCGGCGCACTTAGGGTGAGAAAGCAAAAGACACACAATTGATGGACGGAATGGAGAACAAATCAAAACATTCACCCCCAGTCAAGAGACCTGGGTTAAATCCATCATTCTTTTGCTCACCATGCCACCCCAGTTTAGACCCGGCAATATGCAAATCAGTCCTGACCCTGTGCCTCATGGGAACAGTCCAGCCCGAACTGCTAAGCCAGGTCCTCCCTGGACCGGAAACAAGCATCCTAGGACTGGTTGCGGGGTTTCACCCCTCTTCAGCCAGGATAGCTTGATTCCAGTGGCACAGTGAGCCCGGGACCCACGTCTGGGCATACCCGGCGCACTTAGGGCGAGAAAGCAAAAGACACACAATTGATGGACGGAATGCAGAACAAATCAAAACATTCACCCACAGTCAAGAGATCTGGGTTACATCCATCATTCTTTTGCTCACCATGCCACCCCAGTTTAGACCTGGCCATATGCCAATCAGTCTTGACCCTGTGCCTCATGGGAACAGTCCAGCCCGAACTGCTAAGCCAGGTCCTCCCTGGACTGGAAACAAGAATCCTAGGACCGGTTTCGGGGTTTCACCCCTCTTCAGCCAGGATAGCTTGATTCCAGTGGCACAGTGAGCCCGGGACCCACGTCTGGGCATACCAGGCGCACTTAGGGCGCGAAAGAAAAAGACACACAATTGATGGACGGAATGCAGAACAAATCAAAACATTCACCCCCAGTCAAGAGATCTGGCTTAAATCCATCATTCTTTTGCTAACCATACCACCCCAGTTTAGACCTGGCAATATGGAAATCAGTCTCGACTCTGTGCCTCATGGGAACAGTCCAGCCCAAACTGCTAAGCCAGGTCCTTCCTGGACCGGAAACAATCATCCTAGGACCTGTTTCGGAGTTTCACCCCTCTTCAGCCAGGATAGCTTGATTCCAGAGGCATAGTGAGCCCGGTACGCACGTCTGGGCATACCCGGCGCACTTAGGGCGAGAAAGCAAAAGACACACAATTTATGGACGGAATGCAGAACAAATCAAAACATTCACCCCCAGTCAAGAGATCTGGGTTAAATCCATCATTCTTTTGCCCACCATGCCACCCCAGTTTAGACCTGGCCATATGCAAATCAGTCTTGACCCTGTGCATCATGGGAACAGTCCAGCCCGAACTGCTAAGCAAGGTCCTCCCTGGGCCGGAAACAAGCATCCTAGGACCGGTTTCGGGTTTTCACCCTTCTTCAGCCAGGATAGCTTGATTCCAGTGGCACAGTGAGGCCGGGGCCCACGTCTGGGCATACCCGTCGCACTTAGGGCGAGAAAGCAAAAGACACACAATTAATGGGACGGAATGCAGAACAAATCAAAACATTCACCTCCAGTCAAGAGATCTTGGTTAAATCCATCATTCTTTTGCTCACCATGCCACCCCAGTTTAGATCTGGCCATATGCAAATCAGTCTTGACCCTGTGCCTCATGGGGACAGTCCAGCCTGAACTGCTAAGCCAGGTCCTCCCTGGACCGGAAACAAGCATCCTAGGACCGGTTTCGAGGTTTCACCCCTCTTCAGCCAGGTTAGCTTGATTCCAGTGGCACAGTGAGCCCGGGACCCACGTCTGGGCATACCCGGTGCACTTAGGGCGAGAAAGCAAAAGACACACAATTCATGGACAGAATGCAGAACAAATCAAAACATTCACCCCCAGTCAAGAGATCTTGGTTAAATCCATCATTCTTTTGCTAACCATACCACCCCAGTTTAGACCTGGTCATATGCAAATCAGTCTTGACCCTGTGCCTCATGGGAACAGTCCAGCCCGAACTGTTAAGCAAGGTCCTCCCTGGACCGGAAACAAGCATCCTAGGACCGGTTTTGGGGTCTCACCCTTCTTCAGCCAGGATAGCTTGATTCCAGTGGCACAGTGAGGCCGGGACCCACGTCTGGGCATACCCGGCGCACTTAGGGCGAGAAACCAAAAGACACACAATTAATGGACGGAATGCAGAACAAATCAAAACATTCACCCCCAGTCAAGAGATCTGGGTTAAATCCATCCTTCTCTTGTTCACCATGCCACCCCAGTTTAGATCTGGCCATCTGCTCATCAGTCTTGACCCTGTGCCTCATGGAAACAGTCCTCCCTGGACTGGAAACAAGCATCCTAGGACCGGTTTCGGGGTTTCACCCCTCTGCAGCCAGGTTAGCTTGATTCCAGTGGCACAGTGAGCCCGGGACCCACGTCTGGGCATACCCGGTGCACTTAGGGCGAGAAAGCAAACACACACAATTGATGGACGGAATGCAGAACAAATCAAAACATTCACCCCAGTCAAGAGATCTAGGTTAAATCCATCATTCTTTTGCTCACCATGCCACCCCAGTTTAGACCTGGCCATATGCAAATCAGTCTTGACCCTGTGCCTCATGGGAACAGTCCAGCCTGAACTGCTAAGCCAGGTCCTCCCTGGACCGGAAACAAGCATCCTAGGACCGGTTTCGGGGTTTCACCCCTCTTCAGCCAGGTTGGCTTGATTCCAGTGGCAGTGAGCCCGGGACCCACGTTTGGGCATACCCGGTGCACTTAGGGCGAGAAAGCAAAAGACACACAATTGATGGACAGAATGCAGAACAAATCAAAACATTCACCGCCAGTCAAGAGATCTGGGTTAAATCCATCATTCTTTTGCTAACCATACCACCCCAGTTTAGACCTGGCAATATGGAAATCAGTCTTGACTCTGTGCCTCATGGGAACTGTCCAGCCCGAACTGCTAAGCCAGGTCCTCCCTGGACCGGAAACAAGCATCCTAGGACCGGTTTCGGAGTTTCACCCCTCTTCAGCCAGGATAGCTTGATTCCAGTGGCACAGTGAGCCCGGGACGCACGTCTGGGCATACCCGGCGCACTTGGGGCGAGAAAGCAAAAGACACACAATTGATGGACGGAATAGAGAACAAATCAAAACATTCACCCCCAGTCAATAGACCTGGGTTAAATCCATCATTCTTTTGCTCACCATGCCACCCCAGTTTAGACCTGGCAATATGCAAATCAGTCCTGACCCTGTGCCTCATGGGAACAGTCCAGCCCGAACTGCTAAGCCAGGTCCTCCCTGGACCGGAAACAAGCATCCTAGGACTGGTTGCGGGGTTTCACCCCTCTTCAGCCAGGATAGCTTGATTCCAGTGGCACAGTGAGCCCGGGACCCACGTCTGGGCATACCCGGCGCACTTAGGGCGAGAAAGCAAAAGACACACAATTGATGGACGGAATGCAGAACAAATCAAAACATTCACCCACAGTCAAGAGATCTGGGTTACATCCATCATTCTTTTGCTCACCATGCCACCCCAGTTTAGACCTGGCCATATGCCAATCAGTCTTGACCCTGTGCCTCATGGGAACAGTCCAGCCCAAACTGCTAAGCAAGGTCCACCCTGGACCGGAAACAAGCATCCTAGGACCGGTTTCGGGGTTTCACCCCTCTTCAGCCAGGTTAGCTTGATTCCAGTGGCACAGTGAGCCCGGGACCCACGTCTGGGCATACCCGGTGCACTTAGGGCGAGAAAGCAAAAGACACACAATTGATGGACAGAATGCAGAACAAATCAAAACATTCACCCCCAGTCAAGAGATCTTGGTTAAATCCATCATTCTTTTGCTAACCATACCACCCCAGTTTAGACCTGGCAATATGGAAATCAGTCTTGACTCTGTGCCTCATGGGAACAGTCCAGCCCGAACCTCTAAGCCAGGTCCTCCCTGGACCGGAAACAAGCATCCTAGGACCTGTTTCGGAGTTTCACCCCTCTTCAGCCAGGATAGCTTGATTCAAGTGGCACAGTGAGCCCGGGACGCACGTCTGGGCATACCCGGCGCACTTAGGGCGAGAAAGCAAAAGACACACAATTGATGGACGGAATGCAGAACAAATCAAAACATTCACCCCCAGTCAAGAGATCTGGGTTAAATCCATCATTCTTTTGCTCACCATGCCACCCCAGTTTAGACCTGGCCATATGCAAATCAGTCTTGACCCTGTGCATCATGGGAACAGTCCAGCCCGAACTGCTAAGCAAGGTCCTCCCTGGACCGGAAACAAGCATCCTAGGACCGGTTTCGGGGTCTCACCCTTCTTCAGCCAGGATAGCTTGATTCCAGTGGCACAGTGAGGCCGGGACCCACGTCTGGGCATACCCGGCGCACTTAGGGCGAGAAAGCAAAAGACACACAATTAATGGACGGAATGCAGAACAAATCAAAACATTCACCCCCAGTCAAGAGATCTGGGTTAAATCCATCATTCTTTTGTTCACCATGCCACCCCAGTTTAAATCTGGCCATATGCTCATCAGTCTTGACCCTGTGCCTCATGGAAACAGTCCTCCCTGGACTGGAAACAAGCATCCTAGGACCGGTTTCGGGGTTTCACCCCTCTGCAGCCAGGTTAGCTTGATTCCAGTGGCACAGTGAGCCCGGGACCCACGTCTGGGCATACCCGGTGCACTTAGGGCGAGAAAGCAAACACACACAATTGATGGACGGAATGCAGAACAAATCAAAACATTCACCCCAGTCAAGAGATCTAGGTTAAATCCATCATTCTTTTGCTCACCATGCCACCCCAGTTTAGACCTGGCCATATGCAAATCAGTCTTGACCCTGTGCCTCATGGGAACAGTCCAGCCTGAACTGCTAAGCCAGGTCCTCCCTGGACCGGAAACAAGCATCCTAGGACCGGTTTCGGGGTTTCACCCCTCTTCAGCCAGGTTGGCTTGATTCCAGTGGCAGTGAGCCCGGGACCCACGTTTGGGCATACCCGGCGCACTTAGGGCGAGAAAGCAAAAGACACACAATTAATGGACGGAATGCAGAACAAATCAAAACATTCACCCCCAGTCAAGAGATCTGGGTTAAATCCATCATTCTTTTGTTCACCATGCCACCCCAGTTTAAATCTGGCCATATGCTCATCAGTCTTGACCCTGTGCCTCATGGAAACAGTCCAGCCCGAACTGCTAAGCCAGGTCCTCCCTGGACCAGAAACAAGCATCCTAGGACCGCTTTCGGGGTTTCACCCCTCTGCAGCCAGGTTAGCTTGATTCCAGTGGCACAGTGAGCCCGGGACCCACGTCAGGGCATACCCGGTGCACTTAGGGCGAGAAAGCAAAGACACACAATTGATGGACGGAATGCAGAACAAATCAAAACATTCACCCCCAGTCAAGAAATCTAGGTTAAATCCATCATTCTTTTGCTCACCATGCCACCCCAGTTTAGACCTGGCCATATGCAAATCAGTCTTGACCCTGTGCCTCATGGGAACAGTCCAGCCCGAACTGCTAAGCCAGGTCCTCCCTGGACCGGAAACAAGCATCCTAGGACCGGTTTCGGGGTCTCACCCTTCTTCAGCCAGGATAGCTTGATTCCAGTGGCACAGTGAGGCCGGAACCCACGTCTGGGCATGCCCGGTGCACTTAGGGCGAGAAAGCAAAAGACACAATTAAGGGACGGAATGCAGAACAAATCAAAACATTCACCCCCAGTCAAGAGATCTGGGTTAAATCCATCATTCTTTTGTTCAACATGCCACCCCAGTTTAGATCTGGCCATATGCTCATCAGTCTTGACCCTGTGCCTCATGGAAACAGTCCAGCCCGAACTGCTAAGCCAGGTCCTCCCTGGACCGGAAACAAGCATCCTAGGACCGGTTTCGGGGTTTCACCCCTCTGCAGCCAGGTTAGCTTGATTCCAGTGGCACAGTGAGCCCGGGACGCACGTCTGGGCATACCCGGTGCACTTAGGGAGAGAAAGCAAAGACACACAATTGATGGACGGAATGCAGAACAAATCAAAACATTCACCCCCAGTCAAGAGATCTAGGTTAAATCCATCATTCTTTTGCTCACCATGCCACCCCAGTTTAGACCTGGCCATATGCAAATCAGTCTTGACCCTGTGCCTCATGGGAACAGTCCAGCCTGAACTGCTAAGCCAGGTCCTCCCTGGACCGGAAACAAGCATCCTAGGACCGGTTTCGGGGTTTCACCCCTCTTCAGCCAGGTTAGCTTGATTCCAGTGGCACAGTGAGCCCGGGACCCACGTCTGGGCATACCCGGTGCACTTAGAGCGAGAAATCAAAAGACACACAATTGATGGACAAAATGCAGAACAAATCAAAACATTCACCCCCAGTCAAGAGATCTGGGTTAAATCCATCATTCGTTTGCTCACCATGCCACCCCAGTTTAGACCTGGCAATATGCAAATCAGTCTTGACCCTGTGCCTCATGGGAACAGTCCGGCCCGAACTGCTAAGCCAGGTCCTGCCTGGACTGGAAACAAGCATCCTAGGACCGGTTTCGGGGTTTCACCCCTCTTCAGCCAGGATAGCTTGATTCCAGTGGCATAGTGAGCCCGGGACGCACGTCTGGGCATACCCGGCGCACTTAGGGCGAGAAAGCAAAAGACACACAATTGATGGACGGAATGCAGAACAAATCAAAACATTCACCCCCAGTCAAGAGATCTGGGTTAAATCCATCATTCTTTTGTTCACCATGCCACCCCAGTTTAAATCTGGCCATATGCTCATCAGTCTTGACCCTGTGCCTCATGGAAACAGTCCAGCCCGAACTGCTAAGCCAGGTCCTCCCTGGACCAGAAACAAGCATCCTAGGACCGCTTTCGGGGTTTCACCCCTCTGCAGCCAGGTTAGCTTGATTCCAGTGGCACAGTGAGCCCGGGACCCACGTCTGGGCATACCCGGTGCACTTAGGGCGAGAAAGCAAAGACACACAATTGATGGACGGAATGCAGAACAAATCAAAACATTCACCCCCAGTCAAGAGATCTAGGTTAAATCCATCATTCTTTTGCTCACCATGCCACCCCAGTTTAGACCTGGCCATATGCAAATCAGTCTTGACCCTGTGCCTCATGGGAACAGTCCAGCCCGAACTGCTAAGCCAGGTCCTCCCTGGACCGGAAACAAGCATCCTAGGACCGGTTTCGGGGTCTCACCCTTCTTCAGCCAGGATAGCTTGATTCCAGTGGCACAGTGAGGCCGGAACCCACGTCTGGGCATGCCCGGTGCACTTAGGGCGAGAAAGCAAAAGACACAATTAAGGGACGGAATGCAGAACAAATCAAAACATTCACCCCCAGTCAAGAGATCTGGGTTACATCCATCATTCTTTTGTTCAACATGCCACCCCAGTTTAGATCTGGCCATATGCTCATCAGTCTTGACCCTGTGCCTCATGGAAACAGTCCAGCCCGAACTGCTAAGCCAGGTCCTCCCTGGACCGGAAACAAGCATCCTAGGACCGGTTTCGGGGTTTCACCCCTCTGCAGCCAGGTTAGCTTGATTCCAGTGGCACAGTGAGCCCGGGACGCACGTCTGGGCATACCCGGTGCACTTAGGGAGAGAAAGCAAAGACACACAATTGATGGACGGAATGCAGAACAAATCAAAACATTCACCCCCAGTCAAGAGATCTAGGTTAAATCCATCATTCTTTTGCTCACCATGCCACCCCAGTTTAGACCTGGCCATATGCAAATCAGTCTTGACCCTGTGCCTCATGGGAACAGTCCAGCCTGAACTGCTAAGCCAGGATCTCCCTGGACCGGAAACAAGCATCCTAGGACCGGTTTCGGGGTTTCACCCCTCTTCAGCCAGGTTAGCTTGATTCCAGTGGCACAGTGAGCCCGGGACCCACGTCTGGGCATACCGGGTGCACTTAGAGCGAGAAATCAAAAGACACACAATTGATGGACAAAATGCAGAACAAATCAGAACATTCACCCCCAGTCAAGAGATCTGGGTTAAATCCATCATTCTTTTGCTCACCATGCCACCCCAGTTTAGACCTGGCCATATGCAAATCAGTCATGACCCTGTGCCTCATGGGAACAGTCCAGCCCAAACTGCTAAGCCAGGTCCTCCCTGGACCGGAAACAAGCATCCTAGGACCGGTTTCGGGGTCTCACCCTTCTTCAGCCAGGATAGCTTGATTACAGTGCCACAGTGAGCCCGGGACCCACGTCTGGGCATACCAGGCGCACTTAGGGCGAGAAAGCAAAAGACACACAATTGATGGACGGAATGCAGAACAAATCAAAACATTCACCCCCAGTCAAGAGATCTGGGTTAAATCCATAATTCTTTTGCTCACCATGCCACCCCAGTTTAGACCTGCCAATATGCAAATCAATTTTGACCCTGTGCCTCATGGGAACAGTCCAGCCCGAACTGCTAAGCCAGGTCCTCCCTGGACCGGAAATAAGCATCCTAGGACCTGTTTCTGGGTTTCATCCCTCTTCAGCCAGGATAGCTTGATTTCAGTGGCACAGTGAGCTCAGGACCCATGTCTGGGCATACCAGGCGCACTTAGGGTGAGAAAGCAAAAGACACACAATTGATGGACGGAATGCAGAACAAATCAAAACATTCACCCCCAGTCAAGAGATCTGGGTTAAATCCATAATTCTTTTGCTCACCATGCCACCCCAGTTTAGACCTGGCAATATGCAAATCAATTTTGACCCTGTGCCTCATGGGATCAGTCCAGCCCGAACTGCTAAGCCAGGTCCTCCCTGGACCGGAAACAAGCATCCTAGGACCGCTTTCGGGGTTTCACCCCTCTGCAGCCAGGTTAGCTTGATTCCAGTGGCACAGTGAGCCCGGGACCCACGTCTGGGCATACCCGGTGCACTTAGGGCGAGAAAGCAAAGACACACAATTGATGGACGGAATGCAGAACAAATCAAAACATTCACCCCCAGTCAAGAGATCTAGGTTAAATCCATCATTCTTTTGCTCACCATGCCACCCCAGTTTAGACCTGGCCATATGCAAATCAGTCTTGACCCTGTGCCTCATGGGAACAGTCCAGCCCGAACTGCTAAGCCAGGTCCTCCCTGGACCGGAAACAAGCATCCTAGGACCGGTTTCGGGGTCTCACCCTTCTTCAGCCAGGATAGCTTGATTCCAGTGGCACAGTGAGGCCGGGACCCACGTCTGGGCATACCCGGCGCACTTAGGGCGAGAAAGCAAAAGACACACAATTAATGGACGGAATGCAGAACAAATCAAAACATTCACCCCCAGTCAAGAGATCTGGGTTAAATCCATCATTCTTTTGTTCACCATGCCACCCCAGTTTAAATCTGGCCATATGCTCATCAGTCTTGACCCTGTGCCTCATGGAAACAGTCCAGCCCGAACTGCTAAGCCAGGTCCTCCCTGGACCAGAAACAAGCATCCTAGGACCGCTTTCGGGGTTTCACCCCTCTGCAGCCAGGTTAGCTTGATTCCAGTGGCACAGTGAGCCCGGGACCCACGTCTGGGCATACCCGGTGCACTTAGGGCGAGAAAGCAAAGACACACAATTGATGGACGGAATGCAGAACAAATCAAAACATTCACCCCCAGTCAAGAGATCTAGGTTAAATCCATCATTCTTTTGCTCACCATGCCACCCCAGTTTAGACCTGGCCATATGCAAATCAGTCTTGACCCTGTGCCTCATGGGAACAGTCCAGCCCGAACTGCTAAGCCAGGTCCTCCCTGGACCGGAAACAAGCATCCTAGGACCGGTTTCGGGGTCTCACCCTTCTTCAGCCAGGATAGCTTGATTCCAGTGGCACAGTGAGGCCGGAACCCACGTCTGGGCATGGCCGGTGCACTTAGGGCGAGAAAGCAAAAGACACACAATTAAGGGACGGAATGCAGAACAAATCAAAACATTCACCCCCAGTCAAGAGATCTGGGTTAAATCCATCATTCTTTTGTTCAACATGCCACCCCAGTTTAGATCTGGCCATATGCTCATCAGTCTTGACACTGCACCTCATGGAAACAGTCCAGCCCGAACTGCTAAGCCAGGTCCTCCCTGGACCGGAAACAAGCATCCTAGGACCGGTTTCGGGGTTTCACCCCTCTGCAGCCAGGTTAGCTTGATTCCAGTGGCACAGTGAGCCCGGGACGCACGTCAGGGCATACCCGGTGCACTTAGGGAGAGAAAGCAAAGACACACAATTGATGGACGGAATGCAGAACAAATCAAAACATTCACCCCCAGTCAAGAGATCTAGGTTAAATCCATCATTCTTTTGCTCACCATGCCACCCCAGTTTAGACCTGGCCATATGCAAATCAGTCTTGACCCTGTGCCTCATGGGAACAGTCCAGCCTGAACTGCTAAGCCAGGTCCTCCCTGGACCGGAAACAAGCATCCTAGGACCGGTTTCGGGGTTTCACCCCTCTTCAGCCAGGTTAGCTTGATTCCAGTGGCACAGTGAGCCCGGGACCCACGTCTGGGCATACCCGGTGCACTTAGAGCGAGAAATCAAAAGACACACAATTGATGGACAAAATGCAGAACAAATCAAAACATTCACCCCCAGTCAAGAGATCTGGGTTAAATCCATCATTCGTTTGCTCACCATGCCACCCCAGTTTAGACCTGGCAATATGCAAATCAGTCTTGACCCTGTGCCTCATGGGAACAGTCCGGCCCGAACTGCTAAGCCAGGTCCTGCCTGGACTGGAAACAAGCATCCTAGGACCGGTTTCGGGGTTTCACCCCTCTTCAGCCAGGATAGCTTGATTCCAGTGGCATAGTGAGCCCGGGACGCACGTCTGGGCATACCCGGCGCACTTAGGGCGAGAAAGCAAAAGACACACAATTGATGGACGGAATGCAGAACAAATCAAAACATTCACCCCCAGTCAAGAGATCTGGGTTAAATCCATCATTCTTTTGCTAACCATACCACCCCAGTTTAGACCTGGCAATATGGAAATCAGTCTTGACTCTGTGCCTCATGGGAACAGTCCAGCCCAAACTGCTAAGCCAGGTCCTCCCTGGACCGGAAACAAGCATCCTAGGACCGGTTTCGGAGTTTCACCCCTCTTCAGCCACGATAGCGTGATTCCAGTGGCATAGTGAGCCCGGGACGCATGTCTGGGCATACCCAGCGCACTTAGGGCGAGAAAGCAAAAGACACACAATTGATGGACGGAATGCAGAACAAATCAAAACATTCACCCCCAGTCAAGAGATCTGGGTTAAATCCATCATTCTTTTGCTAACCATACCACCCCAGTTTAGACCTGGCAATATGGAAATCAGTCTTGACTCTGTGCCTCATGGGAACAGTCCAGCCCGAACTCCTAAGCCAGGTCCTCCCTGGACCGGAAACAAGCATCCTAGGACCAGTTTCGGAGTTTCACCCCTCTTCAGCCAGGATAGCTTGATTCCAGTGGCACAGTGAGCCCGGGACGCACGTCTGGGCATACACGGCGCACTTAGGGCGAGAAAGCAAAAGACACACAATTGATGGACGGAATGCAGAACAAATCAAAACATTCACCCCCAGTCAAGAGATCTGGGTTAAATCCATCATTCTTTTGCTCAGCATGCCACCCCAGTTTAGACCTGGCCATATGCAAATCAGTCTTGACCCTGTGCCTCATGGGAACAGTCCAGCCCGAACTGCTAAGCCAGGTCCTCCCTGGACCGGAAACAAGCCTCCTAGGACCGGTTTCGGGGTCTCACCCTTCTTCAGCCAGGATAGCTTGATTCCAGTGGCACAGTGAGGCCGGGACCCACATCTGGGCATACCCGGCGCACTTAGGGCGAGAAAGCAAAAGACACACAATTAATGGACGGAATGCAGAACAAATCAAAACATTCACCCCAAGTCAAGAGATCTGGGTTAAATCCATCATTCTTTTGTTCACCATGCCACCCCAGTTTAGATCTGGCCATATGCTCATCAGTCTTGACCCTGTGCCTCATGGAAACAGTCCAGCTCGAACTGCTAAGCCAGGTCCTCCCTGGACCGGAAACAAGCATCCTAGGACCGGTTTCGGGGTTTCACCCCTCTGCAGCCAGGTTAGCTGGATTCCAGTGGCACAGTGAGGCCGGGACCCACGTCTGGGCATACCCGGCGCACTTAGGGCGAGAAAGCAAAAGACACACAATTGATGGACGGAATGCAGAACAAATCAAAACATTCACCCCCAGTCAAGAGATCTAGGTTAAATCCATCATTCTTTTGCTCACCATGCCACCCCACTTTAGACCTGGCCATATGCAAATCAGTCTTGACCCTGTGCCTCATGGGAACAGTCCAGCCCGAACTGCTAAGCCAGGTCCTCCCTGGACCGGAAACAAGCATCCTAGGACCGGTTTCGGGGTCTCACCCTTCTTCAGCCAGGATAGCTTGATTCCAGTGGCACAGTGAGGCCGGGACCCACGTCTGGGCATACCCGGCGCACTTAGGGCGAGAAAGCAAAAGACACACAATTAATGGACGGAATGCAGAACAAATCAAAACATTCACCCCCAGTCAAGAGATCTGGGTTAAATCCATCATTCTTTTGTTCACCATGCCACCCCAGTTTAAATCTGGCCATATGCTCATCAGTCTTGACCCTGTGCCTCATGGAATTAGTCCAGCCCGAACTGCTAAGCCAGGTCCTCCCTGGACCAGAAACAAGCATCCTAGGACCGCTTTCGGGGTTTCACCCCTCTGCAGCCAGGTTAGCTTGATTCCAGTGGCACAGTGAGCCCGGGACCCACGTCTGGGCATACCCGGTGCACTTAGGGCGAGAAAGCAAAGACACACAATTGATGGACGGAATGCAGAACAAATCAAAACATTCACCCCCAGTCAAGAGATCTAGGTTAAATCCATCATTCTTTTGCTCACCATGCCACCCCAGTTTAGACCTGGCCATATGCAAATCAGTCTTGACCCTGTGCCTCATGGGAACAGTCCAGCCCGAACTGCTAAGCCAGGTCCTCCCTGGACCGGAAACAAGCATCCTAGGACCGGTTTCGGGGTCTCACCCTTCTTCAGCCAGGATAGCTTGATTCCAGTGGCACAGTGAGGCCGGAACCCACGTCTGGGCATGGCCGGTGCACTTAGGGCGAGAAAGCAAAAGACACACAATTAAGGGACGGAATGCAGAACAAATCAAAACATTCACCCCCAGTCAAGAGATCTGGGTTAAATCCATCATTCTTTTGTTCAACAAGCCACCCCAGTTTAGATCTGGCCATATGCTCATCAGTCTTGACCCTGCACCTCATGGAAACAGTCCAGCCCGAACTGCTAAGCCAGGTCCTCCCTGGACCGGAAACAAGCATCCTAGGACCGGTTTCGGGGTTTCACCCCTCTGCAGCCAGGTTAGCTTGATTCCAGTGGCACAGTGAGCCCGGGACGCACGTCTGGGCATACCCGGTGCACTTAGGGAGAGAAAGCAAAGACACACAATTGATGGACGGAATGCAGAACAAATCAAAACATTCACCCCCAGTCAAGAGATCTAGGTTAAATCCATCATTCTTTTGCTCACCATGCCACCCCAGTTTAGACCTGGCCATATGCAAATCAGTCTTGACCCTGTGCCTCATGGGAACAGTCCAGCCTGAACTGCTAAGCCAGGTCCTCCCTGGACCAGAAACAAGCATCCTAGGACCGGTTTCGGGGTTTCACCCCTCTTCAGCCAGGTTAGCTTGATTCCAGTGGCACAGTGAGCCCGGGACCCACGTCTGGGCATACCCGGTGCACTTAGAGCGAGAAATCAAAAGACACACAATTGATGGACAAAATGCAGAACAAATCAAAACATTCACCCCCAGTCAAGAGATCTGGGTTAAATCCATCATTCGTTTGCTCACCATGCCACCCCAGTTTAGACCTGGCAATATGCAAATCAGTCTTGACCCTGTGCCTCATGGGAACAGTCCGGCCCGAACTGCTAAGCCAGGTCCTGCCTGGACTGGAAACAAGCATCCTAGGACCGGTTTCGGGGTTTCACCCCTCTTCAGCCAGGATAGCTTGATTCCAGTGGCATAGTGAGCCCGGGACGCACGTCTGGGCATACCCGGCGCACTTAGGGCGAGAAAGCAAAAGACACACAATTGATGGACGGAATGCAGAACAAATCAAAACATTCACCCCCAGTCAAGAGATCTGGGTTAAATCCATCATTCTTTTGCTAACCATACCACCCCAGTTTAGACCTGGCAATATGGAAATCAGTCTTGACTCTGTGCCTCATGGGAACAGTCCAGCCCGAACTCCTAAGCCAGGTCCTCCCTGGACCGGAAACAAGCATCCTAGGACCAGTTTCGGAGTTTCACCCCTCTTCAGCCAGGATAGCTTGATTCCAGTGGCACAGTGAGCCCGGGACGCACGTCTGGGCATACACGGCGCACTTAGGGCGAGAAAGCAAAAGACACACAATTGATGGACGGAATGCAGAACAAATCAAAACATTCACCCCCAGTCAAGAGATCTGGGTTAAATCCATCATTCTTTTGCTCAGCATGCCACCCCAGTTTAGACCTGGCCATATGCAAATCAGTCTTGACCCTGTGCCTCATGGGAACAGTCCAGCCCGAACTGCTAAGCCAGGTCCTCCCTGGACCGGAAACAAGCCTCCTAGGACCGGTTTCGGGGTCTCACCCTTCTTCAGCCAGGATAGCTTGATTCCAGTGGCACAGTGAGGCCGGGACCCACATCTGGGCATACCCGGCGCACTTAGGGCGAGAAAGCAAAAGACACACAATTAATGGACGGAATGCAGAACAAATCAAAACATTCACCCCAAGTCAAGAGATCTGGGTTAAATCCATCATTCTTTTGTTCACCATGCCACCCCAGTTTAGATCTGGCCATATGCTCATCAGTCTTGACCCTGTGCCTCATGGAAACAGTCCAGCTCGAACTGCTAAGCCAGGTCCTCCCTGGACCGGAAACAAGCATCCTAGGACCGGTTTCGGGGTTTCACCCCTCTGCAGCCAGGTTAGCTGGATTCCAGTGGCACAGTGAGGCCGGGACCCACGTCTGGGCATACCCGGCGCACTTAGGGCGAGAAAGCAAAAGACACACAATTGATGGACGGAATGCAGAACAAATCAAAACATTCACCCCCAGTCAAGAGATCTAGGTTAAATCCATCATTCTTTTGCTCACCATGCCACCCCACTTTAGACCTGGCCATATGCAAATCAGTCTTGACCCTGTGCCTCATGGGAACAGTCCAGCCCGAACTGCTAAGCCAGGTCCTCCCTGGACCGGAAACAAGCATCCTAGGACCGGTTTCGGGGTCTCACCCTTCTTCAGCCAGGATAGCTTGATTCCAGTGGCACAGTGAGGCCGGGACCCACGTCTGGGCATACCCGGCGCACTTAGGGCGAGAAAGCAAAAGACACACAATTAATGGACGGAATGCAGAACAAATCAAAACATTCACCCCCAGTCAAGAGATCTGGGTTAAATCCATCATTCTTTTGTTCACCATGCCACCCCAGTTTAAATCTGGCCATATGCTCATCAGTCTTGACCCTGTGCCTCATGGAATTAGTCCAGCCCGAACTGCTAAGCCAGGTCCTCCCTGGACCAGAAACAAGCATCCTAGGACCGCTTTCGGGGTTTCACCCCTCTGCAGCCAGGTTAGCTTGATTCCAGTGGCACAGTGAGCCCGGGACCCACGTCTGGGCATACCCGGTGCACTTAGGGCGAGAAAGCAAAGACACACAATTGATGGACGGAATGCAGAACAAATCAAAACATTCACCCCCAGTCAAGAGATCTAGGTTAAATCCATCATTCTTTTGCTCACCATGCCACCCCAGTTTAGACCTGGCCATATGCAAATCAGTCTTGACCCTGTGCCTCATGGGAACAGTCCAGCCCGAACTGCTAAGCCAGGTCCTCCCTGGACCGGAAACAAGCATCCTAGGACCGGTTTCGGGGTCTCACCCTTCTTCAGCCAGGATAGCTTGATTCCAGTGGCACAGTGAGGCCGGAACCCACGTCTGGGCATGGCCGGTGCACTTAGGGCGAGAAAGCAAAAGACACACAATTAAGGGACGGAATGCAGAACAAATCAAAACATTCACCCCCAGTCAAGAGATCTGGGTTAAATCCATCATTCTTTTGTTCAACAAGCCACCCCAGTTTAGATCTGGCCATATGCTCATCAGTCTTGACCCTGCACCTCATGGAAACAGTCCAGCCCGAACTGCTAAGCCAGGTCCTCCCTGGACCGGAAACAAGCATCCTAGGACCGGTTTCGGGGTTTCACCCCTCTGCAGCCAGGTTAGCTTGATTCCAGTGGCACAGTGAGCCCGGGACGCACGTCTGGGCATACCCGGTGCACTTAGGGAGAGAAAGCAAAGACACACAATTGATGGACGGAATGCAGAACAAATCAAAACATTCACCCCCAGTCAAGAGATCTAGGTTAAATCCATCATTCTTTTGCTCACCATGCCACCCCAGTTTAGACCTGGCCATATGCAAATCAGTCTTGACCCTGTGCCTCATGGGAACAGTCCAGCCTGAACTGCTAAGCCAGGTCCTCCCTGGACCGGAAACAAGCATCCTAGGACCGGTTTCGGGGTTTCACCCCTCTTCAGCCAGGTTAGCTTGATTCCAGTGGCACAGTGAGCCCGGGACCCACGTCTGGGCATACCCGGTGCACTTAGAGCGAGAAATCAAAAGACACACAATTGATGGACAAAATGCAGAACAAATCAAAACATTCACCCCCAGTCAAGAGATCTGGGTTAAATCCATCATTCGTTTGCTCACCATGCCACCCCAGTTTAGACCTGGCAATATGCAAATCAGTCTTGACCCTGTGCCTCATGGGAACAGTCCGGCCCGAACTGCTAAGCCAGGTCCTGCCTGGACTGGAAACAAGCATCCTAGGACCGGTTTCGGGGTTTCACCCCTCTTCAGCCAGGATAGCTTGATTCCAGTGGCATAGTGAGCCCGGGACGCACGTCTGGGCATACCCGGCGCACTTAGGGCGAGAAAGCAAAAGACACACAATTGATGGACGGAATGCAGAACAAATCAAAACATTCACCCCCAGTCAAGAGATCTGGGTTAAATCCATCATTCTTTTGCTAACCATACCACCCCAGTTTAGACCTGGCAATATGGAAATCAGTCTTGACTCTGTGCCTCATGGGAACAGTCCAGCCCAAACTGCTAAGCCAGGTCCTCCCTGGACCGGAAACAAGCATCCTAGGACCGGTTTCGGAGTTTCACCCCTCTTCAGCCACGATAGCGTGATTCCAGTGGCATAGTGAGCCCGGGACGCATGTCTGGGCATACCCAGCGCACTTAGGGCGAGAAAGCAAAAGACACACAATTGATGGACGGAATGCAGAACAAATCAAAACATTCACCCCCAGTCAAGAGATCTGGGTTAAATCCATCATTCTTTTGCTAACCATACCACCCCAGTTTAGACCTGGCAATATGGAAATCAGTCTTGACTCTGTGCCTCATGGGAACAGTCCAGCCCGAACTCCTAAGCCAGGTCCTCCCTGGACCGGAAACAAGCATCCTAGGACCAGTTTCGGAGTTTCACCCCTCTTCAGCCAGGATAGCTTGATTCCAGTGGCACAGTGAGCCCGGGACGCACGTCTGGGCATACACGGCGCACTTAGGGCGAGAAAGCAAAAGACACACAATTGATGGACGGAATGCAGAACAAATCAAAACATTCACCCCCAGTCAAGAGATCTGGGTTAAATCCATCATTCTTTTGCTCAGCATGCCACCCCAGTTTAGACCTGGCCATATGCAAATCAGTCTTGACCCTGTGCCTCATGGGAACAGTCCAGCCCGAACTGCTAAGCCAGGTCCTCCCTGGACCGGAAACAAGCCTCCTAGGACCGGTTTCGGGGTCTCACCCTTCTTCAGCCAGGATAGCTTGATTCCAGTGGCACAGTGAGGCCGGGACCCACATCTGGGCATACCCGGCGCACTTAGGGCGAGAAAGCAAAAGACACACAATTAATGGACGGAATGCAGAACAAATCAAAACATTCACCCCCAGTCAAGAGATCTGGGTTAAATCCATCATTCTTTTGTTCACCATGCCACCCCAGTTTAGATCTGGCCATATGCTCATCAGTCTTGACCCTGTGCCTCATGGAAACAGTCCAGCTCGAACTGCTAAGCCAGGTCCTCCCTGGACCGGAAACAAGCATCCTAGGACCGGTTTCGGGGTTTCACCCCTCTGCAGCCAGGTTAGCTGGATTCCAGTGGCACAGTGAGCCCGGGACCCACGTCTGGGCATACCCGGTGCACTTAGGGCGAGAAAGCAAAAGACACACAATTAATGGACGGAATGCAGAACAAATCAAAACATTCACCCCCAGTCAAGAGATCTGGGTTAAATCCATCATTCTTTTGATCACCATGCCACCCCAGTTTAGATCTGGCCATATGCTCATCAGTCTTGACCCTGTGCCTCATGGAAACAGTCCAGCCCGAACTGCTAAGCCAGGTCCTCCCTGGACCGGAAACAAGCATCCTAGGACCGGTTTCGGGGTTTCACCCCTATGCAGCCAGGTTAGCTTGATTCCAGTGGCACAGTGAGCCCGGGACCCACGTCTGGGCATACCCGGCGCACAATCAAAACATTCACCCACAGTCAAGAGATCTGGGTTACATCCATCATTCTTTTGCTCACCATGCCACCCCAGTTTAGACCTGGCCATATGCCAATCAGTCTTGACCCTGTGCCTCATGGGAACAGTCCAGCCCAAACTGCTAAGCAAGGTCCTCCCTGGACCGGAAACAAGCATCCTAGTACCAGTTTCGGTGTTTCACCCTTCTTCAGCCAAGAAAGCTTGATTTCAGTGGCACAGTGAGCCCGGGACCCACGTCTGGGCATACCAGGCGCACTTAGGGCGAGAAAGCAAAAGACACACAATTTATGGACGGAATGCAGAACAAATCAAAACATTCACCCCCAGCCAAGAGATCTGGGTTAAATCCATCATTCTTTTGCTCACCATGCCACCCCAGTTTAGACCTGGCAATATGCAAATCAGTCTTGACCCTGTGCCTCATGGGAACAGTCCGGCCCGAACTGCTAAGCCAGGTCCTCCCTGGACTGGAAACAAGCATCCTAGGACCGGTTTCGGGGTTTCACCCCTCTGCAGCCAGGTTAGCTTGATTCCAGTGGCACAGTGAGCCCGGGACCCACGTCTGGGCATACCCGGTGCACTTAGGGCGAGAAAGCAAAGACACACAATTGATGGACGGAATGCAGAACAAATCAAAACATTCACCTCCAGTCAAGAGATCTGGGTTAAATCCATCATTCTTTTGCTCACCATGCCACCCCAGTTTATACCTGGCCATATGCTCATCAGTCTTGACCCTGTGCCTCATGGAAACAGTCCAGCTCGAACTGCTAAGCCAGGTCCTCCCTGGACCGGAAACAAGCATCCTAGGACCGGTTTCGGGGTTTCACCCCTCTGCAGCCAGGTTAGCTGGATTCCAGTGGCACAGTGAGCCCAGGACCCACGTCTGGGCATACCCGGTGCACTTAGGGCGAGAAAGCAAAAGACACACAATTAATGGACGGAATGCAGAACAAATCAAAACATTCACCCCCAGTCAAGAGATCTGGGTTAAATCCATCATTCTTTTGTTCACCATGCCACCCCAGTTTAGATCTGGCCATATGCTCATCAGTCTTGACCCTGTGCCTCATGGAAACAGTCCAGCCCGAACTGCTAAGCCAGGTCCTCCCTGGACCGGAAACAAGCATCCTAGGACCGGTTTCGGGGTTTCACCCCTATGCAGCCAGGTTAGCTTGATTCCAGTGGCACAGTGAGCCCGGGACCCACGTCTGGGCATACCCGGCGCACAATCAAAACATTCACCCACAGTCAAGAGATCTGGGTTACATCCATCATTCTTTTGCTCACCATGCCACCCCAGTTTAGACCTGGCCATATGCCAATCAGTCTTGACCCTGTGCCTCATGGGAACAGTCCAGCCCAAACTGCTAAGCAAGGTCCTCCCTGGACCGGAAACAAGCATCCTAGTACCAGTTTCGGGGTTTCACCCTTCTTCAGCCAAAAGAGCTTGATTTCAGTGGCACAGTGAGCCCGGGACCCACGTCTGGGCATACCAGGCGCACTTAGGGCGAGAGAGCAAAAGACACACAATTTATGGACGGAATGCAGAACAAATCAAAACATTCACCCCCAGCCAAGAGATCTGGGTTGACCCTGTGCCTCATGGGAACAGTCCAGCCCGAACTGCTAAGCCAGGTCCTCCCTGGACCGGAAACAAGCATCCTAGGACCGGTTTCGGGGTCTCACCCTTCTTCAGCCAGGATAGCTTGATTCCAGTGACACAGTGAGGCCGGGACCCACATCTGGGCATACCCGGCGCACTTAGGGCGAGAAAGCAAAAGACACACAATTAATGGACGAAATGCAGAACAAATCAAAACATTCACCCCCAGTCAAGAGATCTGGGTTAAATCCATCATGCTTTTGTTCACCATGCCACCCCAGTTTAGATCTGGCCATATGCTCATCAGTATTGACCCTGTGCCTCATGGAAACAGTCCAGCCCGAACTGCTAAGCAAGGTCCTCCCTGGACCGGAAACAAGCATCCTAGGACCATTTTCGGGGTTTCACCCCTCTGCAGCCAGGTTAGCTTGATTCCAGTGGCACAGTGAGCCCGGGACCCACGTCTGGGCATACCCGCTGCACTTAGGGCGAGAAAGCAAAGACACACAATTGATGGACGGAATGCAGAACAAATCAAAACATTCACCCCCAGTCAAGAGATCTAGGTTAAATCCATCATTCTTTTGCTCACCATGCCACCCCAGTTTAGACCTGGCCATATGCAAATCAGTCTTGACCCTGTGCCTCATGGGAACAGTCCAGCCCGAACTGCTAAGCCAGGTCCTCCCTGGACCGGAAACAAGCATCCTAGGACCGGTTTCGGGGTCTCACCCTTCTTCAGCCAGGATAGCTTGATTCCAGTGGCACAGTGAGGCCGGGACCCACGTCTGGGCATGCCCGGTGCACTTAGGGCGAGAAAGCAAAAGACACACAATTAATGGACGGAATGCAGAACAAATCAAAACATTCACCCCCAGTCAAGAGATCTGGGTTAAATCCATCATTCTTTTGTTCACCATGCCACCCCAGTTTAGATCTGGCCATATGCTCATCAGTCTTGACCCTGTGCCTCATGGAAACAGTCCAGCCCGAACTGCTAAGCCAGGTCCTCCCTGGACCGGAAACAAGCATCCTAGGACCGGTTTCGGGGTTTCACCCCTCTGCAGCCAGGTTAGCTTGATTCCAGTGGCACAGTGAGCCCGGGACGCACGTCTGGGCATACCCGGTGCACTTAGGGCGAGAAAGCAAAGACACACAATTGATGGACGGAATGCAGAACAAATCAAAACATTCACCCCCAGTCAAGAGATCTAGGTTAAATTCATCATTCTTTTGCTCATAATGCCACCCCAGTTTAGACCTGGCCATATGCAAATCAGTCTTGACCCTGTGCCTCATGGGAACAGTCCAGCCCGAACTGCTAAGCCAGGTCTTCCCTGGACCGGAAACAAGCATCCTAGGACCGGTTTCGGGTTTTCACCCTTCTTCAGCCAGGATAGCTTGATTCCAGTGGCACAGTGAGGCCGGGACCCACGTCTGGGCATACCCGGTGCACTTAGGGCGAGAAAGCAAAAGACACACAATTAATGGACGGAATGCAGAACAAATCAAAACATTCACCCCCAGTCAAGAGATCTGGGTTAAATCCATCATTCTTTTGTTCACCATGCCACCCCAGTTTAGATCTGGCCATATGCTCATCAGTCATGACCCTGTGCCTCATGGGAACAGTCCAGCCCAAACTGCTAAGCCAGATCCTCCCTGGACCGGAAATAAGCATCCTAGGACCGGTTTCGGGGTTTCATCCCTCTTCAGCCAGGATAGCTTGATTCCAGTGGCACAGTGAGCCCAGGACCCACGTCTGGGCATACCCGTCGCACTTAGGGCGAGAAAGCAAAAGACACAATTGATGGACGGAATGCAGAACAAATCAAAACATTCACCCACAGTCAAGAGATCTGGGTTAAATCCATCATACTTTTGCTCACCATGCCACTCCAGTTTAGACCAGGCCATATGCAAATCAGTCTTGACCCTGTGCCTCATGGGAACAGTCCAGCCCAAACTCCTAAGCCAGGTCATCCCTGGACCGGAAACAAGCATCCTAGGACCGGTTTTGGGGTTTCACCCCTCTTCAGCCAGGATAGCTTGATTCCAGTGGCACAGTGAGCCCGGGACCCACGTCTGGGCATACCCGGCGCACTTAGGGCGTGAAAGAAAAAGACACACAATTGATGGTTGGAATGCAGAACAAATCAAAACATTCACCCCCAGTCAAGAGATCTGGGTTAAATCCATCATTCTTTTGCTAACCATACCACCCCAGTTTAGACCTGGCAATATGGAAATCAGTCTTGACTCTGTGCTTCATGGGAACAGCCCAGCCCAAATTGCTAAGTCAGGTCATCCCTGGACCGGAAACAAGCATCCTAGGACCAGTTTCGGAGTTTCACCCCTCTTCAGCCAGGATAGCGTGATTCCAGTGGCATAGTGAGCCCGGGACGCACATCTGGGCATACCCGGCGCAATTAGGGCGAGAAAGCAAAAGACACACAATTGATGGACGGAATGCAGAACAAATCAAAACATTCACCCCCAGTCAAGAGATCTGGGTTAAATCCATCATTCTTTTGCTCACCATGCCACCCCAGTTTAGATCTGGCCAAATGCAAATCAGTCTTGACCCTGTGTCTCATGGGGACAGTCCAGCCTGAAGTGCTAAGCCAGGTCCTCCCTGGACCGGAAACAAGCATCCTAGGACCGGTTTCGGAGTTTCACCCCTCTTCAGCCAGGTTAGCTTGATTCCAGTGGCACAGTGAGCCCGGGACCCACGTCTGGGCATACCCGGTGCACTTAGGGCGAGAAAGCAAAAGACACACAATTGATGGACAGAATGCAGAACAAATCAAAACATTCACCCCCAGTCAAGAGATCTGGGTTAAATCCATCATTCTTTTGCTAACCATACCACCCCAGTTTAGACCTGGCAATATGGAAATCAGTCTTGAATCTGTGCCTCATGGGAACAGTCCAGCCCGAACTGCTAAGCCAGGTCCTCCCTGGACCGGAAACAATCATCCTAGGACCTGTTTCGGAGTTTCACCCCTCTTCAGCCAGGATAGCTTGATTCCAGAGGCATAGTGAGCCCGGTACGCACGTCTGGGCATACCCGGCGCACTTAGGGCGAGAAAGCAAAAGACACACAATTGATGGACGGAATGCAGAACAAATCAAAACATTCACCCCCAGTCAAGAGATCTGGGTTAAATCCATCATTCTTTTGCCCACCATGCCACCCCAGTTTAGACCTGGCCATATGCAAATCAGTCTTGACCCTGTGCATCATGGGAACAGTCCAGCCCGAACTGCTAAGCAAGGTCCTCCCTGGGCCGGAAACAAGCATCCTAGGACCGGTTTCGGGTTTTCACCCTTCTTCAGCCAGGATAGCTTGATTCCAGTGGCACAGTGAGGCCGGGGCCCACGTCTGGGCATACCCGTCGCACTTAGGGCGAGAAAGCAAAAGACACACAATTAATGGGACGGAATGCAGAACAAATCAAAACATTCACCTCCAGTCAAGAGATCTTGGTTAAATCCATCATTCTTTTGCTCACCATGCCACCCCAGTTTAGATCTGGCCATATGCAAATCAGTCTTGACCCTGTGCCTCATGGGGACAGTCCAGCCTGAACTGCTAAGCCAGGTCCTCCCTGGACCGGAAACAAGCATCCTAGGACCGGTTTCGAGGTTTCACCCCTCTTCAGCCAGGTTAGCTTGATTCCAGTGGCACAGTGAGCCCGGGACCCACGTCTGGGCATACCCGGTGCACTTAGGGCGAGAAAGCAAAAGACACACAATTCATGGACAGAATGCAGAACAAATCAAAACATTCACCCCCAGTCAAGAGATCTTGGTTAAATCCATCATTCTTTTGCTAACCATACCACCCCAGTTTAGACCTGGTCATATGCAAATCAGTCTTGACCCTGTGCCTCATGGGAACAGTCCAGCCCGAACTGCTAAGCAAGGTCCTCCCTGGACCGGAAACAAGCATCCTAGGACCGGTTTTGGGGTCTCACCCTTCTTCAGCCAGGATAGCTTGATTCCAGTGGCACAGTGAGGCCGGGACCCACGTCTGGGCATACCCGGCGCACTTAGGGCGAGAAACCAAAAGACACACAATTAATGGACGGAATGCAGAACAAATCAAAACATTCACCCCCAGTCAAGAGATCTGGGTTAAATCCATCATTCTCTTGTTCACCATGCCACCCCAGTTTAGATCTGGCCATCTGCTCATCAGTCTTGACCCTGTGCCTCATGGAAACAGTCCTCCCTGGACTGGAAACAAGCATCCTAGGACCGGTTTCGGGGTTTCACCCCTCTGCAGCCAGGTTAGCTTGATTCCAGTGGCACAGTGAGCCCGGGACCCACGTCTGGGCATACCCGGTGCACTTAGGGCGAGAAAGCAAACACACACAATTGATGGACGGAATGCAGAACAAATCAAAACATTCACCCCAGTCAAGAGATCTAGGTTAAATCCATCATTCTTTTGCTCACCATGCCACCCCAGTTTAGACCTGGCCATATGCAAATCAGTCTTGACCCTGTGCCTCATGGGAACAGTCCAGCCTGAACTGCTAAGCCAGGTCCTCCCTGGACCGGAAACAAGCATCCTAGGACCGGTTTCGGGGTTTCACCCCTCTTCAGCCAGGTTGGCTTGATTCCAGTGGCAGTGAGCCCGGGACCCACGTTTGGGCATACCCGGTGCACTTAGGGCGAGAAAGCAAAAGACACACAATTGATGGACAGAATGCAGAACAAATCAAAACATTCACCGCCAGTCAAGAGATCTGGGTTAAATCCATCATTCTTTTGCTAACCATACCACCCCAGTTTAGACCTGGCAATATGGAAATCAGTCTTGACTCTGTGCCTCATGGGAACTGTCCTGCCCGAACTGCTAAGCCAGGTCCTCCCTGGACCGGAAACAAGCATCCTAGGACCGGTTTCGGAGTTTCACCCCTCTTCAGCCAGGATAGCTTGATTCCAGTGGCACAGTGAGCCCGGGACGCACGTCTGGGCATACCCGGCGCACTTGGGGCGAGAAAGCAAAAGACACACAATTGATGGACGGAATAGAGAACAAATCAAAACATTCACCCCCAGTCAAGAGACCTGGGTTAAATCCATCATTCTTTTGCCCACCATGCCACCCCAGTTTAGACCTGGCCATATGCAAATCAGTCTTGACCCTGTGCATCATGGGAACAGTCCAGCCCGAACTGCTAAGCAAGGTCCTCCCTGGGCCAGAAACAAGCATCCTAGGACCGGTTTCGGGTTTTCACCCTTCTTCAGCCAGGATAGCTTGATTCCAGTGGCACAGTGAGGCCGGGGCCCACGTCTGGGCATACCCGTCGCACTTAGGGCGAGAAAGCAAAAGACACACAATTAATGGGACGGAATGCAGAACAAATCAAAACATTCACCTCCAGTCAAGAGATCTTGGTTAAATCCATCATTCTTTTGCTCACCATGCCACCCCAGTTTAGATCTGGCCATATGCAAATCAGTCTTGACCCTGTGCCTCATGGAGACAGTCCAGCCTGAACTGCTAAGCCAGGTCCTCCCTGGGCCGGAAACAAGCATCCTAGGACCGGTTTCGAGGTTTCACCCCTCTTCAGCCAGGTTAGCTTGATTCCAGTGGCACAGTGAGCCCGGGACCCACGTCTGGGCATACCCGGTGCACTTAGGGCGAGAAAGCAAAAGACACACAATTCATGGACAGAATGCAGAACAAATCAAAACATTCACCCCCAGTCAAGAGATCTTGGTTAAATCCATCATTCTTTTGCTAACCATACCACCCCAGTTTAGACCTGGTCATATGCAAATCAGTCTTGACCCTGTGCCTCATGGGAACAGTCCAGCCCGAACTGCTAAGCAAGGTCCTCCCTGGACCGGAAACAAGCATCCTAGGACCGGTTTTGGGGTCTCACCCTTCTTCAGCCAGGATAGCTTGATTCCAGTGGCACAGTGAGGCCGGGACCCACGTCTGGGCATACCCGGCGCACTTAGGGCGAGAAACCAAAAGACACACAATTAATGGACGGAATGCAGAACAAATCAAAACATTCACCCCCAGTCAAGAGATCTGGGTTAAATCCATCATTCTCTTGTTCACCATGCCACCCCAGTTTAGATCTGGCCATCTGCTCATCAGTCTTGACCCTGTGCCTCATGGAAACAGTCCTCCCTGGACTGGAAACAAGCATCCTAGGACCGGTTTCGGGGTTTCACCCCTCTGCAGCCAGGTTAGCTTGATTCCAGTGGCACAGTGAGCCCGGGACCCACGTCTGGGCATACCCGGTGCACTTAGGGCGAGAAAGCAAACACACACAATTGATGGACGGAATGCAGAACAAATCAAAACATTCACCCCAGTCAAGAGATCTAGGTTAAATCCATCATTCTTTTGCTCACCATGCCACCCCAGTTTAGACCTGGCCATATGCAAATCAGTCTTGACCCTGTGCCTCATGGGAACAGTCCAGCCTGAACTGCTAAGCCAGGTCCTCCCTGGACCGGAAACAAGCATCCTAGGACCGGTTTCGGGGTCTCACCCTTCTTCAGCCAGGATAGCTTGATTCCAGTGGCACAGTGAGGCCGGAACCCACGTCTGGGCATGCCCGGTGCACTTAGGGCGAGAAAGCAAAAGACACAATTAAGGGACGGAATGCAGAACAAATCAAAACATTCACCCCCAGTCAAGAGATCTGGGTTAAATCCATCATTCTTTTGTTCAACATGCCACCCCAGTTTAGATCTGGCCATATGCTCATCAGTCTTGACCCTGTGCCTCATGGAAACAGTCCAGCCCGAACTGCTAAGCCAGGTCCTCCCTGGACCGGAAACAAGCATCCTAGGACCGGTTTCGGGGTTTCACCCCTCTGCAGCCAGGTTAGCTTGATTCCAGTGGCACAGTGAGCCCGGGACGCACGTCTGGGCATACCCGGTGCACTTAGGGAGAGAAAGCAAAGACACACAATTGATGGACGGAATGCAGAACAAATCAAAACATTCACCCCCAGTCAAGAGATCTTGGTTAAATCCATCATTCTTTTGCTAACCATACCACCCCAGTTTAGACCTGGTCATATGCAAATCAGTCTTGACCCTGTGCCTCATGGGAACAGTCCAGCCCGAACTGCTAAGCAAGGTCCTCCCTGGACCGGAAACAAGCATCCTAGGACCGGTTTTGGGGTCTCACCCTTCTTCAGCCAGGATAGCTTGATTCCAGTGGCACAGTGAGGCCGGGACCCACGTCTGGGCATACCCGGCGCACTTAGGGCGAGAAACCAAAAGACACACAATTAATGGACGGAATGCAGGACAAATCAAAACATTCACCCCCAGTCAAGAGATCTGGGTTAAATCCATCATTCTCTTGTTCACCATGCCACCCCAGTTTAGATCTGGCCATCTGCTCATCAGTCTTGACCCTGTGCCTCATGGAAACAGTCCTCCCTGGACTGGAAACAAGCATCCTAGGACCGGTTTCGGGGTTTCACCCCTCTGCAGCCAGGTTAGCTTGATTCCAGTGGCACAGTGAGCCCGGGACCCACGTCTGGGCATACCCGGTGCACTTAGGGCGAGAAAGCAAACACACACAATTGATGGACGGAATGCAGAACAAATCAAAACATTCACCCCAGTCAAGAGATCTAGGTTAAATCCATCATTCTTTTGCTCACCATGCCACCCCAGTTTAGACCTGGCCATATGCAAATCAGTCTTGACCCTGTGCCTCATGGGAACAGTCCAGCCTGAACTGCTAAGCCAGTTCCTCCCTGGACCGGAAACAAGCATCCTAGGACCGGTTTCGGGGTCTCACCCTTCTTCAGCCAGGATAGCTTGATTCCAGTGGCACAGTGAGGCCGGAACCCACGTCTGGGCATGCCCGGTGCACTTAGGGCGAGAAAGCAAAAGACACAATTAAGGGACGGAATGCAGAACAAATCAAAACATTCACCCCCAGTCAAGAGATCTGGGTTAAATCCATCATTCTTTTGTTCAACATGCCACCCCAGTTTAGATCTGGCCATATGCTCATCAGTCTTGACCCTGTGCCTCATGGAAACAGTCCAGCCCGAACTGCTAAGCCAGGTCCTCCCTGGACCGGAAACAAGCATCCTAGGACCGGTTTCGGGGTTTCACCCCTCTGCAGCCAGGTTAGCTTGATTCCAGTGGCACAGTGAGCCCGGGACGCACGTCTGGGCATACCCGGTGCACTTAGGGAGAGAAAGCAAAGACACACAATTGATGGACGGAATGCAGAACAAATCAAAACATTCACCCCCAGTCAAGAGATCTAGGTTAAATCCATCATTCTTTTGCTCACCATGCCACCCCAGTTTAGACCTGGCCATATGCAAATCAGTCTTGACCCTGTGCCTCATGGGAACAGTCCAGCCTGAACTGCTAAGCCAGGTCCTCCCTGGACCGGAAACAAGCATCCTAGGACCGGTTTCGGGGTTTCACCCCTCTTCAGCCAGGTTAGCTTGATTCCAGTGGCACAGTGAGCCCGGGACCCACGTCTGGGCATACCCGGTGCACTTAGAGCGAGAAATCAAAAGACACACAATTGATGGACAAAATGCAGAACAAATCAAAACATTCACCCCCAGTCAAGAGATCTGGGTTAAATCCATCATTCTTTTGCTCACCATGCCACCCCAGTTTAGACCTGGCCATATGCAAATCAGTCATGACCCTGTGCCTCATGGGAACAGTCCAGCCCAAACTGCTAAGCCAGGTCCTCCCTGGACCGGAAACAAGCATCCTAGGACCGGTTTCGGGGTCTCACCCTTCTTCAGCCAGGATAGCTTGATTACAGTGCCACAGTGAGCCCGGGACCCACGTCTGGGCATACCAGGCGCACTTAGGGCGAGAAAGCAAAAGACACACAATTGATGGACGGAATGCAGAACAAATCAAAACATTCACCCCCAGTCAAGAGATCTGGGTTAAATCCATAATTCTTTTGCTCACCATGCCACCCCAGTTTAGACCTGGCAATATGCAAATCAATTTTGACCCTGTGCCTCATGGGAACAGTCAAGCCCGAACTGCTAAGCCAGGTCCTCCCTGGACCGGAAATAAGCATCCTAGGACCTGTTTCGGGGTTTCATCCCTCTTCAGCCAGGATAGCTTGATTTCAGTGGCACAGTGAGCTCAGGACCCATGTCTGGGCATACCAGGCGCACTTAGGGCGAGAAAGCAAAAGACACACAATTGATGGACGGAATGCAGAACAAATCAAAACATTCACCCCCAGTCAAGAGATCTGGGTTAAATCCATAATTCTTTTGCTCACCATGCCACCCCAGTTTAGACCTGGCAATATGCAAATCAATTTTGACCCTGTGCCTCATGGGAACAGTCCAGCCCGAACTGCTAAGCCAGGTCCTCCCTGGACCGGAAACAAGCATCCTAGGACCGCTTTCGGGGTTTCACCCCTCTGCAGCCAGGTTAGCTTGATTCCAGTGGCACAGTGAGCCCGGGACCCACGTCTGGGCATACCCGGTGCACTTAGGGCGAGAAAGCAAAGACACACAATTGATGGACGGAATGCAGAACAAATCAAAACATTCACCCCCAGTCAAGAGATCTAGGTTAAATCCATCATTCTTTTGCTCACCATGCCACCCCAGTTTAGACATGGCCATATGCAAATCAGTCTTGACCCTGTGCCTCATGGGAACAGTCCAGCCCGAACTGCTAAGCCAGGTCCTCCCTGGACCGGAAACAAGCATCCTAGGACCGGTTTCGGGGTCTCACCCTTCTTCAGCCAGGATAGCTTGATTCCAGTGGCACAGTGAGGCCGGGACCCACGTCTGGGCATACCCGGCGCACTTAGGGCGAGAAAGCAAAAGACACACAATTAATGGACGGAATGCAGAACAAATCAAAACATTCACCCCCAGTCAAGAGATCTGGGTTAAATCCATCATTCTTTTGTTCACCATGCTACCCCAGTTTAAATCTGGCCATATGCTCATCAGTCTTGACCCTGTGCCTCATGGAAACAGTCCAACCCGAACTGCTAAGCCAGGTCCTCCCTGGACCAGAAACAAGCATCCTAGGACCGCTTTCGGGGTTTCACCCCTCTGCAGCCAGGTTAGCTTGATTCCAGTGGCACAGTGAGCCCGGGACCCACGTCTGGGCATACCCGGTGCACTTAGGGCGAGAAAGCAAAGACACACAATTGATGGACGGAATGCAGAACAAATCAAAACATTCACCCCCAGTCAAGAGATCTAGGTTAAATCCATCATTCTTTTGCTCACCATGCCACCCCAGTTTAGACCTGGCCATATGCAAATCAGTCTTGACCCTGTGCCTCATGGGAACAGTCCAGCCCGAACTGCTAAGCCAGGTCCTCCCTGGACCGGAAACAAGCATCCTAGGACCGGTTTCGGGGTCTCACCCTTCTTCAGCCAGGATAGCTTGATTCCAGTGGCACAGTGAGGCCGGAACCCACGTCTGGGCATGCCCGGTGCACTTAGGGCGAGAAAGCAAAAGACACACAATTAAGGGACGGAATGCAGAACAAATCAAAACATTCACCCCCAGTCAAGAGATCTGGGTTAAATCCATCATTCTTTTGTTCAACATGCCACCCCAGTTTAGATCTGGCCATATGCTCATCAGTCTTGACCCTGTGCCTCAAGGAAACAGTCCAGCCCGAACTGCTAAGCCAGGTCCTCCCTGGACCGGAAACAAGCATCCTAGGACCGGTTTCGGGGTTTCACCCCTCTGCAGCCAGGTTAGCTTGATTCCAGTGGCACAGTGAGCCCGGGACGCACGTCTGGGCATACCCGGTGCACTTAGGGAGAGAAAGCAAAGACACACAATTGATGGACGGAATGCAGAACAAATCAAAACATTCACCCCCAGTCAAGAGATCTAGGTTAAATCCATCATTCTTTTGCTCACCATGCCACCCCAGTTTAGACCTGGCCATATGCAAATCAGTCTTGACCCTGTGCCTCATGGGAACAGTCCAGCCTGAACTGCTAAGCCAGGTCCTCCCTGGACCGGAAACAAGCATCCTAGGACCGGTTTCGGGGTTTCACCCCTCTTCAGCCAGGTTAGCTTGATTCCAGTGGCACAGTGAGCCCGGGACCCACGTCTGGGCATACCCGGTGCACTTAGAGCGAGAAATCAAAAGACACACAATTGATGGACAAAATGCAGAACAAATCAAAACATTCACCCCCAGTCAAGAGATCTGGGTTAAATCCATCATTCTTTTGCTCACCATGCCACCCCAGTTTAGACCTGGCCATATGCAAATCAGTCATGACCCTGTGCCTCATGGGAACAGTCCAGCCCAAACTGCTAAGCCAGGTCCTCCCTGGACCGGAAACAAGCATCCTAGGACCGGTTTCGGGGTCTCACCCTTCTTCAGCCAGGATAGCTTGATTACAGTGCCACAGTGAGCCCGGGACCCACGTCTGGGCATACCAGGCGCACTTAGGGCGAGAAAGCAAAAGACACACAATTGATGGACGGAATGCAGAACAAATCAAAACATTCACCCCCAGTCAAGAGATCTGGGTTAAATCCATAATTCTTTTGCTCACCATGCCACCCCAGTTTAGACCTGGCAATATGCAAATCAATTTTGACCCTGTGCCTCATGGGAACAGTCCAGCCCGAACTGCTAAGCAAGTCCTCCCTGGACCGGAAATAAGCATCCTAGGACCTGTTTCGGGGTTTCATCCCTCTTCAGCCAGGATAGCTTGATTTCAGTGGCACAGTGAGCTCAGGACCCATGTCTGGGCATACCAGGCACACTTAGGGCGAGAAAGCAAAAGACACACAATTGATGGACGGAATGCAGAACAAATCAAAACATTCACCCCCAGTCAAGAGATCTGGGTTAAATCCATAATTCTTTTGCTCACCATGCCACCCCAGTTTAGACCTGGCAATATGCAAATCAATTTTGACCCTGTGCCTCATGGGAACAGTCCAGCCCGAACTGCTAAGCCAGGTCCTCCCTGGACCGGAAACAAGCATCCTAGGACCGCTTTCGGGGTTTCACCCCTCTGCAGCCAGGTTAGCTTGATTCCAGTGGCACAGTGAGCCCAGGACCCACGTCAGGGCATACCCGGTGCACTTAGGGCGAGAAAGCAAAGACACACAATTGATGGACGGAATGCAGAACAAATCAAAACATTCACCCCCAGTCAAGAGATCTAGGTTCAATCCATCATTCTTTTGCTCACCATGCCACCCCAGTTTAGACCTGGCCATATGCAAATCAGTCTTGACCCTGTGCCTCATGGGAACAGTCCAGCCCGAACTGCTAAGCCAGGTCCTCCCTGGACCGGAAACAAGCATCCTAGGACCGGTTTCGGGGTCTCACCCTTCTTCAGCCAGGATAGCTTGATTCCAGTGGCACAGTGAGGCCGGAACCCACGTCTGGGCATGCCCGGTGCACTTAGGGCGAGAAAGCAAAAGACACACAATTAAGGGACGGAATGCAGAACAAATCAAAACATTCACCCCCAGTCAAGAGATCTGGGTTAAATCCATCATTCTTTTGTTCAACATGCCACCCCAGTTTAGATATGGCCATATGCTCATCAGTCTTGACCCTGTGCCTCATGGAAACAGTCCAGCCCGAACTGCTAAGCCAGGTCCTCCCTGGACCGGAAACAAGCATCCTAGGACCGGTTTCGGGGTTTCACCCCTCTGCAGCCAGGTTAGCTTGATTCCAGTGGCACAGTGAGCCCGGGACGCACGTCTGGGCATACCCGGTGCACTTAGGGAGAGAAAGCAAAGACACACAATTGATGGACGGAATGCAGAACAAATCAAAACATTCACCCCCAGTCAAGAGATCTAGGTTAAATCCATCATTCTTTTGCTCACCATGCCACCCCAGTTTAGACCTGGCCATATGCAAATCAGTCTTGACCCTGTGCCTCATGGGAACAGTCCAGCCTGAACTGCTAAGCCAGGTCCTCCCTGGACCGGAAACAAGCATTCTAGGACCGGTTTCGGGGTTTCACCCCTCTTCAGCCAGGTTGGCTTGATTCCAGTGGCAGTGAGCCCGGGACCCACGTTTGGGCATACCCGGTGCACTTAGGGCGAGAAAGCAAAAGACACACAATTGATGGACAGAATGCAGAACAAATCAAAACATTCACCCCCAGTCAAGAGATCTGGGTTAAATCCATCATTCTTTTGCTCAGCATGCCACCCCAGTTTAGACCTGGCCATATGCAAATCAGTCTTGACCCTGTGCCTCATGGGAACAGTCCAGCCCGAACTGCTAAGCCAGGTCCTCCCTGGACCGGAAACAAGCCTCCTAGGACCGGTTTCGGGGTCTCACCCTTCTTCAGCCAGGATAGCTTGATTCCAGTGGCACAGTGAGGCCGGGACCCACATCTGGGCATACCCGGCGCACTTAGGGCGAGAAAGCAAAAGACACACAATTAATGGACGGAATGCAGAACAAATCAAAACATTCACCCCCAGTCAAGAGATCTGGGTTAAATCCATCATTCTTTTGTTCACCATGCCACCCCAGTTTAGATCTGGCCATATGCTCATCAGTCTTGACCCTGTGCCTCATGGAAACAGTCCAGCTCGAACTGCTAAGCCAGGTCCTCCCTGGACCGGAAACAAGCATCCTAGGACCGGTTTCGGGGTTTCACCCCTCTGCAGCCAGGTTAGCTGGATTCCAGTGGCACAGTGAGCCCGGGACCCACGTCTGGGCATACCCGGTGCACTTAGGGCGAGAAAGCAAAAGACACACAATTAATGGACGGAATGCAGAACAAATCAAAACATTCACCCCCAGTCAAGAGATCTGGGTTAAATCCATCATTCTTTTGATCACCATGCCACCCCAGTTTAGATCTGGCCATATGCTCATCAGTCTTGACCCTGTGCCTCATGGAAACAGTCCAGCCCGAACTGCTAAGCCAGGTCCTCCCTGGACCGGAAACAAGCATCCTAGGACCGGTTTCGGGGTTTCACCCCTATGCAGCCAGGTTAGCTTGATTCCAGTGGCACAGTGAGCCCGGGACCCACGTCTGGGCATACCCGGCGCACAATCAAAACATTCACCCACAGTCAAGAGATCTGGGTTACATCCATCATTCTTTTGCTCACCATGCCACCCCAGTTTAGACCTGGCCATATGCCAATCAGTCTTGACCCTGTGCCTCATGGGAACAGTCCAGCCCAAACTGCTAAGCAAGGTCCTCCCTGGACCGGAAACAAGCATCCTAGTACCAGTTTCGGTGTTTCACCCTTCTTCAGCCAAGATAGCTTGATTTCAGTGGCACAGTGAGCCCGGGACCCACGTCTGGGCATACCAGGCGCACTTAGGGCGAGAAAGCAAAAGACACACAATTTATGGACGGAATGCAGAACAAATCAAAACATTCACCCCCAGCCAAGAGATCTGGGTTAAATCCATCATTCTTTTGCTCACCATGCCACCCCAGTTTAGACCTGGCAATATGCAAATCAGTCTTGACCCTGTGCCTCATGGGAACAGTCCGGCCCGAACTGCTAAGCCAGGTCCTCCCTGGACTGGAAACAAGCATCCTAGGACCGGTTTCGGGGTTTCACCCCTCTACAGCCAGGTTAGCTTGATTCCAGTGGCACAGTGAGCCCGGGACCCACGTCTGGGCATACCCGGTGCACTTAGGGCGAGAAAGCAAAGACACACAATTGATGGACGGAATGCAGAACAAATCAAAACATTCACCTCCAGTCAAGAGATCTGGGTTAAATCCATCATTCTTTTGCTCACCATGCCACCCCAGTTTATACCTGGCCATATGCTCATCAGTCTTGACCCTGTGCCTCATGGAAACAGTCCAGCTCGAACTGCTAAGCCAGGTCCTCCCTGGACCGGAAACAAGCATCCTAGGACCGGTTTCGGGGTTTCACCCCTCTGCAGCCAGGTTAGCTGGATTCCAGTGGCACAGTGAGCCCAGGACCCACGTCTGGGCATACCCGGTACACTTAGGGCGAGAAAGCAAAAGACACACAATTAATGGACGGAATGCAGAACAAATCAAAACATTCACCCCCAGTCAAGAGATCTGGGTTAAATCCATCATTCTTTTGTTCACCATGCCACCCCAGTTTAGATCTGGCCATATGCTCATCAGTCTTGACCCTGTGCCTCATGGAAACAGTCCAGCCCGAACTGCTAAGCCAGGTCCTCCCTGGACCGGAAACAAGCATCCTAGGACCGGTTTCGGGGTTTCACCCCTATGCAGCCAGGTTAGCTTGATTCCAGTGGCACAGTGAGCCCGGGACCCACGTCTGGGCATACCCGGCGCACAATCAAAACATTCACCCACAGTCAAGAGATCTGGGTTACATCCATCATTCTTTTGCTCACCATGCCACCCCAGTTTAGACCTGGCCATATGCCAATCAGTCTTGACCCTGTGCCTCATGGGAACAGTCCAGCCCAAACTGCTAAGCAAGGTCCTCCCTGGACCGGAAACAAGCATCCTAGTACCAGTTTCGGGGTTTCACCCTTCTTCAGCCAAAAGAGCTTGATTTCAGTGGCACAGTGAGCCCGGGACCCACGTCTGGGCATACCAGGCGCACTTAGGGCGAGAAAGCAAAAGACACACAATTAATGGACGAAATGCAGAACAAATCAAAACATTCACCCCCAGTCAAGAGATCTGGGTTAAATCCATCATGCTTTTGTTCACCATGCCACCCCAGTTTAGATCTGGCCATATGCTCATCAGTATTGACCCTGTGCCTCATGGAAACAGTCCAGCCCGAACTGCTAAGCAAGGTCCTCCCTGGACCGGAAACAAGCATCCTAGGACCATTTTCGGGGTTTCACCCCTCTGCAGCCAGGTTAGCTTGATTCCAGTGGCACAGTGAGCCCGGGACCCACGTCTGGGCATACCCGCTGCACTTAGGGCGAGAAAGCAAAGACACACAATTGATGGACGGAATGCAGAACAAATCAAAACATTCACCCCCAGTCAAGAGATCTAGGTTAAATCCATCATTCTTTTGCTCACCATGCCACCCCAGTTTAGACCTGGCCATATGCAAATCAGTCTTGACCCTGTGCCTCATGGGAACAGTCCAGCCTGAACTGCTTAGCCAGGTCCTCCCTGGACCGGAAACAAGCATCCTAGGACCGGTTTCGGGGTTTCACCCCTCTTCAGCCAGGTTAGCTTGATTCCAGTGGCACTGTGAGGCCGGGACCCACGTCTGGGCATACCCGGTGCACTTAGGGCGAGAAAGCAAAAGACACACAATTAATGGACGGAATGCAGAACAAATCAAAACATTCACCCCCAGTCAAGAGATCTGGGTTAAATCCATCATTCTTTTGTTCACCATGCCACCCCAGTTTAGATCTGGCCATATGCTCATCAGTCATGACCCTGTGCCTCATGGGAACAGTCCAGCCCAAACTGCTAAGCCAGATCCTCCCTGGACCGGAAATAAGCATCCTAGGACCGGTTTCGGGGTTTCATCCCTCTTCAGCCAGGATAGCTTGATTCCAGTGGCACAGTGAGCCCAGGACCCACGTCTGGGCATACCCGTCGCACTTAGGGCGAGAAAGCAAAAGACACAATTGATGGACGGAATGCAGAACAAATCAAAACATTCACCCACAGTCAAGAGATCTGGGTTAAATCCATCATACTTTTGCTCACCATGCCACTCCAGTTTAGACCAGGCCATATGCAAATCAGTCTTGACCCTGTGCCTCATGGGAACAGTCCAGCCCAAACTCCTAAGCCAGGTCATCCCTGGACCGGAAACAAGCATCCTAGGACCGGTTTTGGGGTTTCACCCCTCTTCAGCCAGGATAGCTTGATTCCAGTGGCACAGTGAGCCCGGGACCCACGTCTGGGCATACCCGGCGCACTTAGGGCGTGAAAGAAAAAGACACACAATTGATGGTTGGAATGCAGAACAAATCAAAACATTCACCCCCAGTCAAGAGATCTGGGTTAAATCCATCATTCTTTTGCTAACCATACCACCCCAGTTTAGACCTGGCAATATGGAAATCAGTCTTGACTCTGTGCTTCATGGGAACAGCCCAGCCCAAATTGCTAAGTCAGGTCATCCCTGGACCGGAAACAAGCATCCTAGGACCAGTTTCGGAGTTTCACCCCTCTTCAGCCAGGATAGCGTGATTCCAGTGGCATAGTGAGCCCGGGACGCACATCTGGGCATACCCGGCGCAATTAGGGCGAGAAAGCAAAAGACACACAATTGATGGACGGAATGCAGAACAAATCAAAACATTCACCCCCAGTCAAGAGATCTGGGTTAAATCCATCATTCTTTTGCTCACCATGCCACCCCAGTTTAGATCTGGCCAAATGCAAATCAGTCTTGACCCTGTGTCTCATGGGGACAGTCCAGCCTGAAGTGCTAAGCCAGGTCCTCCCTGGACCGGAAACAAGCATCCTAGGACCGGTTTCGGAGTTTCACCCCTCTTCAGCCAGGTTAGCTTGATTCCAGTGGCACAGTGAGCCCGGGACCCACGTCTGGGCATACCCGGTGCACTTAGGGCGAGAAAGCAAAAGACACACAATTGATGGACAGAATGCAGAACAAATCAAAACATTCACCGCCAGTCAAGAGATCTGGGTTAAATCCATCATTCTTTTGCTAACCATACCACCCCAGTTTAGACCTGGCAATATGGAAATCAGTCTTGACTCTGTGCCTCATGGGAACTGTCCAGCCCGAACTGCTAAGCCAGGTCCTCCCTGGACCGGAAACAAGCATCCTAGGACCGGTTTCGGAGTTTCACCCCTCTTCAGCCAGGATAGCTTGATTCCAGTGGCACAGTGAGCCCGGGACGCACGTCTGGGCATACCCGGCGCACTTGGGGCGAGAAAGCAAAAGACACATAATTGATGGACGGAATAGAGAACAAATCAAAACATTCACCCCCAGTCAAGAGACCTGGGTTAAATCCATCATTCTTTTGCCCACCATGCCACCCCAGTTTAGACCTGGCCATATGCAAATCAGTCTTGACCCTGTGCATCATGGGAACAGTCCAGCCCGAACTGCTAAGCAAGGTCCTCCCTGGGCCAGAAACAAGCATCCTAGGACCGGTTTCGGGTTTTCACCCTTCTTCAGCCAGGATAGCTTGATTCCAGTGGCACAGTGAGGCCGGGGCCCACGTCTGGGCATACCCGTCGCACTTAGGGCGAGAAAGCAAAAGACACACAATTAATGGGACGGAATGCAGAACAAATCAAAACATTCACCTCCAGTCAAGAGATCTTGGTTAAATCCATCATTCTTTTGCTCACCATGCCACCCCAGTTTAGATCTGGCCATATGCAAATCAGTCTTGACCCTGTGCCTCATGGAGACAGTCCAGCCTGAACTGCTAAGCCAGGTCCTCCCTGGGCCGGAAACAAGCATCCTAGGACCGGTTTCGAGGTTTCACCCCTCTTCAGCCAGGTTAGCTTGATTCCAGTGGCACAGTGAGCCCGGGACCCACGTCTGGGCATACCCGGTGCACTTAGGGCGAGAAAGCAAAAGACACACAATTCATGGACAGAATGCAGAACAAATCAAAACATTCACCCCCAGTCAAGAGATCTTGGTTAAATCCATCATTCTTTTGCTAACCATACCACCCCAGTTTAGACCTGGTCATATGCAAATCAGTCTTGACCCTGTGCCTCATGGGAACAGTCCAGCCCGAACTGCTAAGCAAGGTCCTCCCTGGACCGGAAACAAGCATCCTAGGACCGGTTTTGGGGTCTCACCCTTCTTCAGCCAGGATAGCTTGATTCCAGTGGCACAGTGAGGCCGGGACCCACGTCTGGGCATACCCGGCGCACTTAGGGCGAGAAACCAAAAGACACACAATTAATGGACGGAATGCAGAACAAATCAAAACATTCACCCCCAGTCAAGAGATCTGGGTTAAATCCATCATTCTCTTGTTCACCATGCCACCCCAGTTTAGATCTGGCCATCTGCTCATCAGTCTTGACCCTGTGCCTCATGGAAACAGTCCTCCCTGGACTGGAAACAAGCATCCTAGGACCGGTTTCGGGGTTTCACCCCTCTGCAGCCAGGTTAGCTTGATTCCAGTGGCACAGTGAGCCCGGGACCCACGTCTGGGCATGCCCGGTGCACTTAGGGCGAGAAAGCAAAAGACACAATTAAGGGACGGAATGCAGAACAAATCAAAACATTCACCCCCAGTCAAGAGATCTGGGTTAAATCCATCATTCTTTTGTTCAACATGCCACCCCAGTTTAGATCTGGCCATATGCTCATCAGTCTTGACCCTGTGCCTCATGGAAACAGTCCAGCCCGAACTGCTAAGCCAGGTCCTCCCTGGACCGGAAACAAGCATCCTAGGACCGGTTTCGGGGTTTCACCCCTCTGCAGCCAGGTTAGCTTGATTCCAGTGGCACAGTGAGCCCGGGACGCACGTCTGGGCATACCCGGTGCACTTAGGGAGAGAAAGCAAAGACACACAATTGATGGACGGAATGCAGAACAAATCAAAACATTCACCCCCAGTCAAGAGATCTAGGTTAAATCCATCATTCTTTTGCTCACCATGCCACCCCAGTTTAGACCTGGCCATATGCAAATCAGTCTTGACCCTGTGCCTCATGGGAACAGTCCAGCCTGAACTGCTAAGCCAGGTCCTCCCTGGACCGGAAACAAGCATCCTAGGACCGGTTTCGGGGTTTCACCCCTCTTCAGCCAGGTTAGCTTGATTCCAGTGGCACAGTGAGCCCGGGACCCACGTCTGGGCATACCCGGTGCACTTAGAGCGAGAAATCAAAAGACACACAATTGATGGACAAAATGCAGAACAAATCAAAACATTCACCCCCAGTCAAGAGATCTGGGTTAAATCCATCATTCTTTTGCTCACCATGCCACCCCAGTTTAGACCTGGCCATATGCAAATCAGTCATGACCCTGTGCCTCATGGGAACAGTCCAGCCCAAACTGCTAAGCCAGGTCCTCCCTGGACCGGAAACAAGCATCCTAGGACCGGTTTCGGGGTCTCACCCTTCTTCAGCCAGGATAGCTTGATTACAGTGCCACAGTGAGCCCGGGACCCACGTCTGGGCATACCAGGCGCACTTAGGGCGAGAAAGCAAAAGACACACAATTGATGGACGGAATGCAGAACAAATCAAAACATTCACCCCCAGTCAAGAGATCTGTGTTAAATCCATAATTCTTTTGCTCACCATGCCACCCCAGTTTAGACCTGGCAATATGCAAATCAATTTTGACCCTGTGCCTCATGGGAACAGTCCAGCCCGAACTGCTAAGCCAGGTCCTCCCTGGACCGGAAATAAGCATCCTAGGACCTGTTTCGGGGTTTCATCCCTCTTCAGCCAGGATAGCTTGATTTCAGTGGCACAGTGAGCTCAGGACCCATGTCTGGGCATACCAGGCGCACTTAGGGCGAGAAAGCAAAAGACACACAATTGATGGACGGAATGCAGAACAAATCAAAACATTCACCCCCAGTCAAGAGATCTGGGTTAAATCCATAATTCTTTTGCTCACCATGCCACCCCAGTTTAGACCTGGCAATATGCAAATCAATTTTGACCCTGTGCCTCATGGGAACAGTCCAGCCCGAACTGCTAAGCCAGGTCCTCCCTGGACCGGAAACAAGCATCCTAGGACCGCTTTCGGGGTTTCACCCCTCTGCAGCCAGGTTAGCTTGATTCCAGTGGCACAGTGAGCCCGGGACCCACGTCTGGGCATACCCGGTGCACTTAGGGCGAGAAAGCAAAGACACACAAATGATGGACGGAATGCAGAACAAATCAAAACATTCACCCCCAGTCAAGAGATCTAGGTTAAATCCATCATTCTTTTGCTCACCATGCCACCCCAGTTTAGACCTGGCCATATGCAAATCAGTCTTGACCCTGTGCCTCATGGGAACAGTCCAGCCCGAACTGCTAAGCCAGGTCCTCCCTGGACCGGAAACAAGCATCCTAGGACCGGTTTCGGGGTCTCACCCTTCTTCAGCCAGGATAGCTTGATTCCAGTGGCACAGTGAGGCCGGGACCCACGTCTGGGCATACCCGGCGCACTTAGGGCGAGAAAGCAAAAGACACACAATTAATGGACGGAATGCAGAACAAATCAAAACATTCACCCCCAGTCAAGAGATCTGGGTTAAATCCATCATTCTTTTGTTCACCATGCCACCCCAGTTTAAATCTGGCCATATGCTCATCAGTCTTGACCCTGTGCCTCATGGAAACAGTCCAACCCGAACTGCTAAGCCAGGTCCTCCCTGGACCAGAAACAAGCATCCTAGGACCGCTTTCGGGGTTTCACCCCTCTGCAGCCAGGTTAGCTTGATTCCAGTGGCACAGTGAGCCCGGGACCCACGTCTGGGCATACCCGGTGCACTTAGGGCGAGAAAGCAAAGACACACAATTGATGGACGGAATGCAGAACAAATCAAAACATTCACCCCCAGTCAAGAGATCTAGGTTAAATCCATCATTCTTTTGCTCACCATGCCACCCCAGTTTAGACCTGGCCATATGCAAATCAGTCTTGACCCTGTGCCTCATGGGAACAGTCCAGCCCGAACTGCTAAGCCAGGTCCTCCCTGGACCGGAAACAAGCATCCTAGGACCGGTTTCGGGGTCTCACCCTTCTTCAGCCAGGATAGCTTGATTCCAGTGGCACAGTGAGGCCGGAACCCACGTCTGGGCATGCCCGGTGCACTTAGGGCGAGAAAGCAAAAGACACACAATTAAGGGACGGAATGCAGAACAAATCAAAACATTCACCCCCAGTCAAGAGATCTGGGTTAAATCCATCATTCTTTTGTTCAACATGCCACCCCAGTTTAGATCTGGCCATATGCTCATCAGTCTTGACCCTGTGCCTCAAGGAAACAGTCCAGCCCGAACTGCTAAGCCAGGTCCTCCCTGGACCGGAAACAAGCATCCTAGGACCGGTTTCGGGGTTTCACCCCTCTGCAGCCAGGTTAGCTTGATTCCAGTGGCACAGTGAGCCCGGGACGCACGTCTGGGCATACCCGGTGCACTTAGGGAGAGAAAGCAAAGACACACAATTGATGGACGGAATGCAGAACAAATCAAAACATTCACCCCCAGTCAAGAGATCTAGGTTAAATCCATCATTCTTTTGCTCACCATGCCACCCCAGTTTAGACCTGGCCATATGCAAATCAGTCTTGACCCTGTGCCTCATGGGAACAGTCCAGCCTGAACTGCTAAGCCAGGTCCTCCCTGGACCGGAAACAAGCATCCTAGGACCGGTTTCGGGGTTTCACCCCTCTTCAGCCAGGTTAGCTTGATTCCAGTGGCACAGTGAGCCCGGGACCCACGTCTGGGCATACCCGGTGCACTTAGAGCGAGAAATCAAAAGACACACAATTGATGGACAAAATGCAGAACAAATCAAAACATTCACCCCCAGTCAAGAGATCTGGGTTAAATCCATCATTCTTTTGCTCACCATGCCACCCCAGTTTAGACCTGGCCATATGCAAATCAGTCATGACCCTGTGCCTCATGGGAACAGTCCAGCCCAAACTGCTAAGCCAGGTCCTCCCTGGACCGGAAACAAGCATCCTAGGACCGGTTTCGGGGTCTCACCCTTCTTCAGCCAGGATAGCTTGATTACAGTGCCACAGTGAGCCCGGGACCCACGTCTGGGCATACCAGGCGCACTTAGGGCGAGAAAGCAAAAGACACACAATTGATGGACGGAATGCAGAACAAATCAAAACATTCACCCCCAGTCAAGAGATCTGGGTTAAATCCATAATTCTTTTGCTCACCATGCCACCCCAGTTTAGACCTGGCAATATGCAAATCAATTTTGACCCTGTGCCTCATGGGAACAGTCCAGCCCGAACTGCTAAGCAAGTCCTCCCTGGACCGGAAATAAGCATCCTAGGACCTGTTTCGGGGTTTCATCCCTCTTCAGCCAGGATAGCTTGATTTCAGTGGCACAGTGAGCTCAGGACCCATGTCTGGGCATACCAGGCACACTTAGGGCGAGAAAGCAAAAGACACACAATTGATGGACGGAATGCAGAACAAATCAAAACATTCACCCCCAGTCAAGAGATCTGGGTTAAATCCATAATTCTTTTGCTCACCATGCCACCCCAGTTTAGACCTGGCAATATGCAAATCAATTTTGACCCTGTGCCTCATGGGAACAGTCCAGCCCGAACTGCTAAGCCAGGTCCTCCCTGGACCGGAAACAAGCATCCTGGGACCGCTTTCGGGGTTTCACCCCTCTGCAGCCAGGTTAGCTTGATTCCAGTGGCACAGTGAGCCCAGGACCCACGTCAGGGCATACCCGGTGCACTTAGGGCGAGAAAGCAAAGACACACAATTGATGGACGGAATGCAGAACAAATCAAAACATTCACCCCCAGTCAAGAGATCTAGGTTCAATCCATCATTCTTTTGCTCACCATGCCACCCCAGTTTAGACCTGGCCATATGCAAATCAGTCTTGACCCTGTGCCTCATGGGAACAGTCCAGCCCGAACTGCTAAGCCAGGTCCTCCCTGGACCGGAAACAAGCATCCTAGGACCGGTTTCGGGGTCTCACCCTTCTTCAGCCAGGATAGCTTGATTCCAGTGGCACAGTGAGGCCGGAACCCACGTCTGGGCATGCCCGGTGCACTTAGGGCGAGAAAGCAAAAGACACACAATTAAGGGACGGAATGCAGAACAAATCAAAACATTCACCCCCAGTCAAGAGATCTGGGTTAAATCCATCATTCTTTTGTTCAACATGCCACCCCAGTTTAGATATGGCCATATGCTCATCAGTCTTGACCCTGTGCCTCATGGAAACAGTCCAGCCCGAACTGCTAAGCCAGGTCCTCCCTGGACCGGAAACAAGCATCCTAGGACCGGTTTCGGGGTTTCACCCCTCTGCAGCCAGGTTAGCTTGATTCCAGTGGCACAGTGAGCCCGGGACGCACGTCTGGGCATACCCGGTGCACTTAGGGAGAGAAAGCAAAGACACACAATTGATGGACGGAATGCAGAACAAATCAAAACATTCACCCCCAGTCAAGAGATCTAGGTTAAATCCATCATTCTTTTGCTCACCATGCCACCCCAGTTTAGACCTGGCCATATGCAAATCAGTCTTGACCCTGTGCCTCATGGGAACAGTCCAGCCTGAACTGCTAAGCCAGGTCCTCCCTGGACCGGAAACAAGCATTCTAGGACCGGTTTCGGGGTTTCACCCCTCTTCAGCCAGGTTGGCTTGATTCCAGTGGCAGTGAGCCCGGGACCCACGTTTGGGCATACCCGGTGCACTTAGGGCAAGAAAGCAAAAGACACACAATTGATGGACAGAATGCAGAACAAATCAAAACATTCACCGCCAGTCAAGAGATCTGGGTTAAATCCATCATTCTTTTGCTAACCATACCACCCCAGTTTAGACCTGGCAATATGGAAATCAGTCTTGACTCTGTGCCTCATGGGAACTGTCCAGCCCGAACTGCTAAGCCAGGTCCTCCCTGGACTGGAAACAAGCATCCTAGGACCGGTTTCGGAGTTTCACCCCTCTTCAGCCAGGATAGCTTGATTCCAGTGGCACAGTGAGCCCGGGACGCACGTCTGGGCATACCCGGCGCACTTGGGGCGAGAAAGCAAAAGACACACAATTGATGGACGGAATAGAGAACAAATCAAAACATTCACCCCCAGTCAAGAGACCTGGGTTAAATCCATCATTCTTTTGCTCACCATGCCACCCCAGTTTAGACCTGGCAATATGCAAATCAGTCCTGACCCTGTGCCTCATGGGAACAGTCCAGCCCGAACTGCTAAGCCAGGTCCTCCCTGGACCGGAAACAAGCATCCTAGGACTGGTTGCGGGGTTTCACCCCTCTTCAGCCAGGATAGCTTGATTCCAGTGGCACAGTGAGCCCGGGACCCACGTCTGGGCATACCCGGCGCACTTAGGGCGAGAAAGCAAAAGACACACAATTGATGGACGGAATGCAGAACAAATCAAAACATTCACCCACAGTCAAGAGATCTGGGTTACATCCATCATTCTTTTGCTCACCATGCCACCCCAGTTTAGACCTGGCCATATGCCAATCAGTCTTGACCCTGTGCCTCATGGGAACAGTCCAGCCCAAACTGCTAAGCAAGGTCCACCCTGGACCGGAAACAAGCATCCTAGGACCGGTTTCGGGGTTTCACCCCTCTTCAGCCAGGTTAGCTTGATTCCAGTGGCACAGTGAGCCCGGGACCCACGTCTGGGCATACCCGGTGCACTTAGGGCGAGAAAGCAAAAGACACACAATTGATGGACAGAATGCAGAACAAATCAAAACATTCACCCCCAGTCAAGAGATCTTGGTTAAATCCATCATTCTTTTGCTAACCATACCACCCCAGTTTAGACCTGGCAATATGGAAATCAGTCTTGACTCTGTGCCTCATGGGAACAGTCCAGCCCGAACCTCTAAGCCAGGTCCTCCCTGGACCGGAAACAAGCATCCTAGTACCAGTTTCGGGGTTTCACCCTTCTTCAGCCAAAAGAGCTTGATTTCAGTGGCACAGTGAGCCCGGGACCCACGTCTGGGCATACCAGGCGCACTTAGGGCGAGAAAGCAAAAGACACACAATTTATGGACGGAATGCAGAACAAATCAAAACATTCACCCCCAGCCAAGAGATCTGGGTTGACCCTGTGCCTCATGGGAACAGTCCAGCCCGAACTGCTAAGCCAGGTCCTCCCTGGACCGGAAACAAGCATCCTAGGACCGGTTTCGGGGTCTCACCCTTCTTCAGCCAGGATAGCTTGATTCCAGTGACACAGTGAGGCCGGGACCCACATCTGGGCATACCCGGCGCACTTAGGGCGAGAAAGCAAAAGACACACAATTAATGGACGAAATGCAGAACAAATCAAAACATTCACCCCCAGTCAAGAGATCTGGGTTAAATCCATCATGCTTTTGTTCACCATGCCACCCCAGTTTAGATCTGGCCATATGCTCATCAGTATTGACCCTGTGCCTCATGGAAACAGTCCAGCCCGAACTGCTAAGCAAGGTCCTCCCTGGACCGGAAACAAGCATCCTAGGACCATTTTCGGGGTTTCACCCCTCTGCAGCCAGGTTAGCTTGATTCCAGTGGCACAGTGAGCCCGGGACCCACGTCTGGGCATACCCGCTGCACTTAGGGCGAGAAAGCAAAGACACACAATTGATGGACGGAATGCAGAACAAATCAAAACATTCACCCCCAGTCAAGAGATCTAGGTTAAATCCATCATTCTTTTGCTCACCATGCCACCCCAGTTTAGACCTGGCCATATGCAAATCAGTCTTGACCCTGTGCCTCATGGGAACAGTCCAGCCTGAACTGCTTAGCCAGGTCCTCCCTGGACCGGAAACAAGCATCCTAGGACCGGTTTCGGGGTTTCACCCCTCTTCAGCCAGGTTAGCTTGATTCCAGTGGCACTGTGAGGCCGGGACCCACGTCTGGGCATACCCGGTGCACTTAGGGCGAGAAAGCAAAAGACACACAATTAATGGACGGAATGCAGAACAAATCAAAACATTCACCCCCAGTCAAGAGATCTGGGTTAAATCCATCATTCTTTTGTTCACCATGCCACCCCAGTTTAGATCTGGCCATATGCTCATCAGTCATGACCCTGTGCCTCATGGGAACAGTCCAGCCCAAACTGCTAAGCCAGATCCTCCCTGGACCGGAAATAAGCATCCTAGGACCGGTTTCGGGGTTTCATCCCTCTTCAGCCAGGATAGCTTGATTCCAGTGGCACAGTGAGCCCAGGACCCACGTCTGGGCATACCCGTCGCACTTAGGGCGAGAAAGCAAAAGACACAATTGATGGACGGAATGCAGAACAAATCAAAACATTCACCCACAGTCAAGAGATCTGGGTTAAATCCATCATACTTTTGCTCACCATGCCACTCCAGTTTAGACCAGGCCATATGCAAATCAGTCTTGACCCTGTGCCTCATGGGAACAGTCCAGCCCAAACTCCTAAGCCAGGTCATCCCTGGACCGGAAACAAGCATCCTAGGACCGGTTTTGGGGTTTCACCCCTCTTCAGCCAGGATAGCTTGATTCCAGTGGCACAGTGAGCCCGGGACCCACGTCTGGGCATACCCGGCGCACTTAGGGCGTGAAAGAAAAAGACACACAATTGATGGTTGGAATGCAGAACAAATCAAAACATTCACCCCCAGTCAAGAGATCTGGGTTAAATCCATCATTCTTTTGCTAACCATACCACCCCAGTTTAGACCTGGCAATATGGAAATCAGTCTTGACTCTGTGCTTCATGGGAACAGCCCAGCCCAAATTGCTAAGTCAGGTCATCCCTGGACCGGAAACAAGCATCCTAGGACCGGTTTCGGAGTTTCACCCCTCTTCAGCCAGGATAGCGTGATTCCAGTGGCATAGTGAGCCCGGGACGCACATCTGGGCATACCCGGCGCAATTAGGGCGAGAAAGCAAAAGACACACAATTGATGGACGGAATGCAGAACAAATCAAAACATTCACCCCCAGTCAAGAGATCTGGGTTAAATCCATCATTCTTTTGCTCACCATGCCACCCCAGTTTAGATCTGGCCAAATGCAAATCAGTCTTGACCCTGTGTCTCATGGGGACAGTCCAGCCTGAAGTGCTAAGCCAGGTCCTCCCTGGACCGGAAACAAGCATCCTAGGACCGGTTTCGGAGTTTCACCCCTCTTCAGCCAGGTTAGCTTGATTCCAGTGGCACAGTGAGCCCGGGACCCACGTCTGGGCATACCCGGTGCACTTAGGGCGAGAAAGCAAAAGACACACAATTGATGGACAGAATGCAGAACAAATCAAAACATTCACCCCCAGTCAAGAGATCTGGGTTAAATCCATCATTCTTTTGCTAACCATACCACCCCAGTTTAGACCTGGCAATATGGAAATCAGTCTTGACTCTGTGCCTCATGGGAACAGTCCAGCCCGAACTGCTAAGCCAGGTCCTCCCTGGACCGGAAACAATCATCCTAGGACCTGTTTCGGAGTTTCACCCCTCTTCAGCCAGGATAGCTTGATTCCAGAGGCATAGTGAGCCCGGTACGCACGTCTGGGCATACCCGGCGCACTTAGGGCGAGAAAGCAAAAGACACACAATTGATGGACGGAATGCAGAACAAATCAAAACATTCACCCCCAGTCAAGAGATCTGGGTTAAATCCATCATTCTTTTGCCCACCATGCCACCCCAGTTTAGACCTGGCCATATGCAAATCAGTCTTGACCCTGTGCATCATGGGAACAGTCCAGCCCGAACTGCTAAGCAAGGTCCTCCCTGGGCCGGAAACAAGCATCCTAGGACCGGTTTCGGGTTTTCACCCTTCTTCAGCCAGGATAGCTTGATTCCAGTGGCACAGTGAGGCCGGGGCCCACGTCTGGGCATACCCGTCGCACTTAGGGCGAGAAAGCAAAAGACACACAATTAATGGGACGGAATGCAGAACAAATCAAAACATTCACCTCCAGTCAAGAGATCTTGGTTAAATCCATCATTCTTTTGCTCACCATGCCACCCCAGTTTAGATCTGGCCATATGCAAATCAGTCTTGACCCTGTGCCTCATGGGGACAGTCCAGCCTGAACTGCTAAGCCAGGTCCTCCCTGGACCGGAAACAAGCATCCTAGGACCGGTTTCGAGGTTTCACCCCTCTTCAGCCAGGTTAGCTTGATTCCAGTGGCACAGTGAGCCCGGGACCCACGTCTGGGCATACCCGGTGCACTTAGGGCGAGAAAGCAAAAGACACACAATTCATGGACAGAATGCAGAACAAATCAAAACATTCACCCCCAGTCAAGAGATCTTGGTTAAATCCATCATTCTTTTGCTAACCATACCACCCCAGTTTAGACCTGGTCATATGCAAATCAGTCTTGACCCTGTGCCTCATGGGAACAGTCCAGCCCGAACTGCTAAGCAAGGTCCTCCCTGGACCGGAAACAAGCATCCTAGGACCGGTTTTGGGGTCTCACCCTTCTTCAGCCAGGATAGCTTGATTCCAGTGGCACAGTGAGGCCGGGACCCACGTCTGGGCATACCCGGCGCACTTAGGGCGAGAAACCAAAAGACACACAATTAATGGACGGAATGCAGAACAAATCAAAACATTCACCCCCAGTCAAGAGATCTGGGTTAAATCCATCATTCTCTTGTTCACCATGCCACCCCAGTTTAGATCTGGCCATCTGCTCATCAGTCTTGACCCTGTGCCTCATGGAAACAGTCCTCCCTGGACTGGAAACAAGCATCCTAGGACCGGTTTCGGGGTTTCACCCCTCTGCAGCCAGGTTAGCTTGATTCCAGTGGCACAGTGAGCCCGGGACCCACGTCTGGGCATACCCGGTGCACTTAGGGCGAGAAAGCAAACACACACAATTGATGGACGGAATGCAGAACAAATCAAAACATTCACCCCAGTCAAGAGATCTAGGTTAAATCCATCATTCTTTTGCTCACCATGCCACCCCAGTTTAGACCTGGCCATATGCAAATCAGTCTTGACCCTGTGCCTCATGGGAACAGTCCAGCCTGAACTGCTAAGCCAGGTCCTCCCTGGACCGGAAACAAGCATCCTAGGACCGGTTTCGGGGTTTCACCCCTCTTCAGCCAGGTTGGCTTGATTCCAGTGGCAGTGAGCCCGGGACCCACGTTTGGGCATACCCGGTGCACTTAGGGCGAGAAAGCAAAAGACACACAATTGATGGACAGAATGCAGAACAAATCAAAACATTCACCGCCAGTCAAGAGATCTGGGTTAAATCCATCATTCTTTTGCTAACCATACCACCCCAGTTTAGACCTGGCAATATGGAAATCAGTTTTGACTCTGTGCCTCATGGGAACTGTCCAGCCCGAACTGCTAAGCCAGGTCCTCCCTGGACCGGAAACAAGCATCCTAGGACCGGTTTCGGAGTTTCACCCCTCTTCAGCCAGGATAGCTTGATTCCAGTGGCACAGTGAGCCCGGGACGCACGTCTGGGCATACCCGGCGCACTTGGGGCGAGAAAGCAAAAGACACACAATTGATGGACGGAATAGAGAACAAATCAAAACATTCACCCCCAGTCAAGAGACCTGGGTTAAATCCATCATTCTTTTGCCCACCATGCCACCCCAGTTTAGACCTGGCCATATGCAAATCAGTCTTGACCCTGTGCATCATGGGAACAGTCCAGCCCGAACTGCTAAGCAAGGTCCTCCCTGGGCCAGAAACAAGCATCCTAGGACCGGTTTCGGGTTTTCACCCTTCTTCAGCCAGGATAGCTTGATTCCAGTGGCACAGTGAGGCCGGGGCCCACGTCTGGGCATACCCGTCGCACTTAGGGCGAGAAAGCAAAAGACACACAATTAATGGGACGGAATGCAGAACAAATCAAAACATTCACCTCCAGTCAAGAGATCTTGGTTAAATCCATCATTCTTTTGCTCACCATGCCACCCCAGTTTAGATCTGGCCATATGCAAATCAGTCTTGACCCTGTGCCTCATGGAGACAGTCCAGCCTGAACTGCTAAGCCAGGTCCTCCCTGGGCCGGAAACAAGCATCCTAGGACCGGTTTCGAGGTTTCACCCCTCTTCAGCCAGGTTAGCTTGATTCCAGTGGCACAGTGAGCCCGGGACCCACGTCTGGGCATACCCGGTGCACTTAGGGCGAGAAAGCAAAAGACACACAATTCATGGACAGAATGCAGAACAAATCAAAACATTCACCCCCAGTCAAGAGATCTTGGTTAAATCCATCATTCTTTTGCTAACCATACCACCCCAGTTTAGACCTGGTCATATGCAAATCAGTCTTGACCCTGTGCCTCATGGGAACAGTCCAGCCCGAACTGCTAAGCAAGGTCCTCCCTGGACCGGAAACAAGCATCCTAGGACCGGTTTTGGGGTCTCACCCTTCTTCAGCCAGGATAGCTTGATTCCAGTGGCACAGTGAGGCCGGGACCCACGTCTGGGCATACCCGGCGCACTTAGGGCGAGAAACCAAAAGACACACAATTAATGGACGGAATGCAGGACAAATCAAAACATTCACCCCCAGTCAAGAGATCTGGGTTAAATCCATCATTCTCTTGTTCACCATGCCACCCCAGTTTAGATCTGGCCATCTGCTCATCAGTCTTGACCCTGTGCCTCATGGAAACAGTCCTCCCTGGACTGGAAACAAGCATCCTAGGACCGGTTTCGGGGTTTCACCCCTCTGCAGCCAGGTTAGCTTGATTCCAGTGGCACAGTGAGCCCGGGACCCACGTCTGGGCATACCCGGTGCACTTAGGGCGAGAAAGCAAACACACACAATTGATGGACGGAATGCAGAACAAATCAAAACATTCACCCCAGTCAAGAGATCTAGGTTAAATCCATCATTCTTTTGCTCACCATGCCACCCCAGTTTAGACCTGGCCATATGCAAATCAGTCTTGACCCTGTGCCTCATGGGAACAGTCCAGCCTGAACTGCTAAGCCAGTTCCTCCCTGGACCGGAAACAAGCATCCTAGGACCGGTTTCGGGGTCTCACCCTTCTTCAGCCAGGATAGCTTGATTCCAGTGGCACAGTGAGGCCGGAACCCACGTCTGGGCATGCCCGGTGCACTTAGGGCGAGAAAGCAAAAGACACAATTAAGGGACGGAATGCAGAACAAATCAAAACATTCACCCCCAGTCAAGAGATCTGGGTTAAATCCATCATTCTTTTGTTCAACATGCCACCCCAGTTTAGATCTGGCCATATGCTCATCAGTCTTGACCCTGTGCCTCATGGAAACAGTCCAGCCCGAACTGCTAAGCCAGGTCCTCCCTGGACCGGAAACAAGCATCCTAGGACCGGTTTCGGGGTTTCACCCCTCTGCAGCCAGGTTAGCTTGATTCCAGTGGCACAGTGAGCCCGGGACGCACGTCTGGGCATACCCGGTGCACTTAGGGAGAGAAAGCAAAGACACACAATTGATGGACGGAATGCAGAACAAATCAAAACATTCACCCCCAGTCAAGAGATCTTGGTTAAATCCATCATTCTTTTGCTAACCATACCACCCCAGTTTAGACCTGGTCATATGCAAATCAGTCTTGACCCTGTGCCTCATGGGAACAGTCCAGCCCGAACTGCTAAGCAAGGTCCTCCCTGGACCGGAAACAAGCATCCTAGGACCGGTTTTGGGGTCTCACCCTTCTTCAGCCAGGATAGCTTGATTCCAGTGGCACAGTGAGGCCGGGACCCACGTCTGGGCATACCCGGCGCACTTAGGGCGAGAAACCAAAAGACACACAATTAATGGACGGAATGCAGGACAAATCAAAACATTCACCCCCAGTCAAGAGATCTGGGTTAAATCCATCATTCTCTTGTTCACCATGCCACCCCAGTTTAGATCTGGCCATCTGCTCATCAGTCTTGACCCTGTGCCTCATGGAAACAGTCCTCCCTGGACTGGAAACAAGCATCCTAGGACCGGTTTCGGGGTTTCACCCCTCTGCAGCCAGGTTAGCTTGATTCCAGTGGCACAGTGAGCCCGGGACCCACGTCTGGGCATACCCGGTGCACTTAGGGCGAGAAAGCAAACACACACAATTGATGGACGGAATGCAGAACAAATCAAAACATTCACCCCAGTCAAGAGATCTAGGTTAAATCCATCATTCTTTTGCTCACCATGCCACCCCAGTTTAGACCTGGCCATATGCAAATCAGTCTTGACCCTGTGCCTCATGGGAACAGTCCAGCCTGAACTGCTAAGCCAGTTCCTCCCTGGACCGGAAACAAGCATCCTAGGACCGGTTTCGGGGTCTCACCCTTCTTCAGCCAGGATAGCTTGATTCCAGTGGCACAGTGAGGCCGGAACCCACGTCTGGGCATGCCCGGTGCACTTAGGGCGAGAAAGCGAAAGACACAATTAAGGGACGGAATGCAGAACAAATCAAAACATTCACCCCCAGTCAAGAGATCTGGGTTAAATCCATCATTCTTTTGTTCAACATGCCACCCCAGTTTAGATCTGGCCATATGCTCATCAGTCTTGACCCTGTGCCTCATGGAAACAGTCCAGCCCGAACTGCTAAGCCAGGTCCTCCCTGGACCGGAAACAAGCATCCTAGGACCGGTTTCGGGGTTTCACCCCTCTGCAGCCAGGTTAGCTTGATTCCAGTGGCACAGTGAGCCCGGGACGCACGTCTGGGCATACCCGGTGCACTTAGGGAGAGAAAGCAAAGACACACAATTGATGGACGGAATGCAGAACAAATCAAAACATTCACCCCCAGTCAAGAGATCTAGGTTAAATCCATCATTCTTTTGCTCACCATGCCACCCCAGTTTAGACCTGGCCATATGCAAATCAGTCTTGACCCTGTGCCTCATGGGAACAGTCCAGCCTGAACTGCTAAGCCAGGTCCTCCCTGGACCGGAAACAAGCATCCTAGGACCGGTTTCGGGGTTTCACCCCTCTTCAGCCAGGTTAGCTTGATTCCAGTGGCACAGTGAGCCCGGGACCCACGTCTGGGCATACCCGGTGCACTTAGAGCGAGAAATCAAAAGACACACAATTGATGGACAAAATGCAGAACAAATCAAAACATTCACCCCCAGTCAAGAGATCTGGGTTAAATCCATCATTCTTTTGCTCACCATGCCACCCCAGTTTAGACCTGGCCATATGCAAATCAGTCATGACCCTGTGCCTCATGGGAACAGTCCAGCCCAAACTGCTAAGCCAGGTCCTCCCTGGACCGGAAACAAGCATCCTAGGACCGGTTTCGGGGTCTCACCCTTCTTCAGCCAGGATAGCTTGATTACAGTGCCACAGTGAGCCCGGGACCCACGTCTGGGCATACCAGGCGCACTTAGGGCGAGAAAGCAAAAGACACACAATTGATGGACGGAATGCAGAACAAATCAAAACATTCACCCCCAGTCAAGAGATCTGGGTTAAATCCATAATTCTTTTGCTCACCATGCCACCCCAGTTTAGACCTGGCAATATGCAAATCAATTTTGACCCTGTGCCTCATGGGAACAGTCCAGCCCGAACTGCTAAGCCAGGTCCTCCCTGGACCGGAAATAAGCATCCTAGGACCTGTTTCGGGGTTTCATCCCTCTTCAGCCAGGATAGCTTGATTTCAGTGGCACAGTGAGCTCAGGACCCATGTCTGGGCATACCAGGCGCACTTAGGGCGAGAAAGCAAAAGACACACAATTGATGGACGGAATGCAGAACAAATCAAAACATTCACCCCCAGTCAAGAGATCTGGGTTAAATCCATAATTCTTTTGCTCACCATGCCACCCCAGTTTAGACCTGGCAATATGCAAATCAATTTTGACCCTGTGCCTCATGGGAACAGTCCAGCCCGAACTGCTAAGCCAGGTCCTCCCTGGACCGGAAACAAGCATCCTAGGACCGCTTTCGGGGTTTCACCCCTCTGCAGCCAGGTTAGCTTGATTCCAGTGGCACAGTGAGCCCGGGACCCACGTCTGGGCATACCCGGTGCACTTAGGGCGAGAAAGCAAAGACACACAATTGATGGACGGAATGCAGAACAAATCAAAACATTCACCCCCAGTCAAGAGATCTAGGTTAAATCCATCATTCTTTTGCTCACCATGCCACCCCAGTTTAGACCTGGCCATATGCAAATCAGTCTTGACCCTGTGCCTCATGGGAACAGTCCAGCCCGAACTGCTAAGCCAGGTCCTCCCTGGACCGGAAACAAGCATCCTAGGACCGGTTTCGGGGTCTCACCCTTCTTCAGCCAGGATAGCTTGATTCCAGTGGCACAGTGAGGCCGGGACCCACGTCTGGGCATACCCGGCGCACTTAGGGCGAGAAAGCAAAAGACACACAATTAATGGACGGAATGCAGAACAAATCAAAACATTCACCCCCAGTCAAGAGATCTGGGTTAAATCCATCATTCTTTTGTTCACCATGCTACCCCAGTTTAAATCTGGCCATATGCTCATCAGTCTTGACCCTGTGCCTCATGGAAACAGTCCAACCCGAACTGCTAAGCCAGGTCCTCCCTGGACCAGAAACAAGCATCCTAGGACCGCTTTCGGGGTTTCACCCCTCTGCAGCCAGGTTAGCTTGATTCCAGTGGCACAGTGAGCCCGGGACCCACGTCTGGGCATACCCGGTGCACTTAGGGCGAGAAAGCAAAGACACACAATTGATGGACGGAATGCAGAACAAATCAAAACATTCACCCCCAGTCAAGAGATCTAGGTTAAATCCATCATTCTTTTGCTCACCATGCCACCCCAGTTTAGACCTGGCCATATGCAAATCAGTCTTGACCCTGTGCCTCATGGGAACAGTCCAGCCCGAACTGCTAAGCCAGGTCCTCCCTGGACCGGAAACAAGCATCCTAGGACCGGTTTCGGGGTCTCACCCTTCTTCAGCCAGGATAGCTTGATTCCAGTGGCACAGTGAGGCCGGAACCCACGTCTGGGCATGCCCGGTGCACTTAGGGCGAGAAAGCAAAAGACACACAATTAAGGGACGGAATGCAGAACAAATCAAAACATTCACCCCCAGTCAAGAGATCTGGGTTAAATCCATCATTCTTTTGTTCAACATGCCACCCCAGTTTAGATCTGGCCATATGCTCATCAGTCTTGACCCTGTGCCTCAAGGAAACAGTCCAGCCCGAACTGCTAAGCCAGGTCCTCCCTGGACCGGAAACAAGCATCCTAGGACCGGTTTCGGGGTTTCACCCCTCTGCAGCCAGGTTAGCTTGATTCCAGTGGCACAGTGAGCCCGGGACGCACGTCTGGGCATACCCGGTGCACTTAGGGAGAGAAAGCAAAGACACACAATTGATGGACGGAATGCAGAACAAATCAAAACATTCACCCCCAGTCAAGAGATCTAGGTTAAATCCATCATTCTTTTGCTCACCATGCCACCCCAGTTTAGACCTGGCCATATGCAAATCAGTCTTGACCCTGTGCCTCATGGGAACAGTCCAGCCTGAACTGCTAAGCCAGGTCCTCCCTGGACCGGAAACAAGCATCCTAGGACCGGTTTCGGGGTTTCACCCCTCTTCAGCCAGGTTAGCTTGATTCCAGTGGCACAGTGAGCCCGGGACCCACGTCTGGGCATACCCGGTGCACTTAGAGCGAGAAATCAAAAGACACACAATTGATGGACAAAATGCAGAACAAATCAAAACATTCACCCCCAGTCAAGAGATCTGGGTTAAATCCATCATTCTTTTGCTCACCATGCCACCCCAGTTTAGACCTGGCCATATGCAAATCAGTCATGACCCTGTGCCTCATGGGAACAGTCCAGCCCAAACTGCTAAGCCAGGTCCTCCCTGGACCGGAAACAAGCATCCTAGGACCGGTTTCGGGGTCTCACCCTTCTTCAGCCAGGATAGCTTGATTACAGTGCCACAGTGAGCCCGGGACCCACGTCTGGGCATACCAGGCGCACTTAGGGCGAGAAAGCAAAAGACACACAATTGATGGACGGAATGCAGAACAAATCAAAACATTCACCCCCAGTCAAGAGATCTGGGTTAAATCCATAATTCTTTTGCTCACCATGCCACCCCAGTTTAGACCTGGCAATATGCAAATCAATTTTGACCCTGTGCCTCATGGGAACAGTCCAGCCCGAACTGCTAAGCAAGTCCTCCCTGGACCGGAAATAAGCATCCTAGGACCTGTTTCGGGGTTTCATCCCTCTTCAGCCAGGATAGCTTGATTTCAGTGGCACAGTGAGCTCAGGACCCATGTCTGGGCATACCAGGCACACTTAGGGCGAGAAAGCAAAAGACACACAATTGATGGACGGAATGCAGAACAAATCAAAACATTCACCCCCAGTCAAGAGATCTGGGTTAAATCCATAATTCTTTTGCTCACCATGCCACCCCAGTTTAGACCTGGCAATATGCAAATCAATTTTGACCCTGTGCCTCATGGGAACAGTCCAGCCCGAACTGCTAAGCCAGGTCCTCCCTGGACCGGAAACAAGCATCCTAGGACCGCTTTCGGGGTTTCACCCCTCTGCAGCCAGGTTAGCTTGATTCCAGTGGCACAGTGAGCCCAGGACCCACGTCAGGGCATACCCGGTGCACTTAGGGCGAGAAAGCAAAGACACACAATTGATGGACGGAATGCAGAACAAATCAAAACATTCACCCCCAGTCAAGAGATCTAGGTTCAATCCATCATTCTTTTGCTCACCATGCCACCCCAGTTTAGACCTGGCCATATGCAAATCAGTCTTGACCCTGTGCCTCATGGGAACAGTCCAGCCCGAACTGCTAAGCCAGGTCCTCCCTGGACCGGAAACAAGCATCCTAGGACCGGTTTCGGGGTCTCACCCTTCTTCAGCCAGGATAGCTTGATTCCAGTGGCACAGTGAGGCCGGAACCCACGTCTGGGCATGCCCGGTGCACTTAGGGCGAGAAAGCAAAAGACACACAATTAAGGGACGGAATGCAGAACAAATCAAAACATTCACCCCCAGTCAAGAGATCTGGGTTAAATCCATCATTCTTTTGTTCAACATGCCACCCCAGTTTAGATATGGCCATATGCTCATCAGTCTTGACCCTGTGCCTCATGGAAACAGTCCAGCCCGAACTGCTAAGCCAGGTCCTCCCTGGACCGGAAACAAGCATCCTAGGACCGGTTTCGGGGTTTCACCCCTCTGCAGCCAGGTTAGCTTGATTCCAGTGGCACAGTGAGCCCGGGACGCACGTCTGGGCATACCCGGTGCACTTAGGGAGAGAAAGCAAAGACACACAATTGATGGACGGAATGCAGAACAAATCAAAACATTCACCCCCAGTCAAGAGATCTAGGTTAAATCCATCATTCTTTTGCTCACCATGCCACCCCAGTTTAGACCTGGCCATATGCAAATCAGTCTTGACCCTGTGCCTCATGGGAACAGTCCAGCCTGAACTGCTAAGCCAGGTCCTCCCTGGACCGGAAACAAGCATTCTAGGACCGGTTTCGGGGTTTCACCCCTCTTCAGCCAGGTTGGCTTGATTCCAGTGGCAGTGAGCCCGGGACCCACGTTTGGGCATACCCGGTGCACTTAGGGCGAGAAAGCAAAAGACACACAATTGATGGACAGAATGCAGAACAAATCAAAACATTCACCGCCAGTCAAGAGATCTGGGTTAAATCCATCATTCTTTTGCTAACCATACCACCCCAGTTTAGACCTGGCAATATGGAAATCAGTCTTGACTCTGTGCCTCATGGGAACTGTCCAGCCCGAACTGCTAAGCCAGGTCCTCCCTGGACTGGAAACAAGCATCCTAGGACCGGTTTCGGAGTTTCACCCCTCTTCAGCCAGGATAGCTTGATTCCAGTGGCACAGTGAGCCCGGGACGCACGTCTGGGCATACCCGGCGCACTTGGGGCGAGAAAGCAAAAGACACACAATTGATGGACGGAATAGAGAACAAATCAAAACATTCACCCCCAGTCAAGAGACCTGGGTTAAATCCATCATTCTTTTGCTCACCATGCCACCCCAGTTTAGACCTGGCAATATGCAAATCAGTCCTGACCCTGTGCCTCATGGGAACAGTCCAGCCCGAACTGCTAAGCCAGGTCCTCCCTGGACCGGAAACAAGCATCCTAGGACTGGTTGCGGGGTTTCACCCCTCTTCAGCCAGGATAGCTTGATTCCAGTGGCACAGTGAGCCCGGGACCCACGTCTGGGCATACCCGGCGCACTTAGGGCGAGAAAGCAAAAGACACACAATTGATGGACGGAATGCAGAACAAATCAAAACATTCACCCACAGTCAAGAGATCTGGGTTACATCCATCATTCTTTTGCTCACCATGCCACCCCAGTTTAGACCTGGCCATATGCCAATCAGTCTTGACCCTGTGCCTCATGGGAACAGTCCAGCCCAAACTGCTAAGCAAGGTCCACCCTGGACCGGAAACAAGCATCCTAGGACCGGTTTCGGGGTTTCACCCCTCTTCAGCCAGGTTAGCTTGATTCCAGTGGCACAGTGAGCCCGGGACCCACGTCTGGGCATACCCGGTGCACTTAGGGCGAGAAAGCAAAAGACACACAATTGATGGACAGAATGCAGAACAAATCAAAACATTCACCCCCAGTCAAGAGATCTTGGTTAAATCCATCATTCTTTTGCTAACCATACCACCCCAGTTTAGACCTGGCAATATGGAAATCAGTCTTGACTCTGTGCCTCATGGGAACAGTCCAGCCCGAACCTCTAAGCCAGGTCCTCCCTGGACCGGAAACAAGCATCCTAGGACCTGTTTCGGAGTTTCACCCCTCTTCAGCCAGGATAGCTTGATTCAAGTGGCACAGTGAGCCCGGGACGCACGTCTGGGCATACCCGGCGCACTTAGGGCGAGAAAGCAAAAGACACACAATTGATGGACGGAATGCAGAACAAATCAAAACATTCACCCCCAGTCAAGAGATCTGGGTTAAATCCATCATTCTTTTGCTCACCATGCCACCCCAGTTTAGACCTGGCCATATGCAAATCAGTCTTGACCCTGTGCATCATGGGAACAGTCCAGCCCGAACTGCTAAGCAAGGTCCTCCCTGGACCGGAAACAAGCATCCTAGGACCGGTTTCGGGGTCTCACCCTTCTTCAGCCAGGATAGCTTGATTCCAGTGGCACAGTGAGGCCGGGACCCACGTCTGGGCATACCCGGCGCACTTAGGGCGAGAAAGCAAAAGACACACAATTAATGGACGGAATGCAGAACAAATCAAAACATTCACCCCCAGTCAAGAGATCTGGGTTAAATCCATCATTCTTTTGTTCACCATGCCACCCCAGTTTAAATCTGGCCATATGCTCATCAGTCTTGACCCTGTGCCTCATGGAAACAGTCCAGCCCGAACTGCTAAGCCAGGTCCTCCCTGGACCAGAAACAAGCATCCTAGGACCGCTTTCGGGGTTTCACCCCTCTGCAGCCAGGTTAGCTTGATTCCAGTGGCACAGTGAGCCCGGGACCCACGTCTGGGCATACCCGGTGCACTTAGGGCGAGAAAGCAAAGACACACAATTGATGGACGGAATGCAGAACAAATCAAAACATTCACCCCCAGTAAAGAGATCTAGGTTAAATCCATCATTCTTTTGCTCACCATGCCACCCCAGTTTAGACCTGGCCATATGCAAATCAGTCTTGACCCTGTGCCTCATGGGAACAGTCCAGCCCGAACTGCTAAGCCAGGTCCTCCCTGGACCGGAAAAAAGCATCCTAGGACCGGTTTCGGGGTCTCACCCTTCTTCAGCCAGGATAGCTTGATTCCAGTGGCACAGTGAGGCCGGAACCCACGTCTGGGCATGCCCGGTGCACTTAGGGCGAGAAAGCAAAAGACACACAATTAAGGGACGGAATGCAGAACAAATCAAAACATTCACCCCCAGTCAAGAGATCTGGGTTAAATCCATCATTCTTTTGTTCAACATGCCACCCCAGTTTAGATCTGGCCAGATGCTCATCAGTCTTGACCCTGTGCCTCATGGAAACAGTCCAGCCCGAACTGCTAAGCCAGGTCCTCCCTGGACCGGAAACAAGCATCCTAGGACCGGTTTCGGGGTTTCACCCCTCTGCAGCCAGGATAGCTTGATTCCAGTGGCACAGTGAGCCCGGGACGCACGTCTGGGCATACCCGGTGCACTTAGGGAGAGAAAGCAAAGACACACAATTGATGGACGGAATGCAGAACAAATCAAAACATTCACCCCCAGTCAAGAGATCTAGGTTAAATCCATCATTCTTTTGCTCACCATGCCACCCCAGTTTAGACCTGGCCATATGCAAATCAGTCTTGACCCTGTGCCTCATGGGAACAGTCCAGCCTGAACTGCTAAGCCAGGTCCTCCCTGGACCGGAAACAAGCATCCTAGGACCGGTTTCGGGGTTTCACCCCTCTTCAGCCAGGTTAGCTTGATTCCAGTGGCACAGTGAGCCCGGGACCCACGTCTGGGCATACCCGGTGCACTTAGAGCGAGAAATCAAAAGACACACAATTGATGGACAAAATGCAGAACAAATCAAAACATTCACCCCCAGTCAAGAGATCTGGGTTAAATCCATCATTCTTTTGCTCACCATGCCACCCCAGTTTAGACCTGGCCCTATGCAAATCAGTCATGACCCTGTGCCTCATGGGAACAGTCCAGCCCAAACTGCTAAGCCAGGTCCTCCCTGGACCGGAAACAAGCATCCTAGGACCGGTTTCGGGGTCTCACCCTTCTTCAGCCAGGATAGCTTGATTACAGTGCCACAGTGAGCCCGGGACCCACGTCTGGGCATACCAGGCGCACTTAGGGCGAGAAAGCAAAAGACACACAATTGATGGACGGAATGCAGAACAAATCAAAACATTCACCCCCAGTCAAGAGATCTGGGTTAAATCCATAATTCTTTTGCTCACCATGCCACCCCAGTTTAGACCTGGCAATATGCAAATCAATTTTGACCCTGTGCCTCATGGGAACAGTCCAGCCCGAACTGCTAAGCCAGGTCCTCCCTGGACCGGAAATAAGCATCCTAGGACCTGTTTCGGGGTTTCATCCCTCTTCAGCCAGGATAGCTTGATTTCAGTGGCACAGTGAGCTCAGGATCCATGTCTGGGCATACCAGGCGCACTTAGGGCGAGAAAGCAAAAGACACACAATTGATGGACGGAATGCAGAACAAATCAAAACATTCACCCCCAGTCAAGAGATCTGGGTTAAATCCATAATTCTTTTGCTCACCATGCCACCCCAGTTTAGACCTGGCAATATGCAAATCAATTTTGACCCTGTGCCTCATGGGAACAGTCCAGCCCGAACTGCTAAGCCAGGTCCTCCCTGGACCGGAAACAAGCATCCTAGGACCGCTTTCGGGGTTTCACCCCTCTGCAGCCAGGTTAGCTTGATTCCAGTGGCACAGTGAACCCGGGACCCACGTCTGGGCATACCCGGTGCACTTAGGGCGAGAAAGCAAAGACACACAATTGATGGATGGAATGCAGAACAAATCAAAACATTCACCCCCAGTCAAGAGATCTAGGTTAAATCCATCATTCTTTTGCTCACCATGCCACCCCAGTTTAGACCTGGTTATATGCAAATCTGTCTTGACCCTGTGCCTCATGGGAACAGTCCAGCCCGAACTGCTAAGCCAGGTCCTCCCTGGACCGGAAACAAGCATCCTAGGACCGGTTTCGGGGTCTCACCCTTCTTCAGCCAGGATAGCTTGATTCCAGTGGCACAGTGAGGCCGGGACCCACGTCTGGGCATACCCGGCGCACTTAGGGCAAGAAAGCAAAAGACACACAATTAATGGACGGAATGCAGAACAAATCAAAACATTCACCCCCAGTCAAGAGATCTGGGTTAAATCCATCATTCTTTTGTTCACCATGCCACCCCAGTTTAAATCTGGCCATATGCTCATCAGTCTTGACCCTGTGCCTCATGGAAACAGTCCAGCCCGAACTGCTAAGCCAGGTCCTCCCTGGACCAGCAACAAGCATCCTAGGACCGCTTTCGGGGTTTCACCCCTCTGCAGCCAGGTTAGCTTGATTCCAGTGGCACAGTGAGCCCGGGACCCACGTCTGGGCATACCCGGTGCACTTAGGGCGAGAAAGCAAAGACACACAATTGATGGACGGAATGCAGAACAAATCAAAACATTCACCCCCAGTCAAGAGATCTAGGTTAAATCCATCATTCTTTTGCTCACCATGCCACCCCAGTTTAGACCTGGCCATATGCAAATCAGTCTTGACCCTGTGCCTCATGGGAACAGTCCAGCCCGAACTGCTAAGCCAGGTCCTCCCTGGACCGGAAACAAGCATCCTAGGACCGGTTTCGGGGTCTCACCCTTCTTCAGCCAGGATAGCTTGATTCCAGTGGCACAGTGAGGCCGGAACCCACGTCTGGGCATGCCCGGTGCACTTAGGGCGAGAAAGCAAAAGACACAATTAAGGGACGGAATGCAGAACAAATCAAAACATTCACCCCCAGTCAAGAGATCTGGGTTAAATCCATCATTCTTTTGTTCAACATGCCACCGCAGTTTAGATCTGGCCATATGCTCATCAGTCTTGACCCTGTGCCTCATGGAAACAGTCCAGCCCGAACTGCTAAGCCAGGTCCTCCCTGGACCGGAAACAAGCATCCTAGGACCGGTTTCGGGGTTTCACCCCTCTGCAGCCAGGTTAGCTTGATTCCAGTGGCACAGTGAGCCCGGGACGCACGTCTGGGCATACCCGGTGCACTTAGGGAGAGAAAGCAAAGACACACAATTGATGGACGGAATGCAGAACAAATCAAAACATTCACCCCCAGTCAAGAGATCTAGGTTAAATCCATCATTCTTTTGCTCACCATGCCACCCCAGTTTAGACCTGGCCATATGCAAATCAGTCTTGACCCTGTGCCTCATGGGAACAGTCCAGCCTGAACTGCTAAGCCAGGTCCTCCCTGGACCGGAAACAAGCATCCTAGGACCGGTTTCGGGGTTTCACCCCTCTTCAGCCAGGTTAGCTTGATTCCAGTGGCACAGTGAGCCCGGGACCCACGTCTGGGCATACCCGGTGCACTTAGAGCGAGAAATCAAAAGACACACAATTGATGGACAAAATGCAGAACAAATCAAAACATTCACCCCCAGTCAAGAGATCTGGGTTAAATCCATCATTCTTTTGCTCACCATGCCACCCCAGTTTAGACCTGGCCATATGCAAATCAGTCATGACCCTGTGCCTCATGGGAACAGTCCAGCCCAAACTGCTAAGCCAGGTCCTCCCTGGACCGGAAACAAGCATCCTAGGACCGGTTTCGGGGTCTCACCCTTCTTCAGCCAGGATAGCTTGATTACAGTGCCACAGTGAGCCCGGGACCCACGTCTGGGCATACCAGGCGCACTTAGGGCGAGAAAGCAAAAGACACACAATTGATGGACGGAATGCAGAACAAATCAAAACATTCACCCCCAGTCAAGAGATCTGGGTTAAATCCATAATTCTTTTGCTCACCATGCCACCCCAGTTTAGACCTGGCAATATGCAAATCAATTTTGACCCTGTGCCTCATGGGAACAGTCCAGCCCGAACTGCTAAGCCAGGTCCTCCCTGGACCGGAAATAAGCATCCTAGGACCTGTTTCGGGGTTTCATCCCTCTTCAGCCAGGATAGCTTGATTTCAGTGGCACAGTGAGCTCAGGACCCATGTCTGGGCATACCAGGCGCACTTAGGGCGAGAAAGCAAAAGACACACAATTGATGGACGGAATGCAGAACAAATCAAAACATTCACCCCCAGTCAAGAGATCTGGGTTAAATCCATAATTCTTTTGCTCACCATACCACCCCAGTTTAGACCTGGCAATATGCAAATCAATTTTGACCCTGTGCCTCATGGGAACAGTCCAGCCCGAACTGCTAAGCCAGGTCCTCCCTGGACCGGAAACAAGCATCCTAGGACCGCTTTCGGGGTTTCACCCCTCTGCAGCCAGGTTAGCTTGATTCCAGTGGCACAGTGAGCCCGGGACCCACGTCTGGGCATACCCGGTGCACTTAGGGCGAGAAAGCAAAGACACACAATTGATGGACGGAATGCAGAACAAATCAAAACATTCACCCCCAGTCAAGAGATCTAGGTTAAATCCATCATTCTTTTGCTCACGATGCCACCCCAGTTTAGACCTGGCCATATGCAAATCAGTCTTGACCCTGTGCCTCATGGGAACAGTCCAGCCCGAACTGCTAAGCCAGGTCCTCCCTGGACCGGAAAAAAGCATCCTAGGACCGGTTTCGGGGTCTCACCCTTCTTCAGCCAGGATAGCTTGATTCCAGTGGCACAGTGAGGCCGGGACCCACGTCTGGGCATACCCGGCGCACTTAGGGCGAGAAAGCAAAAGACACACAATTAATGGACGGAATGCAGAACAAATCAAAACATTCACCCCCAGTCAAGAGATCTGGGTTAAATCCATCATTCTTTTGTTCACCATGCCACCCCAGTTTAAATCTGGCCATATGCTCATCAGTCTTGACCCTGTGCCTCATGGAAACAGTCCAACCCGAACTGCTAAGCCAGGTCCTCCCTGGACCAGAAACAAGCATCCTAGGACCGCTTTCGGGGTTTCACCCCTCTGCAGCCAGGTTAGCTTGATTCCAGTGGCACAGTGAGCCCGGGACCCACGTCTGGGCATACCCGGTGCACTTAGGGCGAGAAAGCAAAGACACACAATTGATGGACGGAATGCAGAACAAATCAAAACATTCACCCCCAGTCAAGAGATCTAGGTTAAATCCATCATTCTTTTGCTCACCATGCCACCCCAGTTTAGACCTGGCCATATGCAAATCAGTCTTGACCCTGTGCCTCATGGGAACAGTCCAGCCCGAACTGCTAAGCCAGGTCCTCCCTGGACCGGAAACAAGCATCCTAGGACCGGTTTCGGGGTCTCACCCTTCTTCAGCCAGGATAGCTTGATTCCAGTGGCACAGTGAGGCCGGAACCCACGTCTGGGCATGCCCGGTGCACTTAGGGCGAGAAAGCAAAAGACACACAATTAAGGGACGGAATGCAGAACAAATCAAAACATTCACCCCCAGTCAAGAGATCTGGGTTAAATCCATCATTCTTTTGTTCAACATGCCACCCCAGTTTAGATCTGGCCATATGCTCATCAGTCTTGACCCTGTGCCTCAAGGAAACAGTCCAGCCCGAACTGCTAAGCCAGGTCCTCCCTGGACCGGAAACAAGCATCCTAGGACCGGTTTCGGGGTTTCACCCCTCTGCAGCCAGGTTAGCTTGATTCCAGTGGCACAGTGAGCCCGGGACGCACGTCTGGGCATACCCGGTGCACTTAGGGAGAGAAAGCAAAGACACACAATTGATGGACGGAATGCAGAACAAATCAAAACATTCACCCCCAGTCAAGAGATCTAGGTTAAATCCATCATTCTTTTGCTCACCATGCCACCCCAGTTTAGACCTGGCCATATGCAAATCAGTCTTGACCCTGTGCCTCATGGGAACAGTCCAGCCTGAACTGCTAAGCCAGGTCCTCCCTGGACCGGAAACAAGCATCCTAGGACCGGTTTCGGGGTTTCACCCCTCTTCAGCCAGGTTAGCTTGATTCCAGTGGCACAGTGAGCCCGGGACCCACGTCTGGGCATACCCGGTGCACTTAGAGCGAGAAATCAAAAGACACACAATTGATGGACAAAATGCAGAACAAATCAAAACATTCACCCCCAGTCAAGAGATCTGGGTTAAATCCATCATTCTTTTGCTCACCATGCCACCCCAGTTTAGACCTGGCCATATGCAAATCAGTCATGACCCTGTGCCTCATGGGAACAGTCCAGCCCAAACTGCTAAGCCAGGTCCTCCCTGGACCGGAAACAAGCATCCTAGGACCGGTTTCGGGGTCTCACCCTTCTTCAGCCAGGATAGCTTGATTACAGTGCCACAGTGAGCCCGGGACCCACGTCTGGGCATACCAGGCGCACTTAGGGCGAGAAAGCAAAAGACACACAATTGATGGACGGAATGCAGAACAAATCAAAACATTCACCCCCAGTCAAGAGATCTGGGTTAAATCCATAATTCTTTTGCTCACCATGCCACCCCAGTTTAGACCTGGCAATATGCAAATCAATTTTGACCCTGTGCCTCATGGGAACAGTCCAGCCCGAACTGCTAAGCAAGTCCTCCCTGGACCGGAAATAAGCATCCTAGGACCTGTTTCGGGGTTTCATCCCTCTTCAGCCAGGATAGCTTGATTTCAGTGGCACAGTGAGCTCAGGACCCATGTCTGGGCATACCAGGCGCACTTAGGGCGAGAAAGCAAAAGACACACAATTGATGGACGGAATGCAGAACAAATCAAAACATTCACCCCCAGTCAAGAGATCTGGGTTAAATCCATAATTCTTTTGCTCACCATGCCACCCCAGTTTAGACCTGGCAATATGCAAATCAATTTTGACCCTGTGCCTCATGGGAACAGTCCAGCCCGAACTGCTAAGCCAGGTCCTCCCTGGACCGGAAACAAGCATCCTAGGACCGCTTTCGGGGTTTCACCCCTCTGCAGCCAGGTTAGCTTGATTCCAGTGGCACAGTGAGCCCAGGACCCACGTCAGGGCATACCCGGTGCACTTAGGGCGAGAAAGCAAAGACACACAATTGATGGACGGAATGCAGAACAAATCAAAACATTCACCCCCAGTCAAGAGATCTAGGTTAAATCCATCATTCTTTTGCTCACCATGCCACCCCAGTTTAGACCTGGCCATATGCAAATCAGTCTTGACCCTGTGCCTCATGGGAACAGTCCAGCCCGAACTGCTAAGCCAGGTCCTCCCTGGACCGGAAACAAGCATCCTAGGACCGGTTTCGGGGTCTCACCCTTCTTCAGCCAGGATAGCTTGATTCCAGTGGCACAGTGAGGCCGGAACCCACGTCTGGGCATGCCCGGTGCACTTAGGGCGAGAAAGCAAAAGACACACAATTAAGGGACGGAATGCAGAACAAATCAAAACATTCACCCCCAGTCAAGAGATCTGGGTTAAATCCATCATTCTTTTGTTCAACATGCCACCCCAGTTTAGATATGGCCATATGCTCATCAGTCTTGACCCTGTGCCTCATGGAAACAGTCCAGCCCGAACTGCTAAGCCAGGTCCTCCCTGGACCGGAAACAAGCATCCTAGGACCGGTTTCGGGGTTTCACCCCTCTGCAGCCAGGTTAGCTTGATTCCAGTGGCACAGTGAGCCCGGGACGCACGTCTGGGCATACCCGGTGCACTTAGGGAGAGAAAGCAAAGACACACAATTGATGGACGGAATGCAGAACAAATCAAAACATTCACCCCCAGTCAAGAGATCTAGGTTAAATCCATCATTCTTTTGCTCACCATGCCACCCCAGTTTAGACCTGGCCATATGCAAATCAGTCTTGACCCTGTGCCTCATGGGAACAGTCCAGCCTGAACTGCTAAGCCAGGTCCTCCCTGGACCGGAAACAAGCATTCTAGGACCGGTTTCGGGGTTTCACCCCTCTTCAGCCAGGTTGGCTTGATTCCAGTGGCAGTGAGCCCGGGACCCACGTTTGGGCATACCCGGTGCACTTAGGGCGAGAAAGCAAAAGACACACAATTGATGGACAGAATGCAGAACAAATCAAAACATTCACCGCCAGTCAAGAGATCTGGGTTAAATCCATCATTCTTTTGCTAACCATACCACCCCAGTTTAGACCTGGCAATATGGAAATCAGTCTTGACTCTGTGCCTCATGGGAACTGTCCAGCCCGAACTGCTAAGCCAGGTCCTCCCTGGACCGGAAACAAGCATCCTAGGACCGGTTTCGGAGTTTCACCCCTCTTCAGCCAGGATAGCTTGATTCCAGTGGCACAGTGAGCCCGGGTCGCACGTCTGGGCATACCCGGCGCACTTGGGGCGAGAAAGCAAAAGACACACAATTGATGGACGGAATAGAGAACAAATCAAAACATTCACCCCCAGTCAAGAGACCTGGGTTAAATCCATCATTCTTTTGCTCACCATGCCACCCCAGTTTAGACCTGGCAATATGCAAATCAGTCCTGACCCTGTGCCTCATGGGAACAGTCCAGCCCGAACTGCTAAGCCAGGTCCTCCCTGGACCGGAAACAAGCATCCTAGGACTGGTTGCGGGGTTTCACCCCTCTTCAGCCAGGATAGCTTGATTCCAGTGGCACAGTGAGCCCGGGACCCACGTCTGGGCATACCCGGAGCACTTAGGGCGAGAAAGCAAAAGACACACAATTGATGGACGGAATGCAGAACAAATCAAAACATTCACCCACAGTCAAGAGATCTGGGTTACATCCATCATTCTTTTGCTCACCATGCCACCCCAGTTTAGACCTGGCCATATGCCAATCAGTCTTGACCCTGTGCCTCATGGGAACAGTCCAGCCCAAACTGCTAAGCAAGGTCCACCCTGGACCGGAAACAAGCATCCTAGGACCGGTTTCGGGGTTTCACCCCTCTTCAGCCAGGTTAGCTTGATTCCAGTGGCACAGTGAGCCCGGGACCCACGTCTGGGCATACCCGGTGCACTTAGGGCGAGAAAGCAAAAGACACACAATTGATGGACAGAATGCAGAACAAATCAAAACATTCACCCCCAGTCAAGAGATCTTGGTTAAATCCATCATTCTTTTGCTAACCATACCACCCCAGTTTAGACCTGGCAATATGCAAATCAGTCTTGACCCTGTGCCTCATGGGAACAGTCCAGCCCGAACTGCTAAGCCAGGTCCTCCCTGGACCGGAAACAAGCATCCTAGGACCGGTTTCGGGGTCTCACCCTTCTTCAGCCAGGATAGCTTGATTCCAGTGGCACAGTGAGGCCGGAACCCACGTCTGGGCATGCCCGGTGCACTTAGGGCGAGAAAGCAAAAGACACACAATTAAGGGACGGAATGCAGAACAAATCAAAACATTCACCCCCAGTCAAGAGATCTGGGTTAAATCCATCATTCTTTTGTTCAACATGCCACCCCAGTTTAGATCTGGCCATATGCTCATCAGTCTTGACCCTGTGCCTCAAGGAAACAGTCCAGCCCGAACTGCTAAGCCAGGTCCTCCCTGGACCGGAAACAAGCATCCTAGGACCGGTTTCGGGGTTTCACCCCTCTGCAGCCAGGTTAGCTTGATTCCAGTGGCACAGTGAGCCCGGGACGCACGTCTGGGCATACCCGGTGCACTTAGGGAGAGAAAGCAAAGACACACAATTGATGGACGGAATGCAGAACAAATCAAAACATTCACCCCCAGTCAAGAGATCTAGGTTAAATCCATCATTCTTTTGCTCACCATGCCACCCCAGTTTAGACCTGGCCATATGCAAATCAGTCTTGACCCTGTGCCTCATGGGAACAGTCCAGCCTGAACTGCTAAGCCAGGTCCTCCCTGGACCGGAAACAAGCATCCTAGGACCGGTTTCGGGGTTTCACCCCTCTTCAGCCAGGTTAGCTTGATTCCAGTGGCACAGTGAGCCCGGGACCCACGTCTGGGCATACCCGGTGCACTTAGAGCGAGAAATCAAAAGACACACAATTGATGGACAAAATGCAGAACAAATCAAAACATTCACCCCCAGTCAAGAGATCTGGGTTAAATCCATCATTCTTTTGCTCACCATGCCACCCCAGTTTAGACCTGGCCATATGCAAATCAGTCATGACCCTGTGCCTCATGGGAACAGTCCAGCCCAAACTGCTAAGCCAGGTCCTCCCTGGACCGGAAACAAGCATCCTAGGACCGGTTTCGGGGTCTCACCCTTCTTCAGCCAGGATAGCTTGATTACAGTGCCACAGTGAGCCCGGGACCCACGTCTGGGCATACCAGGCGCACTTAGGGCGAGAAAGCAAAAGACACACAATTGATGGACGGAATGCAGAACAAATCAAAACATTCACCCCCAGTCAAGAGATCTGGGTTAAATCCATAATTCTTTTGCTCACCATGCCACCCCAGTTTAGACCTGGCAATATGCAAATCAATTTTGACCCTGTGCCTCATGGGAACAGTCCAGCCCGAACTGCTAAGCCAGGTCCTCCCTGGACCGGAAATAAGCATCCTAGGACCTGTTTCGGGGTTTCATCCCTCTTCAGCCAGGATAGCTTGATTTCAGTGGCACAGTGAGCTCAGGACCCATGTCTGGGCATACCAGGCGCACTTAGGGCGAGAAAGCAAAAGACACACAATTGATGGACGGAATGCAGAACAAATCAAAACATTCACCCCCAGTCAAGAGATCTGGGTTAAATCCATAATTCTTTTGCTCACCATGCCACCCCAGTTTAGACCTGGCAATATGCAAATCAATTTTGACCCTGTGCCTCATGGGAACAGTCCAGCCCGAACTGCTAAGCCAGGTCCTCCCTGGACCGGAAACAAGCATCCTAGGACCGCTTTCGGGGTTTCACCCCTCTGCAGCCAGGTTAGCTTGATTCCAGTGGCACAGTGAGCCCGGGACCCACGTCTGGGCATACCCGGTGCACTTAGGGCGAGAAAGCAAAGACACACAATTGATGGACGGAATGCAGAACAAATCAAAACATTCACCCCCAGTCAAGAGATCTAGGTTAAATCCATCATTCTTTTGCTCACCATGCCACCCCAGTTTAGACCTGGCCATATGCAAATCAGTCTTGACCCTGTGCCTCATGGGAACAGTCCAGCCCGAACTGCTAAGCCAGGTCCTCCCTGGACCGGAAACAAGCATCCTAGGACCGGTTTCGGGGTCTCACCCTTCTTCAGCCAGGATAGCTTGATTCCAGTGGCACAGTGAGGCCGGGACCCACGTCTGGGCATACCCGGCGCACTTAGGGCGAGAAAGCAAAAGACACACAATTAATGGACGGAATGCAGAACAAATCAAAACATTCACCCCCAGTCAAGAGATCTGGGTTAAATCCATCATTCTTTTGTTCACCATGCCACCCCAGTTTAAATCTGGCCATATGCTCATCAGTCTTGACCCTGTGCCTCATGGAAACAGTCCAACCCGAACTGCTAAGCCAGGTCCTCCCTGGACCAGAAACAAGCATCCTAGGACCGCTTTCGGGGTTTCACCCCTCTGCAGCCAGGTTAGCTTGATTCCAGTGGCACAGTGAGCCCGGGACCCACGTCTGGGCATACCCGGTGCACTTAGGGCGAGAAAGCAAAGACACACAATTGATGGACGGAATGCAGAACAAATCAAAACATTCACCCCCAGTCAAGAGATCTAGGTTAAATCCATCATTCTTTTGCTCACCATGCCACCCCAGTTTAGACCTGGCCATATGCAAATCAGTCTTGACCCTGTGCCTCATGGGAACAGTCCAGCCCGAACTGCTAAGCCAGGTCCTCCCTGGACCGGAAACAAGCATCCTAGGACCGGTTTCGGGGTCTCACCCTTCTTCAGCCAGGATAGCTTGATTCCAGTGGCACAGTGAGGCCGGAACCCACGTCTGGGCATGCCCGGTGCACTTAGGGCGAGAAAGCAAAAGACACACAATTAAGGGACGGAATGCAGAACAAATCAAAACATTCACCCCCAGTCAAGAGATCTGGGTTAAATCCATCATTCTTTTGTTGAACATGCCACCCCAGTTTAGATCTGGCCATATGCTCATCAGTCTTGACCCTGTGCCTCAAGGAAACAGTCCAGCCCGAACTGCTAAGCCAGGTCCTCCCTGGACCGGAAACAAGCATCCTAGGACCGGTTTCGGGGTTTCACCCCTCTGCAGCCAGGTTAGCTTGATTCCAGTGGCACAGTGAGCCCGGGACGCACGTCTGGGCATACCCGGTGCACTTAGGGAGAGAAAGCAAAGACACACAATTGATGGACGGAATGCAGAACAAATCAAAACATTCACCCCCAGTCAAGAGATCTAGGTTAAATCCATCATTCTTTTGCTCACCATGCCACCCCAGTTTAGACCTGGCCATATGCAAATCAGTCTTGACCCTGTGCCTCATGGGAACAGTCCAGCCTGAACTGCTAAGCCAGGTCCTCCCTGGACCGGAAACAAGCATCCTAGGACCGGTTTCGGGGTTTCACCCCTCTTCAGCCAGGTTAGCTTGATTCCAGTGGCACAGTGAGCCCGGGACCCACGTCTGGGCATACCCGGTGCACTTAGAGCGAGAAATCAAAAGACACACAATTGATGGACAAAATGCAGAACAAATCAAAACATTCACCCCCAGTCAAGAGATCTGGGTTAAATCCATCATTCTTTTGCTCACCATGCCACCCCAGTTTAGACCTGGCCATATGCAAATCAGTCATGACCCTGTGCCTCATGGGAACAGTCCAGCCCAAACTGCTAAGCCAGGTCCTCCCTGGACCGGAAACAAGCATCCTAGGACCGGTTTCGGGGTCTCACCCTTCTTCAGCCAGGATAGCTTGATTACAGTGCCACAGTGAGCCCGGGACCCACGTCTGGGCATACCAGGCGCACTTAGGGCGAGAAAGCAAAAGACACACAATTGATGGACGGAATGCAGAACAAATCAAAACATTCACCCCCAGTCAAGAGATCTGGGTTAAATCCATAATTCTTTTGCTCACCATGCCACCCCAGTTTAGACCTGGCAATATGCAAATCAATTTTGACCCTGTGCCTCATGGGAACAGTCCAGCCCGAACTGCTAAGCAAGTCCTCCCTGGACCGGAAATAAGCATCCTAGGACCTGTTTCGGGGTTTCATCCCTCTTCAGCCAGGATAGCTTGATTTCAGTGGCACAGTGAGCTCAGGACCCATGTCTGGGCATACCAGGCGCACTTAGGGCGAGAAAGCAAAAGACACACAATTGATGGACGGAATGCAGAACAAATCAAAACATTCACCCCCAGTCAAGAGATCTGGGTTAAATCCATAATTCTTTTGCTCACCATGCCACCCCAGTTTAGACCTGGCAATATGCAAATCAATTTTGACCCTGTGCCTCATGGGAACAGTCCAGCCCGAACTGCTAAGCCAGGTCCTCCCTGGACCGGAAACAAGCATCCTAGGACCGCTTTCGGGGTTTCACCCCTCTGCAGCCAGGTTAGCTTGATTCCAGTGGCACAGTGAGCCCAGGACCCACGTCAGGGCATACCCGGTGCACTTAGGGCGAGAAAGCAAAGACACACAATTGATGGACGGAATGCAGAACAAATCAAAACATTCACCCCCAGTCAAGAGATCTAGGTTAAATCCATCATTCTTTTGCTCACCATGCCACCCCAGTTTAGACCTGGCCATATGCAAATCAGTCTTGACCCTGTGCCTCATGGGAACAGTCCAGCCCGAACTGCTAAGCCAGGTCCTCCCTGGACCGGAAACAAGCATCCTAGGACCGGTTTCGGGGTCTCACCCTTCTTCAGCCAGGATAGCTTGATTCCAGTGGCACAGTGAGGCCGGAACCCACGTCTGGGCATGCCCGGTGCACTTAGGGCGAGAAAGCAAAAGACACACAATTAAGGGACGGAATGCAGAACAAATCAAAACATTCACCCCCAGTCAAGAGATCTGGGTTAAATCCATCATTCTTTTGTTCAACATGCCACCCCAGTTTAGATATGGCCATATGCTCATCAGTCTTGACCCTGTGCCTCATGGAAACAGTCCAGCCCGAACTGCTAAGCCAGGTCCTCCCTGGACCGGAAACAAGCATCCTAGGACCGGTTTCGGGGTTTCACCCCTCTGCAGCCAGGTTAGCTTGATTCCAGTGGCACAGTGAGCCCGGGACGCACGTCTGGGCATACCCGGTGCACTTAGGGAGAGAAAGCAAAGACACACAATTGATGGACGGAATGCAGAACAAATCAAAACATTCACCCCCAGTCAAGAGATCTAGGTTAAATCCATCATTCTTTTGCTCACCATGCCACCCCAGTTTAGACCTGGCCATATGCAAATCAGTCTTGACCCTGTGCCTCATGGGAACAGTCCAGCCTGAACTGCTAAGCCAGGTCCTCCCTGGACCGGAAACAAGCATTCTAGGACCGGTTTCGGGGTTTCACCCCTCTTCAGCCAGGTTGGCTTGATTCCAGTGGCAGTGAGCCCGGGACCCACGTTTGGGCATACCCGGTGCACTTAGGGCGAGAAAGCAAAAGACACACAATTGATGGACAGAATGCAGAACAAATCAAAACATTCACCGCCAGTCAAGAGATCTGGGTTAAATCCATCATTCTTTTGCTAACCATACCACCCCAGTTTAGACCTGGCAATATGGAAATCAGTCTTGACTCTGTGCCTCATGGGAACTGTCCAGCCCGAACTGCTAAGCCAGGTCCTCCCTGGACCGGAAACAAGCATCCTAGGACCGGTTTCGGAGTTTCACCCCTCTTCAGCCAGGATAGCTTGATTCCAGTGGCACAGTGAGCCCGGGTCGCACGTCTGGGCATACCCGGCGCACTTGGGGCGAGAAAGCAAAAGACACACAATTGATGGACGGAATAGAGAACAAATCAAAACATTCACCCCCAGTCAAGAGACCTGGGTTAAATCCATCATTCTTTTGCTCACCATGCCACCCCAGTTTAGACCTGGCAATATGCAAATCAGTCCTGACCCTGTGCCTCATGGGAACAGTCCAGCCCGAACTGCTAAGCCAGGTCCTCCCTGGACCGGAAACAAGCATCCTAGGACTGGTTGCGGGGTTTCACCCCTCTTCAGCCAGGATAGCTTGATTCCAGTGGCACAGTGAGCCCGGGACCCACGTCTGGGCATACCCGGCGCACTTAGGGCGAGAAAGCAAAAGACACACAATTGATGGACGGAATGCAGAACAAATCAAAACATTCACCCACAGTCAAGAGATCTGGGTTACATCCATCATTCTTTTGCTCACCATGCCACCCCAGTTTAGACCTGGCCATATGCCAATCAGTCTTGACCCTGTGCCTCATGGGAACAGTCCAGCCCAAACTGCTAAGCAAGGTCCACCCTGGACCGGAAACAAGCATCCTAGGACCGGTTTCGGGGTTTCACCCCTCTTCAGCCAGGTTAGCTTGATTCCAGTGGCACAGTGAGCCCGGGACCCACGTCTGGGCATACCCGGTGCACTTAGGGCGAGAAAGCAAAAGACACACAATTGATGGACAGAATGCAGAACAAATCAAAACATTCACCCCCAGTCAAGAGATCTTGGTTAAATCCATCATTCTTTTGCTAACCATACCACCCCAGTTTAGACCTGGCAATATGCAAATCAGTCTTGACCCTGTGCCTCATGGGAACAGTCCAGCCCGAACTGCTAAGCCAGGTCCTCCCTGGACCGGAAACAAGCATCCTAGGACCGGTTTCGGGGTCTCACCCTTCTTCAGCCAGGATAGCTTGATTCCAGTGGCACAGTGAGGCCGGAACCCACGTCTGGGCATGCCCGGTGCACTTAGGGCGAGAAAGCAAAAGACACACAATTAAGGGACGGAATGCAGAACAAATCAAAACATTCACCCCCAGTCAAGAGATCTGGGTTAAATCCATCATTCTTTTGTTCAACATGCCACCCCAGTTTAGATCTGGCCATATGCTCATCAGTCTTGACCCTGTGCCTCAAGGAAACAGTCCAGCCCGAACTGCTAAGCCAGGTCCTCCCTGGACCGGAAACAAGCATCCTAGGACCGGTTTCGGGGTTTCACCCCTCTGCAGCCAGGTTAGCTTGATTCCAGTGGCACAGTGAGCCCGGGACGCACGTCTGGGCATACCCGGTGCACTTAGGGAGAGAAAGCAAAGACACACAATTGATGGACGGAATGCAGAACAAATCAAAACATTCACCCCCAGTCAAGAGATCTAGGTTAAATCCATCATTCTTTTGCTCACCATGCCACCCCAGTTTAGACCTGGCCATATGCAAATCAGTCTTGACCCTGTGCCTCATGGGAACAGTCCAGCCTGAACTGCTAAGCCAGGTCCTCCCTGGACCGGAAACAAGCATCCTAGGACCGGTTTCGGGGTTTCACCCCTCTTCAGCCAGGTTAGCTTGATTCCAGTGGCACAGTGAGCCCGGGACCCACGTCTGGGCATACCCGGTGCACTTAGAGCGAGAAATCAAAAGACACACAATTGATGGACAAAATGCAGAACAAATCAAAACATTCACCCCCAGTCAAGAGATCTGGGTTAAATCCATCATTCTTTTGCTCACCATGCCACCCCAGTTTAGACCTGGCCATATGCAAATCAGTCATGACCCTGTGCCTCATGGGAACAGTCCAGCCCAAACTGCTAAGCCAGGTCCTCCCTGGACCGGAAACAAGCATCCTAGGACCGGTTTCGGGGTCTCACCCTTCTTCAGCCAGGATAGCTTGATTACAGTGCCACAGTGAGCCCGGGACCCACGTCTGGGCATACCAGGCGCACTTAGGGCGAGAAAGCAAAAGACACACAATTGATGGACGGAATGCAGAACAAATCAAAACATTCACCCCCAGTCAAGAGATCTGGGTTAAATCCATAATTCTTTTGCTCACCATGCCACCCCAGTTTAGACCTGGCAATATGCAAATCAATTTTGACCCTGTGCCTCATGGGAACAGTCCAGCCCGAACTGCTAAGCAAGTCCTCCCTGGACCGGAAATAAGCATCCTAGGACCTGTTTCGGGGTTTCATCCCTCTTCAGCCAGGATAGCTTGATTTCAGTGGCACAGTGAGCTCAGGACCCATGTCTGGGCATACCAGGCGCACTTAGGGCGAGAAAGCAAAAGACACACAATTGATGGACGGAATGCAGAACAAATCAAAACATTCACCCCCAGTCAAGAGATCTGGGTTAAATCCATAATTCTTTTGCTCACCATGCCACCCCAGTTTAGACCTGGCAATATGCAAATCAATTTTGACCCTGTGCCTCATGGGAACAGTCCAGCCCGAACTGCTAAGCCAGGTCCTCCCTGGACCGGAAACAAGCATCCTAGGACCGCTTTCGGGGTTTCACCCCTCTGCAGCCAGGTTAGCTTGATTCCAGTGGCACAGTGAGCCCAGGACCCACGTCAGGGCATACCCGGTGCACTTAGGGCGAGAAAGCAAAGACACACAATTGATGGACGGAATGCAGAACAAATCAAAACATTCACCCCCAGTCAAGAGATCTAGGTTAAATCCATCATTCTTTTGCTCACCATGCCACCCCAGTTTAGACCTGGCCATATGCAAATCAGTCTTGACCCTGTGCCTCATGGGAACAGTCCAGCCCGAACTGCTAAGCCAGGTCCTCCCTGGACCGGAAACAAGCATCCTAGGACCGGTTTCGGGGTCTCACCCTTCTTCAGCCAGGATAGCTTGATTCCAGTGGCACAGTGAGGCCGGAACCCACGTCTGGGCATGCCCGGTGCACTTAGGGCGAGAAAGCAAAAGACACACAATTAAGGGACGGAATGCAGAACAAATCAAAACATTCACCCCCAGTCAAGAGATCTGGGTTAAATCCATCATTCTTTTGTTCAACATGCCACCCCAGTTTAGATATGGCCATATGCTCATCAGTCTTGACCCTGTGCCTCATGGAAACAGTCCAGCCCGAACTGCTAAGCCAGGTCCTCCCTGGACCGGAAACAAGCATCCTAGGACCGGTTTCGGGGTTTCACCCCTCTGCAGCCAGGTTAGCTTGATTCCAGTGGCACAGTGAGCCCGGGACGCACGTCTGGGCATACCCGGTGCACTTAGGGAGAGAAAGCAAAGACACACAATTGATGGACGGAATGCAGAACAAATCAAAACATTCACCCCCAGTCAAGAGATCTAGGTTAAATCCATCATTCTTTTGCTCACCATGCCACCCCAGTTTAGACCTGGCCATATGCAAATCAGTCTTGACCCTGTGCCTCATGGGAACAGTCCAGCCTGAACTGCTAAGCCAGGTCCTCCCTGGACCGGAAACAAGCATACTAGGACCGGTTTCGGGGTTTCACCCCTCTTCAGCCAGGTTGGCTTGATTCCAGTGGCAGTGAGCCCGGGACCCACGTTTGGGCATACCCGGTGCACTTAGGGCGAGAAAGCAAAAGACACACAATTGATGGACAGAATGCAGAACAAATCAAAACATTCACCGCCAGTCAAGAGATCTGGGTTAAATCCATCATTCTTTTGCTAACCATACCACCCCAGTTTAGACCTGGCAATATGGAAATCAGTCTTGACTCTGTGCCTCATGGGAACTGTCCAGCCCGAACTGCTAAGCCAGGTCCTCCCTGGACCGGAAACAAGCATCCTAGGACCGGTTTCGGAGTTTCACCCCTCTTCAGCCAGGATAGCTTGATTCCAGTGGCACAGTGAGCCCGGGACGCACGTCTGGGCATACCCGGCGCACTTGGGGCGAGAAAGCAAAAGACACACAATTGATGGACGGAATAGAGAACAAATCAAAACATTCACCCCCAGTCAAGAGACCTGGGTTAAATCCATCATTCTTTTGCTCACCATGCCACCCCAGTTTAGACCTGGCAATATGCAAATCAGTCCTGACCCTGTGCCTCATGGGAACAGTCCAGCCCGAACTGCTAAGCCAGGTCCTCCCTGGACCGGAAACAAGCATCCTAGGACTGGTTGCGGGGTTTCACCCCTCTTCAGCCAGGATAGCTTGATTCCAGTGGCACAGTGAGCCCGGGACCCACGTCTGGGCATACCCGGCGCACTTAGGGCGAGAAAGCAAAAGACACACAATTGATGGACGGAATGCAGAACAAATCAAAACATTCACCCACAGTCAAGAGATCTGGGTTACATCCATCATTCTTTTGCTCACCATGCCACCCCAGTTTAGACCTGGCCATATGCCAATCAGTCTTGACCCTGTGCCTCATGGGAACAGTCCAGCCCAAACTGCTAAGCAAGGTCCACCCTGGACCGGAAACAAGCATCCTAGGACCGGTTTCGGGGTTTCACCCCTCTTCAGCCAGGTTAGCTTGATTCCAGTGGCACAGTGAGCCCGGGACCCACGTCTGGGCATACCCGGTGCACTTAGGGCGAGAAAGCAAAAGACACACAATTGATGGACAGAATGCAGAACAAATCAAAACATTCACCCCCAGTCAAGAGATCTTGGTTAAATCCATCATTCTTTTGCTAACCATACCACCCCAGTTTAGACCTGGCAATATGGAAATCAGTCTTGACTCTGTGCCTCATGGGAACAGTCCAGCCCGAACCTCTAAGCCAGGTCCTCCCTGGACCGGAAACAAGCATCCTAGGACCTGTTTCGGAGTTTCACCCCTCTTCAGCCAGGATAGCTTGATTCAAGTGGCACAGTGAGCCCGGGACGCACGTCTGGGCATACCCGGCGCACTTAGGGCGAGAAAGCAAAAGACACACAATTGATGGACGGAATGCAGAACAAATCAAAACATTCACCCCCAGTCAAGAGATCTGGGTTAAATCCATCATTCTTTTGCTCACCATGCCACCCCAGTTTAGACCTGGCCATATGCAAATCAGTCTTGACCCTGTGCATCATGGGAACAGTCCAGCCCGAACTGCTAAGCAAGGTCCTCCCTGGACCGGAAACAAGCATCCTAGGACCGGTTTCGGGGTCTCACCCTTCTTCAGCCAGGATAGCTTGATTCCAGTGGCACAGTGAGGCCGGGACCCACGTCTGGGCATACCCGGCGCACTTAGGGCGAGAAAGCAAAAGACACACAATTAATGGACGGAATGCAGAACAAATCAAAACATTCACCCCCAGTCAAGAGATCTTGGTTAAATCCATCATTCTTTTGCTAACCATACCACCCCAGTTTAGACCTGGCAATATGGAAATCAGTCTTGACTCTGTGCCTCATGGGAACAGTCCAGCCCGAACCTCTAAGCCAGGTCCTCCCTGGACCGGAAACAAGCATCCTAGGACCTGTTTCGGAGTTTCACCCCTCTTCAGCCAGGATAGCTTGATTCAAGTGGCACAGTGAGCCCGGGACGCACGTCTGGGCATACCCGGCGCACTTAGGGCGAGAAAGCAAAAGACACACAATTGATGGACGGAATGCAGAACAAATCAAAACATTCACCCCCAGTCAAGAGATCTGGGTTAAATCCATCATTCTTTTGCTCACCATGCCACCCCAGTTTAGACCTGGCCATATGCAAATCAGTCTTGACCCTGTGCATCATGGGAACAGTCCAGCCCGAACTGCTAAGCAAGGTCCTCCCTGGACCGGAAACAAGCATCCTAGGACCGGTTTCGGGGTCTCACCCTTCTTCAGCCAGGATAGCTTGATTCCAGTGGCACAGTGAGGCCGGGACCCACGTCTGGGCATACCCGGCGCACTTAGGGCGAGAAAGCAAAAGACACACAATTAATGGACGGAATGCAGAACAAATCAAAACATTCACCCCCAGTCAAGAGATCTGGGTTAAATCCATCATTCTTTTGTTCACCATGCCACCCCAGTTTAAATCTGGCCATATGCTCATCAGTCTTGACCCTGTGCCTCATGGAAACAGTCCAGCCCGAACTGCTAAGCCAGGTCCTCCCTGGACCAGAAACAAGCATCCTAGGACCGCTTTCGGGGTTTCACCCCTCTGCAGCCAGGTTAGCTTGATTCCAGTGGCACAGTGAGCCCGGGACCCACGTCTGGGCATACCCGGTGCACTTAGGGCGAGAAAGCAAAGACACACAATTGATGGACGGAATGCAGAACAAATCAAAACATTCACCCCCAGTCAAGAGATCTAGGTTAAATCCATCATTCTTTTGCTCACCATGCCACCCCAGTTTAGACCTGGCCATATGCAAATCAGTCTTGACCCTGTGCCTCATGGGAACAGTCCAGCCCGAACTGCTAAGCCAGGTCCTCCCTGGACCGGAAACAAGCATCCTAGGACCGGTTTCGGGGTCTCACCCTTCTTCAGCCAGGATAGCTTGATTCCAGTGGCACAGTGAGGCCGGAACCCACGTCTGGGCATGCCCGGTGCACTTAGGGCGAGAAAGCAAAAGACACATAATTAAGGGACGGAATGCAGAACAAATCAAAACATTCACCCCCAGTCAAGAGATCTGGGTTAAATCCATCATTCTTTTGTTCAACATGCCACCCCAGTTTAGATCTGGCCATATGCTCATCAGTCTTGACCCTGTGCCTCATGGAAACAGTCCAGCCCGAACTGCTAAGCCAGGTCCTCCCTGGACCGGAAACAAGCATCCTAGGACCGGTTTCGGGGTTTCACCCCTCTGCAGCCAGGTTAGCTTGATTCCAGTGGCACAGTGAGCCCGGGACGCACGTCTGGGCATACCCGGTGCACTTAGGGAGAAAAAGCAAAGACACACAATTGATGGACGGAATGCAGAACAAATCAAAACATTCACCCCCAGTCAAGAGATCTAGGTTAAATACATCATTCTTTTGCTCACCATGCCACCCCAGTTTAGACCAGGCCATATGCAAATCAGTCTTGACCCTGTGCCTCATGGGAACAGTCCAGCCTGAACTGCTAAGCCAGGTCCTCCCTGGACCGGAAACAAGCATCCTAGGACCGGTTTCGGGGTTTCACCCCTCTTCAGCCAGGTTAGCTTGATTCCAGTGGCACAGTGAGCCCGGGACCCACGTCTGGGCATACCCGGTGCACTTAGAGCGAGAAATCAAAAGACACACAATTGATGGACAAAATGCAGAACAAATCAAAACATTCACCCCCAGTCAAGAGATCTGGGTTAAATCCATCATTCTTTTGCTCACCATGCCACCCCAGTTTAGACCTGGCCATATGCAAATCTGTGATGACCCTGTGCCTCATGGGAACAGTCCAGCCCAAACTGCTAAGCCAGGTCCTCCCTGGACCGGAAACAAGCATCCTAGGACCGGTTTCGGGGTCTCACCCTTCTTCAGCCAGGATAGCTTGATTACAGTGCCACAGTGAGCCCGGGACCCACGTCTGGGCATACCAGGCGCACTTAGGGCGAGAAAGCAAAAGACACACAATTGATGGACGGAATGCAGAACAAATCAAAACATTCACCCCCAGTCAAGAGATCTGGGTTAAATCCATAATTCTTTTGCTCACCATGCCACCCCAGTTTAGACCTGGCAATATGCAAATCAATTTTGACCCTGTGCCTCATGGGAACAGTCCAGCCCGAACTGCTAAGCCAGGTCCTCCCTGGACCGGAAATAAGCATCCTAGGACCTGTTTCGGGGTTTCATCCCTCTTCAGCCAGCATAGCTTGATTTCAGTGGCACAGTGAGCTCAGGACCCATGTCTGGGCATACCAGGCGCACTTAGGGCGAGAAAGCAAAAGACACACAATTGATGGACGGAATGCAGAACAAATCAAAACATTCACCCCCAGTCAAGAGATCTGGGTTAAATCCATAATTCTTTTGCTCACCATGCCACCCCAGTTTAGACCTGGCAATATGCAAATCAATTTTGACCCTGTGCCTCATGGGAACAGTCCAGCCCGAACTGCTAAGCCAGGTCCTCCCTGGACCGGAAACAAGCATCCTAGGACCGCTTTCGGGGTTTCACCCCTCTGCAGCCAGGTTAGCTTGATTCCAGTGGCACAGTGAGCCCGGGACCCACGTCTGGGCATACCCGGTGCACTTAGGGCGAGAAAGCAAAGACACACAATTGATGGACGGAATGCAGAACAAATCAAAACATTCACCCCCAGTCAAGAGATCTAGGTTAAATCCATCATTCTTTTGCTCACCATGCCACCCCAGTTTAGACCTGGCCATATGCAAATCAGTCTTGACCCTGTGCCTCATGGGAACAGTCCAGCCCGAACTGCTAAGCCAGGTCCTCCCTGGACCGGAAACAAGCATCCTAGGACCGGTTTCGGGGTCTCACCCTTCTTCAGCCAGGATAGCTTGATTCCAGTGGCACAGTGAGGCCGGGACCCACGTCTGGGCATACCCGGCGCACTTAGGGCGAGAAAGCAAAAGACACACAATTAATGGACGGAATGTAGAACAAATCAAAACATTCACCCCCAGTCAAGAGATCTGGGTTAAATCCATCATTCTTTTGTTCACCATGCCACCCCAGTTTAAATCTGGCCATATGCTCATCAGTCTTGACCCTGTGCCTCATGGAAACAGTCCAGCCCGAACTGCTAAGCCAGGTCCTCCCTGGACCAGAAACAAGCATCCTAGGACCGCTTTCGGGGTTTCACCCCTCTGCAGCCAGGTTAGCTTGATTCCAGTGGCACAGTGAGCCCGGGACCCAAGTCTGGGCATACCCGGTGCACTAAGGGCGAGAAAGCAAAGACACACAATTGATGGACGGAATGCAGAACAAATCAAAACATTCACCCCCAGTCAAGAGATCTAGGTTAAATCCATCATTCTTTTGCTCACCATGCCACCCCAGTTTAGACCTGGCCATATGCAAATCAGTCTTGACCCTGTGCCTCATGGGAACAGTCCAGCCCGAACTGCTAAGCCAGGTCCTCCCTGGACCGGAAACAAGCATCCTAGGACCGGTTTCGGGGTCTCACCCTTCTTCAGCCAGGATAGCTTGATTCCAGTGGCACAGTGAGGCCGGAACCCACGTCTGGGCATGCCCGGTGCACTTAGGGCGAGAAAGCAAAAGACACACAATTAAGGGACGGAATGCAGAACAAATCAAAACATTCACCCCCAGTCAAGAGATCTGGGTTAAATCCATCATTCTTTTGTTCAACATGCCACCCCAGTTTAGATCTGGCCATATGCTCATCAGTCTTGACCCTGTGCCTCATGGAAACAGTCCAGCCCGAACTGCTAAGCCAGGTCCTCCCTGGACCGGAAACAAGCATCCTAGGACCGGTTTCGGGGTTTCACCCCTCTGCAGCCAGGTTAGCTTGATTCCAGTGGCACAGTGAGCCCGGGACGCACGTCTGGGCATACCCGGTGCACTTAGGGAGAGAAAGCAAAGACACACAATTGATGGACGGAATGCAGAACAAATCAAAACATTCACCCCCAGTCAAGAGATCTAGGTTAAAACCATCATTCTTTTGCTCACCATGCCACCCCAGTTTAGACCTGGCCATATGCAAATCAGTCTTGACCCTGTGCCTCATGGGAACAGTCCAGCCTGAACTGCTAAGCCAGGTCCTCCCTGGACCGGAAACAAGCATCCTAGGACCGGTTTCGGGGTTTCACCCCTCTTCAGCCAGGTTAGCTTGATTCCAGTGGCACAGTGAGCCCGGGACCCACGTCTGGGCATACCCGGTGCACTTAGAGCGAGAAATCAAAAGACACACAATTGATGGACAAAATGCAGAACAAATCAAAACATTCACCCACAGTCAAGAGATCTGGGTTAAATCCATCATTCTTTTGCTCACCATGCCACCCCAGTTTAGACCTGGCCATATGCAAATCAGTCATGACCCTGTGCCTCATGGGAACAGTCCAGCCCAAACTGCTAAGCCAGGTCCTCCCAGGACCGGAAACAAGCATCCTAGGACCGGTTTCGGGGTCTCACCCTTCTTCAGCCAGGATAGCTTGATTACAGTGCCACAGTGAGCCCGGGACCCACGTCTGGGCATACCAGGCGCACTTAGGGCGAGAAAGCAAAAGACACACAATTGATGGACGGAATGCAGAACAAATCAAAACATTCACCCCCAGTCAAGAGATCTGGGTTAAATCCATAATTCTTTTGCTCACCATGCCACCCCAGTTTAGACCTGGCAATATGCAAATCAATTTTGACCCTGTGCCTCATGGGAACAGTCCAGCCCGAACTGCAAAGCCAGGTCCTCCCTGGACCGGAAATAAGCATCCTAGGACCTGTTTCGGGGTTTCATCCCTCTTCAGCCAGGATAGCTTGATTTCAGTGGCACAGTGAGCTCAGGACCCATGTCTGGGCATACCAGGCGCACTTAGGGCGAGAAAGCAAAAGACACACAATTGATGGACGGAATGCAGAACAAATCAAAACATTCACCCCCAGTCAAGAGATCTGGGTTAAATCCATAATTCTTTTGCTCACCATGCCACCCCAGTTTTGACCTGGCAATATGCAAATCAATTTTGACCCTGTGCCTCATGGGAACAGTCCAGCCCGAACTGCTAAGCCAGGTCCTCCCTGGACCGGAAACAAGCATCCTAGGACCGCTTTCGGGGTTTCACCCCTCTGCAGCCAGGTTAGCTTGATTCCAGTGGCACAGTGAGCCCGGGACCCACGTCTGGGCATACCCGGTGCACTTATGGTGAGAAAGCAAAGACACACAATTGATGGACGGAATGCAGAACAAATCAAAACATTCACCCCCAGTCAAGAGATCTAGGTTAAATCCATCATTCTTTTGCTCACCATGCCACCCCAGTTTAGACCTGGCCATATGCAAATCAGTCTTGACCCTGTGCCTCATGGGAACAGTCCAGCCCGAACTGCTAAGCCAGGTCCTCCCTGGACCGGAAACAAGCATCCTAGGACCGGTTTCGGGGTCTCACCCTTCTTCAGCCAGGATAGCTTGATTCCAGTGGCACAGTGAGGCCGGAACCCACGTCTGGGCATGCCCGGTGCACTTAGGGCGAGAAAGCAAAAGACACACAATTAAGGGACGGAATGCAGAACAAATCAAAACATTCACCCCCATTCAAGAGATCTAGGTTAAATCCATCATTCTTTTGCTCACCATGCCACCCCAGTTTAGACCTGGCCATATGCAAATCAGTCTTGACCCTGTGCCTCATGGGAACAGTCCAGCCTGAACTGCTAAGCCAGGTCCTCTCTGGACCGGAAACAAGCATCCTAGGACCGGTTTCGGGATTTCACCCCTCTTCAGCCAGGTTAGCTTGATTCCAGTGGCACAGTGAGCCCGGGACCCACGTCTGGGCATACCCGGTGCACTTAGAGCGAGAAATCAAAAGACACACAATTGATGGACAAAATGCAGAACAAATCAAAACATTCACCCCCAGTCAAGAGATCTGGGTTAAATCCATCATTCTTTTGCTCACCATGCCACCCCAGTTTAGACCTGGCCATATGCAAATCAGTCATGACCCTGTGCCTCATGGGAACAGTCCAGCCCAAACTGCTAAGCCAGGTCCTCCCTGGACCGGAAACAAGCATCCTAGGACCGGTTTCGGGGTCTCACCCTTCTTCAGCCAGGATAGCTTGATTACAGTGCCACAGTGAGCCCGGGACCCACGTCTGGGCATACCAGGCGCACTTAGGGCGAGAAAGCAAAAGACACACAATTGATGGACGGAATGCAGAACAAATCAAAACATTCACCCCCAGTCAAGAGATCTGGGTTAAATCCATAATTCTTTTGCTCACCATGCCACCCCAGTTTAGACCTGGCAATATGCAAATCAATTTTGACCCTGTGCCTCATGGGAACAGTCCAGCCCGAACTGCTAAGCCAGGTCCTCCCTGGACCGGAAATAAGCATCCTAGGACCTGTTTCGGGGTTTCATCCCTCTTCAGCCAGGATAGCTTGATTTCAGTGGCACAGTGAGCTCAGGACCCATGTCTGGGCATACCCGGCGCACTTAGGGCGAGAAAGCAAAAGACACAATTGATGGACGAAATGCAGAACAAATCAAAACATTCACCCACAGCCAAGAGATCTGGGTTAAATCCATCATTCTTTTGCTTACCATGCCACTCCAGTTTAGACCAGGCCATATGCAAATCAGTCTTGACCCTGTGCCTCATAGGAACAGTCCAGCCCAAACTGCTAAGCCAGGTCCTCCCTGGACCGGAAACAAGCATCCTAGGACAGGTTTCGGGGTTTCACCCTTCTTCAGCCAGGATAGCTTGATTCCAGTGGCACAGTGAGCCCGAGACCCACGTCTGGGCATACCCGGCGCACTTAGGGCGAGAAAGCAAAAGACACACAATTAATGGACGGAATGCAGAACAAATCAAAACATTCACCCCCAGCCAACAGATCTGGGTTAAATCCATCATTCTTTTGCTCACCATGCCACCCCAGTTTAGACCTGGCAATATGCAAATCAGTCTTGACCCTGTGCCTCATGGGAACAGTCCGGCCCGAACTGCTAAGCCAGGTCCTCCCTGGACTGGAAACAAGCATCCTAGGACCAGTTTCGGGGTTTCACCCCTCTTCAGCCAGGATAGCTTGATTCCAGTGGCACAGTGAGCCCGGGACCCACGTCTGGGCATATCCGGCGCACTTAGGGCGCGAAAGAAAAAGACACACAATTGATGGACGGAATGCAGAACAAATCAAAACATTCACCCCCAGTCAAGAGATCTGGGTTAAATCCATAATTCTTTTGCTCACCATGCCAACCCAGTTTAGACCTGGCAATATGCAAATCAATTTTGACCCTGTGCCTCATGGGAACAGTCCAGCCCGAACTGCTAAGCCAGGTCCTCCCTGGACCGGAAATAAGCATCCGAGGACCGCTTTCGGGGTTTCATCCCTCTTCAGCCAGGATAGCTTGATTCCAGTGGCACAGTGAGCCCAGGACCCACGTCTGGGCATACCCGTCGCACTTAGGGCGAGAAAGCAAAAGACACAATTGATGGACGGAATGCAGAACAAATCAAAACATTCACCCACAGTCAAGAAATCTGGGTTAAATCCATCATACTTTTGCTCACCATGCCACTCCAGTTTAGACCAGGCCATATGCAAATCAGTCTTGACCCTGTGCCTCATGGGAACAGTCCAGCCCAAACTGCTAAGCCAGGTCCTCCCTGGACCGGAAACAAGCATCCTACGACCGGTTTCGGGGTTTCACCCTTCTTCAGCCAGGATAGCTTGATTCCAGTGGCACAGTGAGCCCGGGACCCATGTCTGGGATTACCCGGTGCATTTAGGGCGAGAAAGCAAAGACACACAATTGATGGACGGAATGCAGAACAAATCAAAACATTCACCCCCAGTCAAGAGATCTAGGTTAAATCCATCATTCTTTTGTTCACCATGCCACCCCAGTTTAGATCTGGCCATATGCTCATCAGTCTTAACCCTGTGCCTCATGGCAACAGTCCAGCCCGAACTGCTAAGCCAGGTCCTCCCTGGACCGGAAACAAGCATCCTACGACCGGTTTCGGGGTTTCACCCTTCTTCAGCCAGGATAGCTTGATTCCAGTGGCACAGTGAGCCCGGGACCCACGTCTGGGATTACCCGGTGCATTTAGGGCGAGAAAGCAAAAGACACACAATTGATGGACGGAATGCAGAACAAATCAAAACATTCACCCACAGTCAAGAGATCTGGGTTACATCCAACATTCTTTTGCTCACCATGCCACCCCAGTTTAGACCTGGCCATATGCCAATCAGTCTTGACCCTGTGCCTCATGGGAACAGTCCAGCCCAAACTGCTAAGCAAGGTCCTCCCTGGACCGGAAACAAGCATCCTAGGACCGGTTTCGGGGTTTCACCCCTCTGCAGCCAGGTTAGCTTGATTCCAGTGGCACAGTGAGCCCGGGACCCACGTCTGGGCATACCCGGTGCACTTCGGGCGAGAAAGCAAAGACACACAATTGAAGGACGGAATGCAGAACAAATCAAAACATTCACCCACAGTCAAGAGATCTAGGTTAAATCCATCATTCTTTTGCTCACCATGCCACCCCAGTTTAGACCTGGCCATATGCAAATCAGTCTTGACCCTGTGCCTCATGGGAACAGTCCAGCCTGAACTGCTAAGCCAGGTCCTCCCTGGACCGGAAACAAGCATCCTAGGACCGGTTTCGGGGTTTCACCCCTCTTCAGCCAGGTTAGCTTGATTCCAGTGGCACAGTGAGGCCGGGACCCACGTCTGGGCATACCTGGTGCACTTAGGGCGAGAAAGCAAAAGACACACAATTAATGGACGGAATGCAGAACAAATCAAAACATTCACCCCCAGTCAAGAGATCTGGGTTAAATCCATCATTCTTTTGTTCACCATGCCACCCCAGTTTAGATCTGGCCATATGCAAATCAGTCTTGACCCTGTGCCTCATGGAAACAGTCCAGCCCGAACTGCTAAGCCAGGTCCACCCTGGACCGGAAACAAGCATCCTAGGACGGGTTTCGGGGTTTCACCCCTCTGCAGCCAGGTTAGCTGGATTCCAGTGGCACAGTGAGCCCGGGACCCACGTCTGGGCATACCCGGTACACTTAGGGCGAGAAAGCAAAGACACACAATTAATGGACGGAATGCAGAACAAATCAAAACATAAACCCCCAGTCAAGAGATCTTGGTTAAATCCATCATTCTTTTGCTCACCATGCCACCCCAGTTTCGATCTGGCCATATGCAAATCAGTCTTGACCCTGTGCCTCATGGGAACAGTCCAGCCTGAACTGCTAAGCCAGGTCCTCCCTGGACCGGAAACAAGCATCCTAGGACCGGTTTCGGGGTTTCACCCCTCTTCAGCCAGGTTATCTTGATTCCAGTGGCACAGTGAGCCCGGGACCCACGTCTGGGCATACCCGGTGCACTTCGGGCGAGAAAGCAAAAGACACACAATTGATGGACAGAATGCAGAACAAATCAAAACATTCACCCCCAGTCAAGAGATCTGGGTTAAATCCATCATTCATTTGCTCATCATGCCACCCCAGTTTAGACCTGGCCATATGCAAATCAGTCATGACCCTGTGCCTCATGGGAACAGTCCAGCCCAAACTGCTAAGCCAGGTCCTCCCTGGACCGGAAACAAGCATCCTAGGACCGGTTTCGGGGTCTCACCCTCCTTCAGCCAGGATAGCTTGATTCCAGTGGCACAGTGAGCCCGGGACCCACGTCTGGGCATACCAGGCGCACTTGGGGCAAGAAAGCAAAAGACACACAATTGATGGACGGAATGCAGAACAAATCAAAACATTCACCCCCAGTCAAGAGATCTGGGTTAAATCCATAATTCTTTTGCTCACCATGCCACCCCAGTTTAGACCTGGCAATATGCAAATCAATTTTGACCCTGTGCCTCATGGGAACAGTCCAGCCCAAACTGCTAAGTCAGGTCCTCCCTGGACCGGAAACAAGCATCCTAGGACCGGTTTCGGGGTCTCACCCTCCTTCAGCCAGGATAGCTTGATTCCAGTGGCACAGTGAGCCCGGGACCCACGTCTGGGCATACCAGGCGCACTTAGGGCGAGAAAGCAAAAGACACACAATTGATGGACGGAATGCAGAACAAATCAAAACATTCACCCCCAGTCAAGAGATCTGGGTTAAATCCATAATTCTTTTGCTCACCATGCCACCCCAGTTTAGACCTGGCAATATGCAAATCAATTTTGACCCTGTGCCTCATGGGAACAGTCCAGCCCAAACTGCTAAGCCAGGTCCTCCCTGGACCGGAAACAAGCATCCTAGGACCGGTTTCGGGGTTTCACCCCTCGTCAGCCAGGATAGCGTGATTCCAGTGGCACAGTGAGCCCGGGACCCACGTCTGGGCATACCCGGCGCACTTAGGGCGAGAAAGCAAAAGACACAATATTAAAGGACGGAATGCAGAACAAATCAAAACATACACCCCCAGTCAAGAGATCTTGGTTAGATCCATCATTCTTTTGCTCACCATGCCACCCCAGTTTAGATCTGGCCATATGCAAATCAGTCATGACCCTGTGCCTCATGGGAACAGTCCAGCCTGAACTGCTAAGCCAGGTCCTCCCTGGACCAGAAACAAGCATCCTGGGACCGCTTTTGGGGTTTCATCCCTCTTCAGCCAGGATAGCTTGATTCCAGTGGCACAGTGAGCCCAGGACCCACGTCTGGGCATACCCGTCGCACTTAGGGCGAGAAAGCAAAAGACACAATTGATGGACGGAATGCAGAACAAATCAAAACATTCACCCACAGTCAAGAGATCTGGGTTAAATCCATCATACTTTTGCTCACCATGCCACTCCAGTTTAGACCAGGCCATATGCAAATCAGTCTTGACCCTGTGCCTCATGGGAACAGTCCAGCCCAAACTGCTAAGCCAGGTCCTCCCTGGACCTGAAACAAGCATCCTACGACCGGTTTCGGGGTTTCACCCTTCTTCAGCTGTTGTAAATTAAAACAGCAATGTGATTAAGCATTTACTGAAGACATTAATGCTTTCCCTTTAGATCATGTTTTCTCCGTTATGTTGACCGAAGTTCGGAATCCATTTTGTATTATCATGTGCCACGTGTTCACCACGAGGAGAGTCCGACCTTTGTGTTAGTTGCTCTTGTAATCTGCCTAGTAACAGTTTATAAATAGCTCTCTCTTGTCCATCTGGCGCATGCCCAGACTTGACCACATCTGTTATAATTAGCCTTGCATGACCATGTGTTTCGCGGGCTCAAGGAGTGTGTTGGCTCCGCCCATGTATTGATTCAGTATCGAGAATGACCATAAATGGTAATGTTCTTCGGCCTCATGTTGTATCCACCCACTTATGAGCCCCTCTGTTGTGTATAAAAGGGGACTGTGTATGCAAGTTCTGTGTGCTACTCCATGCAATACTGAAGGGTGTTGTGTGGATTGTAGGACCACCCTTAAGGGTTAATAAATGCTGTTTTTGTACTTTGCAGTTTCCGTGCCAACTTCCTTATAGATTCCGTTACAGGAGAGCGAACCCTTGTGCCTTGCGGGCCTAGCTGGGGCCTGTATTCATCAATTGGCGCCCGTCACGTGGGGCTCATCGGCGACTCGGATGCTCGAAGGACTGGTCGCGACGAAGGTGAGGAGTTTGGCCGGGGACGTGATCACTGCCAGCGGCGTCTTAGCCCTGGCATCCCGAGGTTTTTCTTCCTTCCCTTCCGAGCTGACCGTCTGGGTGGCGCCGGTCATCGACTGAGACCTCTTCTGTCGGTCCTGCCGTGAGAGCCGTTTGGGCGATTGTGGAGCTTGGCAGTTGGAATCTGGACTCTTGATTGGTAAGAACCGTTGTACGGTACTTGCTCCGAGTTTTTGAAGCCTGGGTTGGCTATTTGAGTTTGATTGATGATGACTAGTCATATTTTGTATTTGTCTTTAGAAAATATATGCGTTGCAACACATATAGGCAGGTAATGTGGAGAGATTTCTCCAGAGCTGTGTAACTTTGAACGGCGCAACGATTAAGTGCCATTTTTTTTATAATATTGCATATTTTGCATTATTTCTGAGCATGCCTGCTTTCAGCGCACTCCGTAAGTGGTGCTGCTGTTTTGGAAACCGGTTGAACCTCGAGGAATCTGCTCCAGCTCCCCCAGAGGGGACGCCTAATAGGGATATGTATGTGAAGCATGGTCTTTCTTCCATAATGTACAGCACAGTATGGAGGAAATACACGAAGAAGGATCCTGAGTTGCGATGGCCTTTGTATGGATCGTTTGATATACGTAAGATTGAGTATGTGGAACAGTGTATGTGTAAGCGACGTGCTCGTCAGGATATGTTTGAGTGTGTGCGATTATGGGTGAAGGAAGTGCGTGAGCGAGAGAAGCGTGAGAAAGCGCTGTATGATAAAGACCAACGGAAGAATGATCATGTGCGAGCACAGGAAGCGAAGCGTCGGGAGGACAAAGAGCAGGCGGACAGACAAGAGAAAGAGCGTAGGCTCCAAGTTTCGGGTCAATATGTTGTTCGCCAGCCACTTTATCCTGTCCTTAATAATCCTGATGATGATTTTTATTTGCTAGATCGCTCTCCGCCCCCTTATGTTGGCGCATCTGCTCCGCGGCCGCAAGATTCTGGCCCGGCTTCGGGTAAGGTAGACACACGGTCCATGTTATCGGCCGAGCATATGGCTGAGCTTCGGAAACTTTCCCTCCGTGCACTTAAGGGCAAGATGTCTAAGGAGGAGTTGTTCCATACTTGGGGGTCGTGGCAAGATAGAGAGAGGGTGTATTTTCTGTCTCATTTCGCGGATGAAGTAATTACTGCTTTCCGAAAATATTCTAGTGTCCTTGAGCCTGACGAAGTGTCTTCGGATGCCGGAGCATTACGTAATGGTGTTTTTTCTCCCCCTAAGGCTCCTGAGGCGGCTCGGCGGTTGTTCGCTTTGCGGGACGAGGTGCTGGCCCTTAGAGAGAAAGCACGCCAACAAACGGAGGAGGAGAAGCAGTCGGATTCGTTTGCAGCAGGGGGCCACTCATCCACCTCCCAGTCAGATAAGGATGACGTAGTGCATGCTAAACCAATGCGAGAGGCGGCGCCTTTGTATGTTCCTCCTAAAGGAGCGGGGACTAGCTCGGACATTAACTCCGCCGATGCTAGGGGATATTTTGTGTATAATTGGGTTTATACTCCATGGCATAGGGCCGATGTTATGGCGTTAAAGAATGCATTGCCTGACCCCCGCAAGAATCCAGCGGCCTTCTATGAAGAAGTCGAGGGGGCCTTGAATTCTTGCATTATGACCTTAGCGGATATAGACCTGTTCTTTGGTCTTATTCTACCACCGGACACGTGGCGGTCTGTCCGAAAGGTAGATGATGTGGTTGCCTTCAAGGCCCGGTGGTCTGAGCTTGAGGATGAAGACAGGGAGAGGAAGCCCGCACAGAAACCACCCCAGAATATTTTAGATCTCCCTGCTGCTATTGTGGCTAAGTTGAAAACAATTATTCCCCCTAAAAAGATTGACTGGAATATGTTAGCTGCATGTAAACAGAAAGTTGACGAGTCAGTTGCAGATTTCTTCACGCGCTTTGAGGAAACGTTTCATGATTTTAGTGGCCAGTCGCTTACTGACGACACGGGCCGCCACCTTTTCGCGGACAAATATGTGGCTAATCTGCTACCGGCAGTTGCGGCCCGTTTAAAAGCGAGCGAGAGTTCCTGGTCCTCCGCGACGCCGACGGCCCTTCTGACTATCGCTCAGTATTATGAGCGTCAGGAGCACGAGGCGAAGGGCCAAGAGGAAAAGAAATCGAAAGATCTTAAGACTAAGGTAATGTTGGCACAAGTATATGGCCCGCCCCGACGGGGTAATACTAGAGGAAGGGGAGGATCTTATGGTCCCCCTTCGGGCCGATCTGATTTGAATAGGAACCAGTGTGCGTATTGTAAGCAATTGGGCCATTGGGCCAGGGATTGCCCAGTGTTGCGTGCTTCGCGTCAGGGGCATACTCCGGGTGGCCCGAGAGGTAGAGGGGGTTCCTCGAACTTTAGAGGGAATTCTAACGATCATGTTCGTTTCGATACCGCTGGGCAGCACCGAGATAGCTCAAATGTTTTCGATCGCCAGCATCAGTATCACGTATCGGAGATTGATCGATCAGGATATCATGATTCTCAGCATGCATAGGAATGCGTTGGATGGGGGTCTGAATCAGTTGAGGTGCCGGTCGATCAGACGGGTCCTTATGTATCGGCTGAGGTTTTAGGTTCTACTGATCAGTTCCTAGTAGATACAGGAGCGACACGTAGTGCATTGTCTAGGTACTTGGTTCCGGGGGCTCCCCCATCCGGCTCAGTGGTTACATCGGTAGGGTTTGACGGTACACTCTCCCGAAGCCCTCTTTCACAGCCCCTTACATTTAAGGTTGATTCTTTTTCTGCGCCCTGTCCGTTTCTGCTTGCTCCGTATACACCGGATAACATTATGGGCCTTGATATGTTAAAGCATTTTAGGGCTACGATCCGCTGCTCCCCTGAGGGTGTGAGGGTGATCCTAAATGACAACTACCCCCGGTCAGGGCGGATGTGTACGATATCAGAGGATGCGTTGTTGGCCACCCTCCCTCGAGTTTTATGGGCGACTTCGGACACAGATGTGGGACAAATGGTGATTCCTCCGGTCCACATTAGTGTCCAGGAGGGGGCGGTGTTACCGCGCCTCCCGCAGTATCGCATTTCCCAGGAGGGCGAGGAGGCTCTCATACAGATTGTGCAAGATTTGATCACAGTGGGAGTAGTGGAAGAAGTTCCCTATAATATCTGTAACAGTCCGATTCTCCCTATTCTGAAAAAGGACACGGATGCAAAGGTCTATCGGTTCATAATTGATTTGAGGGAGGTAAACAAGATCGTGATACCTCAGTACCCGGTGGTTTCCGATATCACGACGTTGCTTACCTTGGTCCCGCCTACGGCGACCATGTTCTCAGTGATTGATTTGAAAAATGCCTTCTTTTCTATTCCCATTCACCCCGATAGCCGATTTCTTTTTGGGTTCACATTACACAATAGATCTTATCGTTTTTGTAGAATTCCCCAGGGCTACACAGAAAGCCCTAGTATTTACAGTCAGGCTTTGAAACGACAGTTGGATTCCTTTGTTTTACTCGAGGGGGTCGCCCTCATTCAATATGTCGATGACATCTTGTTGGCGGCTGACACCCTGGAATTGTGTGAGACAAGCACGCTATCCTTACTTTCCTTTTTAGCATCCCACAATCATAAGGTATCTCGGAAGAAATTGCAATTCTGTAGACCAAAGGTGACTTATTTGGGTCACCTTTTGTCTAAGGAGGGACGTGCACTCACACCGGATCGTATCCAAGTAATTTTGGATACACCGAGACCATCCACACAGAAGGATGTCCGTGCATTTTTGGGCCTCGTTTCTTTTTGTAGACAGTGGATATTGGGGTTTTCACACATAGCTAAGCCATTGTTAGCCCTTTTGACAAAGGATACGCCTATCCCAATCCCTTGGTCAGATGAGTGTGATACTGCTTTTCAGCAACTACGACAGGCCCTTTGTTCAGCACCAGTGTTAGGGACCCCTGATTATGCAAAACCCTTTTCGTTGTATGTGCATGAGAAAGATGGATGTGCATTGTCAGTTTTAGTGCAGATGCACGGCGACAAGCAGCGCCCTTGTGCATATTTTTCGGCTGTACTTGATCCTGTCGCCCGAGCATTACCAGGGTGTTTTCGCTCGGTTGCGGCGACAGCTGTGTCAATACGCCAAAGCGAGGGAATTGTGTTATCTCACAAGCTGTTGGTATTAGTCCCCCATGCTGTTGATGCCCTGCTTAATCAAACAAAGACGCAGCATTTGACCAGTGCCCGTTTGACGGGATATGAGTTGACGCTTTTGGCTCCTCATATTACGTTGAAAAGGTGCGTAACACTAAACCCGGCAACATTGTTGCCATACCCCGAAACTCAGCCTGAGGCGCGGAAAGCGCATGATTGTATTCTTGTGACTGAGGAACAAACAAAGGGTCGTATTGATCTCCAGGATACGCCCTTTCCAGATGTAGATGGAGAACTGTGGGTGGATGGATCCTGTCTGAAGCTACCAGATGGTACGACTTCAGCAGCGTATGCAATTACCACACTGCAAACAATAGTGGAGACAGCACGCATACCACAGAAGTCAGCTCAAGCAGCGGAACTGATAGCATTAACACGAGCATGTGAGCTCAGTACAGGATTATGTGTGAATGTTTACACAGATAGCCGCTATGCCTTCGGAGTAGCGCACGACTTCGGCCTACTCTGGAAGGAGAGAGGGTTTCTAACGTCACATGGGGTGCAGATAATGCATGGAGAGTTAGTTCACAATCTTTTAACCGCATTGACATACCCAAAGAAAATTGCCATTGTTAAGTGTAGCGCCCATAGGAAAGTAGTTGATAAAGTTGGAGAAGGGAATGCGTTAGCAGACCGAGTAGCGCGGGAGACTGCGATGCAGCCTGGTGCTACTGCCATGTATGTAGTAAAGTCACAGGTGGAAAGATGGCGTGATGCGAAGGAGGAAGTGCGCGAAATGCAACGGACCGCTTCCGATAAAGAGCGGGAGCAATGGGCTAGCGAGGGAGAGTTGGATGATGAGGGTTGTTGGAGAAATAAGCAGATGGATAGATGGAAGTTACCCACGGCTTTCGTACAACCTATGGTTCAGATGGCACATGGGCTAGCACATGTTGGAGCTTCCGCAATTGTGAAATTGCTTACCCAAGTCTGGGAGCATCCAGAGATTGCTAGCACGGCAAAGAGGGTGGTGCAGACCTGTATGATCTGTCTGAAGTATAACCCAGGAAAGGGTACTCGAACTCCAGCAGGAGGATTTGCGACGCCCACTGCACCCTTTGAGGTTCTGCAGATGGACTATATCCAGCTTGAGCGCTGTAACAATTTGAAGTATGTTCTAGTAGTGGTTTGCGCCTTCAGTAAATGGGTTGAGGCGTACCCTACGAAAGACAATACTGCAATGACCACGGCGAAGCTACTGCTAAAAGAGTTTTTCCCTCGATACGGCGTCTGTAGACTTCTGTGGAGTGATAATGGGCCTCACTTTGTAGCAGATGTTATAAAGTACGTCTTGAAGGGCCTGGGCATCACTCAGAAGTTCCACGCCGTGTTCCACCCTCAGTCTGCAGGACTAGTCGAGAAGTATAATGGTACACTAAAGCTTAAGATAGCCAAAATCCAAGCTTCAACGTCTTTGACTTGGCCAGACGCCCTGCCACTGGCGTTATTGTCAATTAGATCAGTGCCACACTCTCGAACCGGCCTTACGCCGTATGAAATAGTATTTGGACGCCCAATGAACATTTGGGGTCCACCAAGGCCTAAGGCTGTGTATGATGTACCTTGTGTAATGATGAGCGATTATCTGGCACAGTTAACGGATAACTTGGTTTCTTTTCATCAACAGGTCCGAGAGGCGCTCCCTGATCGGTCTACCGGTGAAGGACATGGTCTCCGGCCTGGTGACCATGTTATGGTGAAAGTCTTCGACAGAACGAACAGTTTGGAGCCGAGATGGGTGGGCCCTGAGCAAGTCCTCCTTGCAACGAGGACGGCTGTGCGAGTCTCGAACAGGAAGAATTGGATCCATTCCTTGCACTGTCGAAAGGTACCGCCCGGATTGGTGGAGTCTGCCGTGCTGACCGATCAACGAGAAATCCTGGCAGCAGAGACAGGCCGTGCTGCGGAGCCGGGTGACACTGAGGAGCTCTTTCCGGACCACGCGACTTCTGGAGGAAGGCGATACCATCTTCGACCGAGGAAGTGAGGTTTCCAGTACCGGGACATACTGTCAGAACGGCCCTTGGGTTAGTGAAACGGAGAGCCGATGAGGCAAGGGGGGGGGATCAGCCCTGCATTAGTGTAGTGACACCCGTCTTGGCCCGCTGGTGAAGAAATCAACCGCTGCCCAAGGGGAAGAGTTCTGACAGACTTTTTAGTTTCAGGAAGATATCAGGGTATTGTTTCCTTTGACATGGAGAAGAAGAAAATCCTTTGTGCGTTGGGGTTCATGCTAACAGTAGCTATTGTTGGAATAACAACATGGTTTGTAGAGGAGGTAACTCCTGCTCGGAAAACACTTGTGTTGACGACTCCGGTGCCTGCGGAGCACTACTTCTATACATTGCCGTATCAAGAGTTGAAGCATCGACAGTCTTATTTGAATAACACTTTCATTCAGATGCTGCATCATACCCACGTTGCTACGAACGCTACGAACTGTTGGATATGTGGGATGATGCCGGCCCATCAGAAGAAAGGAGGTACGCCATTCATACCACTTCCTTTCTCTCATAATGGCTCTTGTAGAGCATGGTACACCTTACTGTTTGCCACTCGGAAACCGACAGTGGGACGATTGCTTTTCAGACTTAATAAAGAATGTCATCAGGATAAAAATGGATATCCGCAAGCGAATGGGACAATTTGGGAATGGGAAGAGTACCGACCAGACAATGAATCCATTCCCTATATCTTCACGAACACCAGAGACACTGTGGGGAAGGACAAATTCGTGATCCAAGTGGCACAGGCTCAAGCGGACCTGTGTGTCCAGAGTGTGGGTTTTATCCCTGTTGGTGTCAGTGATTGCCTAACTGTCTTGAACATTGATGGATTGAATAACAGTACCTTCCTAGCGTCCCATAATACCTATTTTGTGTGCGGGAATAAAGGTTATTACCGTTTGCCGGCTGGGTGGTCTGGGGTATGTTATGTATCCTTCCTATTACCTCCTGTATTCCTAGCACCAGCATCTTACCATAAGGATTTGAAATTGTTGAATAATGTGACTGTAAATAGGTATAAACGTACTTTATCGATTGATGATGTGGATCAGACTGATACCAGCTTGCAGCAGTATATTGATTTTAACTTAGGACTGTTTTTCTTTGTTGGAGCCGCCTTGAATAGTAGGAAGATCCGAAGATTGACAAGAGTGGTAGAAGCTGTGACAAATCAGACTGCTGCTGCTCTTGGGAATCTTACGGAAGAGTTACAAATAACTAGGATTGTTGCATTGCAGAATCGTATGGTATTAGATGTAATGCTAGCTGATCGAGGTGGAGCCTGTAAAATTATTGGAAATAGTTGTTGTGTGTTCATCCCTGATCATACGCCATCCGTTTATAACGCCATTAACAAGCTGCATAAAATAGCAGCTGAAATCCACACAGAAAACGGCACTTGGTCCTTTTCTGGATGGTTTTGGGCATTGGTTACTGCCTGGGGATGGAAGGTCTTAACTGGTCTCTGTATTATTATAGCAATTTTGTTCTTTTTCTGTATGTGTGTTCAATGTGGACCATTGCTCTGTTCCGTATGCATTTCATTCTGCATCCCGGATAAGAAAGCTATTGCCGATGTTGCTCATCAGAAGCGTCTAGCTAAAGAGGTTAAAGGAATGATGATAATTGACATATATGATGATTTTTGGAAACCGGATGTCTTCAGTAAATGCTGAAAGGGTCATCTGTTGTAAATTAAAACAGCAATGTGATTAAGCATTTACTGAAGACATTAATGCTTTCCCTTTAGATCATGTTTTCTCCGTTATGTTGACCGAAGTTCGGAATCCATTTTGTATTATCATGTGCCACGTGTTCACCACGAGGAGAGTCCGACCTTTGTGTTAGTTGCTCTTGTAATCTGCCTAGTAACAGTTTATAAATAGCTCTCTCTTGTCCATCTGGCGCATGCCCAGACTTGACCACATCTGTTATAATTAGCCTTGCATGACCATGTGTTTCGCGGGCTCAAGGAGTGTGTTGGCTCCGCCCATGTTTTGATTCAGTATCGAGAATGACCATAAATGGTAATGTTCTTCGGCCTCATGTTGTATCCACCCACTTATGAGCCCCTCTGTTGTGTATAAAAGGGGACTGTGTATGCAAGTTCTGTGTGCTACTCCATGCAATACTGAAGGGTGTTGTGTGGATTGTAGGACCACCCTTAAGGGTTAATAAATGCTGTTTTTGTACTTTGCAGTTTCCGTGCCAACTTCCTTATAGATTCCGTTACAGGAGAGCGAACCCTTGTGCCTTGCGGGCCTAGCTGGGGCCCGTATTCATCACAGCCAGGATAGCTTGATTCCAGTGGCACAGTGAGCCCGAGACCCACGTCTGGGCATACCCGGCGCACTTAGGGCTAGAAAGCCAAAGACACACAATTAATGGACGGAATGCAGAACAAATCAAAACATTCACCCCCAGTCAAGAGATCTGGGTTAAATCCATCATTCTTTTGCTCACCATGCCACCCCAGTTTGGACCTGGCAATATGCAAATCAGTCTTGACCCTGTGCCTCATGGGAACAGTCCAGCCCGAACTACTAAGCCAGGTCCTCCCTGGACCGGAAACAAGCATCCTAGGACCTGTTTCAGGGTTTCACCCCTCGTCAGCCAGGATAGCTTGATTCCAGTGGAACAGTGAGCCCGGGACCCACGTCTGGGCATACCCGGCGCACTTACGGCGAGAAAGCAAAAGACATACAATTGATGGACGGAATGGAGAACAAATCAAAACATTCACCCCCAGTCAAGAGACCTGGGTTAAATCCATCATTCTTTTGCTCACCATGCCACCCCAGTTTAGACCTGGCCATATGCAAATCAGTCTTGACCCTGTGCCTCATGGGAACAGTCCAGCCCGAACTGCTAAGCAAGGTCCTCCCTGGGCCAGAAACAAGCATCCTAGGACCGGTTTCGGGTTTTCACCCTTCTTCAGCCAGGATAGCTTGATTCCAGTGGCACAGTGAGGCCGGGGCCCACGTCTGGGCATACCCGTCGCACTTAGGGCGAGAAAGCAAAAGACACACAATTAATGGGACGGAATGCAGAACAAATCAAAACATTCACCCCCAGTCAAGAGATCTTGGTTAAATCCATCATTCGTTTGCTCACCATGCCACCCCAGTTTAGATCTGGCCATATGCAAATCAGTCTTGACCCTGTGCCTCATGGGGACAGTCCAGCCTGAACTGCTAAGCCAGGTCCTCCCTGGACCGGAAACAAGCATCCTAGGACCGGTTTCGAGGTTTCACCCCTCTTCAGCCAGGTTAGCTTGATTCCAGTGGCACAGTGAGCCCGGGACCCACGTCTGGGCATACCCGGCGCACTTAGGGCGAGAAAGCAAAAGACACACAATTAATAGACGGAATGCAGAACAAATCAAAACATTCACCCCCAGTCAAGAGATCTGGGTTAAATCCATCATTCTCTTGTTCACCATGCCACCCCAGTTTAGATTTGGCCATATGCTCATCAGTCTTGACCCTGTGCCTCATGAGAACAGTCCAGCCTGAACTGCTAAGCCAGGTCCTCCCTGGACCGGAAACAAGCATCCTAGGACCGGTTTCGGGGTTTCACCCCTCTTCAGCCAGGTTGGCTTGATTCCAGTGGCAGTGAGCCCGGGACCCACGTCTGGGCATACCCGGTGCACTTAGGGCGAGAAAGCAAAAGACACACAATTGATGGACAGAATGCAGAACAAATCAAAACATTCACCGCCAGTCAAGAGATCTGGGTTAAATCCATCATTCTTTTGCTAACCATACCACCCCAGTTTAGACCTGGCAATATGGAAATCAGTCTTGACTCTGTGCCTCATGGGAACTGTCCAGCCCGAACTGCTAAGCCAGGTCCTCCCTGGACCGGAAACAAGCATCCTAGGACCGGTTTCGGAGTTTCACCCCTCTTCAGCCAGGATAGCTTGATTCCAGTGGCACAGTGAGCCCGGGACGCACGTCTGGGCATACCCGGCGCACTTGGGGCGAGAAAGCAAAAGACACACAATTGATGGACGGAATAGAGAACAAATCAAAACATTCACCCCCAGTCAAGAGACCTGGGTTAAATCCATCATTCTTTTGCTCACCATGCCACCCCAGTTTAGACCTGGCAATATGCAAATCAGTCCTGACCCTGTGCCTCATGGGAACAGTCCAGCCCGAACTGCTAAGCCAGGTCCTCCCTGGACCGGAAACAAGCATCCTAGGACTGGTTGCAGGGTTTCACCCCTCTTCAGCCAGGATAGCTTGATTCCAGTGGCACAGTGAGCCCGGGACCCACGTCTGGGCATACCCGGCGCACTTAGGGCGAGAAAGCAAAAGACACACAATTGATGGACGGAATGCAGAACAAATCAAAACATTCACCCACAGTCAAGAGATCTGGGTTACATCCATCATTCTTTTGCTCACCATGCCACCCCAGTTTAGACCTGGCCATATAGCCAATCAGTCTTGACCCTGTGCCTCATGGGAACAGTCCAGCCCAAACTGCTAAGCAAGGTCCACCCTGGACCGGAAACAAGCATCCTAGTACCAGTTTCGGGGTTTCACCCTTCTTCAGCCAGGATAGCTTGATTACAGTGGCACAGTGAGCCCGGGACCCACGTCTGGGCATACCAGGCGCACTTAGGGCGAGAAAGCAAAAGACACACAATTTATGGACGGAATGCAGAACAAATCAAAACATGCACCCCCAGCCAACAGATCTGGGTTAAATCCATCATTCTTTTGCTCACCATGCCACCCCAGTTTAGACCTGGCAATATGCAAATCAGTCTTGACCCTGTGCCTCATGGGAACAGTCCGGCCCGAACTGCTAAGCCAGGTCCTCCCTGGACCGGAAACAAGCATCCTAGGACCGGTTTCGGGGTTTCACCCCTCTTCAGCCAGGATAGCTTGATTCCAGTGGCACAGTGAGCCCGGAACCCACGTCTGGGCATACCCGGCGCACTTAGGGCGCGAAAGAAAAAGACACACAATTGATGGACGGAATGCAGAACAAATCAAAACATTCACCCCCAGTCAAGAGATCTGGGTTAAATCCATCATTCTTTTGCTAACCATACCACCCCAGTTTAGACCTGGCAATATGGAAATCAGTCTCGACTCTGTGCCTCATGGGAACAGTCCAGCCCAAACTGCTAAGCCAGGTCCTTCCTGGACCGGAAACAAGCATCCTAGGACCTGTTTCAGAGTTTCACCCCTCTTCAGCCAGGATAGCTTGATTCCAGTGGCATAGTGAGCCCGGGACGCACGTCTGGGCATACCCGGCGCACTTAGGGCGAGAAAACAAAAGACACACAATTGATGGACGGAATGCAGAACAAATCAAAACATTCACCCCCAGTCAAGAGATCTGGGTTAAATCCATCATTCTTTTGCTCACCATGCCACCCCAGTTTAGACCTGGCCATATGCAAATCAGTCTTGACCCTGTGCCTCATGGGAACAGTCCAGCCCGAACTGCTAAGCCAGGTCCTCCCTGGACCGGAAACAAGCATCCTAGGACCGGTTTCGGGTTTTCACCCTTCTTCAGCCAGGATAGCTTGATTCCAGTGGCACAGTGAGGCCGGGACCCACGTCTGGGCATACCCGTTGCACTTAGGGCGAGAAAGCAAAAGACACACAATTAATGGGACGGAATGCAGAACAAATCAAAACATTCACCCCCAGTCAAGAGATCTTGGTTAAATCCATCATTCTTTTGCTCACCATGCCACCCCAGTTTAGATCTGGCCATATGCAAATCAGTCTTGACCCTGTGCCTCATGGGGACAGTCCAGCCTGAACTGCTGAGCCAGGTCCTCCCTGGACCGAAAACAAGCATCCTAGGACCGGTTTCGGGGTTTCACCCCTCTTCAGCCAGGTTAGCTTGATTCCAGTGGCACAGTGAGCCCGGGACCCACGTCTGGGCATACCCGGTGCACTTAGGGCGAGAAAGCAAAAGACACACAATTGATGGATAGAATGCAGAACAAATCAAAACATTCACCCCCAGTCAAGAGATCTTGGTTAAATCCATCATTCTTTTGCTAACCATACCACCCCAGTTTAGACCTGGCAATATGGAAATCAGTCTTGACTCTGTGCCTCATGGGAACAGTCCAGCCCGAACCTCTAAGCCAGGTCCTCCCTGGACCGGAAACAAGCATCCTAGGACCTGTTTCGGAGTTTCACCCCTCTTCAGCCAGTATAGCTTGATTCAAGTGGCACAGTGAGCCCGGGACGCACGTCTGGGCATACCCGGCGCACTTAGGACGAGAAAGCAAAAGACACACAATTGATGGACGGAATGGAGAACAAATCAAAACATTCACCCCCAGTCAAGAGATCTGGGTTAAATCCATCATTCTTTTGCTCACCATGCCACCCCAGTTTAGACCTGGCCATATGCAAATCAGTCTTGACCCTGTGCATCATGGGAACAGTCCAGCCCGAACTGCTAAGCAAGGTCCTCCCTGGACCGGAAACATGCATCCTAGGACCGGTTTCGGGGTCTCACCCTTCTTCAGCCAGGATAGCTTGATTCCAGTGGCACAGTGAGGCCGGGACCCACGTCTGGGCATACCCGGCGCACTAAGGGCGAGAAAGCAAAAGACACACAATTAATGGACGGAATGCAGAACAAATCAAAACATTCACCCCCAGTCAAGAGATCTGGGTTAAATCCATCATTCTTTTGTTCACCATGCCACCCCAGTTTAAATCTGGCCATATGCTCATCAGTCTTGACCCTGTGCCTCATGGAAACAGTCCAGCCCGAACTGCTAAGCCAGGTCCTCCCTGGACCGGAAACAAGCATCCTAGGACCGCTTTCGGGGTTTCACCCCTCTGCAGCCAGGTTAGCTTGATTCCAGTGGCACAGTGAGCCCGGGACCCACGTCTGGGCATACCCGGTGCACTTAGGGCGAGAAAGCAAAGACACACAATTGATGGACGGAATGCAGAACAAATCAAAACATTCACCCCCAGTCAAGAGATCTAGGTTAAATCCATCATTCTTTTGCTCACCATGCCACCCCAGTTTAGACCTGGCCATATGCAAATCAGTCTTGACCCTGTGCCTCATGGGAACAGTCCAGCCCGAACTGCTAAGCCAGGTCCTCCCTGGACCGGAAACAAGCATCCTAGGACCGGTTTCGTGGTCTCACCCTTCTTCAGCCAGGATAGCTTGATTCCAGTGGCACAGTGAGGCCGGAACCCACGTCTGGGCATGCCCGGTGCACTTAGGGCGAGAAAGCAAAAGACACTCAATTAATGGACGGAATGCAGAACAAATCAAAACATTCACCCCCAGTCAAGAGATCTGGGTTAAATCCATCATTCTTTTGTTCACCATGCCACCCCAGTTTAGATCTGGCCATATGCTCATCAGTCTTGACCCTGTGCCTCATGGAAACAGTCCAGCCCGAACTGCTAAGCCAGGTCCTCCCTGGACCGGAAACAAGCATCCTAGGACCGGTTTCGGGGTTTCACCCCTCTGCAGCCAGGTTAGCTTGATTCCAGTGGCACAGTGAGCCCGGGACGCACGTCTGGGCATACACGGTGCACTTAGGGAGAGAAAGCAAAGACACACAATTGATGGACGGAATGCAGAACAAATCAAAACATTCACCCCCAGTCAAGAGATCTAGGTTAAATCCATCATTCTTTTGCTCACCATGCCACCCCAGTTTAGACCTGGCCATATGCAAATCAGTCTTGACCCTGTGCCTCATGGGAACAGTCCAGCCTGAACTGCTAAGCCAGGTCCTCCCTGGACCGGAAACAAGCATCCTAGGACCGGTTTCGGGGTTTCACCCCTCTTCAGCCAGGTTAGCTTGATTCCAATGGCACAGTGAGCCCGGGACCCACGTCTGGGCATACCCGGTGCACTTAGAGCGAGAAATCAAAAGATACACAATTGATGGACAAAATGCAGAACAAATCAAAACATTCACCCCCAGTCAAGAGATCTGGGTTAAATCCATCATTCTTTTGCTCACCATGCCACCCCAGTTTAGACCTGGCCATATGCAAATCAGTCATGACCCTGTGCCTCATGGGAACAGTCCAGCCCAAACTGCTAAGCCAGGTCCTCCCTGGACCGGAAACAAGCATCCTAGGACCGGTTTCGGGGTCTCACCCTTCTTCAGCCAGGATAGCTTGATTACAGTGCCACAGTGAGCCCGGGACCCACGTCTGGGCATACCAGGCGCACTTAGGGCGAGAAAGCAAAAGACACACAATTGATGGACGGAATGCAGAACAAATCAAAACATTCACCCCCAGTCAAGAGATCTGGGTTAAATCCATAATTCTTTTGCTCACCATGCCACCCCAGTTTAGACCTGGCAATATGCAAATCAATTTTGACCCTGTGCCTCATGGGAACAGTCCAGCCCGAACTGCTAAGCCAGGTCCTCCCTGGACCGGAAATAAGCATCCTAGGACCTGTTTCGGGGTTTCATCCCTCTTCAGCCAGGATAGCTTGATTTCAGTGCCACAGTGAGCTCAGGACCCACGTCTGGGCATACCCGGCGCACTTAGGGCGAGAAAGCAAAAGACACAATTGATGGACGGAATGCAGAACAAATCAAAACATTCACCCACAGTCAAGAGATCTGGGTTAAATCCATCATTCTTTTGCTTACCATGCCACTCCAGTTTAGACCAGGCCATATGCAAATCAGTCCTGACCCTGTGCCTCATAGGAACAGTCCAGCCCAAACTGCTAAGCCAGGTCCTCCCTGGACCGGAAACAAGCATCCTAGGACCGGTTTCGGGGTTTCACTCCTCTTCAGCCAGGATAGCTTGATTCCAGTGGCACAGTGAGCCCGGGACCCACGTCTGGGCATATCCGGCGCACTTAGGGCGCGAAAGAAAAAGACACACAATTGATGGACGGAATGCAGAACAAATCAAAACATTCACCCCCAGTCAAGAGATCTGGGTTAAATCCATAATTCTTTTGCTCACCATGCCACCCCAGTTTAGACCTGGCAATATGCAAATCAATTTTGACCCTGTGCCTCATGGGAACAGTCCAGCCCGAACTGCTAAGCCAGGTCCTCCCTGGACCGGAAATAAGCATCCGAGGACCGCTTTCGGGGTTTCATCCCTCTTCAGCCAGGATAGCTTGATTCCAGTGGCACAGTGAGCCCAGGACCCACGTCTGGGCATACCCGTCGCACTTAGGGCGAGAAAGCAAAAGACACAATTGATGGACGGAATGCAGAACAAATCAAAACATTCACCCACAGTCAAGAGATCTGGGTTAAATCCATCATACTTTTGCTCACCATGCCACTCCAGTTTAGACCAGGCCATATGCAAATCAGTCTTGACCCTGTGCCTCATGGGAACAGTCCAGCCCAAACTGCTAAGCCAGGTCCTCCCTGGACCGGAAACAAGCATCCTACGACCGGTTTTTGGGTTTCACCCTTCTTCAGCCAGGATAGCTTGATTCCCGTGGCACAGTGAGCCCGGGACCCACGTCTGGGATTACCCGGTGCATTTAGGGCGAGAAAGCAAAGACACACAATTGATGGACGGAATGCAGAACAAATCAAAACATTCACCCCCAGTCAAGAGATCTAGGTTAAATCCATCATTCTTTTGCTCACCATGCCACACCAGTTTAGACCTGGCCATATGGAAATCAGTCTTGACCCTGTGCCTCATGGGAACAGTCCAGCCTGAACTGCTAAGCCAGGTCCTCCCTGGACCGGAAACAAGCATCCTAGGACCGGTTTCGGGGTTTCACCCCTCTTCAGCCAGGTTAGCTTGATTCCAGTGGCACAGTGAGCCCGGGACCCACGTCTGGGCATACCCGGTGCACTTAGGGCGAGAAAGCAAAAGACACACAATTGATGGACAGAATGCAGAACAAATCAAAACATTCACCCCCAGTCAAGAGATCTGGGTTAAATCCATCATTCTTTTGTTCACCATGCCACCCCAGTTTAGATCTGGCCATATGCTCATCAGTCTTAACCCTGTGCCTCATGGCAACAGTCCAGCCCGAACTGCTAAGCCAGGTCCTCCCTGGACCGGAAACAAGCATCCTACGACCGGTTTCGGGGTTTCACCCTTCTTCAGCCAGGATAGCTTGATTCCAGTGGCACAGTGAGCCCGGGACCCACATCTGGGATTACCCGGTGCATTTAGGGCGAGAAAGCAAAAGACACACAATTGATGGACAGAATGCAGAACAAATCAAAACATTCACCCACAGTCAAGAGATCTGGGTTACATCCAACATTCTTTTGCTCACCATGCCACCCCAGTTTAGACCTGGCCATATGCCAATCAGTCTTGACCCTGTGCCTCATGGGAACAGTCCAGCCCAAACTGCTAAGCAAGGTCCTCCCTGGACCGGAAACAAGCATCCTAGGACCGGTTTTGCGGTTTCACCCCTCTGCAGCCAGGTTAGCTTGATTCCAGTGGCACAGTGAGCCCGGGACCCACATCTGGGCATACCCGGTGCACTTCGGGCGAGAAAGCAAAGACACACAATTGATGGACGGAATGCAGAACAAATCAAAACATTCACCCCCAGTCAAGAGATCTAGGTTAAATCCATCATTCTTTTGCTCACCATGCCAACCCAGTTTAGACCTGGCCATATGCAAATCAGTCTTGACCCTGTGCCTCATGGGAACAGTCCAGCCTGGACTGCTAAGCCAGGTCCTCCCTGGACCGGAAACAAGCATCCTAGGACCGGTTTCGGGGTTTCACCCCTCTTCAGCCAGGTTAGCTTGATTCCAGTGGCACAGTGAGGCCGGGACCCACGTCTGGGCATACCCGGTGCACTTAGGGCGAGAAAGCAAAAGACACACAATTAATGGACGGAATGCAGAACAAATCAAAACATTCACCCCCAGTCAAGAGATCTGGGTTAAATCCATCATTCTTTTGTTCACCATGCCACCCCAGTTTAGATCTGGCCATATGCAAATCAGTCTTGACCCTGTGCCTCATGGAAACAGTCCAGCCCGAACTGCTAAGCCAGGTCCTCCCTGGACCGGAAACAAGCATCCTAGGACGGGTTTCGGGGTTTCACCCCTCTGCAGCCAGGTTAGCTGGATTCCAGTGGCACAGTGAGCCCGGGACCCACGTCTGGGCATACCCGGTGCACTTCAGGCGAGAAAGCAAAAGACACACAATTGATGGACAGAATGCAGAACAAATCAAAACATTCACCCCCAGTCAAGAGATCTGGGTTAAATCCATAATTCATTTGCTCATCATGCCACCCCAGTTTAGACCTGGCCATATGCAAATCAGTCATGACCCTGTGCCTCATGGGAACAGTCCAGCCCAAACTGCTAAGCCAGGTCCTCCCTGGACCGGAAACAAGCATCCTAGGACCGGTTTCGGGGTCTCACCCTCCTTCAGCCAGGATAGCTTGATTCCAGTGGCACAGTGAGCCCGGGACCCACGTCTGGGCATACCAGGCGCACTTAGGGTGAGAAAGCAAAAGACACACAATTGATGGACGGAATGCAGAACAAATCAAATCATTCACCCCCAGTCAAGAGATCTGGGTTAAATCCATAATTCTTTTGCTCACCATGCCACCCCAGTTTAGACCTGGCAATATGCAAATCAATTTTGACCCTGTGCCTCATGGGAACAGTCCAGCCCAAACTGCTAAGCCAGGTCCTCCCTGGACCGGAAACAAGCATCCTAGGACCGGTTTCGGGGTCTCACCCTCCATCAGCCAGGATAGCTTGATTCCAGTGGCACAGTGAGCCCGGGACCCACGTCTGGGCATACCAGGCGCACTTAGGGCGAGAAAGCAAAAGACACACAATTGATGGACGGAATGCAGAACAAATCAAAACATTCACCCCCAGTCAAGAGATCTGGGTTAAATCCATAATTCTTTTGCTCACCATGCCACCCCAGTTTAGACCTGGCAATATGCAAATCAAATTTGACCCTGTGCCTCATGGGAACAGTCCAGCCCGAGCTGCTAAGCCAGGTCCTCCCTGGACCGGAAATAGGCATCCTATGACCGGTTTCGGGGTTTCATCCCTCTTCAGCCAGGATAGCTTGATTCCAGTGGCACAGTGAGCCCAGGACCACGTCTGGGCATACCCGGCGCACTTAGGGTGAGAAAGCAAAAGACACAATTGATGAACGGAATGCAGAACAAATCAAAACATTCACCCACAGTCAAGAGATCTGGGTTAAATCCATCATTCTTTTCCTCACCATGCCACTCCAGTTTAGACCAGGCCATATGCAAATCAGTCTTGACCCTGTGCCTCATGGGAACAGTCCAGCGCAAACTGCTAAACCAGGTCCTCCCTGGACCGGAAACAAGCATCCTAGGACCGGTTTCGGGGTTTCACCCTTCTTCAGCCGGGATAGCTTGATTCCAGTGGCACAGTGAGCCCGAGACCCACGTCTGGGCATACCCGGCGCACTTAGGGCGAGAAAGCAAAAGACACACAATTATTGGACGGAATGCAGAACAAATCAAAACATTCACCCCCAGTCAAGAGATCTGGGTTAAATCCATCATTCTTTTGTTCACCATGCCACCCCAGTTTAGCTCTGGCCATATGCTCATCAGTCTTGACCCTGTGCCTCATGGAAACAGTCCAGCCCGAACTGCTAAGCCAGATCCTCCCTGGACCGGAAACAAGCATCCTAGGACCGGTTTCGGGGTTTCACCCCTCTGCAGCCAGGTTAGCTTGATTCCAGTGGCACAGTGAGCCCGGGACCCACGTCTGGGCATACCCGGCGCACTTAGGGCGAGAAAGCAAAAGACACACAATTAATGGACGGAATGCAGAACAAATCAAAACATTCACCCCCAGTCAAGAGATCTTGGTTAAATCCATCATTCTTTTGCTCAAAATGCCACCCCAGTTTAGATCTGGCCATATGCAAATCAGTCTTGACCCTGTGCCTCATGGGAACAGTCCAGCCTGAACTGCTAAGCCAGGTCCTCCCTGGACCGGAAACAAGCATCCTAGGACCGGTTTTGAGATTTCACCCCTCTTCAGCCAGGTTAGCTTGATTCCAGTGGCACAGTGAGCCCGGGACCCACGTCTGGGCATACCCGGTGCACTTAGGGCGAGAAAGCTAAAGACACACAATTGATGGACGGAATGCAGAACAAATCAAAACATTCACCCCCAGTCAAGAGATCTGGGTTAAATCCATCATTCTTTTGCTCACCATGCCACCCCAGTTTAGACCTGGCCATATGCAAATCAGTCATGACCCTGTGCCTCATGGGAACAGTCCAGCCCAAACTGCTAAGCAAGGTCCTCCCTGGACCGGAAACAAGCATCCTAGGACGGGTTTCGGGGTTTCACCCTCTGCAGCCAGGTTAGCTTGGTTCCAGTGGCACAGTGAGCCCGGGACCCACGTCTGGGCATACCCGGTGCACTTAGGGCGAGAAAGCAAAGACACACAATTATTGGACGGAATGCAGAACAAATCAAAACATTCACCCCCAGTCAAGAGATCTGGGTTAAATCCATCATTCTTTTTCTCACCATGCCACCCCAGTTTCGATCTGGCCATATGCAAATCAGTCTTGACCCTGTGCCTCATGGGAACAGTCCAGCCTGAACTGCTAAGCCAGGTCCTCCCTGGACCGGAAACAAGCATCCTATGACCGGTTTCGGGGTTTCACCCCTCTTCAGCCAGGTTAGCTTGATTCCAGTAGCACAGTGAGCCCGGGACCCACGTCTGGGCATACCCGGTGCACTTAGGGCGAGAAAGCAAAAGACACACAATTGATGGACAGAATGCAGCACAACTCAAAACATTCACCCCCAGTCAAGAGATCTGGGTTAAATCCATAATTCTTTTGCTCACCATGCCACCCCAGTTTAGACCTGGCAATATGCAAATCAGTTTTGACCCTGTGCCTCATGGGAACAGTCTTGCCCGAACTGCTAAGCCAGGTCCTCCCTGGACCGGAAACAAGCATCCTAGGACCGGTTTTGGGGTTTCACCCCTCTGCAGCCAGGTTAGCTTGACTCCAGTGGCACAGTGAGCCCGGGACCCACGTCTGGGCATACCCGGCGCACTTAGGGCGAGAAAGCAAAAGACACAATATTAATGGACGGAATGCAGAACAAACCAAAACATTCACCCCCAGTCAAGAGATCTTGGTTAGATCCATCATTCTTTTGCTCACCATGCCACCCCAGTTTAGATCTGGCCATATGCAAATCAGTCTTGACCCTGTGCCTCATGGGAACAGTCCAGCCTGAACTGCTAAGCCAGGTCCTCCCTGGACCGGAAACAAGCATCCTAGGACCGGTTTTGGGGTTTCACCCCTCTTCAGCCAGGTTAGCTTGATTCCAGTGGCACAGTGAGCCCGGGACCCACGTCTGGGCATACCAGGCGTACTTAGGGCGAGAAAGCAAAAGACACACAATTGATGGACGGAATGCAGTACAAATCATAACATTCACCCCCAGTCAAGAGATCTGGGTTAAATCCATAATTGTTTTGCTCACCATGCCACCCCAGTTTAGACCTGGCAATATGCAAATCAATTTTGACCCTGTGTCTCATGGGAAGAGTCCAGCCCGAACTGCTAAGCTAGGTCCTCCCTGGACCGGAAATAAGCATCCTAGGTCCGCTTTCGGGGTTTCATCCCTCTTCAGCCAGGATAGCTTGATTCCAGTGGCACAGTGAGCCCGGGACCCACGTCCGGGCATACCCGGCGCACTTAGGGCGCGAAAGAAAAAGACACACAATTGATGGACGGAATGCAGAACAAATCAAAACATTCACCCCCAGTCAAGAGATCTGGGTTAAATCCATCATTCTTTTGCTAACCATACCACCCCAGTTTAGACCTGGCAATATGGAAATCAGTCTCGACTCTGTGCCTCATGGGAACAGTCCAGCCCAAACTGCTAAGCCAGGTCCTTCCTGGACCGGAAACAAGCATCCTAGGACCTGTTTCGGAGTTTCACCCCTCTTCAGCCAGGATAGCTTGATTCCAGTGGCATAGTGAGCCCGGGACGCACGTCTGGGCATACCAGGCGCACTTAGGGCGAGAAAGCAAAAGACACACAATTGATGGACGGAATGCAGAACAAATCAAAACATTCACCCCCAGTCAAGAGATCTGGGTTAAATCCATCATTCTTTTGCTCACCATGCCACCCCAGTTTAGACCTGGCCATATGCAAATCAGTCTTGACCCTGTGCCTCATGGGAACAGTCCAGCCCGAACTGCTAAGCCAGGTCCTCCCTTGACCGGAAACAAGCATCCTAGGACCGGTTTCGGGTTTTCACCCTTCTTCAGCCAGGATAGCTTGATTCCAGTGGCACAGTGAGGCCGGGACCCATGTCTGGGCATACACGTCGCACTTAGGGCGAGAAAGCAAAAGACACACAATTAATGGGACGGAATGCAGAACAAATCAAAACATTCACCCCCAGTCAGGAGATCTTGGTTAAATCCATCATTCTTTTGCTCACCATGCCACCCCAGTTTAGATCTGGCCATATGCAAATCAGTCTTGACCCTGTGCCTCATGGGGACAGTCCAGCCTGAACTGCTGAGCCAGGTCCTCCCTGGACCGGAAACAAGCATCCTAGGACTGGTTTCGGGGTTTCACCCCTCTTCAGCCAGGTTAGCTTGATTCCAGTGGCACAGTGAGCCCGGGACCCACGTCTGGGCATACCCAGTGCACTTAGGGCGAGAAAGCAAAAGACACACAATTGATGGACAGAATGCAGAACAAATCAAAACATTCACCCCCAGTCAAGAGATCTTGGTTAAATCCATCATTCTTTTGCTAACCATACCACCCCAGTTTAGACCTGGCAATATGGAAATCAGTCTTGACTCTGTGCCTCATGGGAACAGTCCAGCCCGAACCTCTAAGCCAGGTCCTCCCTGGACCGGAAACAAGCATCCTAGGACAGGTTTCGGGGTCTCACCCTTCTTCAGCCAGAATAGCTTGATTACAGTGCCACAGTGAGCCCGGGACCCACGTCTGGGCATACCAGGCGCACTTAGGGCGAGAAAGCAAAAGACACACAATTGATGGACGGAATGCAGAACAAATCAAAACATTCACCCCCAGTCAAGAGATCTGGGTTAAATCCATAATTCTTTTGCTCACCATGCCACCCCAGTTTAGACCTGGCAATATGCAAATCAATTTTGACCCTGTGCCTCATGGGAACAGTCCAGCCCGAACTGCTAAGCCAGGTCCTCCCTGGACCGGAAATAAGCATCCTAGGACCTGTTACGGGGTTTCATCCCTCTTCAGCCAGGATAGCTTGATTTCAGTGGCACAGTGAGCCCAGGACCCACGTCTGGGCATACCCGGCGCACTTAGGGCGAGAAAGCAAAAGACACAATTGATGGACGGAATGCAGAACAAATCAAAACATTCACCCACAGTCAAGAGATCTGGGTTAAATCCATCATTCTTTTGCTTACCATGCCACTCCAGTTTAGACCAGGCCATATGCAAATCAGTCTTGACCCTGTGCCTCATAGGAACAGTCCAGCCCAAACTGCTAAGCCAGGTCCTCCCTGGACCGGAAACAAGCATCCTAGGACCGGTTTCGGGGTTTCACCCTTCTTCAGCCAGGATAGCTTGATTCCAGTGGCACAGTGAGCCCGGGACCCACGTCTGGGCATACCCGGTGCACTTAGGGCGAGAAAGCAAAAGACACACACTTGATGGACAGAATGCAGAACAAATCAAAACATTCACCCCCAGTCAAGAGATCTGGGTTAAATCCATCATTCTTTTGCTCACCATGCCACCCCAGTTTAGACCTGGCAATATGCAAATCAGTCTTGACCCTGTGCCTCATGGGAACAGTCCGGCCTGAACTGCTAAGCCAGGTCCTCCCTCGACTGGAAACAAGCATCCTAGGACCGGTTTCGGGGTTTCACCCCTCTTCAGCCAGGATAGCTTGATTCCAGTGGCACAGTGAGCCCGGGACCCACGTCTGGGCACATCCGGCGCACTTAGGGCGCGAAAGAAAAAGACACACAATTGATGGACGGAATGCAGAACAAATCAAAACATTCACCCCCAGTCAAGAGATCTGGGTTAAATCCATAATTCTTTTGCTCACCATGCCACCCCAGTTTAGACCTGGCAATATGCAAATCAATTTTGACCCTGTGCCTCATGGGAACAGTCCAGCCCGAACTGCTAAGCCAGGTCCTCCCTGGACCGGAAATAAGCATCCGAGGACCGCTTTCGGGGTTTCATCCCTCTTCAGCCAGGATAGCTTGATTCCAGTGGCACAGTGAGCCCAGGACCCACGTCTGGGCATACCCGTCGCACTTAGGGCGAGAAAGCAAAAGACACAATTGATGGACGGAATGCAGAACAAATCAAAACATTCACCCACAGTCAAGAGATCTGGGTTAAATCCATCATACTTTTGCTCACCATGCCACTCCAGTTTAGACCAGGCCATATGCAAATCAGTCTTGACCCTGTGCCTCATGGGAACAGTCCAGCCCAAACTGCTAAGCCAGGTCCTCCCTGGACCGGAAACAAGCATCCTACGACCGGTTTCGGGGTTTCACCCTTCTTCAGCCAGGATAGCTTGATTCCAGTGGCACAGTGAGCCCGGGACCCACGTCTGGGATTACCCGGTGCATTTAGGGCGAGAAAGCAAAGACACACAATTGATGGACGGAATGCAGAACAAATCAAAACATTCACCCCCAGTCAAGAGATCTAGGTTAAATCCATCATTCTTTTGCTCACCATGCCACACCAGTTTAGACCTGGCCATATGGAAATCAGTCTTGACCCTGTGCCTCATGGGAACAGTCCAGCCTGAACTGCTAAGCCAGGTCCTCCCTGGACCGGAATCAAGCATCCTAGGACCGGTTTCGGGGTTTCACCCCTCTTCAGCCAGGTTAGCTTGATTCCAGTGGCACAGTGAGCCCGGGACCCACGTCTGGGCATACCCGGTGCACTTAGGGCGAGAAAGCAAAAGACACACACTTGATGGACAGAATGCAGAACAAATCAAAACATTCACCCCCAGTCAAGAGATCTGGGTTAAATCCATCATTCTTTTGTTCACCATGCCACCCCAGTTTAGATCTGGCCATATGCTCATCAGTCTTAACCCTCTGCCTCATGGAAACAGTCCAGCCCGAACTGCTAAGCCAGGTCCTCCCTGGACCGGAAACAAGCATCCTAGGACTGGTTTCGGGGTTTCACCCCTCTTCAGCCAGGATAGCTTGATTCCAGTGGCACAGTGAGCCCGGGACCCACGTCTGGGCATACCCGCCGCACTCAGGGCGAGAAAGCAAAAGACACACAATTGATGGACGGAATGCAGAACAAATCAAAACATTCACCCACAGTCAAGAGATCTGGGTTACATTCAACATTCTTTTGCTCACCATGCCACTCCAGTTTAGACCAGGCCATATGCAAATCAGTCTTGACCCTGTGCCTCATGGGAACAGTCCAGCCCAAACTGCTAAGCCAGGTCCTCCCTGGACCGGAAACAAGCATCCTAGGACCGGTTTCGGGGTTTCACCCCTCGTCAGCCAGGATAGCTTGATTCCAGTGGCAAAGTGAGCCCGGGACCCACGTCTGGGCATACCCGGCACACTTACGGCGAGAAAGCAAAAGACATACATTTGATGGATGGAATGGAGAACAAATAAAAACATTCACCCCCAGTCAAGAGATCTGGGTTAAATCCATCATTCTTTTGTTCACCATGCCACCCCAGTTTAGATCTGGCCATATGCTCATCAGTCTTGACCCTGTGCCTCATGGAAACAGTCCAGCCCGAACTGCTAAGCCAGGTCCTCCCTGGACCGGAAACAAGCATCCTAGGACCGGTTTTGGGGTTTCACCCCTCTTCAGCCAGGTTAGCTTGATTCCAGTGGCACAGTGAGCCCGGGACCCACGTCTGGGCATACCAGGCGCACTTAGGGCGAGAAAGCAAAAGACACACAATTGATGGACGGAATGCAGAACAAATCAAAACATTCACCCCCAGTCAAGAGATCTGGGTTAAATCCATAATTGTTTTGCTCACCATGCCACCCCAGTTTAGACCTGGCAATATGCAAATCAATTTTGACCCTGTGTCTCATGGGAAGAGTCCAGCCCGAACTGCTAAGCCAGGTCCTCCCTGGACCGGAAATAAGCATCCTAGGACCTGTTTCGGAGTTTCACCCCTCTTCAGCCAGGATAGCTTGATTCCAGTGGCATAGTGAGCCCGGGACGCACGTCTGGGCATACCCGGCGCACTTAGGGCGAGAAAGCAAAAGACACACAATTGATGGACGGAATGCAGAACAAATCAAAACATTCACCCCCAGTCAAGAGATCTGGGTTAAATCCATCATTCTTTTGCTCACCATGCCACCCCAGTTTAGACCTGGCCATATGCAAATCAGTCTTGACCCTGTGCCTCATGGGAACAGTCCAGCCCGAACTGCTAAGCCAGGTCCTCCCTGGACTGGAAACAAGCATCCTAGGACCGGTTTCGGGTTTTCACCCTTCTTCAGCCAGGATAGCTTGATTCCAGTGGCACAGTGAGGCCGGGACCCATGTCTGGGCATACCAGGCGCACTTAGGGCGAGAAAGCAAAAGACACACAATTGATGGACGGAATGCAGAACAAATCAAAACATTCACCCCCAGTCAAGAGATCTGGGTTAAATCCATAATTCTTTTGCTCACCATGCCACCCCAGTTTAGACCTGGCAATATGCAAATCAATTTTGACCCTGTGCCTCATGGGAACAGTCCAGCCCAAACTGCTAAGCCAGGTCCTCCCTGGACCGGAAACAAGCATCCTAGGACCGGTTTCGGGGTCTCACCCTCCTTCAGCCAGGATAGCTTGATTCCAGTGGCACAGTGAGCCCGGGACCCACGTCTGGGCATACCAGGCGCACTTAGGGCGAGAAAGCAAAAGACACACAATTGATGGACGGAATGCAGAACAAATCAAAACATTCACCCCCAGTCAAGAGATCTGGGTTAAATCCATAATTCTTTTGCCCACCATGCCACTCCAGTTTAGACCTGGCAATATGCAAATCAATTTTGACCCTGTGCCTCATGGGAACAGTCCAGCCCGAGCTGCTAAGCCAGGTCCTCCCTGGACCGGAAATAGGCATCCTAGGACCGGTTTCGGGGTTTCATCCCTCTTCAGCCAGGATAGCTTGATTCCAGTGGCACAGTGAGCCCAGGACCCACGTCTGGGCATACCCGGCGCACTTAGGGTGAGAAAGCAAAAGACACAATTGATGGACGGAATGCAGAACAAATCAAAACATTCACCCACAGTCAAGAGATCTGGGTTAAATCCATCATTCTTTTCCTCACCATGCCACTCCAGTTTAGACCAGGCCATATGCAAATCAGTCTTGACCCTGTGCCTCATGGGAACAGTCCAGCGCAAACTGCTAAGCCAGGTCCTCCCTGGACCGGAAACAAGCATCCTAGGACCGGTTTCGGGGTTTCACCCTTCTTCAGCCAGGATAGCTTGATTCCAGTGGCACAGTGAGCCCGAGACCCACGTCTGGGCATACCCGGCGCACTTAGGGCGAGAAAGCAAAAGACACACAATTATTGGACGGAATGCAGAACAAATCAAAACATTCACCCCCAGTCAAGAGATCTGGGTTAAATCCATCATTCTTTTGTTCACCATGCCACCCCAGTTTAGCTCTGGCCATATGCTCATCAGTCTTGACCCTGTGCCTCATGGAAACAGTCCAGCCCGAACTGCTAAGCCAGATCCTCCCTGGACCGGAAACAAGCATCCTAGGACCGGTTTCGGGGTTTCACCCCTCTGCAGCCAGGTTAGCTTGATTCCAGTGGCACAGTGAGCCCGGGACCCACGTCTGGGCATACCCGGCGCACTTAGGGCGAGAAAGCAAAAGACACACAATTAATGGACGGAATGCAGAACAAATCAAAACATTCACCCCCAGTCAAGAGATCTTGGTTAAATCCATCATTCTTTTGCTCAAAATGCCACCCCAGTTTAGATCTGGCCATATGCAAATCAGTCTTGACCCTGTGCCTCATGGGAACAGTCCAGCCTGAACTGCTAAGCCAGGTCCTCCCTGGACCGGAAACAAGCATCCTAGGACCGGTTTTGAGATTTCACCCCTCTTCAGCCAGGTTAGCTTGATTCCAGTGGCACAGTGAGCCCGGGACCCACGTCTGGGCATACCCGGTGCACTTAGGGCGAGAAAGCTAAAGACACACAATTGATGGACGGAATGCAGAACAAATCAAAACATTCACCCCCAGTCAAGAGATCTGGGTTAAATCCATCATTCTTTTGCTCACCATGCCACCCCAGTTTAGACCTGGCCATATGCAAATCAGTCATGACCCTGTGCCTCATGGGAACAGTCCAGCCCAAACTGCTAAGCCAGGTCCTCCCTGGACCGGAAACAAGCATCCTAGCACCAGTTTCGAGGTCTCACCCTTCTTCAGCCAGGATAGCTTGATTCCAGTGGCAAAGTGAGCCCGGGACCCACGTCTGGGCATACCAGGCGAACTTAGGGCGAGAAAGCAAAAGACACACAATTGATGGACGGAATGCAGAACAAATCAAAACATTCACCCCCAGTCAAGAGATCTGGGTTAAATCCATAATTCTTTTGCTCACCATGCCACCCCAGTTTAGACCTGGCAATATGCAAATCAGTTTTGACCCTGTGCCTCATGGGAACAGTCTTGCCCGAACTGCTAAGCCAGGTCCTCCCTGGACCGGAAACAAGCATCCTAGGACCGGTTTTGGGGTTTCACCCCTCTGCAGCCAGGTTAGCTTGACTCCAGTGGCACAGTGAGCCCGGGACCCACGTCTGGGCATACCCGGCGCACTTAGGGCGAGAAAGCAAAAGACACAATATTAATGGACGGAATGCAGAACAAACCAAAACATTCACCCCCAGTCAAGAGATCTTGGTTAGATCCATCATTCTTTTGCTAACCATACCACCCCAGTTTAGACCTGGCAATATGGAAATCAGTCTCGACTCTGTGCCTCATGGGAACAGTCCAGCCCAAACTGCTAAGCCAGGTCCTTCCTGGACCGGAAACAAGCATCCTAGGACCTGTTTCGGAGTTTCACGCCTCTTCAGCCAGGATAGCTTGATTCCAGTGGCATAGTGAGCCCGGGACGCACGTCTGGGCATACCAGGCGCACTTAGGGCGAGAAAGCAAAAGACACACAATTGATGGACGGAATGCAGAACAAATCAAAACATTCACCCCCAGTCAAGAGATCTGGGTTAAATCCATCATTCTTTTGCTCACCATGCCACCCCAGTTTAGACCTGGCCATATGCAAATCAGTCTTGACCCTGTGCCTCATGGGAACAGTCCAGCCCGAACTGCTAAGCCAGGTCCTCCCTTGACCGGAAACAAGCATCCTAGGACCGGTTTCGGGTTTTCACCCTTCTTCAGCCAGGATAGCTTGATTCCAGTGGCACAGTGAGGCCGGGACCCATGTCTGGGCATACACGTCGCACTTAGGGCGAGAAAGCAAAAGACACACAATTAATGGGACGGAATGCAGAACAAATCAAAACATTCACCCCCAGTCAGGAGATCTTGGTTAAATCCATCATTCTTTTGCTCACCATGCCACCCCAGTTTAGATCTGGCCATATGCAAATCAGTCTTGACCCTGTGCCTCATGGGGACAGTCCAGCCTGAACTGCTGAGCCAGGTCCTCCCTGGACCGGAAACAAGCATCCTAGGACTGGTTTCGGGGTTTCACCCCTCTTCAGCCAGGTTAGCTTGATTCCAGTGGCACAGTGAGCCCGGGACCCACGTCTGGGCATACCCGGTGCACTTAGGGCGAGAAAGCAAAAGACACACAATTGATGGACAGAATGCAGAACAAATCAAAACATTCACCCCCAGTCAAGAGATCTTGGTTAAATCCATCATTCTTTTGCTAACCATACCACCCCAGTTTAGACCTGGCAATATGGAAATCAGTCTTGACTCTGTGCCTCATGGGAACAGTCCAGCCCGAACCTCTAAGCCAGGTCCTCCCTGGACCGGAAACAAGCATCCTAGGACAGGTTTCGGGGTCTCACCCTTCTTCAGCCAGAATAGCTTGATTACAGTGCCACAGTGAGCCCGGGACCCACGTCTGGGCATACCAGGCGCACTTAGGGCGAGAAAGCAAAAGACACACAATTGATGGACGGAATGCAGAACAAATCAAAACATTCACCCCCAGTCAAGAGATCTGGGTTAAATCCATAATTCTTTTGCTCACCATGCCACCCCAGTTTAGACCTGGCAATATGCAAATCAATTTTGACCCTGTGCCTCATGGGAACAGTCCAGCCCGAACTGCTAAGCCAGGTCCTCCCTGGACCGGAAATAAGCATCCTAGGACCTGTTACGGGGTTTCATCCCTCTTCAGCCAGGATAGCTTGATTTCAGTGGCACAGTGAGCCCAGGACCCACGTCTGGGCATACCCGGCGCACTTAGGGCGAGAAAGCAAAAGACACAATTGATGGACGGAATGCAGAACAAATCAAAACATTCACCCACAGTCAAGAGATCTGGGTTAAATCCATCATTCTTTTGCTTACCATGCCACTCCAGTTTAGACCAGGCCATATGCAAATCAGTCTTGACCCTGTGCCTCATAGGAACAGTCCAGCCCAAACTGCTAAGCCAGGTCCTCCCTGGACCGGAAACAAGCATCCTAGGACCGGTTTCGGGGTTTCACCCTTCTTCAGCCAGGATAGCTTGATTCCAGTGGCACAGTGAGCCCGAGACCCACATCTGGGCATACCCGGCGCACTTAGGGCGAGAAAGCAAAAGACACACAATTAATGGACGGAATGCAGAACAAATCAAAACATTCACCCCCAGCCAAAAGATCTGGGTTAAATCCATCATTCTTTTGCTCACCATGCCACCCCAGTTTAGACCAGGCAATATGCAAATCAGTCTTGACCCTGTGCCTCATGGGAACAGTCCGGCCTGAACTGCTAAGCCAGGTCCTCCCTCGACTGGAAACAAGCATCCTAGGACCGGTTTCGGGGTTTCACCCCTCTTCAGCCAGGATAGCTTGATTCCAGTGGCACAGTGAGCCCGGGACCCACGTCTGGGCACATCCGGCGCACTTAGGGCGCGAAAGAAAAAGACACACAATTGATGGACGGAATGCAGAACAAATCAAAACATTCACCCCCAGTCAAGAGATCTGGGTTAAATCCATAATTCTTTTGCTCACCATGCCACCCCAGTTTAGACCTGGCAATATGCAAATCAATTTTGACCCTGTGCCTCATGGGAACAGTCCAGCCCGAACTGCTAAGCCAGGTCCTCCCTGGACCGGAAATAAGCATCCGAGGACCGCTTTCGGGGTTTCATCCCTCTTCAGCCAGGATAGCTTGATTCCAGTGGCACAGTGAGCCCAGGACCCACGTCTGGGCATACCCGTCGCACTTAGGGCGAGAAAGCAAAAGACACAATTGATGGACGGAATGCAGAACAAATCAAAACATTCACCCACAGTCAAGAGATCTGGGTTAAATCCATCATACTTTTGCTCACCATGCCACTCCTGTTTAGACCAGGCCATATGCAAATCAGTCTTGACCCTGTGCCTCATGGGAACAGTCCAGCCCAAACTGCTAAGCCAGGTCCTCCCTGGACCGGAAACAAGCATCCTACGACCGGTTTCGGGGTTTCACCCTTCTTCAGCCAGGATAGCTTGATTCCAGTGGCACAGTGAGCCCGGGACCCACGTCTGGGATTACCCGGTGCATTTAGGGCGAGAAAGCAAAGACACACAATTGATGGACGGAATGCAGAACAAATCAAAACATTCACCCCCAGTCAAGAGATCTAGGTTAAATCCATCATTCTTTTGCTCACCATGCCACACCAGTTTAGACCTGGCCATATGGAAATCAGTCTTGACCCTGTGCCTCATGGGAACAGTCCAGCCTGAACTGCTAAGCCAGGTCCTCCCTGGACCGGAATCAAGCATCCTAGGACCGGTTTCGGGGTTTCACCCCTCTTCAGCCAGGTTAGCTTGATTCCAGTGGCACAGTGAGCCCGGGACCCACGTCTGGGCATACCCGGTGCACTTAGGGCGAGAAAGCAAAAGACACACACTTGATGGACAGAATGCAGAACAAATCAAAACATTCACCCCCAGTCAAGAGATCTGGGTTAAATCCATCATTCTTTTGTTCACCATGCCACCCCAGTTTAGATCTGGCCATATGCTCATCAGTCTTAACCCTCTGCCTCATGGAAACAGTCCAGCCCGAACTGCTAAGCCAGGTCCTCCCTGGACCGGAAACAAGCATCCTAGGACTGGTTTCGGGGTTTCACCCCTCTTCAGCCAGGATAGCTTGATTTCAGTGGCACAGTGAGCCCGGGACCCACGTCTGGGCATACCCGCCGCACTCAGGGCGAGAAAGCAAAAGACACACAATTGATGGACGGAATGCAGAACAAATCAAAACATTCACCCACAGTCAAGAGATCTGGGTTACATTCAACATTCTTTTGCTCACCATGCCACTCCAGTTTAGACCAGGCCATATGCAAATCAGTCTTGACCCTGTGCCTCATGGGAACAGTCCAGCCCAAACTGCTAAGCCAGGTCCTCCCTGGACCGGAAACAAGCATCCTAGGACCGGTTTCGGGGTTTCACCCCTCGTCAGCCAGGATAGCTTGATTCCAGTGGCAAAGTGAGCCCGGGACCCACGTCTGGGCATACCCGGCACACTTACGGCGAGAAAGCAAAAGACATACAATTGATGGATGGAATGGAGAACAAATAAAAACATTCACCCCCAGTCAAGAGATCTGGGTTAAATCCATCATTCTTTTGTTCACCATGCCACCCCAGTTTAGATCTGGCCATATGCTCATCAGTCTTGACCCTGTGCCTCATGGAAACAGTCCAGCCCGAACTGCTAAGCCAGGTCCTCCCTGGACCGGAAACAAGCATCCTAGGACCGGTTTTGGGGTTTCACCCCTCTTCAGCCAGGTTAGCTTGATTCCAGTGGCACAGTGAGCCCGGGACCCACGTCTGGGCATACCCGGCACACTTACGGCGAGAAAGCAAAAGACATACAATTGATGGATGGAATGGAGAACAAATAAAAACATTCACCCCCAGTCAAGAGATCTGGGTTAAATCCATCATTCTTTTGTTCACCATGCCACCCCAGTTTAGATCTGGCCATATGCTCATCAGTCTTGACTCTGTGCTTCATGGGAACAGCCCAGCCCAAACTGCTAAGTCAGGTCATCCCTGGACCGGAAACAAGCATCCTAGGACCGGTTTCGGAGTTTCACCCCTCTTCAGCCAGGATAGCTTGATTCCAGTGGCATAGTGAGCCCGGGACGCACATCTGGGCATACCCGGCGCAATTAGGGCGAGAAAGCAAAAGACACACAATTGATGGACGGAATGCAGAACAAATCAAAACATTCACCCCCAGTCAAGAGATCTGGGTTAAATCCATCATTCTTTTGCTCACCATGCCACCCCAGTTTAGACCTGGCCATATGCAAATCAGTCTTGACCCTGTGCCTCATGGGAACAGTCCAGCCCGAACTGCTAAGCCAGGTCCTCCCTTGACCGGAAACAAGCATCCTAGGACCGGTTTCGGGTTTTCACCCTTCTTCAGCCAGGATAGCTTGATTCCAGTGGCACAGTGAGGCCGGGACCCATGTCTGGGCATACACGTCGCACTTAGGGCGAGAAAGCAAAAGACACACAATTAATGGGACGGAATGCAGAACAAATCAAAACATTCACCCCCAGTCAGGAGATCTTGGTTAAATCCATCATTCTTTTGCTCACCATGCCACCCCAGTTTAGATCTGGCCATATGCAAATCAGTCTTGACCCTGTGCCTCATGGGGACAGTCCAGCCTGAACTGCTGAGCCAGGTCCTCCCTGGACCGGAAACAAGCATCCTAGGACTGGTTTCGGGGTTTCACCCCTCTTCAGCCAGGTTAGCTTGATTCCAGTGGCACAGTGAGCCCGGGACCCACGTCTGGGCATACCCGGTGCACTTAGGGCGAGAAAGCAAAAGACACACAATTGATGGACAGAATGCAGAACAAATCAAAACATTCACCCCCAGTCAAGAGATCTTGGTTAAATCCATCATTCTTTTGCTAACCATACCACCCCAGTTTAGACCTGGCAATATGGAAATCAGTCTTGACTCTGTGCCTCATGGGAACAGTCCAGCCCGAACCTCTAAGCCAGGTCCTCCCTGGACCGGAAACAAGCATCCTAGGACAGGTTTCGGGGTCTCACCCTTCTTCAGCCAGAATAGCTTGATTACAGTGCCACAGTGAGCCCGGGACCCACGTCTGGGCATACCAGGCGCACTTAGGGCGAGAAAGCAAAAGACACACAATTGATGGACGGAATGCAGAACAAATCAAAACATTCACCCCCAGTCAAGAGATCTGGGTTAAATCCATAATTCTTTTGCTCACCATGCCACCCCAGTTTAGACCTGGCAATATGCAAATCAATTTTGACCCTGTGCCTCATGGGAACAGTCCAGCCCGAACTGCTAAGCCAGGTCCTCCCTGGACCGGAAATAAGCATCCTAGGACCTGTTACGGGGTTTCATCCCTCTTCAGCCAGGATAGCTTGATTTCAGTGGCACAGTGAGCCCAGGACCCACGTCTGGGCATACCCGGCGCACTTAGGGCGAGAAAGCAAAAGACACAATTGATGGACGGAATGCAGAACAAATCAAAACATTCACCCACAGTCAAGAGATCTGGGTTAAATCCATCATTCTTTTGCTTACCATGCCACTCCAGTTTAGACCAGGCCATATGCAAATCAGTCTTGACCCTGTGCCTCATAGGAACAGTCCAGCCCAAACTGCTAAGCCAGGTCCTCCCTGGACCGGAAACAAGCATCCTAGGACCGGTTTCGGGGTTTCACCCTTCTTCAGCCAGGATAGCTTGATTCCAGTGGCACAGTGAGCCCGAGACCCACATCTGGGCATACCCGGCGCACTTAGGGCGAGAAAGCAAAAGACACACAATTAATGGACGGAATGCAGAACAAATCAAAACATTCACCCCCAGCCAAAAGATCTGGGTTAAATCCATCATTCTTTTGCTCACCATGCCACCCCAGTTTAGACCAGGCAATATGCAAATCAGTCTTGACCCTGTGCCTCATGGGAACAGTCCGGCCTGAACTGCTAAGCCAGGTCCTCCCTCGACTGGAAACAAGCATCCTAGGACCGGTTTCGGGGTTTCACCCCTCTTCAGCCAGGATAGCTTGATTCCAGTGGCACAGTGAGCCCGGGACCCACGTCTGGGCACATCCGGCGCACTTAGGGCGCGAAAGAAAAAGACACACAATTGATGGACGGAATGCAGAACAAATCAAAACATTCACCCCCAGTCAAGAGATCTGGGTTAAATCCATAATTCTTTTGCTCACCATGCCACCCCAGTTTAGACCTGGCAATATGCAAATCAATTTTGACCCTGTGCCTCATGGGAACAGTCCAGCCCGAACTGCTAAGCCAGGTCCTCCCTGGACCGGAAATAAGCATCCGAGGACCGCTTTCGGGGTTTCATCCCTCTTCAGCCAGGATAGCTTGATTCCAGTGGCACAGTGAGCCCAGGACCCACGTCTGGGCATACCCGTCGCACTTAGGGCGAGAAAGCAAAAGACACAATTGATGGACGGAATGCAGAACAAATCAAAACATTCACCCACAGTCAAGAGATCTGGGTTAAATCCATCATACTTTTGCTCACCATGCCACTCCAGTTTAGACCAGGCCATATGCAAATCAGTCTTGACCCTGTGCCTCATGGGAACAGTCCAGCCCAAACTGCTAAGCCAGGTCCTCCCTGGACCGGAAACAAGCATCCTACGACCGGTTTCGGGGTTTCACCCTTCTTCAGCCAGGATAGCTTGATTCCAGTGGCACAGTGAGCCCGGGACCCACGTCTGGGATTACCCGGTGCATTTAGGGCGAGAAAGCAAAGACACACAATTGATGGACGGAATGCAGAACAAATCAAAACATTCACCCCCAGTCAAGAGATCTAGGTTAAATCCATCATTCTTTTGCTCACCATGCCACACCAGTTTAGACCTGGCCATATGGAAATCAGTCTTGACCCTGTGCCTCATGGGAACAGTCCAGCCTGAACTGCTAAGCCAGGTCCTCCCTGGACCGGAATCAAGCATCCTAGGACCGGTTTCGGGGTTTCACCCCTCTTCAGCCAGGTTAGCTTGATTCCAGTGGCACAGTGAGCCCGGGACCCACGTCTGGGCATACCCGGTGCACTTAGGGCGAGAAAGCAAAAGACACACACTTGATGGACAGAATGCAGAACAAATCAAAACATTCACCCCCAGTCAAGAGATCTGGGTTAAATCCATCATTCTTTTGTTCACCATGCCACCCCAGTTTAGATCTGGCCATATGCTCATCAGTCTTAACCCTCTGCCTCATGGAAACAGTCCAGCCCGAACTGCTAAGCCAGGTCCTCCCTGGACCGGAAACAAGCATCCTAGGACTGGTTTCGGGGTTTCACCCCTCTTCAGCCAGGATAGCTTGATTTCAGTGGCACAGTGAGCCCGGGACCCACGTCTGGGCATACCCGCCGCACTCAGGGCGAGAAAGCAAAAGACACACAATTGATGGACGGAATGCAGAACAAATCAAAACATTCACCCACAGTCAAGAGATCTGGGTTACATTCAACATTCTTTTGCTCACCATGCCACTCCAGTTTAGACCAGGCCATATGCAAATCAGTCTTGACCCTGTGCCTCATGGGAACAGTCCAGCCCAAACTGCTAAGCCAGGTCCTCCCTGGACCGGAAACAAGCATCCTAGGACCGGTTTCGGGGTTTCACCCCTCGTCAGCCAGGATAGCTTGATTCCAGTGGCAAAGTGAGCCCGGGACCCACGTCTGGGCATACCCGGCACACTTACGGCGAGAAAGCAAAAGACATACAATTGATGGATGGAATGGAGAACAAATAAAAACATTCACCCCCAGTCAAGAGATCTGGGTTAAATCCATCATTCTTTTGTTCACCATGCCACCCCAGTTTAGATCTGGCCATATGCTCATCAGTCTTGACCCTGTGCCTCATGGAAACAGTCCAGCCCGAACTGCTAAGCCAGGTCCTCCCTGGACCGGAAACAAGCATCCTAGGACCGGTTTTGGGGTTTCACCCCTCTTCAGCCAGGTTAGCTTGATTCCAGTGGCACAGTGAGCCCGGGACCCACGTCTGGGCATACCAGGCGCACTTAGGGCGAGAAAGCAAAAGACACACAATTGATGGACGGAATGCAGAACAAATCAAAACATTCACCCCCAGTCAAGAGATCTGGGTTAAATCCATAATTGTTTTGCTCACCATGCCACCCCAGTTTAGACCTGGCAATATGCAAATCAATTTTGACCCTGTGTCTCATGGGAAGAGTCCAGCCCGAACTGCTAAGCCAGGTCCTCCCTGGACCGGAAATAAGCATCCTAGGACCTGTTTCGGAGTTTCACCCCTCTTCAGCCAGGATAGCTTGATTCCAGTGGCATAGTGAGCCCGGGACGCACGTCTGGGCATACCCGGCGCACTTAGGGCGAGAAAGCAAAAGACACACAATTGATGGACGGAATGCAGAACAAATCAAAACATTCACCCCCAGTCAAGAGATCTGGGTTAAATCCATCATTCTTTTGCTCACCATGCCACCCCAGTTTAGACCTGGCCATATGCAAATCAGTCTTGACCCTGTGCCTCATGGGAACAGTCCAGCCCGAACTGCTAAGCCAGGTCCTCCCTGGACTGGAAACAAGCATCCTAGGACCGGTTTCGGGTTTTCACCCTTCTTCAGCCAGGATAGCTTGATTCCAGTGGCACAGTGAGGCCGGGACCCATTTCTGGGCATACCAGGCGCACTTAGGGCGAGAAAGCAAAAGACACACAATTGATGGACGGAATGCAGAACAAATCAAAACATTCACCCCCAGTCAAGAGATCTGGGTTAAATCCATAATTCTTTTGCTCACCATGCCACCCCAGTTTAGACCTGGCAATATGCAAATCAATTTTGACCCTGTGCCTCATGGGAACAGTCCAGCCCAAACTGCTAAGCCAGGTCCTCCCTGGACCGGAAACAAGCATCCTAGGACCGGTTTCGGGGTCTCACCCTCCTTCAGCCAGGATAGCTTGATTCCAGTGGCACAGTGAGCCCGGGACCCACGTCTGGGATTACCCGGTGCATTTAGGGCGAGAAAGCAAAGACACACAATTGATGGACGGAATGCAGAACAAATCAAAACATTCACCCCCAGTAAAGAGATCTAGGTTAAATCCATCATTCTTTTGCTCACCATGCCACACCAGTTTAGACCTGGCCATATGGAAATCAGTCTTGACCCTGTGCCTCATGGGAACAGTCCAGCCTGAACTGCTAAGCCAGGTCCTCCCTGGACCGGAAACAAGCATCCTAGGACCGGTTTCGGGGTTTCACCCCTCTTCAGCCAGGTTAGCTTGATTCCAGTGGCACAGTGAGCCCGGGACCCACGTCTGGGCATACCCGGTGCACTTAGGGCGAGAAAGCAAAAGACACACAATTGATGGACAGAATGCAGAACAAATCAAAACATTCACCCCCAGTCAAGAGATCTGGGTTAAATCCATCATTCTTTTGTTCACCATGCCACCCCAGTTTAGATCTGGCCATATGCTCATCAGTCTTGACCCTGTGCCTCATGGAAACAGTCCAGCCCGAACTGCTAAGCCAGGTCCTCCCTGGACCGGAAACAAGCATCCTAGGACTGGTTTCGGGGTTTCACCCCTCTTCAGCCAGGATAGCTTGATTCCAGTGGCACAGTGAGCCCGGGACCCACGTCTGGGCATACCCGCCGCACTCAGGGCGAGAAAGCAAAAGACACACAATTGATGGACGGAATGCAGAACAAATCAAAACATTCACCCACAGTCAAGAGATCTGGGTTAAATCCATCATTCTTTTGCTTACCATGCCACTCCAGTTTAGACCAGGCCATATGCAAATCAGTCTTGACCCTGTGCCTCATGGGAACAGTCCGGCCCGAACTGCTAAGCCAGGTCCTCCCTGGACTGGAAACAAGCATCCTAGGACCGGTTTCGGGGTTTCACCCCTCTTCAGCCAGGATAGCTTGATTCCAGTGGCACAGTGAGCCCGGGACCCACGTCTGAGCAAATCCGGCGCACTTAGGGCGCGAAAGAAAAAGACACACAATTGATGGACGGAATGCAGAACAAATCAAAACATTCACCCCCAGTCAAGAGATCTGGGTTAAATCCATAATTCTTTTGCTCACCATGCCACCCCAGTTTAGACCTGGCAATATGCAAATCAATTTTGACCCTGTGCCTCATGGGAACAGTCCAGCCCGAACTGCTAAGCCAGGTCCTCCCTGGACCGGAAATAAGCATCCGAGGACCGCTTTCGGGGTTTCATCCCTCTTCAGCCAGGATAGCTTGATTCCAGTGGCACAGTGAGCCCAGGACCCACGTCTGGGCATACCCGTCGCACTTAGGGCGAGAAAGCAAAAGACACAATTGATGGACGGAATGCAGAACAAATCAAAACATTCACCCACAGTCAAGAGATCTGGGTTAAATCCATCATACTTTTGCTCACCATGCCACTCCAGTTTAGACCAGGCCATATGCAAATCAGTCTTGACCCTGTGCCTCATGGGAACAGTCCAGCCCAAACTGCTAAGCCAGGTCCTCCCTGGACCGGAAACAAGCATCCTACGACCGGTTTCGGGGATTCACCCTTCTTCAGCCAGGATAGCTTGATTCCAGTGGCACAGTGAGCCCGGGACCCACGTCTGGGATTACCCGGTGCATTTAGGGCGAGAAAGCAAAGACACACAATTGATGGACGGAATGCAGAACAAATCAAAACATTCACCCCCAGTAAAGAGATCTAGGTTAAATCCATCATTCTTTTGCTCACCATGCCACACCAGTTTAGACCTGGCCATATGGAAATCAGTCTTGACCCTGTGCCTCATGGGAACAGTCCAGCCTGAACTGCTAAGCCAGGTCCTCCCTGGACCGGAAACAAGCATCCTAGGACCGGTTTCGGGGTTTCACCCCTCTTCAGCCAGGTTAGCTTGATTCCAGTGGCACAGTGAGCCCGGGACCCACGTCTGGGCATACCCGGTGCACTTAGGGCGAGAAAGCAAAAGACACACAATTGATGGACAGAATGCAGAACAAATCAAAACATTCACCCCCAGTCAAGAGATCTGGGTTAAATCCATCATTCTTTTGTTCACCATGCCACCCCAGTTTAGATCTGGCCATATGCTCATCAGTCTTGACCCTGTGCCTCATGGAAACAGTCCAGCCCGAACTGCTAAGCCAGGTCCTCCCTGGACCGGAAACAAGCATCCTAGGACTGGTTTCGGGGTTTCACCCCTCTTCAGCCAGGATAGCTTGATTCCAGTGGCACAGTGAGCCCGGGACCCACGTCTGGGCATACCCGCCGCACTCAGGGCGAGAAAGCAAAAGACACACAATTGATGGACGGAATGCAGAACAAATCAAAACATTCACCCACAGTCAAGAGATCTGGGTTACATCCAACATTCTTTTGCTCACCATGCCACCCCAGTTTAGACCTGGCCATATGCCAATCAGTCTTGACCCTGTGCCTCATGGGAACAGTCCAGCCCAAACTGCTAAGCAAGGTCCTCCCTGGACCGGAAACAAGCATCCTAGGACCGGTTTCGGGGTTTCACCCCTCTGCAGCCAGGTTAGCTTGATTCCAGTGGCACAGTGAGCCCGGGACCCACGTCTGGGCATACCCGGTGCACTTCGGGCGAGAAAGCAAAGACACACAATTGATGGACGGAATGCAGAACAAATCAAAACATTCACCCCCAGTCAAGAGATCTAGGTTAAATCCATCATTCTTTTGCTCACCATGCCACCCCAGTTTAGACCTGGCCATATGCAAATCAGTCTTGACCCTGTGCCTCATGGGAACAGTCCAGCCTGAACTGCTAAGCCAGGTCCTCCCTGGACCGGAAACAAGAATCCTAGGACCGGTTTCGGGGTTTCACCCCTCTTCAGCCAGGTTAGCTTGATTCCAGTGGCACAGTGAGGCCGGGACCCACGTCTGGGCATACCCGGTGCACTTAGGGCGAGAAAGCAAAAGACACACAATTAATGGACGGAATGCAGAACAAATCAAAACATTCACCCCCAGTCAAGAGATCTGGGTTAAATCCATCATTCTTTTGTTCACCATGCCACCCCAGTTTAGATCTGGCCATATGCAAATCAGTCTTGACCCTGTGCCTCATGGAAACTGTGAGAAGTTGGCCTGATATGTAGTGCTCACTATTCTAGTGATCACTGTGTATCATTCCAAACGACCCTTATTGATGATTGGTTGTAAGTCAACCGTTTAGACCAGCTATCCTAGTAGCGTGGATACGAGCAGTCTTTAGGCTAAACTCTAGAGGGCGTGTTAAGCCAGCTGTTTACCATCACATATACCCCTTGAACACCAAGTGAAAGGACACCACACAAGTTGTTATGAAAATAAAAGGATATTTATTTATAACAAGACTACCCTGGCTCTTTATGAGTCAGGGAGCTAAGCACACTACAAAACTCTTAGGAAAATACTTCAGTTGCACAATTTACACAAATGCCCGAGGGGCACGAGAAACCATCTACACTAACAGTGAAATGCGAATGGTTAGAGTCTGGAGGTACTGATTCCGGAGTGATCTGATCAGTGGGACTAAACGAAAAAGGAACTGGACACTTGTAGAGCGAACCTGCGATGGAGCACCGAGATGCTCGAGTTACCTAGCCCGGAGGCTGCGGCTGCGTGAAGTTCGGCAAGATGTCGGGAGTCCTCGTGTAGTCTCAGGAGCCTGAAAGAAGAAGTTGCTGGCAGGCGACCAGTGACGATGTTCGGAGCGATCCAAGCCTGGATCGGTGATGAAGGAAACCTGAAAGCAGAGGGGACTCAGTTCTCAACCGCTAGCCAGCGATCGTGGGGGTACCAGGAGGGTACCGGCTGAAGTCACCTCGACCAGGTGAGTGGGTGACGTCGGACTCGGCTGTTCCTCGGACCAGGAGGCGCGGCGGCGACCAGGATGGAGGGCGAGCTGTCCCACGAAGGTGTCTGCTGTCGATGATGCTGGGCCCAGGCAGGGGCAGCGGATCTTGGCAGTGGCAACCCAAGCGGGGGAGTCAAGATGGCGTCGGGAGTGGACCAGGAGGGTCCGTGGTACTCCTCTGGTGAAGGGGAGCAAGAGCCAGTCTGGAGCAACCAGACTAGTGATGAAACAATCGTGGTGCGTCGTGAAGAGGGCCACAAGCCGGTCGGCAAGTGGTCAAACAACGCGGTGAACAACAAGGAGCGGAAGGGCCCCCACGCAGATCTCGGGGATGCTGGGGAGGCAGACTTCGATGCTGGAGCTGCTCAGGGTTAGGGCTTCTCAAACCCTAGGTGCACTCACTCGAGGGTCCCTCGGTGGGCGTGCTAGATAAGCGTCGTGCAGGTTCTGAAGATAGCCGGTCCCGCAGGTCTCCTCACACCTACGACTCTCAGCTGGGCCGATGAGGTAGGTAAAAGGTCAGAGATGGCAGGGTACTCGGGTCTCGTCGAGCTGGGCAGTCTTGATCCGTAGGAGAGACTTACAGCAAACCGCAAGCGCTTAGATGGTGCCTGCTGGTGCAGGGTGGCTACTCCTTAGCCACAAGGGAGAGTCTTCAGAAATAGTCAAGAGTTCCTTTCGTGGAAAGTAGTTCGTGATTCGGAGTTATCCGATTATCTGATTATCCGATTATCCAATTTGGGAAGGGGACTCGCTCCTACCTTTATTCCAAGAAAAGGGGCTGGCCCGTGACTAGGTTCTACCTATGGGTGGAGCCAGGAGGGGGGTGGTTACACCCCTATCCTTTGTCCGGCTTCGCGCCAGCTCAGGGGCTGGTGTGCCCCCGAAACTGGTTTGAGCCGGGCTATGCACAGTGAGCACCGGGGTGCCACTTGCAATCACCTTCCTTTCAGCCCTGCTTACCTGGGATACACAAACCCTGTCTGGGACGGTGCTAACACCGCCCTCGACAGGAAACCCTTTGTCCAAGCTCCCCTTGCTGGAAGGTCCCCCAGCAGCAGGAGGTCAGACTTGTGTCTGGTGGCAGCATCCATTTTGTGATGCTGAGGCTTGAGTCAACTTTAACCGGGGTTCAAGGTTACTTCCATGTCGTGTCCCTCTAAAAGGGGGGAATGCTAACCCCGTCACCAGGACTGGCGAGGGGTTCGTATTCCCATTCGTATGACACCTTACTCGACATGTATAGGTGATGCGATGCCAAAGTTAGCAAATAACCGCAAGGATTATAATGCATTAAAAGTAGTTGGCCCGCGTCACCATGGAACGGCTATTAGGGCTTGGTTCCGCAAGCCGTCGACGGGCTCAGCTCGCGCCAGAGCACCGTCCCACATGATTCCCTGCACTCTGCCTTCAGGATTGATAAGGCCTGCTATAGGAGTGACTGATAGGAATCCATGTGTCCATTTTAGGGTTTAGGTGTAGGAATACTACACCTACAGCAACGGGTGATTACACCACGTGGCCCCAGCTGTCGTGCAGCCAGTTGTGTCAGATTTGGGCGGCCATTTCAGGGGTGGCATAATACATGCTTCAGCCCCTGGTAGGCCCTGGGTACACCGATGCCCTGGATACCTGTGGTATGCTGAGACAGGGACTGACAAGGTGGCCCAGTTCCAATTAGTGGATGCACCTAACGTACATGTGTGTTAATTTCGAGAGAGAACAGCTAGGCTGTGGGTCTGATTGGCAGGCCCACAGCCGGAGAAAGTCGTAAACCAATGAAGCAAAAGCAAAAAATCTGGGTGATCATAGGATTGCAGACCCTACTCTCCTACAGAAACAGTCTAGCCCGAACTGCTAAGCCAGGTCCTCCCTGGACCGGAAACAAGCATCCTAGGACGGGTTTCGGGGTTTCACCCCTCTGCAGCCAGGTTAGCTGGATTCCAGTGACACAGTGAGCCCTTGACCCACGTCTGGGCATACCCGGTGCACTTAGGGCGAGAAAGCAAAGACACACAATTAATGGACGGAATGCAGAACAAATCAAAACATAAACCCCCAGTCAAGAGATCTTGGTTAAATCCATCATTCTTTTGCTCACCATGCCACCCCAGTTTCGATCTGGCCATATGCAAATCAGTCTTGACCCTGTGCCTCATGGGAACAGTCCAGCCTGAACTGCTAAGCCAGGTCCTCCCTGGACCGGAAACAAGCATCCTAGGACCGGTTTCGGGGTTTCACCTCTCTTCAGCCAGGTTATCTTGATTCCAGTGGCACAGTGAGCCCGGGACCCACGTCTGGGCATACCCGGTGCACTTAGGGCGAGAAAGAAAAAGACACACAATTGATGGACAGAATGCAGAACAAATCAAAACATTCACCCCCAGGTCAAGAGATCTGGGTTAAATCCATCATTCATTTGCTCATCATGCCACCCCAGTTTAGACCTGGCCATATGCAAATCAGTCATGACCCTGTGCCTCATGGGAACAGTCCAGCCCAAACTGCTAAGCCAGGTCCTCCCTGGACCGGAAACAAGCATCCTAGGACCGGTTTCGGGGTCTCACCCTCCTTCAGCCAGGATAGCTTGATTCCAGTGGCACAGTGAGCCCGGGACCCACGTCTGGGCATACCAGGCGCACTTAGGGCGAGAAAGCAAAAGACACACAATTGATGGACGGAATGCAGAACAAATCAAAACATTCACCCCCAGTCAAGAGATCTGGGTTAAATCCATAATTCTTTTGCTCACCATGCCACCCCAGTTTAGACCTGGCAATATGCAAATCAATTTTGACCCTGTGCCTCATGGGAATAGTCCAGCCCAAATTGCTAAGCCAGGTCCTCCCTGGACCCGAAACAAGCATCCTAGGACCGGTTTCGGGGTCTCACCCTCCTTCAGCCAGGATAGCTTGATTCCAGTGGCACAGTGAGCCCGGGACCCACGTCTGGGCATACCAGGCGCACTTAGGGCGAGAAAGCAAAAGACACACAATTGATGGACGGAATGCAGAACAAATCAAAACATTCACCCCCAGTCAAGAGATCTGTGTTAAATCCATAATTCTTTTGCTCACCATGCCACCCCAGTTTAGACCTGGCAATATGCAAATCAATTTTGACCCTGTGCCTCATGGGAACAGTCCAGCCCGAGCTGCTAAGCCAGGTCCTCCCTGGACCGGAAATAGGCATCCTAGGACCGGTTTCGGGTTTTCATCCCTCTTCAGCCAGGATAGCTTGATTCCAGTGGCACAGTGAGCCCAGGACCCACGTCTGGGCATACCCGGCACACTTAGGGTGAGAAAGCAAAAGACACAATTGATGGACGGAATGCAGAACAAATCAAAACATTCACCCACAGTCAAGAGATCTGGGTTAAATCCATCATTCTTTTCCTCACCATGCCACTCCAGTTTAGACCAGGCCATATGCAAATCAGTCTTGACCCTGTGCCTCATGGGAACAGTCCAGCGCAAACTGCTAAGCCAGGTCCTCCCTGGACCGGAAACAGGCATCCTAGGACCGGTTTCGGGGTTTCACCCTTCTTCAGCCAGGATAGCTTGATTCCAGTGGCACAGTGAGCCCGAGACCCACGTCTGGGCATACCCGGCGCACTTAGGGCGAGAAAGCAAAAGACACACAATTGATGGACGGAATGCAGAACAAATCAAAACATTCACCCCCAGTCAAGAGATCTGGGTTAAATCCATCATTCTTTTGTTCACCATGCCACCCCAGTTTAGCTCTGGCCATATGCTCATCAGTCTTGACCCTGTGCCTCATGGAAACAGTCCAGCCCGAACTGCTAAGCCAGGTCCTCCCTGGACCGGAAACAAGCATCCTAGGACCGGTTTTGGGATTTCACCCCTCTTCAGCCAGGTTAGCTTGATTCCAGTGGCACAGTGAGCCCGGGACCCACGTCTGGGCATACCCGGTGCACTTAGGGCGAGAAAGCTAAAGACACACAATTGATGGACGGAATGCAGAACAAATCAAAACATTCACCCCCAGTCAAGAGATCTGGGTTAAATCCATCATTCTTTTGTTCACCATGCCACCCCAGTTTAGCTCTGGCCATATGCTCATCAGTCTTGACCCTGTGCCTCATGGAAACAGTCCAGCCCGAACTGCTAAGCCAGGTCCTCCCTGGACCGGAAACAAGCATCCTAGGACCGGTTTTGGGATTTCACCCCTCTTCAGCCAGGTTAGCTTGATTCCAGTGGCACAGTGAGCCCGGGACCCACGTCTGGGCATACCCGGTGCACTTAGGGCGAGAAAGCTAAAGACACACAATTGATGGACGGAATGCAGAACAAATCAAAACATTCACCCCCAGTCAAGAGATCTGGGTTAAATCCATCATTCTTTTGCTCACCATGCCACCCCAGTTTAGACCTGGCCATATGCAAATCAGTCATGACCCTGTGCCTCATGGGAACAGTTCAGCCCAAACTGCTAAGCCAGGTCCTCCCTGGACCGGAAACAAGCATCCTAGGACCGGTTTCGGGGTCTCACCCTTCTTCAGCCAGGATAGCTTGATTCCAGTGGCAAAGTGAGCCCGGGACCCACGTCTGGGCATACCAGGCGAACTTAGGGCGAGAAAGCAAAAGACACACAATTATTGGACGGAATGCAGAACAAATCAAAACATTCACCCCCAGTCAAGAGATCTGGGTTAAATCCATCATTCTTTTGTTCACCATGCCACCCCAGTTTCGCTCTGGCCATATGCTCATCAGTTTTGACCCTGTGCCTCATGGGAACAGTCTAGCCCGAACTGCTAAGCCAGGTCCTCCCTAGACATGCAATAAGCATCCTAGGACCGGTTTCGGGGTTTCATCCCTCTTCAGCCAGGATAGCTTGATTCCAGTGGCACAGTGAGCCCAGGACCCACGTCTGGGCATACCCGGCGCCCTTAGGGCGAGAAAGCAAAAGACACAATTGATGGATGGAATGCAGAACAAATCAAAACATTCACCCACAGTCAAGAGATCTGGGTTAAATCCATCATACTTTTGCTCACCATGCCACTCCAGTTTAGACCAGGCCATATGCAAATCAGTCTTGACCCTGTGCCTCATGGAAACAGTCCAGCCCGAACTGCTAAGCCAGGTCCTCCCTGGACCGGAAACAAGCATCCTAGGACCGGTTTTGGGGTTTCACCCCTCTGTAGCCAGGTTAGCTTGGCTCCAGTGGCACAGTGAGCCCGGGACCCACGTCTGGGCATACCCGGTGCACTTAGGGCGAGAAAGCAAAAGACACAATATTAATGGACGGAATGCAGAACAAATCAAAACATTCACCCCCAGTCAAGAGATCTTGGTTAGATCCATCATTCTTTTGCTCACCATGCCACCCCAGTTTAGATCTGGCCATATGCAAATCAGTCTTGACCCTGTGCCTCATGGGAACAGTCCAGCCTGAACTGCTAAGCCAGGTCCTCCCTGGACCGGAAACAAGCATCCTAGGACCGGTTTTGGGGTTTCACCCCTCTTCAGCCAGGTTAGCTTGATTCCAGTGGCACAGTGAGCCCGGGGCCCACGTCTGGGCATACCAGGCGCACTTAGGGCGAGAAAGCAAAAGACACACAATTGATGGACGGAATGCAGAACAAATCAAAACATTCACCCCCAGTCAAGAGATCTGGGTTAAATCCATCATTCTTTTGCTAACCATACCACCCCAGTTTAGACCTGGCAATATGGAAATCAGTCTCGACTCTGTGCCTCATGGGAACAGTCCAGGCCAAACTGCTAAGCCAGGTCCTTCCTGGACCGGAAACAAGCATCCTAGGACCTGTTTCGGAGTTTCACCCCTCTTCAGCCAGGATAGCTTGATTGCAGTGGCATAGTGAGCCAGGGACGCACGTCTGGGCATACCCGGCGCACTTAGGGCGAGAAAGCAAAAGACACACAATTGATGGACGGAATGCAGACCAAATCAAAACATTCACCCCCAGTCAAGAGATCTGGGTTAAATCCATCATTCTTTTGTTCACCATGCCACCCCAGTTTAGATCTGGCCATATGCTCATCAGTCTTGACCCTGTGCCTCATGGAAACAGTCCAGCCCGAACTGCTAAGCCAGGTCCTCCCTGGACCGGAAACAAGCATCCTAGGACTGGTTTCGGGGTTTCACCCCTCTTCAGCCAGGATAGCTTGATTCCAGTGGCACAGTGAGCCCGGGACCCACGTCTGGGCATACCCGCCGCACTCAGGGCGAGAAAGCAAAAGACACACAATTGATGGACGGAATGCAGAACAAATCAAAACATTCACCCACAGTCAAGAGATCTGGGTTACATCCAACATTCTTTTGCTCACCATGCCACCCCAGTTTAGACCTGGCCATATGCCAATCAGTCTTGACCCTGTGCCTCATGGGAACAGTCCAGCCCAAACTGCTAAGCAAGGTCCTCCCTGGACTGGAAACAAGCATCCTAGGACCGGTTTCGGGGTTTCACCCCTCTGCAGCCAGGTTAGCTTGATTCCAGTGGCACAGTGAGCCCGGGACCCACGTCTGGGCATACCCGGTGCACTTCGGGCGAGAAAGCAAAGACACACAATTGATGGACGGAATGCAGAACAAATCAAAACATTCACCCCCAGTCAAGAGATCTAGGTTAAATCCATCATTCTTTTGCTCACCATGCCACCCCAGTTTAGACCTGGCCATATGCAAATCAGTCTTGACCCTGTGCCTCATGGGAACAGTCCAGCCTGAACTGCTAAGCCAGGTCCTCCCTGGACCGGAAACAAGAATCCTAGGACCGGTTTCGGGGTTTCACCCCTCTTCAGCCAGGTTAGCTTGATTCCAGTGGCACAGTGAGGCCGGGACCCACGTCTGGGCATACCCGGTGCACTTAGGGCGAGAAAGCAAAAGACACACAATTAATGGACGGAATGCAGAACAAATCAAAACATTCACCCCCAGTCAAGAGATCTGGGTTAAATCCATCATTCTTTTGTTCACCATGCCACCCCAGTTTAGATCTGGCCATATGCAAATCAGTCTTGACCCTGTGCCTCATGGAAACTGTGAGAAGTTGGCCTGATATGTAGTGCTCACTATTCTAGTGATCACTGTGTATCATTCCAAACGACCCTTATTGATGATTGGTTGTAAGTCAACCGTTTAGACCAGCTATCCTAGTAGCGTGGATACGAGCAGTCTTTAGGCTAAACTCTAGAGGGCGTGTTAAGCCAGCTGTTTACCATCACATATACCCCTTGAACACCAAGTGAAAGGACACCACACAAGTTGTTATGAAAATAAAAGGATATTTATTTATAACAAGACTACCCTGGCTCTTTATGAGTCAGGGAGCTAAGCACACTACAAAACTCTTAGGAAAATACTTCAGTTGCACAATTTACACAAATGCCCGAGGGGCACGAGAAACCATCTACACTAACAGTGAAATGCGAATGGTTAGAGTCTGGAGGTACTGATTCCGGAGTGATCTGATCAGTGGGACTAAACGAAAAAGGAACTGGACACTTGTAGAGCGAACCTGCGATGGAGCACCGAGATGCTCGAGTTACCTAGCCCGGAGGCTGCGGCTGCGTGAAGTTCGGCAAGATGTCGGGAGTCCTCGTGTAGTCTCAGGAGCCTGAAAGAAGAAGTTGCTGGCAGGCGACCAGTGACGATGTTCGGAGCGATCCAAGCCTGGATCGGTGATGAAGGAAACCTGAAAGCAGAGGGGACTCAGTTCTCAACCGCTAGCCAGCGATCGTGGGGGTACCAGGAGGGTACCGGCTGAAGTCACCTCGACCAGGTGAGTGGGTGACGTCGGACTCGGCTGTTCCTCGGACCAGGAGGCGCGGCGGCGACCAGGATGGAGGGCGAGCTGTCCCACGAAGGTGTCTGCTGTCGATGATGCTGGGCCCAGGCAGGGGCAGCGGATCTTGGCAGTGGCAACCCAAGCGGGGGAGTCAAGATGGCGTCGGGAGTGGACCAGGAGGGTCCGTGGTACTCCTCTGGTGAAGGGGAGCAAGAGCCAGTCTGGAGCAACCAGACTAGTGATGAAACAATCGTGGTGCGTCGTGAAGAGGGCCACAAGCCGGTCGGCAAGTGGTCGAACAACGCGGTGAACAACAAGGAGCGGAAGGGCCCCCACGCAGATCTCGGGGATGCTGGGGAGGCAGACTTCGATGCTGGAGCTGCTCAGGGTTAGGGCTTCTCAAACCCTAGGTGCACTCACTCGAGGGTCCCTCGGTGGGCGTGCTAGATAAGCGTCGTGCAGGTTCTGAAGATAGCCGGTCCCGCAGGTCTCGTCACACCTACGACTCTCAGCTGGGCCGATGAGGTAGGTAAAAGGTCAGAGATGGCAGGGTACTCGGGTCTCGTCGAGCTGGGCAGTCTTGATCCGTAGGAGAGACTTACAGCAAACCGCAAGCGCTTAGATGGTGCCTGCTGGTGCAGGGTGGCTACTCCTTAGCCACAAGGGAGAGTCTTCAGAAATAGTCAAGAGTTCCTTTCGTGGAAAGTAGTTCGTGATTCGGAGTTATCCGATTATCTGATTATCCGATTATCCAATTTGGGAAGGGGACTCGCTCCTACCTTTATTCCAAGAAAAGGGGCTGGCCCGTGACTAGGTTCTACCTATGGGTGGAGCCAGGAGGGGGGTGGTTACACCCCTATCCTTTGTCCGGCTTCGCGCCAGCTCAGGGGCTGGTGTGCCCCCGAAACTGGTTTGAGCCGGGCTATGCACAGTGAGCACCGGGGTGCCACTTGCAATCACCTTCCTTTCAGCCCTGCCTACCTGGGATACACAAACCCTGTCTGGGACGGTGCTAACACCGCCCTCGACAGGAAACCCTTTGTCCAAGCTCCCCTTGCTGGAAGGTCCCCCAGCAGCAGGAGGTCAGACTTGTGTCTGGTGGCAGCATCCATTTTGTGATGCTGAGGCTTGAGTCAACTTTAACCGGGGTTCAAGGTTACTTCCATGTCGTGTCCCTCTAAAAGGGGGGAATGCTAACCCCGTCACCAGGACTGGCGAGGGGTTCGTATTCCCATTCGTATGACACCTTACTCGACATGTATAGGTGATGCGATGCCAAAGTTAGCAAATAACCGCAAGGATTATAATGCATTAAAAGTAGTTGGCCTGCGTCACCATGGAACGGCTATTAGGGCTTGGTTCCGCAAGCCGTCGACGGGCTCAGCTCGCGCCAGAGCACCGTCCCACATGATTCCCTGCACTCTGCCTTCAGGATTGATAAGGCCTGCTATAGGAGTGACTGATAGGAATCCATGTGTCCATTTTAGGGTTTAGGTGTAGGAATACTACACCTACAGCAACGGGTGATTACACCACGTGGCCCCAGCTGTCGTGCAGCCAGTTGTGTCAGATTTGGGCGGCCATTTCAGGGGTGGCATAATACATGCTTCAGCCCCTGGTAGGCCCTGGGTACACCGATGCCCTGGATACCTGTGGTATGCTGAGACAGGGACTGACAAGGTGGCCCAGTTCCAATTAGTGGATGCACCTAACGTACATGTGTGTTAATTTCGAGAGAGAACAGCTAGGCTGTGGGTCTGATTGGCAGGCCCACAGCCGGAGAAAGTCGTAAACCAATGAAGCAAAAGCAAAAAATCTGGGTGATCATAGGATTGCAGACCCTACTCTCCTACAGAAACAGTCTAGCCCGAACTGCTAAGCCAGGTCCTCCCTGGACCGGAAACAAGCATCCTAGGACGGGTTTCGGGGTTTCACCCCTCTGCAGCCAGGTTAGCTGGATTCCAGTGGCACAGTGAGCCCTTGACCCACGTCTGGGCATACCCGGTGCACTTAGGGCGAGAAAGCAAAGACACACAATTAATGGACGGAATGCAGAACAAATCAAAACATAAACCCCCAGTCAAGAGATCTTGGTTAAATCCATCATTCTTTTGCTCACCATGCCACCCCAGTTTCGATCTGGCCATATGCAAATCAGTCTTGACCCTGTGCCTCATGGGAACAGTCCAGCCTGAACTGCTAAGCCAGGTCCTCCCTGGACCGGAAACAAGCATCCTAGGACCGGTTTCGGGGTTTCACCTCTCTTCAGCCAGGTTATCTTGATTCCAGTGGCACAGTGAGCCCGGGACCCACGTCTGGGCATACCCGGTGCACTTAGGGCGAGAAAGCAAAAGACACACAATTGATGGACAGAATGCAGAACAAATCAAAACATTCACCCCCAGGTCAAGAGATCTGGGTTAAATCCATCATTCATTTGCTCATCATGCCACCCCAGTTTAGACCTGGCCATATGCAAATCAGTCATGACCCTGTGCCTCATGGGAACAGTCCAGCCCAAACTGCTAAGCCAGGTCCTCCCTGGACCGGAAACAAGCATCCTAGGACCGGTTTCGGGGTCTCACCCTCCTTCAGCCAGGATAGCTTGATTCCAGTGGCACAGTGAGCCCGGGACCCACGTCTGGGCATACCAGGCGCACTTAGGGCGAGAAAGCAAAAGACACACAATTGATGGACGGAATGCAGAACAAATCAAAACATTCACCCCCAGTCAAGAGATCTGGGTTAAATCCATAATTCTTTTGCTCACCATGCCACCCCAGTTTAGACCTGGCAATATGCAAATCAATTTTGACCCTGTGCCTCATGGGAATAGTCCAGCCCAAATTGCTAAGCCAGGTCCTCCCTGGACCCGAAACAAGCATCCTAGGACCGGTTTCGGGGTCTCACCCTCCTTCAGCCAGGATAGCTTGATTCCAGTGGCACAGTGAGCCCGGGACCCACGTCTGGGCATACCAGGCGCACTTAGGCCGAGAAAGCAAAAGACACACAATTGATGGACGGAATGCAGAACAAATCAAAACATTCACCCCCAGTCAAGAGATCTGTGTTAAATCCATAATTCTTTTGCTCACCATGCCACCCCAGTTTAGACCTGGCAATATGCAAATCAATTTTGACCCTGTGCCTCATGGGAACAGTCCAGCCCGAGCTGCTAAGCCAGGTCCTCCCTGGACCGGAAATAGGCATCCTAGGACCGGTTTCGGGTTTTCATCCCTCTTCAGCCAGGATAGCTTGATTCCAGTGGCACAGTGAGCCCAGGACCCACGTCTGGGCATACCCGGCACACTTAGGGTGAGAAAGCAAAAGACACAATTGATGGACGGAATGCAGAACAAATCAAAACATTCACCCACAGTCAAGAGATCTGGGTTAAATCCATCATTCTTTTCCTCACCATGCCACTCCAGTTTAGACCAGGCCATATGCAAATCAGTCTTGACCCTGTGCCTCATGGGAACAGTCCAGCGCAAACTGCTAAGCCAGGTCCTCCCTGGACCGGAAACAGGCATCCTAGGACCGGTTTCGGGGTTTCACCCTTCTTCAGCCAGGATAGCTTGATTCCAGTGGCACAGTGAGCCCGAGACCCACGTCTGGGCATACCCGGCGCACTTAGGGCGAGAAAGCAAAAGACACACAATTGATGGACGGAATGCAGAACAAATCAAAACATTCACCCCCAGTCAAGAGATCTGGGTTAAATCCATCATTCTTTTGTTCACCATGCCACCCCAGTTTAGCTCTGGCCATATGCTCATCAGTCTTGACCCTGTGCCTCATGGAAACAGTCCAGCCCGAACTGCTAAGCCAGGTCCTCCCTGGACCGGAAACAAGCATCCTAGGACCGGTTTTGGGATTTCACCCCTCTTCAGCCAGGTTAGCTTGATTCCAGTGGCACAGTGAGCCCGGGACCCACGTCTGGGCATACCCGGTGCACTTAGGGCGAGAAAGCTAAAGACACACAATTGATGGACGGAATGCAGAACAAATCAAAACATTCACCCCCAGTCAAGAGATCTGGGTTAAATCCATCATTCTTTTGTTCACCATGCCACCCCAGTTTAGCTCTGGCCATATGCTCATCAGTCTTGACCCTGTGCCTCATGGAAACAGTCCAGCCCGAACTGCTAAGCCAGGTCCTCCCTGGACCGGAAACAAGCATCCTAGGACCGGTTTTGGGATTTCACCCCTCTTCAGCCAGGTTAGCTTGATTCCAGTGGCACAGTGAGCCCGGGACCCACGTCTGGGCATACCCGGTGCACTTAGGGCGAGAAAGCTAAAGACACACAATTGATGGACGGAATGCAGAACAAATCAAAACATTCACCCCCAGTCAAGAGATCTGGGTTAAATCCATCATTCTTTTGCTCACCATGCCACCCCAGTTTAGACCTGGCCATATGCAAATCAGTCATGACCCTGTGCCTCATGGGAACAGTTCAGCCCAAACTGCTAAGCCAGGTCCTCCCTGGACCGGAAACAAGCATCCTAGGACCGGTTTCGGGGTCTCACCCTTCTTCAGCCAGGATAGCTTGATTCCAGTGGCAAAGTGAGCCCGGGACCCACGTCTGGGCATACCAGGCGAACTTAGGGCGAGAAAGCAAAAGACACACAATTATTGGACGGAATGCAGAACAAATCAAAACATTCACCCCCAGTCAAGAGATCTGGGTTAAATCCATCATTCTTTTGTTCACCATGCCACCCCAGTTTCGCTCTGGCCATATGCTCATCAGTTTTGACCCTGTGCCTCATGGGAACAGTCTAGCCCGAACTGCTAAGCCAGGTCCTCCCTAGACATGCAATAAGCATCCTAGGACCGGTTTCGGGGTTTCATCCCTCTTCAGCCAGGATAGCTTGATTCCAGTGGCACAGTGAGCCCAGGACCCACGTCTGGGCATACCCGGCGCCCTTAGGGCGAGAAAGCAAAAGACACAATTGATGGATGGAATGCAGAACAAATCAAAACATTCACCCACAGTCAAGAGATCTGGGTTAAATCCATCATACTTTTGCTCACCATGCCACTCCAGTTTAGACCAGGCCATATGCAAATCAGTCTTGACCCTGTGCCTCATGGAACCAGTCCAGCCCGAACTGCTAAGCCAGGTCCTCCCTGGACCGGAAACAAGCATCCTAGGACCGGTTTTGGGGTTTCACCCCTCTGTAGCCAGGTTAGCTTGACTCCAGTGGCACAGTGAGCCCGGGACCCACGTCTGGGCATACCCGGTGCACTTAGGGCGAGAAAGCAAAAGACACAATATTAATGGACGGAATGCAGAACAAATCAAAACATTCACCCCCAGTCAAGAGATCTTGGTTAGATCCATCATTCTTTTGCTCACCATGCCACCCCAGTTTAGATCTGGCCATATGCAAATCAGTCTTGACCCTGTGCCTCATGGGAACAGTCCAGCCTGAACTGCTAAGCCAGGTCCTCCCTGGACCGGAAACAAGCATCCTAGGACCGGTTTTGGGGTTTCACCCCTCTTCAGCCAGGTTAGCTTGATTCCAGTGGCACAGTGAGCCCAGGGCCCACGTCTGGGCATACCAGGCGCACTTAGGGCGAGAAAGCAAAAGACACACAATTGATGGACGGAATGCAGAACAAATCAAAACATTCACCCCCAGTCAAGAGATCTGGGTTAAATCCATAATTGTTTTGCTCACCATGCCACCCCAGTTTAGACCTGGCAATATGCAAATCAATTTTGACCCTGTGTCTCATGGGAAGAGTCCAGCCCGAACTGCTAAGCCAGGTCCTCCCTGGACCGGAAATAAGCATCCTAGGACCGCTTTCGGGGTTTCATCCCTCTTCAGCCAGGATAGCTTGATTCCAGTGGCACAGTGAGCCCGGGACCCACGTCTGGGCATACCCGGCGAACTTAGGGCGCGAAAGAAAAAGACACACAATTGATGGACGGAATGCAGAACAAATCAAAACATTCACCCCCAGTCAAGAGATCTGGGTTAAATCCATCATTCTTTTGCTAACCATACCACCCCAGTTTAGACCTGGCAATATGGAAATCAGTCTCGACTCTGTGCCTCATGGGAACAGTCCAGGCCAAACTGCTAAGCCAGGTCCTTCCTGGACCGGAAACAAGCATCCTAGGACCTGTTTCGGAGTTTCACCCCTCTTCAGCCAGGATAGCTTGATTGCAGTGGCATAGTGAGCCAGGGACGCACGTCTGGGCATACCCGGCGCACTTAGGGCGAGAAAGCAAAAGACACACAATTGATGGACGGAATGCAGACCAAATCAAAACATTCACCCCCAGTCAAGAGATCTGGGTTAAATCCATCATTCTTTTGCTTACCATGCCACCCCAGTTTAGACCTGGCCATATGCAAATCAGTCTTGACCCTGTGCCTCATGGGAACAGTCCAGCCCGAACTGCTAAGCCAGGTCCTCCCTGGACCGGAAACAAGCATCCTAGGACCGGTTTCAGGTTTTCACCCTTCTTCAGCCAGGATAGCTTGATTCCAGTGGCACAGTGAGCCCGGGACCCACGTCTGGGCATACCCGGTGCACTTAGGGCGAGAAAGCAAAAGACACACAATTGATGGACAGAATGCAGAACAAATCAAAACATTCACCCCCAGTCAAGAGATCTTGGTTAAATCCATCATTCTTTTGCTAACCATACCACCCCAGTTTAGACCTGTCAATATGGAAATCAGTCTTGACTCTGTGCCTCATGGGAACAGTCCAGCCCGAACCTCTAAGCCAGGTCCTCCCTGGACCGGAAACAAGCATCCTAGGACAGGTTTCGGAGTTTCACCCCTCTTCAGCCAGGATAGCTTGATTCCAGTGGCACAGTGAGCCCGGGACGCACGTCTGGGCATACCCGGCGCACTTAGGGCGAGAAAGCAAAAGACACACAATTGATGGACGGAATGCAGAACAAATCAAAACATTCACCCCCAGTCAAGAGATCTGGGTTAAATCCATCATTCTTTTGCTCACCATGCCACCCCAGTTTAGACCTGGCCATATGCAAATCAGTCTTGACCCTGTGCCTCATGGGAACAGTCCAGCCCGAACTGCTAAGCAAGGTCCTCCCTGGACCGGAAACAAGCATCCTAGGACCGGTTTCGGGGTCTCACCCTTCTTCAGCCAGGATAGCTTGATTCCAGTGGCACAGTGAGGCCGGGACCCACGTCTGGGCATACCCGGCGCACTTAGGGCGAGAAAGCAAAAGACACACAATTGATGGACGGAATGCAGAACAAATCAAAACATTCACCCCCAGTCAAGAGATCTGGGTTAAATCCATCATTCTTTTGCTTACCATGCCACCCCAGTTTAGACCTGGCCATATGCAAATCAGTCTTGACCCTGTGCCTCATGGGAACAGTCCAGCCCGAACTGCTAAGCCAGGTCCTCCCTGGACCGGAAACAAGCATCCTAGGACCGGTTTCAGGTTTTCACCCTTCTTCAGCCAGGATAGCTTGATTCCAGTGGCACAGTGAGCCCGGGACCCACGTCTGGGCATACCCGGTGCACTTAGGGCGAGAAAGCAAAAGACACACAATTGATGGACAGAATGCAGAACAAATCAAAACATTCACCCCCAGTCAAGAGATCTTGGTTAAATCCATCATTCTTTTGCTAACCATACCACCCCAGTTTAGACCTGTCAATATGGAAATCAGTCTTGACTCTGTGCCTCATGGGAACAGTCCAGCCCGAACCTCTAAGCCAGGTCCTCCCTGGACCGGAAACAAGCATCCTAGGACAGGTTTCGGAGTTTCACCCCTCTTCAGCCAGGATAGCTTGATTCCAGTGGCACAGTGAGCCCGGGACGCACGTCTGGGCATACCCGGCGCACTTAGGGCGAGAAAGCAAAAGACACACAATTGATGGACGGAATGCAGAACAAATCAAAACATTCACCCCCAGTCAAGAGATCTGGGTTAAATCCATCATTCTTTTGCTCACCATGCCACCCCAGTTTAGACCTGGCCATATGCAAATCAGTCTTGACCCTGTGCCTCATGGGAACAGTCCAGCCCGAACTGCTAAGCAAGGTCCTCCCTGGACCGGAAACAAGCATCCTAGGACCGGTTTCGGGGTCTCACCCTTCTTCAGCCAGGATAGCTTGATTCCAGTGGCACAGTGAGGCCGGGACCCACGTCTGGGCATACCCGGCGCACTTAGGGCGAGAAAGCAAAAGACACACAATTAATGGACGGAATGCAGAACAAATCAAAACATTCACCCCCAGTCAAGAGATCTGGGTTAAATCCATCATTCTTTTGTTCACCATGCCACCCCAGTTTAGATCTGGCCATATGCTCATCAGTCTTGACCCTGTGCCTCATGGGAACAGTCCAGCCTGAACTGCTAAGCCAGGTCCTCCCTGGACCGGAAACAAGCATCCTAGGACCGGTTTCGGGGTTTCACCCCTCTTCAGCCAGGTTAGCTTGATTCCAGTGGCACAGTGAGCCCGGGACCCACGTCTGGGCATACCCGGTGCACTTAGGGCGAGAAAGCAAAAGACACACAATTGATGGACAGAATGCAGAACAAATCAAAACATTCACCCCCAGTCAAGAGATCTGGGTTAAATCCATCATTCTTTTGCTAACCATACCACCCCAGTTTAGACCTGGCAATATGGAAATCAGTCTTGACTCTGTGCCTCATGGGAACAGTCCAGCCCGAACTGCTAAGCCAGGTCCTCCCTGGACCGGAAACAAGCATCCTAGGACCGGTTTCGGAGTTTCACCCCTCTTCAGGCAGGATAGCTTGATTCCAGTGGCACAGTGAGCCCGGGACGCACTTCTGGGCATACCCGGCGCACTTAGGGCGAGAAAGCAAAAGACACACAATTGATGGACGGAATGCAGAACAAATCAAAACATTCCCCCCCAGTCAAGAGATCTGGGTTAAATCCATCATTCTTTTGCTCACCATGCCACCCCAGTTTAGACCTGGCCATATGCAAATCAGTCTTGACCCTGTGCCTCATGGGAACAGTCCAGCCCGAACTGCTAAGCCAGGTCCTCCCTGGACCAGAAACAAGCATCCTAGGACCGGTTTCGGAGTCTCACCCTTCTTCAGCCAGGATAGCTTGATTCCAGTGGCACAGTGAGGCCGGGACCCACGTCTGGGCATGCCCGGTGCACTTAGGGCGAGAAAGCAAAAGACACACAATTAATGGACGGAATGCAGAACAAATCAAAACATTCACCCCCAGTCAAGAGATCTGGGTTAAATCCATCATTCTTTTGTTCACCATGCCACCCCAGTTTAGATCTGGCCATATGCTCATCAGTCTTGACCCTGTGCCTCATGGAAACAGTCCAGCCCGAACTGCTAAGCCAGGTCCTCCCTGGACCGGAAACAAGCATCCTAGGACCGGTTTCGGGGTTTCACCCCTCTGCAGCAAGGTTAGCTTGATTCCAGTGGCACAGTGAGCCCGGTACGCACGTCTGGGCATACCCGGTGCACTTAGGGCGAGAAAGCAAAGACACACAATTGATGGACGGAATGCAGAACAAATCAAAACATTCACCCCCAGTCAAGAGATCTAGGTTAAATCCATCATTCTTTTGCTCACCATGCCACCCCAGTTTAGACCTGGCCATATGCAAATCAGTCTTGACCCTGTGCCTCATGGGAACAGTCCAGCCTGAACTGCTAAGCCAGGTCCTCCCTGGACCGGAAACAAGCATTCTAGGACCGGTTTCGGGGTTTCACCCCTCTTCAGCCAGGTTAGCTTGATTCCAGTGGCACAGTGAGCCCGGGACCCACGTCTGGGCATACCCGGTGCACTTAGAGCGAGAAAGCAAAAGACACACAATTGATGGACAAAATGCAGAACAAATCAAAACATTCACCCCCAGTCAAGAGATCTGGGTTAAATCCATCATTCTTTTGCTCACCATGCCACCCCAGTTTAGACCTGGCCATATGCAAATCAGTCATGACCCTGTGCCTCATTGGAACAGTCCAGCCCAAACTGCTAAGCCAGGTCCTCCCTGGACCGGAAACAAGCATCCTAGGACCGGTTTCGGGGTCTCACCCTTCTTCAGCCAGGATAGCTTGATTACAGTGCCACAGTGAGCCCGGGACCCACGTCTGGGCATACCAGGCGCACTTAGGGCGAGAAAGCAAAAGACACACAATTGATGGACGGAATGCAGAACAAATCAAAACATTCACCCCCAGCCAACAGATCTGGGTTAAATCCATCATTCTTTTGCTCACCATGCCACCCCAGTTTAGACCTGGCAATATGCAAATCAGTCTTGACCCTGTGCCTCATGGGAACAGTCCGGCCCGAACTGCTAAGCCAGGTCCTCCCTGGACTGGAAACAAGCATCCTAGGACCGGTTTCGGGGTTTCACCCCTCTTCAGCCAGGATAGCTTGATTCCAGTGGCACAGTGAGCCCGGGACCCACGTCTGGGCATATCCGGCGCACTTACAGCGAGAAAGCAAAAGACATACAATTGATGGATGGAATGCAGAACAAATCAAAACATTCACCCACAGTCAAGAGATCTGGGTTACATCCAACATTCTTTTGCTCACCATGCCACCCCAGTTTAGACCTGGCCATATGCCAATCAGTCTTGACCCTGTGCCTCATGGGAAAAGTCCAGCCAAAACTGCTAAGCAAGGTCCTCCCTGGACCGGAAACAAGCATCCTAGGACCGGTTTCGGGGTTTCACCCCTCTGCAGCCAGGTTAGCTTGATTCCAGTGGCACAGTGAGCCCGGGACCCACGTCTGGGCATACCCGGTGCACTTCGGGCGAGAAAGCAAAGACACACAATTGATGGACGGAATACAGAACAAATCAAAACATTCACCCCCAGTCAAGAGATCTAGGTTAAATCCATCATTCTTTTGCTCACCATGCCACCCCAGTTTAGACCTGGCCATATGCAAATCAGTCTTGACCCTGTGCCTCATGGGAACAGTCCAGCCTGAACTGCTAAGCCAGGTCCTCCCTGGACCGGAAACAAGCATACTAGGACCGGTTTCGGGGTTTCACCCCTCTTCAGCCAGGTTAGCTTGATTCCAGTGGCACAGTGAGGCCGGGACCCACGTCTGGGCATACCCGGTGCACTTAGCGCGAGAAAGCAAAAGACACACAATTAATGGACGGAATGCAGAACAAATCAAAACATTCACCCCCAGTCAAGAGATCTGGGTTAAATCCATCATTCTTTTGTTCACCATGCCACCCCAGTTTAGATCTGGCCATATGCAAATCAGTCTTGACCCTGTGCCTCATGGAAACAGTCCAGCCCGAACTGCTAAGCCAGGTCCTCCCTGGACCGGAAACAAGCATCCTAGGACGGGTTTTGGGGTTTCACCCCTCTGCAGCCAGGTTAGCTCGATTCCAGTGGCACAGTGAGCCCGGGACCCACGTCTGGGCATACCCGGTGCACTTAGGGCGAGAAAGCAAAGACACACAATTAATGGGCGGAATGCAGAACAAATCAAAACATTCACCCCCAGTCAAGAGATCTTGGTTAAATCCATCATTCTTTTGCTCACCATGCCTCCCCAGTTTCGATCTGGCCATATGCAAATCAGTCTTGACCCTGTGCCTCATGGGAACAGTCCAGCCTGAACTGCTAAGCCAGGTCCTCCCTGGACCGGAAACAAGCATCCTAGGACCGGTTTCGGGGTTTCACCCCTCTTCAGCCAGGTTAGCTTGATTCCAGTGGCACAGTGAGCCCGGGACCCACGTCTGGGCATACCCGGTGCACTTAGGGCGAGAAAGCAAAAGACACACAATTGATGGACGGAATGCAGACCAAATCAAAACATTCACCCCCAGTCAAGAGATCTGGGTTAAATCCATCATTCTTTTGCTTACCATGCCACCCCAGTTTAGGCCTGGCCATATGCAAATCAGTCTTGACCCTGTGCCTCATGGGAACAGTCCAGCCCGAACTGCTAAGCCAGGTCCTCCCTGGACCGGAAACAAGCATCCTAGGACCGGTTTCAGGTTTTCACCCTTCTTCAGCCAGGATAGCTTGATTCCAGTGGCACAGTGAGGCCGGGACCCATGTCTGGGCATACCCGTCGCACTTAGGGCGAGAAAGCAAAAGACACACAATTAATGGGACGGAATGCAGAACAAATCAAAACATTCACCCCCAGTCAAGAGATCTTGGTTAAATCCATCATTCTTTTGCTCACCATGCCACCCCAGTTTAGATCTGGCCATATGCAAATCAGTCTTGACCCTGTGCCTCATGGGGACAGTCCAGCCTGAACTGCTGAGCCAGGTCCTCCCTGGACCGGAAACAAGCATCCTAGGACCGGTTTTGGGGTTTCACCCCTCTTCAGCCAGTTTAGCTTGATTCCAGTGGCACAGTGAGCCCGGGACCCACGTCTGGGCATACCCGGTGCACTTAGGGCGAGAAAGCAAAAGACACACAATTGATGGACAGAATGCAGAACAAATCAAAACATTCACCCCCAGTCAAGAGATCTTGGTTAAATCCATCATTCTTTTGCTAACCATACCACCCCAGTTTAGACCTGTCAATATGGAAATCAGTCTTGACTCTGTGCCTCATGGGAACAGTCCAGCCCGAACCTCTAAGCCAGGTCCTCCCTGGACCGGAAACAAGCATCCTAGGACAGGTTTCGGAGTTTCACCCCTCTTCAGCCAGGATAGCTTGATTCCAGTGGCACAGTGAGCCCGGGACGCACGTCTGGGCATACCTGGCGCACTTAGGGCGAGAAAGCAAAAGACACACAATTGATGGACGGAATGCAGAACAAATCAAAACATTCACCCCCAGTCAAGAGATCTGGGTTAAATCCATCATTCTTTTGCTCACCATGCCACCCCAGTTTAGACCTGGCCATATGCAAATCAGTCTTGACCCTGTGCCTCATGGGAACAGTCCAGCCCGAACTGCTAAGCAAGGTCCTCCCTGGACCGGAAACAAGCATCCTAGGACCGGTTTCGGGGTCTCACCCTTCTTCAGCCAGGATAGCTTGATTCCAGTGGCACAGTGAGGCCGGGACCCACGTCTGGGCATACCCGGCGCACTTAGGGCGAGAAAGCAAAAGACACACAATTAATGGACGGAATGCAGAACAAATCAAAACATTCACCCCCAGTCAAGAGATCTGGGTTAAATCCATCATTCTTTTGTTCACCATGCCACCCCAGTTTAGATCTGGCCATATGCTCATCAGTCTTGACCCTGTGCCTCATGGGAACAGTCCAGCCTGAACTGCTAAGCCAGGTCCTCCCTGGACCGGAAACAAGCATCCTAGGACCGGTTTCGGGGTTTCACCCCTCTTCAGCCAGGTTAGCTTGATTCCAGTGGCACAGTGAGCCCGGGACCCACGTCTGGGCATACCCGGTGCACTTAGGGCGAGAAAGCAAAAGACACACAATTGATGGACAGAATGCAGAACAAATCAAAACATTCACCCCCAGTCAAGAGATCTGGGTTAAATCCATCATTCTTTTGCTAACCATACCACCCCAGTTTAGACCTGGCAATATGGAAATCAGTCTTGACTCTGTGCCTCATGGGAACAGTCCAGCCCGAACTGCTAAGCCAGGTCCTCCCTGGACCGGAAACAAGCATCCTAGGACCGGTTTCGGAGTTTCACCCCTCTTCAGGCAGGATAGCTTGATTCCAGTGGCACAGTGAGCCCGGGACGCACTTCTGGGCATACCCGGCGCACTTAGGGCGAGAAAGCAAAAGACACACAATTGATGGACGGAATGCAGAACAAATCAAAACATTCACCCCCAGTCAAGAGATCTGGGTTAAATCCATCATTCTTTTGCTCACCATGCCACCCCAGTTTAGACCTGGCCATATGCAAATCAGTCTTGACCCTGTGCCTCATGGGAACAGTCCAGCCCGAACTGCTAAGCCAGGTCCTCCCTGGACCAGAAACAAGCATCCTAGGACCGGTTTCGGAGTCTCACCCTTCTTCAGCCAGGATAGCTTGATTCCAGTGGCACAGTGAGGCCGGGACCCACGTCTGGGCATGCCCGGTGCACTTAGGGCGAGAAAGCAAAAGACACACAATTAATGGACGGAATGCAGAACAAATCAAAACATTCACCCCCAGTCAAGAGATCTGGGTTAAATCCATCATTCTTTTGTTCACCATGCCACCCCAGTTTAGATCTGGCCATATGCTCATCAGTCTTGACCCTGTGCCTCATGGAAACAGTCCAGCCCGAACTGCTAAGCCAGGTCCTCCCTGGACCGGAAACAAGCATCCTAGGACCGGTTTCGGGGTTTCACCCCTCTGCAGCAAGGTTAGCTTGATTCCAGTGGCACAGTGAGCCCGGTACGCACGTCTGGGCATACCCGGTGCACTTAGGGCGAGAAAGCAAAGACACACAATTGATGGACGGAATGCAGAACAAATCAAAACATTCACCCCCAGTCAAGAGATCTAGGTTAAATCCATCATTCTTTTGCTCACCATGCCACCCCAGTTCAGACCTGGCCATATGCAAATCAGTCTTGACCCTGTGCCTCATGGGAACAGTCCAGCCTGAACTGCTAAGCCAGGTCCTCCCTGGACCGGAAACAAGCATTCTAGGACCGGTTTCGGGGTTTCACCCCTCTTCAGCCAGGTTAGCTTGATTCCAGTGGCACAGTGAGCCCGGGACCCACGTCTGGGCATACCCGGTGCACTTAGAGCGAGAAAGCAAAAGACACACAATTGATGGACAAAATGCAGAACAAATCAAAACATTCACCCCCAGTCAAGAGATCTGGGTTAAATCCATCATTCTTTTGCTCACCATGCCACCCCAGTTTAGACCTGGCCATATGCAAATCAGTCATGACCCTGTGCCTCATTGGAACAGTCCAGCCCAAACTGCTAAGCCAGGTCCTCCCTGGACCGGAAACAAGCATCCTAGGACCGGTTTCGGGGTCTCACCCTTCTTCAGCCAGGATAGCTTGATTACAGTGCCACAGTGAGCCCGGGACCCACGTCTGGGCATACCAGGCGCACTTAGGGCGAGAAAGCAAAAGACACACAATTGATGGACGGAATGCAGAACAAATCAAAACATTCACCCCCAGCCAACAGATCTGGGTTAAATCCATCATTCTTTTGCTCACCATGCCACCCCAGTTTAGACCTGGCAATATGCAAATCAGTCTTGACCCTGTGCCTCATGGGAACAGTCCGGCCCGAACTGCTAAGCCAGGTCCTCCCTGGACTGGAAACAAGCATCCTAGGACCGGTTTCGGGGTTTCACCCCTCTTCAGCCAGGATAGCTTGATTCCAGTGGCACAGTGAGCCCGGGACCCACGTCTGGGCATATCCGGCGCACTTACAGCGAGAAAGCAAAAGACATACAATTGATGGATGGAATGCAGAACAAATCAAAACATTCACCCACAGTCAAGAGATCTGGGTTACATCCAACATTCTTTTGCTCACCATGCCACCCCAGTTTAGACCTGGCCATATGCCAATCAGTCTTGACCCTGTGCCTCATGGGAAAAGTCCAGCCAAAACTGCTAAGCAAGGTCCTCCCTGGACCGGAAACAAGCATCCTAGGACCGGTTTCGGGGTTTCACCCCTCTGCAGCCAGGTTAGCTTGATTCCAGTGGCACAGTGAGCCCGGGACCCACGTCTGGGCATACCCGGTGCACTTCGGGCGAGAAAGCAAAGACACACAATTGATGGACGGAATACAGAACAAATCAAAACATTCACCCCCAGTCAAGAGATCTAGGTTAAATCCATCATTCTTTTGCTCACCATGCCACCCCAGTTTAGACCTGGCCATATGCAAATCAGTCTTGACCCTGTGCCTCATGGGAACAGTCCAGCCTGAACTGCTAAGCCAGGTCCTCCCTGGACCGGAAACAAGCATCCTAGGACCGGTTTCGGGGTTTCACCCCTCTTCAGCCAGGTTAGCTTGATTCCAGTGGCACAGTGAGGCCGGGACCCACGTCTGGGCATACCCGGTGCACTTAGCGCGAGAAAGCAAAAGACACACAATTAATGGACGGAATGCAGAACAAATCAAAACATTCACCCCCAGTCAAGAGATCTGGGTTAAATCCATCATTCTTTTGTTCACCATGCCACCCCAGTTTAGATCTGGCCATATGCAAATCAGTCTTGACCCTGTGCCTCATGGAAACAGTCCAGCCCGAACTGCTAAGCCAGGTCCTCCCTGGACCGGAAACAAGCATCCTAGGACGGGTTTTGGGGTTTCACCCCTCTGCAGCCAGGTTAGCTCGATTCCAGTGGCACAGTGAGCCCGGGACCCACGTCTGGGCATACCCGGTGCACTTAGGGCGAGAAAGCAAAGACACACAATTAATGGGCGGAATGCAGAACAAATCAAAACATTCACCCCCAGTCAAGAGATCTTGGTTAAATCCATCATTCTTTTGCTCACCATGCCTCCCCAGTTTCGATCTGGCCATATGCAAATCAGTCTTGACCCTGTGCCTCATGGGAACAGTCCAGCCTGAACTGCTAAGCCAGGTCCTCCCTGGACCGGAAACAAGCATCCTAGGACCGGTTTCGGGGTTTCACCCCTCTTCAGCCAGGTTAGCTTGATTCCAGTGGCACAGTGAGCCCGGGACCCACGTCTGGGCATACCCGGTGCACTTAGGGCGAGAAAGCAAAAGACACACAATTGATGGACGGAATGCAGAACAAATCAAAACATTCACCCCCAGTCAAGAGATCTGGGTTAAATCCATCATTCTTTTGCTCACCATGCCACCCCAGTTTAGACCTGGCCATATGCAAATCAGTCATGACCCTGTGCCTCATGGGAACAGTCCAGCCCAAACTGCTAAGCCAGGTCCTCCCTAGACCGGAAACAAGCATCCTAGGACCGGTTTCGGGGTTTCACCCCTCTTCAGCCAGGTTAGCTTGATTCCAGTGGCACAGTGAGCCCGGGACCCACGTCTGGGCATATCCGGTGCACTTAGGGCGAGAAAGCAAAAGACACACAATTGATGGACAGAATGCAGAACAAATCAAAACATTCACCCCCAGTCAAGAGATCTGGGTTAAATCCATCATTCTTTTGCTAACCATGCCTCCCCAGTTTCGATCTGGCCATATGCAAATCAGTCTTGACCCTGTGCCTCATGGGAACAGTCCAGCCTGAACTGCTAAGCCAGGTCCTCCCTGGACCGGAAACAAGCATCCTAGGACCGGTTTCGGGGTTTCACCCCTCTTCAGCCAGGTTAGCTTGATTCCAGTGGCACAGTGAGCCCGGGACCCACGTCTGGGCATACCAGGCGCACTTAGGGCGAGAAAGCAAAAGACACACAATTGATGGACGGAATGCAGAACAAATCAAAACATTCACCCCCAGTCAAGAGATCTGGGTTAAATCCATAATTCTTTTGCTCACCATGCCACCCCAGTTTAGACCTGGCAATATGCAAATCAATTTTGACCCTGTGTCTCATGGGAAGAGTCCAGCCCGAACTGCTAAGCCAGGTCCTCCCTGGACCGGAAATAAGCATCCTAGGACCGCTTTCGGGGTTTCATCCCTCTTCAGCTAGGATAGCTTGATTCCAGTGGCACAGTGAGCCCAGGACCCACGTCTGGGCATACCCGTCGCACTTAGGGCGAGAAACAAAAGACACAATTGATGGACGGAATGCAGAACATATCAAAACATTCACCCACAGTCAAGAGATCTGGGTTAAATCCATCATACTTTTGCTCACCATGCCACCCCAGTTTAGACCTGGCCATATGCAAATCAGTCTTGACCCTGTGCCTCATGGGAACAGTCCAGCCCGAACTGCTAAGCCAGGTCCTCCCTGGACCAGAAACAAGCATCCTAGGACCGGTTTCGGAGTCTCACCCTTCTTCAGCCAGGATAGCTTGATTCCAGTGGCACAGTGAGGCCGGGACCCACGTCTGGGCATGCCCGGTGCACTTAGGGCGAGAAAGCAAAAGACACACAATTAATGGACGGAATGCAGAACAAATCAAAACATTCACCCCCAGTCAAGAGATCTGGGTTAAATCCATCATTCTTTTGTTCACCATGCCACCCCAGTTTAGATCTGGCCATATGCTCATCAGTCTTGACCCTGTGCCTCATGGAAACAGTCCAGCCCGAACTGCTAAGCCAGGTCCTCCCTGGACCGGAAACAAGCATCCTAGGACCGGTTTCGGGGTTTCACCCCTCTGCAGCAAGGTTAGCTTGATTCCAGTGGCACAGTGAGCCCGGTACGCACGTCTGGGCATACCCGGTGCACTTAGGGCGAGAAAGCAAAGACACACAATTGATGGACGGAATGCAGAACAAATCAAAACATTCACCCCCAGTCAAGAGATCTAGGTTAAATCCATCATTCTTTTGCTCACCATGCCACCCCAGTTCAGACCTGGCCATATGCAAATCAGTCTTGACCCTGTGCCTCATGGGAACAGTCCAGCCTGAACTGCTAAGCCAGGTCCTCCCTGGACCGGAAACAAGCATTCTAGGACCGGTTTCGGGGTTTCACCCCTCTTCAGCCAGGTTAGCTTGATTCCAGTGGCACAGTGAGCCCGGGACCCACGTCTGGGCATACCCGGTGCACTTAGAGCGAGAAAGCAAAAGACACACAATTGATGGACAAAATGCAGAACAAATCAAAACATTCACCCCCAGTCAAGAGATCTGGGTTAAATCCATCATTCTTTTGCTCACCATGCCACCCCAGTTTAGACCTGGCCATATGCAAATCAGTCATGACCCTGTGCCTCATTGGAACAGTCCAGCCCAAACTGCTAAGCCAGGTCCTCCCTGGACCGGAAACAAGCATCCTAGGACCGGTTTCGGGGTCTCACCCTTCTTCAGCCAGGATAGCTTGATTACAGTGCCACAGTGAGCCCGGGACCCACGTCTGGGCATACCAGGCGCACTTAGGGCGAGAAAGCAAAAGACACACAATTGATGGACGGAATGCAGAACAAATCAAAACATTCACCCCCAGCCAACAGATCTGGGTTAAATCCATCATTCTTTTGCTCACCATGCCACCCCAGTTTAGACCTGGCAATATGCAAATCAGTCTTGACCCTGTGCCTCATGGGAACAGTCCGGCCCGAACTGCTAAGCCAGGTCCTCCCTGGACTGGAAACAAGCATCCTAGGACCGGTTTCGGGGTTTCACCCCTCTTCAGCCAGGATAGCTTGATTCCAGTGGCACAGTGAGCCCGGGACCCACGTCTGGGCATATCCGGCGCACTTACAGCGAGAAAGCAAAAGACATACAATTGATGGATGGAATGCAGAACAAATCAAAACATTCACCCACAGTCAAGAGATCTGGGTTACATCCAACATTCTTTTGCTCACCATGCCACCCCAGTTTAGACCTGGCCATATGCCAATCAGTCTTGACCCTGTGCCTCATGGGAAAAGTCCAGCCAAAACTGCTAAGCAAGGTCCTCCCTGGACCGGAAACAAGCATCCTAGGACCGGTTTCGGGGTTTCACCCCTCTGCAGCCAGGTTAGCTTGATTCCAGTGGCACAGTGAGCCCGGGACCCACGTCTGGGCATACCCGGTGCACTTCGGGCGAGAAAGCAAAGACACACAATTGATGGACGGAATACAGAACAAATCAAAACATTCACCCCCAGTCAAGAGATCTAGGTTAAATCCATCATTCTTTTGCTCACCATGCCACCCCAGTTTAGACCTGGCCATATGCAAATCAGTCTTGACCCTGTGCCTCATGGGAACAGTCCAGCCTGAACTGCTAAGCCAGGTCCTCCCTGGACCGGAAACAAGCATCCTAGGACCGGTTTCGGGGTTTCACCCCTCTTCAGCCAGGTTAGCTTGATTCCAGTGGCACAGTGAGGCCGGGACCCACGTCTGGGCATACCCGGTGCACTTAGCGCGAGAAAGCAAAAGACACACAATTAATGGACGGAATGCAGAACAAATCAAAACATTCACCCCCAGTCAAGAGATCTGGGTTAAATCCATCATTCTTTTGTTCACCATGCCACCCCAGTTTAGATCTGGCCATATGCAAATCAGTCTTGACCCTGTGCCTCATGGAAACAGTCCAGCCCGAACTGCTAAGCCAGGTCCTCCCTGGACCGGAAACAAGCATCCTAGGACGGGTTTTGGGGTTTCACCCCTCTGCAGCCAGGTTAGCTCGATTCCAGTGGCACAGTGAGCCCGGGACCCACGTCTGGGCATACCCGGTGCACTTAGGGCGAGAAAGCAAAGACACACAATTAATGGGCGGAATGCAGAACAAATCAAAACATTCACCCCCAGTCAAGAGATCTTGGTTAAATCCATCATTCTTTTGCTCACCATGCCTCCCCAGTTTCGATCTGGCCATATGCAAATCAGTCTTGACCCTGTGCCTCATGGGAACAGTCCAGCCTGAACTGCTAAGCCAGGTCCTCCCTGGACCGGAAACAAGCATCCTAGGACCGGTTTCGGGGTTTCACCCCTCTTCAGCCAGGTTAGCTTGATTCCAGTGGCACAGTGAGCCCGGGACCCACGTCTGGGCATACCCGGTGCACTTAGGGCGAGAAAGCAAAAGACACACAATTGATGGACGGAATGCAGAACAAATCAAAACATTCACCCCCAGTCAAGAGATCTGGGTTAAATCCATCATTCTTTTGCTCACCATGCCACCCCAGTTTAGACCTGGCCATATGCAAATCAGTCATGACCCTGTGCCTCATGGGAACAGTCCAGCCCAAACTGCTAAGCCAGGTCCTCCCTAGACCGGAAACAAGCATCCTAGGACCGGTTTCGGGGTTTCACCCCTCTTCAGCCAGGTTAGCTTGATTCCAGTGGCACAGTGAGCCCGGGACCCACGTCTGGGCATATCCGGTGCACTTAGGGCGAGAAAGCAAAAGACACACAATTGATGGACAGAATGCAGAACAAATCAAAACATTCACCCCCAGTCAAGAGATCTGGGTTAAATCCATCATTCTTTTGCTAACCATACCACCCCAGTTTAGACCTGGCAATATGGAAATCAGTCTTGACTCTGTGCCTCATGGGAACAGTCCAGCCCGAACTGCTAAGCCAGGTCCTCCCTGGACCGGAAACAAGCATCCTAGGACCGGTTTCGGAGTTTCACCCTTCTTCAGCCAGGATAGCTTGATTCCAGTGGCACAGTGAGCCCGGGACCCACGTCTGGGCATACCAGGCGCACTTAGGGCGAGAAAGCAAAAGACACACAATTGATGGACGGAATGCAGAACAAATCAAAACATTCACCCCCAGTCAAGAGATCTGGGTTAAATCCATAATTCTTTTGCTCACCATGCCACCCCAGTTTAGACCTGGCAATATGCAAATCAATTTTGACCCTGTGTCTCATGGGAAGAGTCCAGCCCGAACTGCTAAGCCAGGTCCTCCCTGGACCGGAAATAAGCATCCTAGGACCGCTTTCGGGGTTTCATCCCTCTTCAGCTAGGATAGCTTGATTCCAGTGGCACAGTGAGCCCAGGACCCACGTCTGGGCATACCCGTCGCACTTAGGGCGAGAAACAAAAGACACAATTGATGGACGGAATGCAGAACATATCAAAACATTCACCCACAGTCAAGAGATCTGGGTTAAATCCATCATACTTTTGCTCACCATACCACCCCAGTTTAGACCTGGCAATATGGAAATCAGTCTTGACTCTGTGCCTCATGGGAACAGTCCAGCCCGAACTCCTAAGCCAGGTCCTCCCTGGACCGGAAACAAGCATCCTAGGACCAGTTTCGGAGTTTCACCCCTCTTCAGCCAGGATAGCTTGATTCCAGTGGCACAGTGAGCCCGGGACGCACGTCTGGGCATACCCGGCGCACTTAGGGCGAGAAAGCAAAAGACACACAATTGATGGACGGAATGCAGAACAAATCAAAACATTCACCCCCAGTCAAGAGATCTGGGTTAAATCCATCATTCTTTTGCTCACCATGCCACCCCAGTTTAGACCTGGCCATATGCAAATTAGTCTTGACCCTGTGCCTCATGGGAACAGTCCAGCCCGAACTGCTAAGCCAGGTCCTCCCTGGACCGGAAACAAGCATCCTAGGACCGGTTTCGGGGTCTCACCCTTCTTCAGCCAGGATAGCTTGATTCCAGTGGCACAGTGAGGCCGGGACCCACATCTGGGCATACCCGGCGCACTTAGGGCGAGAAAGCAAAAGACACACAATTAATGGACGGAATGCAGAACAAATCAAAACATTCACTCCCAGTCAAGAGATCTGGGTTAAATCCATCATTCTTTTGTTCACCATGCCACCCCAGTTTAGATCTGGCCATATGCTCATCAGTCTTGACCCTGTGCCTCATGGAAACAGTCCAGCCCGAACTGCTAAGCCAGGTCCTCCCTGGACCGGAAACAAGCATCCTAGGACCGGTTTCGGGGTTTCACCCCTCTGCAGCCAGGTTAGCTGGATTCCAGTGGCACAGTGAGCCCGGGACCCACGTCTGGGCATACCCGGTGCACTTAGGGCGAGAAAGCAAAAGACACACAATTAATGGACGGAATGCAGAACAAATCAAAACATTCACCCCCAGTCAAGAGATCTGGGTTAAATCCATCATTCTTTTGTTCACCATGCCACCCCAGTTTAGATCTGGCCATATGCTCATCAGTCTTGACCCTGTGCCTCATGGAAACAGTCCAGCCCGAACTGCTAAGCCAGGTTCTCCCTGGACCGGAAACAAGCATCCTAGGACCGGTTTCGGGGTTTCACCCCTCTTCAGCCAGGATAGCTTGATTCCAGTGGCACAGTGAGCCCGGGACCCACGTCTGGGCATACCCGGCGCACAATCAAAACATTCACCCACAGTCAAGAGATCTGGGTTACATCCATCATTCTTTTGCTCACCATGCCACCCCAGTTTAGACCTGGCCATATGCCAATCAGTCTTGACCCTGTGCCTCATGGGAACAGTCCAGCCCAAACTGCTAAGCAAGGTCCTCCCTGGACCGGAAACAAGCATCCTAGTACCAGTTTCGGGGTTTCACCCTTCTTCAGCCAAGATAGCTTGATTTCAGTGGCACAGTGAGCCCGGGACCCACGTCTGGGCATACCAGGCGCACTTAGGGCGAGAAAGCAAAAGACACACAATTTATGGACGGAATGCAGAACAAATCAAAACATTCACCCCCAGCCAAGAGATCTGGGTTAAATCCATCATTCTTTTGCTCACCATGCCACCCCAGTTTAGACCTGGCAATATGCAAATCAGTCTTGACCCTGTGCCTCATGGGAACAGTCCGGCCCGAACTGCTAAGCCAGGTCCTCCCTGGACTGGAAACAAGCATCCTAGGACCGGTTTCGGGGTTTCACCCCTCTGCAGCCAGGTTAGCTTGATTCCAGTGGCACAGTGAGCCCGGGACCCACGTCTGGGCATACCCGCTGCACTTAGGGCGAGAAAGCAAAGACACACAATTGATGGACGGAATGCAGAACAAATCAAAACATTCACCCCCAGTCAAGAGATCTAGGTTAAAGCCATCATTCTTTTGCTCACCATGCCACCCCAGTTTAGACCTGGCCATATGCAAATCAGTCTTGACCCTGTGCCTCATGGGAACAGTCCAGCCTGAACTGCTAAGCCAGGTCCTCCCTGGACCGGAAACAAGCATCCTGGGACAGGTTTCGGGGTTTCACCCCTCTTCAGCCAGGTTAGCTTGATTCCAGTGGCACAGTGAGGCCGGGACCCACGTCTGGGCATACCCGGTGCACTTTGGGCGAGAAAGCAAAGACACACAATTAATGGGCGGAATGCAGAACAAATCAAAACATTCACCCCCAGTCAAGAGATCTTGGTTAAATCCATCATTCTTTTGCTCACCATGCCACCCCAGTTTCGATCTGGCCATATGCAAATCAGTCTTGACCCTGTGCCTCATGGGAACAGTCCAGCCTGAACTGCTAAGCCAGGTCCTCCCTGGACCGGAAACAAGCATCCTAGGACCGGTTTCGGGGTTTCACCCCTCTTCAGCCAGGTTAGCTTGATTCCAGTGGCACAGTGAGCCCGGGACCCACGTCTGGGCATACCCGGTGCACTTAGGGCGAGAAAGCAAAAGACACACAATTGATGGACGGAATGCAGAACAAATCAAAACATTCACCCCCAGTCAAGAGATCTGGGTTAAATCCATCATTCTTTTGCTCACCATGCCACCCCAGTTTAGACCTGGCCATATGCAAATCAGTCATGACCCTGTGCCTCATGGGAACAGTCCAGCCCAAACTGCTAAGCCAGGTCCTCCCTAGACCGGAAACAAGCATCCTAGGACCGGTTTCGGGGTCTCACCCTTCTTCAGCCAGGATAGCTTGATTCCAGTGGCAAAGTGAGCCCGGGACCCACGTCTGGGCATACCAGGCGAACTTAGGGCGAGAAAGCAAAAGACACACAATTGATGGACGGAATGCAGAACAAATCAAAACATTCACCCCCAGTCAAGAGATCTGGGTTAAATCCATAATTATTTTGCTCACCATGCCACCCCAGTTTAGACCTGGCAATATGCAAATCAGTTTTGACCCTGTGCCTCATGGGAAGAGTCCAGCCCGAACTGCTAAGCCAGGTCCTCCCTGGACATGCAATAAGCATCCTAGGACCGGTTTCGGGGTTTCATCCCTCTTCAGCCAGGATAGCTTGATTCCAGTGGCACAGTGTAGGAAGGTGGATATCTGACTATGGTTACCCCCAAATTTTTGCCTAGTGTCTAGCTGGTTTTTCGACTTAGTTGGCCTGAGATCCTGCTATTCAGGATCTCAGCCTGGCTGTTCTCTCTTTAAAATGGACTCCATGTACCCTAGGTACATACCCAATTGGTTGGATCACCCTGTCAGCCCCTGTACCAGTGTACACTAGGTACCCAGGGCATTGGTGTACCCAAGGCCTGCCAGGGGCTGAAGCATGTATTATGCCACCCCAGGCTTGGCCTAACAATCTGACACAACTGGCTGATCACTCAGCTGGGGTAAGTTGGTGTAATCACCTCTTACTTAGGTGTAGTATACCTATACCTAAACTTAAATGGGACACCTGGTAACCTATAAGTCACTCCTATGGCAGGCCTTAACAATCCTGAAGGCAGAGTGCTTGGTTCCATGTGAGATGGTGCTCTGGCATGAGCTGAGCCTGTCTGCAGTGGTCGGAACAACTTCCTTCTACTGTTTCCAGATATCGTCATACCATATACTCTTAAGTGCATTATGAACCTCGCGGTTAAATGCTATCTTTGGTTTGGCTTTATCAAAACATGTCGAGTAAGGTGTCATACGAATTGGAATACTAACCCCTCGCCAATTCTGGCGACGGGGTTAGCATTCCACCCTTCTAGAGGGACACGACATGTACAGTGCCTGAAACCCGGGTAAAATCAGACATAGCCTCAGCTCCACAAAATGGATGCTGCCACCACAGACACAAGTCTGCCCTCCTGCTGCTGGGAGTCCTTCCAGCTTGGGAGGTGTGGACAAAGGGTTTCCTGCCAGGGGAGGTGCATGCACCACCCCAGACAGGATTTTGTGTATTGGTCAGGTAGGGCTTGAAAGAAACCAGACATGCCTGTGGCTCACAAGGAGCCTCGGGGCATATGCCAGTTCAAACCGGTCCTGGGGCACACCAGTCCCGGGCCTGGGGCGAGCTGGACAAAGGATTGGGGGTGTAACCACCCCCCTTCCTGGTCCCACCCATAGGGAGGGACCTAGCAGGTAGTCCGGCCCCTAGAATCCGAATAAAGGTAGGAGCTGTGTCCTAAGACTTCAGACATCCTGGAATCAACTTGAAACTAAGAAGAAGACGGGAACTTCGACATTCTGCTGCACAGAAGACTGAAGAAAATCTCCCCTGTGGTCAGGGAGTGACCACCTTGCTAACGCAAGCACCATCCAGCGCATCAACGTCTGCTTTGCCGCCGCCTCCCGCCGGAGCCCGAGCCCAGAGACTGACAAGACCTGGACCTCCAGACCTCTCACCGCCCGATCCACAGTCCCTGAAAAGAGGAGACCCGTGGAGGCACCGAGACACGTGGAGCCAGCCATCTTGGAACGACTACGACAAGCTGACAAGTGCAACAACCGAGGCTCCCTCTAAGTTGTGCTTTGGGTCCTGAGAAGCCCAACCCTCGAGCAGCATCTGCACCAAAGGTGAGCCCTCCAGCATCTCCACGATCTGCGTGGGGCCCTTCTGCATTTTGCCACTCGACGCGCCTAACCGGTTGCTGGCCCGCTGGCTAGTGGCCATCTTGGCGACGAAATCTACGACAAACACCGCTGGTCTGGTTGCTCCAGACTGGCCCTTGCTCCCCTCCAAAGGAGCAGTTCCTCTGACCTTGCTGGTCAGAACCATCAGCTTAAACTCCTTGCCTACAACAATTGCTTTTGCCTAGGCTTGTTTGCTTCGATTAAGTCGCCGACACCGCCGACAGCGAGAGCCTGCGTGGGACAGCTCGTGACTCGACTCCTGGACGTCGTCGACCTTCAGGGACCACGTGGCTGCAGAGTCAAGCTACACCTTCCTTCCTGTTTGCACCCGACATCGCCTGGTACCCACCTGGTGCCACGCTGGTCACTGGCTAGTGACTGTGAACACTGTCCCCTCTGCTTACAGGTCTTCAACATCTCCGATCCACTCTTGGATCCACTGCATCTCTTCCCGACCGACCGCCTGCAGCATCTTTGTCCCAGGCTCAACGGAACAGATAGAAGAAACCCGACGCACTTCGAGGCCTATGCACCCGCTTCCTGTGGGTGAGGTAAAGCTGGCACACCTGTGCCCAAGTGTAGTATTACATCTCTAGTGCCTGTGTTCCAAATCTTAAGTTCCTAGGTCATCCGGAAGATTCCTTTTGCAGTAACTTTGTACTTTTTACGCACCCATTGAAACCTATGGGAGCACGCGTGTGACTATTTGCTCTGCACACGCCACCCGTGGACCTCCTGGTCACTAACTGACGTTAGCTCCTTGTAGGCCCAGCGATTCTAGAGGCCCTAGGCCTTTTCCCTTTTCTGTTCGTGGTACTTATACCACTATTTTAGTATATGGTTCGAGTGGCCACCATGGCCTATCCATATAAAGTGCAACTTCTGTGTATTCTGTGATAATCTTGTTTGACGATTTGTGCTCCTGTGCTCATAAAGAGACTAGGGGTTACTTTGAGAAATAAATACATATATATTTTGAATATATATCTGTGTGGTGTCCTTTCATTGGTATAAAAGGGGGTTGCATTTGGTAAAACAGCTGGCTTAACACGCTTCACGAGTTTAGCCTCAAAGACTGCTTAGCCTACGCTACCACTAGGGCAGCTAGTCCGAAAAGGTTGACTTACAACCACACCATAAGGGTTGCTTGGCATGGTACAAGGTGATCACTTTAACTAGTGAGCATCATATACCAGGCCAACTTCTCACATTGGTGAGCAGCGGTTGGATTTGAGCTTGCTGTGTTTTACCATTGTAATCTCTTGGTTACCAATTGAAAGATCACATAGGTACCTGTAGGTACATATAAAACAAGATTAGATATACATAAGTTCTACTGAACTTAGTTGTTGTAGAGCAAAGGGAGTAGCACACCCTGACTACAACTACTAGATAGGTTTAGTAGGTAAACCCAAGTGTAGGTAGATTGCAACACATCCACCCACACTTAAGAGCAATGGCCGGGGCAGAGGGGTCCACTGTACCCATCTCTGTTGAGAGTGACCCCCAGAGGGCACCATCCAGCTTTGCTACCCTTAATCAGAATGAGCTCAGGCATTTGGCAACTCTTAGAGGCCTTAAACAGCCCAAGAACCCAAACTCTGCTGAGCTCAGAGAGCTCTTACAGAATGATGAGAATCAGAGAGCACTCAAGAAAGCTTCCCAGTTAGCCCCCTTAGGGTCAGGAACAGGAGGCCCCCCTTCTGAAGATACTACAGAGGTACCCAGTTCCAATAGCCATCCCTTAGATGGGATGCCTACCACAGAGGATGAGAGTGAAAAGGATACTGACAGTAGTGAGGATGAAGGGAGAACTAGCCCAGTGCCAAGTGTTATACTTGGCCCAGCTAAACCAAGGCTATTGGGGACTGACAGTGGGTTCAACCCACTGGATCTCCCCAGTGGACTTAACACAGGGCTGGGAAGGCAAAGGAATCGCTCAGGTGACTCCAATGCTTCCCATGGCTCTAGAGGCTCTCAAGGTCACTCCAGGAGAAGGATGACCACCCCTCAGAGGAGGGAACATGAGGCCAGAATGCAGGAAGCCCAGCTGAGGATCAGGAAGCAGGAGCTAGAAGTAGCCCTGATGGAAGAAAAACTGAACAAGGCTAGGCAGCCTAGAGAGAGTGGGTCTATACCCACTGGTGGCAGCAATGTCCCTAGGGACAAAGATAGGGTCTTTGACAATAGGAACCTGTCCAAGATTGTGCCCCCCTACAAAAGTGGGGATGACATCCACAAATGGATGACTGCTCTTGAGAGAGCCTGCAAAGTGCAGCAGGTTCCTGAAGACCAGTGGGCAGCAATCTTATGGCTCTCCTTTGAGGGGAGAGGCAGAGATAGACTCCTCACTGTTAGAGAAGAGGATGTCAGAAATTACAGAGTCCTGAAGAGTGTCCTAGTTGATGGGTTAGGCTTAACCACTGAACAGTACAGGTTAATGTTCAGAGACACCCAGAAGACACAGACTCAGGACTGGTCTGAATATGTGGAATGTGCCACTAAGGCTTTGGAGGGTTGGTTGCTGGGAAGTAAGGTGTCTGATTATACAGGATTGTACAATTTGATGATGAGAGAGCAGATTTTAAGTAATTGTCAAAACCAGCTTCTCCATCAACACCTGGTAGACTCAGATTTGACCTCTCCCCAAGAATTGGGAAAGAGGGCAGATAAATGGGTCAGGACCAGGATCAGGCCTAAAAACCAGGGTGGTGACCAAAAGAAAGATACCACCAAGCCTCAAGAGAAGGGTGGGGATAAAGAAAAAGAGAAACCTTCCTCAGGGCCCCAAAACTCCACACAGGGTGGTGGGTCCCAAGCTCCCTCCTCTACCACAGCTAAAAAGCCCTACTGCCATGAGTGTAAAACTCCTGGGCATTGGAAAACTGACAGCGGTTGCCCAAGGGCTAAAAACAAAACTGTTCCTCCAATTACTCCTGTCACACCACCTATTACTGTCAGCAGTAATCCCCCAGGTGGTGGGAGTGCCCCCAAAAATTTGGGTGGGTTTACTTGGGGAACACAGGGGGACCCTGGCTTAGCCAATTCCCCTACAGCAACCACTCTTGTCTGTGATGGTGGCATGGGGTTTGCCAACTTCACTGCCTGTCCCAACACCTTGGGTAGGTACAGACAGGAGCCCTACATCAATGGTACAAAAGCTGAGGCCTACAGAGACACTGGAGCTAGCATCACAATGGTGGCCCATTGGCTAGTTCCCTCTGAGCAGCTTTTGCCTGGTTTCTCCTACCAGGTGACTAACATTGATGGCAAACAAAACAGTCATCCCATGGCAGAGGTATGTCTCAGCTGGGGAGGGGTCACTGGCCCTAAAAGGGTAGCAGTGTCCCCAACCTTGCCTGTAGACTGCTTACTGGGGAATGACTTAGAACTCTCAGCCTGGGCTGGAGTTGAACAAGACACCCATTCTAAAATGGTAGGCCTGTCACAAAAGGGTAGGGGGGTTGTGCCATTCACAACCCCTGTCCAAATAGATTTCCTCCCTGAAAAGGTTGGAAGGGCAGTGGTAGCCACAGCCCAGGCACAGACAGACTTCCCTGTAGAGACTGGCAGAGCTGTGACAGTCACAGCTCAAACACAAACTGAGTGCCCCCCTGAAAAGGTTGGCAAGGCTGTAATGGTCTCAGCCTATACTCAGACTGACATAGGTGTAGTGAAGCCTGAAACAATGGATCACTCCACACAAACTGAGAGTAGTGGGGAGGAAGAAAAGTCTCCCTCTCCCCAGACATTAGGAAAAGGTCAGCCTCCTCAGGGATCTGACCTCACCCCTTGTGAAGGAACTGCCCCAGAGGTAGCCAGGCCTGGCCTGGCAGAGCCTCTGATGTCAGTGGCCCCTTCCAAGGTGGGACCCAGTCTGGTGCAGGTAACCTGCCTCTCTCTACCCTGCCCCAGTCAGCCCAGGACTGCAGAGGTCAGGGAGGCCAGTGGACCCCCAGAGGGCCCCTGTCCACAAGAACCCCCCCATCAAAAGAATGAGGATTGCCTGGCTAGTAGCCCTAGTCAGGTGATGGGTAAAAACATTCCTGAGGGATCTCCTTTACAGGTAGTTAGGGACCTCCCCCAGAGGGATTCTGTTGGGCACAGGCAAACCTGGGACCTTAGGGCCCCAAACCTGACCTGTCCCTCCAGTAAGCCCACAAAAGGGACCCAGCCTCCAGCTTTAGGTAGCCAGAGGCTGACCCTGAGAGCACAGTGCAACTCAGTTAAGGAAAGAAAGGCATCCATGGTGAAGGATGATTGGAGGAAGCTGAGGCCTCACTTTGAGGACACTCACTTCAGTACTCCATCTCAACACCAGCCTTTTACTTTGCCAAGACACGCCAAAGGTAGAGATTCCCTATGGTGGAGACCCTCTGATACCCTTAGGGTGAGGGATTGCTTAGTGGACCATGAGACAGGGGGTAACCATGCCAGTGCTGGTTCCTCCTTATATGGCCACTTGGGCAATATAGGCTTACCTGGTCAAGGTCAGCCTTATCTCCCTTCGTTTGGGGGGGGGTTGTGTAGGAAGGTGGATATCTGACTATGGTTACCCCCAAATTTTTGCCTAGTGTCTAGCTGGTTTTTCGACTTAGTTGGCCTGAGATCCTGCTATTCAGGATCTCAGCCTGGCTGTTCTCTCTTTAAAATGGACTCCATGTACCCTAGGTACATACCCAATTGGTTGGATCACCCTGTCAGCCCCTGTACCAGTGTACACTAGGTACCCAGGGCATTGGTGTACCCAAGGCCTGCCAGGGGCTGAAGCATGTATTATGCCACCCCAGGCTTGGCCTAACAATCTGACACAACTGGCTGATCACTCAGCTGGGGTAAGTTGGTGTAATCACCTCTTACTTAGGTGTAGTATACCTATACCTAAACTTAAATGGGACACCTGGTAACCTATAAGTCACTCCTATGGCAGGCCTTAACAATCCTGAAGGCAGAGTGCTTGGTTCCATGTGAGATGGTGCTCTGGCATGAGCTGAGCCTGTCTGCAGTGGTAGGAACAACTTCCTTCTACTGTTTCCAGATATCGTCATACCATATACTCTTAAGTGCATTATGAACCTCGCGGTTAAATGCTATCTTTGGTTTGGCTTTATCAAAACATGTCGAGTAAGGTGTCATACGAATTGGAATACTAACCCCTCGCCAATTCTGGCGACGGGGTTAGCATTCCACCCTTCTAGAGGGACACGACATGTACAGTGCCTGAAACCCGGGTAAAATCAGACATAGCCTCAGCTCCACAAAATGGATGCTGCCACCACAGACACAAGTCTGCCCTCCTGCTGCTGGGAGTCCTTCCAGCTTGGGAGGTGTGGACAAAGGGTTTCCTGCCAGGGGAGGTGCATGCACCACCCCAGACAGGATTTTGTGTATTGGTCAGGTAGGGCTTGAAAGAAACCAGACATGCCTGTGGCTCACAAGGAGCCTCGGGGCATATGCCAGTTCAAACCGGTCCTGGGGCACACCAGTCCCGGGCCTGGGGCGAGCTGGACAAAGGATTGGGGGTGTAACCACCCCCCTTCCTGGTCCCACCCATAGGGAGGGACCTAGCAGGTAGTCCGGCCCCTAGAATCCGAATAAAGGTAGGAGCTGTGTCCTAAGACTTCAGACATCCTGGAATCAACTTGAAACTAAGAAGAAGACGGGAACTTCGACATTCTGCTGCACAGAAGACTGAAGAAAATCTCCCCTGTGGTCAGGGAGTGACCACCTTGCTAACGCAAGCACCATCCAGCGCATCAACGTCTGCTTTGCCGCCGCCTCCCGCCGGAGCCCGAGCCCAGAGACTGACAAGACCTGGACCTCCAGACCTCTCACCGCCCGATCCACAGTCCCTGAAAAGAGGAGACCCGTGGAGGCACCGAGACACGTGGAGCCAGCCATCTTGGAACGACTACGACAAGCTGACAAGTGCAACAACCGAGGCTCCCTCCAAGTTGTGCTTTGGGTCCTGAGAAGCCCAACCCTCGAGCAGCATCTGCACCAAAGGTGAGCCCTCCAGCATCTCCACGATCTGCGTGGGGCCCTTCTGCATTTTGCCACTCGACGCGCCTAACCGGTTGCTGGCCCGCTGGCTAGTGGCCATCTTGGCGACGAAATCTACGACAAACACCGCTGGTCTGGTTGCTCCAGACTGGCCCTTGCTCCCCTCCAAAGGAGCAGTTCCTCTGACCTTGCTGGTCAGAACCATCAGCTTAAACTCCTTGCCTACAACAATTGCTTTTGCCAAGGCTTGTTTGCTTCGATCAAGTCGCCGACACCGCCGACAGCGAGAGCCTGCGTGGGACAGCTCGTGACTCGACTCCTGGACGTCGTCGACCTTCAGGGACCACGTGGCTGCAGAGTCAAGCTACACCTTCCTTCCTGTTTGCACCCGACATCGCCTGGTACCCACCTGGTGCCACGCTGGTCACTGGCTAGTGACTGTGAACACTGTCCCCTCTGCTTACAGGTCTTCAACATCTCCGATCCACTCTTGGATCCACTGCATCTCTTCCCGACCGACCGCCTGCAGCATCTTTGTCCCAGGCTCAACGGAACAGATAGAAGAAACCCGACGCACTTCGAGGCCTATGCACCCGCTTCCTGTGGGTGAGGTAAAGCTGGCACACCTGTGCCCAAGTGTAGTATTACATCTCTAGTGCCTGTGTTCCAAATCTTAAGTTCCTAGGTCATCCGGAAGATTCCTTTTGCAGTAACTTTGTACTTTTTACGCACCCATTGAAACCTATGGGAGCACGCGTGTGACTATTTGCTCTGCACACGCCACCCGTGGACCTCCTGGTCACTAACTGACGTTAGCTCCTTGTAGGCCCAGCGATTCTAGAGGCCCTAGGCCTTTTCCCTTTTCTGTTCGTGGTACTTATACCACTATTTTAGTATATGGTTCGAGTGGCCACCAGGGCCTATCCATATAAAGTGCAACTTCTGTGTATTCTGTGATAATCTTGTTTGACGATTTGTGCTCCTGTGCTCATAAAGAGACTAGGGGTTACTTTGAGAAATAAATACATATATATTTTGAATATATATCTGTGTGGTGTCCTTTCATTGGTATAAAAGGGGGTTGCATTTGGTAAAACAGCTGGCTTAACACGCTTCACGAGTTTAGCCTCAAAGACTGCTTAGCCTACGCTACCACTAGGGCAGCTAGTCCGAAAAGGTTGACTTACAACCACACCATAAGGGTTGCTTGGCATGGTACAAGGTGATCACTTTAACTAGTGAGCATAATATACCAGGCCAACTTCTCACACACAGTGAGCCCAGGACCCACATCTGGGCATACCCGGTGCACTTAGGGCGAGAAAGCAAAGACACACAATTAATGGACGGAATGCAGAACAAATCAAAACATTCACCCCCAGTCAAGAGATCTTGGTTAAATCCATCATTCTTTTGCTCACCATGCCACCCCAGTTTCGATCTGGCCATATGCAAATCAGTCTTGACCCTGTGCCTCATGGAAACAGTCCAGCCCGAACTGCTAAGCCAGGTCCTCCCTGGACCGGAAACAAGCATCCTAGGATCGGTTTTGGGGTTTCACCCCTCTGCAGCCAGGTTAGCTTGATTCCAGTGGCACAGTGAGCCCGGGACCCACGTCTGGGCATACCCGGTGCACTTAGGGCGAGAAAGCAAAAGACACACAATTGATGGACGGAATGCAGAACAAATCAAAACATTCACCCCCAGTCAAGAGATCTGGGTTAAATCCATCATTCTTTTGCTCACCATGCCACCCCAGTTTGGACCTGGCAATATGCAAATCAGTCTTGACCCTGTGCCTCATGGGAACAGTCCAGCCCGAACTGCTAAGCCAGGTCCTCCCTGGACCGGAAACAAGCATCCTAGGACCTGTTTCGGGGTTTCACCCCTCGTCAGCCAGGATAGCTTGATTCCAGTGGCACAGTGAGCCCGGGACCCACGTCTGGGCATACCCGGCGCACTTACGGCGAGAAAGCAAAAGACATACAATTGATGGACGGAATGGAGAACAAATCAAAACATTCACCCCCAGTCAAGAGACCTGGGTTAAATCCATCATTCTTTTGCTCACCATGCCACCCCAGTTTAGACCTGGCAATATGCAAATCAGTCTTGACCCTGTGCCTCATGGGAACAGTCCAGCCCGAACTGCTAAGCCAGGTCCTCCCTGGACCGGAAACAGGCATCCTAGGACTGGTTTCGGGGTTTCACCCCTCTTCAGCCAGGATAGCTTGATTCCAGTGGCACAGTGAGCCCGGGACCCACGTCTGGGTATACCCGGCGCACTTAGGGCGAGAAAGCAAAAGACACACAATTGATGGATGGAATGCAGAACAAATCAAAACATTCACCCACAGTCAAGAGATCTGGGTTACATCCATCATTCTTTTGCTCACCATGCCACCCCAGTTTAGACCTGGCCATATGCCAATCAGTCTTGACCCTGTGCCTCATGGGAACAGTCCAGCCCAAACTGCTAAGCAAGGTCCTCCCTGGACCGGAAACAAGCATCCTAGTACCAGTTTCGGGGTTTCACCCTTCTTCAGCCAGGATAGCTTGATTCCAGTGGCACAGTGAGCCCAGGACCCACGTCTGGGCATACCAGGCGCACTTAGGGCGAGAAAGCAAAAGACACACAATTGATGGACGGAATGCAGAACAAATCAAAACATTCACCCCCAGTCAAGAGATCTGGGTTAAATCCATAATTCTTTTGCTCACCATGCCACCCCAGTTTAGACCTGGCAATATGCAAATCAATTTTGACCCTGTGTCTCATGGGAAGAGTCCAGCCCGAACTGCTAAGCCAGGTCCTCCCTGGACCGGAAATAAGCATCCTAGGACCGCTTTCGGGGTTTCATCCCTCTTCAGCCAGGATAGCTTGATTCCAGTGGCACAGTGAGCCCAGGACCCACGTCTGGGCATACCCGTCGCACTTAGGGCGAGAAACAAAAGACACAATTGATGGACGGAATGCAGAACATATCAAAACATTCACCCACAGTCAAGAGATCTGGGTTAAATCCATCAATTTTTTTCACCATACCACCCCAGTTTAGACCTGGCAATATGGAAATCAGTCTTAACTCTGTGCCTCATGAGAACAGTCCAGCCCGAACTCCTAAGCCAGGTCCTCCCTGGACCGGAAACAAGCATCCTAGGACCAGTTTCGGAGTTTCACCCCTCTTCAGCCAGGATAGCTTGATTCCAGTGGCACAGTGAGCCCGGGACGCACGTCTGGGCATACCCGGCGCACTTAGGGCGAGAAAGCAAAAGACACACAATTGATGGACGGAATGCAGAACAAATCAAAACATTCACCCCCAGTCAAGAGATCTGGGTTAAATCCATCATTCTTTTGCTCACCATGCCACCCCAGTTTAGACCTGGCCATATGCAAATTAGTCTTGACCCTGTGCCTCATGGGAACAGTCCAGCCCGAACTGCTAAGCCAGGTCCTCCCTGGACCGGAAACAAGCATCCTAGGACCGGTTTCGGGGTCTCACCCTTCTTCAGCCAGGATAGCTTGATTCCAGTGGCACAGTGAGGCCGGGACCCACATCTGGGCATACCCGGCGCACTTAGGGCGAGAAAGCAAAAGACACACAATTAATGGACGGAATGCAGAACAAATCAAAACATTCACTCCCAGTCAAGAGATCTGGGTTAAATCCATCATTCTTTTGTTCACCATGCCACCCCAGTTTAGATCTGGCCATATGCTCATCAGTCTTGACCCTGTGCCTCATGGAAACAGTCCAGCCCGAACTGCTAAGCCAGGTCCTCCCTGGACCGGAAACAAGCATCCTAGGACCGGTTTCGGGGTTTCACCCCTCTGCAGCCAGGTTAGCTGGATTCCAGTGGCACAGTGAGCCCGGGACCCACGTCTGGGCATACCCGGCGCACAATCAAAACATTCACCCACAGTCAAGAGATCTGGGTTACATCCATTATTCTTTTGCTCACCATGCCACCCCAGTTTAGACCTGGCCATATGCCAATCAGTCTTGACCCTGTGCCTCATGGGAACAGTCCAGCCCAAACTACTAAGCAAGGTCCTCCCTGGACCAGAAACAAGCATCCTAGTACCAGTTTCGGGGTTTCACCCTTCTTCAGCCAAGATAGCTTGATTTCAGTGGCACAGTGAGCCCGGGACCCACGTCTGGGCATACCAGGCGCACTTAGGGCGAGAAAGCAAAAGACACACAATTTATGGACGGAATGCAGAACAAATCAAAACATTCACCCCCAGCCAAGAGATCTGGGTTAAATCCATCATTCTTTTGCTCACCATGCCACCCCAGTTTAGACCTGGCAATATGCAAATCAGTCTTGACCCTGTGCCTCATGGGAACAGTCCGGCCCGAACTGCTAAGCCAGGTCCTCCCTGGACTGGAAACAAGCATCCTAGGACCGGTTTCGGGGTTTCACCCCTCTGCAGCCAGGTTAGCTTGATTCCAGTGGCACAGTGAGCCCGGGACCCACGTCTGGGCATACCCGGTGCACTTAGGGCGAGAAAGCAAAGACACACAATTGATGGACGGAATGCAGAACAAATCAAAACATTCACCTCCAGTCAAGAGATCTGGGTTAAATCCATCATTCTTTTGCTCACCATGCCACCCCAGTTTATACCTGGCCATATGCAAATCAGTCTTGAACCTGTGTCTCATGGGGACAGTCCAGCCTGAACTGCTAAGCCAGGTCCTCCCTGGACCGGAAACAAGCATCCTAGGACCTGGTTTCGGGGTCTCACCCTTCTTCAGCCAGGATAGCTTGATTCCAGTGGCACAGTGAGGCCGGGACCCACATCTGGGCATCCCCAGCGCACTTAGGGCGAGAAAGCAAAAGACACACAATTAATGGACGGAATGCAGAACAAATCAAAACATTCACCCCCAGTCAAGAGATCTGGGTTAAATCCATCATTCTTTTGTTCACCATGCCACCCCAGTTTAGATCTGGCCATATGCTCATCAGTATTGACCCTGTGCCTCATGGAAACAGTCCAGCCCGAACTGCTAAGCAAGGTCCTCCCTGGACCGGAAACAAGCATCCTAGGACCGTTTTCAGGGTTTCACCCCTCTGCAGCCAGGTTAGCTTGATGCCAGTGGCACAGTGAGCCCGGGACCCACGTCTGGGCATACCCGCTGCACTTAGGGCGAGAAAGCAAAGACACACAATTGATGGACGGAATGCAGAACAAATCAAAACATTCACCCCCAGTCAAGAGATCTAGGTTAAATCCATCATTCTTTTGCTCACCATGCCACCCCAGTTTAGACCTGGCCATATGCAAATCAGTCTTGACCCTGTGCCTCATGGGAACAGTCCAGCCTGAACTGCTAAGCCAGGTCCTCCCTGGACCGGAAACAAGCATCCTGGGACCGGTTTCGGGGTTTCACCCCTCTTCAGCCAGGTTAGCTTGATTCCAGTGGCACAGTGAGGCCGGGACCCACGTCTGGGCATACCCGGTGCACTTAGGACGAGAAAGCAAAAGACACACAATTGATGGTTGGAATGCAGAACAAATCAAAACATTCACCCTCAGTCAAGAGATCTGGGTTAAATCAATCATTCTTTTGCTAACCATACCACCCCAGTTTAGACCTGGCAATATGGAAATCAGTCTTGACTCTGTGCCTCATGGGAACAGCCCAGCCCAAACTGCTAAGTCAGGTCATCCCTGGACCGGAAACAATCATCCTAGGACCGGTTTCGGAGATTCACCCCTCTTCAGCCAGGATAGCGTGATTCCAGTGGCATAGTGAGCCCGGGACGCACATCTGGGCATACCCGGCGCACTTAGGGCGAGAAAGCAAAAGACACACAATTGATAACCGAAATGCAGAACAAATCAAAACATTCACCCCCAGTCAAGAGATCTGGGTTAAATCCATCATTCTTTTGCTCACCATGCCACCCCAGTTTAGATCTGGCCATATGCAAATCAGTCTTGACCCTGTGCCTCATGGGGACAGTCCAGCCTGAAGTGCTAAGCCAGGTCCTCCCTGGACCGGAAACAAGCATCCTAGGACCGGTTTCGGAGTTTCACCCCTCTTCAGCCAGGTTAGCTTGATTCCAGTGGCACAGTGAGCCCGGGACCCACGTCTGGGCATATCCGGTGCACTTGGGGCGAGAAAGCAAAAGACACACAATTGATGGACAGAATGCAGAACAAATCAAAACATTCACCCCCAGTCAAGAGATCTGGGTTAAATCCATCATTCTTTTGCTAACCATACCACCCCAGTTTAGACCTGGCAATATGGAAATCAGTCTTGACTCTGTGCCTCATGGGAACAGTCCAGCCCGAACTGCTAAGCCAGGTCCTCCCTGGACCGGAAACAAGCATCCTAGGACCGGTTTCGGAGTTTCACCCTTCTTCAGCCAGGATAGCTTGATTCCAGTGGCACAGTGAGCCCGGGACCCACGTCTGGGCATACCAGGCGCACTTAGGGCGAGAAAGCAAAAGACACACAATTGATGGACGGAATGCAGAACAAATCAAAACATTCACCCCCAGTCAAGAGATCTGGGTTAAATCCATAATTCTTTTGCTCACCATGCCACCCCAGTTTAGACCTGGCAATATGCAAATCAATTTTGACCCTGTGTCTCATGGGAAGAGTCCAGCCCGAACTGCTAAGCCAGGTCCTCCCTGGACCGGAAATAAGCATCCTAGGACCGCTTTCGGGGTTTCATCCCTCTTCAGCTAGGATAGCTTGATTCCAGTGGCACAGTGAGCCCAGGACCCACGTCTGGGCATACCCGTCGCACTTAGGGCGAGAAACAAAAGACACAATTGATGGACGGAATGCAGAACATATCAAAACATTCACCCACAGTCAAGAGATCTGGGTTAAATCCATCATACTTTTGCTCACCATACCACCCCAGTTTAGACCTGGCAATATGGAAATCAGTCTTGACTCTGTGCCTCATGGGAACAGTCCAGCCCGAACTCCTAAGCCAGGTCCTCCCTGGACCGGAAACAAGCATCCTAGGACCAGTTTCGGAGTTTCACCCCTCTTCAGCCAGGATAGCTTGATTCCAGTGGCACAGTGAGCCCGGGACGCACGTCTGGGCATACCCGGCGCACTTAGGGCGAGAAAGCAAAAGACACACAATTGATGGACGGAATGCAGAACAAATCAAAACATTCACCCCCAGTCAAGAGATCTGGGTTAAATCCATCATTCTTTTGCTCACCATGCCACCCCAGTTTAGACCTGGCTTATGCAAATTAGTCTTGACCCTGTGCCTCATGGGAACAGTCCAGCCCGAACTGCTAAGCCAGGTCCTCCCTGGACCGGAAACAAGCATCCTAGGACCGGTTTCGGGGTCTCACCCTTCTTCAGCCAGGATAGCTTGATTCCAGTGGCACAGTGAGGCCGGGACCCACATCTGGGCATACCCGGCGCACTTAGGGCGAGAAAGCAAAAGACACACAATTAATGGACGGAATGCAGAACAAATCAAAACATTCACCCCCAGTCAAGAGATCTGGGTTAAATCCATCATTCTTTTGTTCACCATGCCACCCCAGTTTAGATCTGGCCATATGCTCATCAGTCTTGACCCTGTGCCTCATGGAAACAGTCCAGCCCGAACTGCTAAGCCACGTCCTCCCTGGACCGGAAACAAGCATCCTAGGACCGGTTTCGGGGTTTCACCCCTCTGCAGCCAGGTTAGCTGGATTCCAGTGGCACAGTGAGCCCGGGACCCACGTCTGGGCATACCCGGTGCACTTAGGGCGAGAAAGCAAAAGACACACAATTAATGGACGGAATGCAGAACAAATCAAAACATTCACCCCCAGTCAAGAGATCTGGGTTAAATCCATCATTCTTTTGTTCACCATGCCACCCCAGTTTAGATCTGGCCATATGCTCATCAGTCTTGACCCTGTGCCTCATGGAAACAGTCCAGCCCGAACTCCTAAGCCAGGTTCTCCCTGGACCGGAAACAAGCATCCTAGGACCGGTTTCGGGGTTTCACCCCTCTTCAGCCAGGATAGCTTGATTCCAGTGGCACAGTGAGCCCGGGACCCACGTCTGGGCATACCCGGCGCACAATCAAAACATTCACCCACAGTCAAGAGATCTGGGTTACATCCATCATTCTTTTGCTCACCATGCCACCCCAGTTTAGACCTGGCCATATGCCAATCAGTCTTGACCCTGTGCCTCATGGGAACAGTCCAGCCCAAACTGCTAAGCAAGGTCCTCCCTGGACCGGAAACAAGCATCCTAGTACCAGTTTCGGGGTTTCACCCTTCTTCAGCCAAGATAGCTTGATTTCAGTGGCACAGTGAGCCCGGGACCCACGTCTGGGCATACCAGGCGCACTTAGGGCGAGAAAGCAAAAGACACACAATTTATGGACGGAATGCAGAACAAATCAAAACATTCACCCCCAGCCAAGAGATCTGGGTTAAATCCATCATTCTTTTGCTCACCATGCCACCCCAGTTTAGACCTGGCAATATGCAAATCAGTCTTGACCCTGTGCCTCATGGGAACAGTCCGGCCCGAACTGCTAAGCCAGGTCCTCCCTGGACTGGAAACAAGCATCCTAGGACCGGTTTCGGGGTTTCACCCCTCTGCAGCCAGGTTAGCTTGATTCCAGTGGCACAGTGAGCCCGGGACCCACGTCTGGGCATACCCGGTGCACTTAGGGCGAGAAAGCAAAGACACACAATTGATGGACGGAATGCAGAACAAATCAAAACATTCACCTCCAGTCAAGAGATCTGGGTTAAATCCATCATTCTTTTGCTCACCATGCCACCCCAGTTTATACCTGGCCATATGCAAATCAGTCTTGAACCTGTGGCTCATGGGGACAGTCCAGCCTGAACTGCTAAGCCAGGTCCTCCCTGGACCGGAAACAAGCATCCTAGGACCGGTTTCGGGGTCTCACCCTTCTTCAGCCAGGATAGCTTGATTCCAGTGGCACAGTGAGGCCGGGACCCACATCTGGGCATCCCCGGCGCACTTAGGGCGAGAAAGCAAAAGACACACAATTAATGGACGGAATGCAGAACAAATCAAAACATTCACCCCCAGTCAAGAGATCTGGGTTAAATCCATCATTCTTTTGTTCACCATGCCACCCCAGTTTAGATCTGGCCATATGCTCATCAGTATTGACCCTGTGCCTCATGGAAACAGTCCAGCCCGAACTGCTAAGCAAGGTCCTCCCTGGACCGGAAACAAGCATCCTAGGACCGTTTTCGGGGTTTCACCCCTCTGCAGCCAGGTTAGCTTGATTCCAGTGGCACAGTGAGCCCGGGACCCACGTCTGGGCATACCCGCTGCACTTAGGGCGAGAAAGCAAAGACACACATTTGATGGACGGAATGCAGAACAAATCAAAACATTCACCCCCAGTCAAGAGATCTAGGTTAAATCCATCATTCTTTTGCTCACCATGCCACCCCAGTTTAGACCTGGCCATATGCAAATCAGTCTTGACCCTGTGCCTCATGGGAACAGTCCAGCCTGAACTGCTAAGCCAGGTCCTCCCTGGACCGGAAACAAGCATCCTAGGACCGGTTTCGGGGTCTCACCCTTCTTCAGCCAGGATAGCTTGATTCCAGTGGCACAGTGAGGCCGGGACCCACATCTGGGCATACCCGGCGCACTTAGGGCGAGAAAGCAAAAGACACACAATTAATGGACGGAATGCAGAACAAATCAAAACATTCACCCCCAGTCAAGAGATCTGGGTTAAATCCATCATTCTTTTGTTCACCATGCCACCCCAGTTTAGATCTGGCCATATGCTCATCAGTCTTGACCCTGTGCCTCATGGAAACAGTCCAGCCCGAACTGCTAAGCCAGGTCCTCCCTGGACCGGAAACAAGCATCCTAGGACCGGTTTCGGGGTTTCACCCCTCTGCAGCCAGGTTAGCTGGATTCCAGTGGCACAGTGAGCCCGGGACCCACGTCTGGGCATACCCGGTGCACTTAGGGCGAGAAAGCAAAAGACACACAATTAATGGACGGAATGCAGAACAAATCAAAACATTCACCCCCAGTCAAGAGATCTGGGTTAAATCCATCATTCTTTTGTTCACCATGCCACCCCAGTTTAGATCTGGCCATATGCTCATCAGTCTTGACCCTGTGCCTCATGGAAACAGTCCAGCCCGAACTCCTAAGCCAGGTTCTCCCTGGACCGGAAACAAGCATCCTAGGACCGGTTTCGGGGTTTCACCCCTCTTCAGCCAGGATAGCTTGATTCCAGTGGCACAGTGAGCCCGGGACCCACGTCTGGGCATACCCGGCGCACAATCAAAACATTCACCCACAGTCAAGAGATCTGGGTTACATCCATCATTCTTTTGCTCACCATGCCACCCCAGTTTAGACCTGGCCATATGCCAATCAGTCTTGACCCTGTGCCTCATGGGAACAGTCCAGCCCAAACTGCTAAGCAAGGTCCTCCCTGGACCGGAAACAAGCATCCTAGTACCAGTTTCGGGGTTTCACCCTTCTTCAGCCAAGATAGCTTGATTTCAGTGGCACAGTGAGCCCGGGACCCACGTCTGGGCATACCAGGCGCACTTAGGGCGAGAAAGCAAAAGACACACAATTTATGGACGGAATGCAGAACAAATCAAAACATTCACCCCCAGCCAAGAGATCTGGGTTAAATCCATCATTCTTTTGCTCACCATGCCACCCCAGTTTAGACCTGGCAATATGCAAATCAGTCTTGACCCTGTGCCTCATGGGAACAGTCCGGCCCGAACTGCTAAGCCAGGTCCTCCCTGGACTGGAAACAAGCATCCTAGGACCGGTTTCGGGGTTTCACCCCTCTGCAGCCAGGTTAGCTTGATTCCAGTGGCACAGTGAGCCCGGGACCCACGTCTGGGCATACCCGGTGCACTTAGGGCGAGAAAGCAAAGACACACAATTGATGGACGGAATGCAGAACAAATCAAAACATTCACCTCCAGTCAAGAGATCTGGGTTAAATCCATCATTCTTTTGCTCACCATGCCACCCCAGTTTATACCTGGCCATATGCAAATCAGTCTTGAACCTGTGTCTCATGGGGACAGTCCAGCCTGAACTGCTAAGCCAGGTCCTCCCTGGACCGGAAACAAGCATCCTAGGACCCGTTTCGGGGTCTCACCCTTCTTCAGCCAGGATAGCTTGATTCCAGTGGCACAGTGAGGCCGGGACCCACATCTGGGCATCCCCGGCGCACTTATGGCGAGAAAGCAAAAGACACACAATTAATGGACGGAATGCAGAACAAATCAAAACATTCACCCCCAGTCAAGAGATCTGGGTTAAATCCATCATTCTTTTGTTCACCATGCCACCCCAGTTTAGATCTGGTCATATGCTCATCAGTATTGACCCTGTGCCTCATGGAAACAGTCCAGCCCGAACTGCTAAGCAAGGTCCTCCCTGGACCGGAAACAAGCATCCTAGGACCGTTTTCGGGGTTTCACCCCTCTGCAGCCAGGTTAGCTTGATTCCAGTGGCACAGTGAGCCCGGGACCCACGTCTGGGCATACCCGCTGCACTTAGGGCGAGAAAGCAAAGACACACATTTGATGGACGGAATGCAGAACAAATCAAAACATTCACCCCCAGTCAAGAGATCTAGGTTAAATCCATCATTCTTTTGCTCACCATGCCACCCCAGTTTAGACCTGGCCATATGCAAATCAGTCTTGACCCTGTGCCTCATGGGAACAGTCCAGCCTGAACTGCTAAGCCAGGTCCTCCCTGGACCGGAAACAAGCATCCTGGGACCGGTTTCGGGGTTTCACCCCTCTTCAGCCAGGTTAGCTTGGTTCCAGTGGCACAGTGAGGCCGGGACCCACGTCTGGGCATACCCGGTGCACTTAGGACGAGAAAGCAAAAGACACACAATTAGTGGACGGAATGCAGAACAAATGAAAACATTCACCCCCAGTCAAGAGATCTGGGTTAAATCCATCATTCTTTTGTTCACCATGCCACCCCAGTTTAGATCTGGCCATATGCTCATCAGTCATGACCCTGTGCCTCATGGGAACAGTCCAGCCCAAACTGCTAAGCCAGATCCTCCCTGGACCGGAAATAAGCATCCTAGGACCAGTTTCGGGGTTTCATCCCTCTTCAGCCAGGATAGCTTGATTCCAGTGGCACAGTGAGCCCAGGACCCACGTCTGGGCATACCCGTCGCACTTAGGGCGAGAAAGCAAAAGACACAATTGATGGACGGAATGCAGAACAAATCAAAACATTCACCCACAGTCAAGAGATCTGGGTTAAATCCATCATACTTTTGCTCACCATGCCACTCCAGTTTAGACCAGGCCATATGCAAATCAGTCTTGACCCGGTGCCTCATGGGAACAGCCCAGCCCAAACTGCTAAGTCAGGTCATCCCTGGACCGGAAACAAGCATCCTAGGACCGGTTTCGGAGTTTCACCCCTCTTCAGCCAGGATAGCGTGATTCCAGTGGCATAGTGAGCCCGGGACGCACATCTGGGCATACCCGGCGCACTTAGGGCGAGAAAGCAAAAGACACACAATTGATGGACGGAATGCAGAACAAATCAAAACATTCACCCCCAGTCAAGAGATCTGGGTTAAATCCATCATTCATTTGCTCACCATGCCACCCCAGTTTAGATCTGGCCATATGCAAATCAGTCTTGACCCTGTGCCTCATGGGGACAGTCCAGCCTGAAGTGCTAAGCCAGGTCCTCCCTGGACCGGAAACAAGCATCCTAGGACCGGTTTCGGAGTTTCACCCCTCTTCAGCCAGGTTAGCTTGATTCCAGTGGCACAGTGAGCCCGGGACCCACGTCTGGGCATACCCGGTGCACTGAGGGCGAGAAAGCAAAAGACACACAATTGATGGACAGAATGCAGAACAAATCAAAACATTCACCCCCAGTCAAGAGATCTGGGTTAAATCCATCATTCTTTTGCTAACCATACCACCCCAGTTTAGACCTGGCAATATGGAAATCAGTCTTGACTCTGTGCCTCATGGGAACAGTCCAGCCCGAACTGCTAAGCCAGGTCCTCCCTGGACCGGAAACAAGCATCCTAGGACCGGTTTCGGAGTTTCACCCCTCTTCAGCCAGGATAGCTTGATTCCAGTGGCACAGTGAGCCCGGGACGCACGTCTGGGCATACCCGGCGCACTTAGGGCGAGAAAGCAAAAGACACACAATTGATCGACGGAATGCAGAACAAATCAAAACATTCACCCCCAGTCAAGAGATCTGGGTTAAATCCATCATTCTTTTGCTCACCATGCCAGCCCAGTTTAGACCTGGCCATATGCAAATCAGTCTTGACCCTGTGCCTCATGAGAACAGTCCAGCTCGAACTGCTAAGCCAGGTCCTCCCTGGACCGGAAACAAGCATCCTAGGACCGGTTTCGGGGTCTCACCCTTCTTCAGCCAGGATAGCTTGATTCCAGTGGCACAGTGAGGCCGGGACCCACGTCTGGGCATGCCCGGCGCACTTAGGGCGAGAAAGCAAAAGACACACAATTAATGGACGGAATGCAGAACAAATCAAAACATTCACCCCCAGTCAAGAGATCTGGGTTAAATCCATCATTCTTTTGTTCACCATGCCATCCCAGTTTAGATCTGGCCATATGCTCATCAGTCTTGACCTTGTGCCTCATGGAAACAGTCCAGCCCGAACTGCTAAGCCAGGTCCACCCTGGACCGGAAACAAGCATCCTAGGACCGGTTTCGGGGTTTCACCCCTCTGCAGCCAGGTTAGCTTGATTCCAGTGGCACAGTGAGCCCGGGACCCACGTCTGGGCATACCCGGTGCACTTAGAGCGAGAAAGCAAAAGACACACAATTGATGGACAGAATGCAGAACAAATCACAACATTCACCCCCAGTCAAGAGATCTGGGTTAAATCCATCATTCTTTTGCTCACCATGCCACCCCAGTTTAGACCTGGCCATATGCAAATCAGTCTTGACCCTGTGCCTCATGGGAACAGTCCAGCCCAAACTGCTAAGCCAGGTCCTCCCTGGACCGGAAACAAATATCCTAGGACCGGTTTTGGGGTTTCACCCCTCTGCAGCCAGGTTAGCTTGATTCCAGTTGCACAGTGAGCCCGGGACCCACGTCTGGGCATACCCGGTGCACTTAGGGCGAGAAAGCAAAAGACACACAATTGATGGACAGAATGCAGCACAAATCAAAACATTCACCCCCAGTCAAGAGATCTGGGTTAAATCCATCATTCTTTTGCTCACCATGCCACCCCAGTTTAGACCTGGCCATATGCAAATCAGTCATGACCCTGTGCCTCATGGGAACAGTCCAGCCCAAACTGCTAAGCCAGGTCCTCCATGGACCGGAAACAAGCATCCTAGGACCGGTTTCGGGGTCTCACCCTTCTTCAGCCAGGATAGCTTGATTCCAGTGGCAAAGTGAGCCCGGGACCCACGTCTGGGCATACCAGGCGAACTTAGGACGAGAAAGCAAAAGACACACAATTGATGGACGGAATGCAGAACAAATCAAAACATTCACCCCCAGTCAAGAGATCTGGGTTAAATCCATAATTCTTTTGCTCACCATGCCACCCTAGTTTAGACCTGGCAATATGCAAATCAGTTTTGACCCTGTGCCTCATGGGAACAGTCCAGCCCGAACTGCTAAGCCAGGTCCTCCCTGGACATGCAATAAGCATCCTAGGACCGGTTTCGGGGTTTCATCCCTCTTCAGCCAGGATAGCTTGATTCCAGTGGCACAGTGAGCCCAGGACCCACGTCTGGGCATACCCGGCGCCCTTAGGGCGAGAAAGCAAAAGACACAATTGATGGACGGAATGCAGAACAAATCAAAACATTCACCCACAGTCAAGAGATCTGGGTTAAATCCATCATACTTTTGCTCACCATGCATCTCCAGTTTAGACTAGGCCATATGCAAATCAGTCTTGACCCTGTGCCTCATGGGAACAGTCCAGCCCAAACTGCTAAGCCAGGTCCTCCCTGGACCGGAAACAAGCATCCTAGGACCGGTTTCGGGGTTTCACCCCTCGTCAGCCAGGATAGCGTGATTCCAGTGGCACAGTGAGCCCGGGACCCGCGTCTGGGCATACCCGGCGCACTTAGGGCGAGAAAGCAAAAGACACAATATTAATGGACGGACTGCAGAACAAATCAAAACATTCACCCCCAGTCAAGAGATCTTGGTTAGATCCATCATTCTTTTGCTCACCATGCCACCCCAGTTTAGATCTGGCCATATGCAAATCAGTCATGACCCTGTGCCTCATGGGAACAGTCCAGCCTGAACTGCTAAGACAGGACCTCCCTGGACCGGAAACAAGCATCCTGGGACCGCTTCTGGGGTTTCATCCCACTTCAGCCAGGATAGCTTGATTCCAGTGGCACAGTGAGCCCAGGACCCACGTCTGGGCATACCCGTCGCACTTAGGGCGAGAAATCAAAAGACACAATTGATGGACGGAATGCAGAACAAATCAAAACATTCACCCACAGTCAAGAGATCTGGGTTAAATCCATCATACTTTTGCTCACCATGCCACTCCAGTTTAGACCAGGCCATATGCAAATCAGTCTTGACCCTGTGCCTCATGGGAACAGTCCAGCCCAAACTGCTAAGCCAGGTCCTCCCTGGACCTGAAACAAGCATCCTACGACCGGTTTCGGGGTTTCACCCTTCTTCAGCCAGGATAGCTTGATTCCAGTGGCACAGTGAGCCCGAGACCCACGTCTGGGCATACCCGGCGCACTTAGGGCGAGAAAGCCAAAGACACACAATTAATGGACGGAATGCAGAACAAATCAAAACATTCACCCCCAGTCAAGAGATCTGGGTTAAATCTATCATTCTTTTGCTCACCATGCCACCCCAGTTTGGACCTGGCAATATGCAAATCAGTCTTGACCCTGTGCCTCATGGGAACAGTCCAGCCCGAACTGCTAAGCCAGGTCCTCCCTGGACCGGAAACAAGCATCCTAGGACCTGTTTCAGGGTTTCACCCCTCGTCAGCCAGGATAGCTTGATTCCAGTGGCACAGTGAGCCCGGGACCCACGTCTGGGCATACCCGGCGCACTTACGGCGAGAAAGCAAAAGACATACAATTGATGGACGGAATGGAGAACAAATCAAAACATTCACCCCCAGTCAAGAGACCTGGGTTCAATCCATCATTCTTTTGCTCACCATGCCACCCCAGTTTAGACCTGGCAATATGCAAATCAGTTTTGACACAGTGCCTCATGGGAACAGTCCAGCCCGAACTGCTAAGCCAGGTCCTCCCTGGACCGGAAACAAGCACATTAGGACTGGTTTCGGGGTTTCACCCCTCTTCAGCCAGGATAGCTTGATTCCAGTGGCACAGTGAGCCCGGGACCCACGTCTGGGCATACCCGGCGCACTTAAGGCGAGAAAGCAAAAGACACACAATTGATGGACGGAATGCAGAACAAATCAAAACATTCACCCACAGTCAAGAGATCTGGGTTACATCCATCATTCTTTTGCTCACCATGCCACCCCAGTTTAGACCTGGCCATATGCCAATCAGTCTTGACCCTGTGCCTCATGGGAACAGTCCAGCCCAAACTGCTAAGCAAGGTCCTCCCTGGACCGGAAACAAGCATCCTAGTACCAGTTTCGGGGTTTCACCCTTCTTCAGCCAGGATAGCTTGATTCCAGTGGCACAGTGAGCCCGGGACCCACGTCTGGGCATACCAGGCGCACTTAGGGCAAGAAAGCAATAGACACACAATTTATGGATGGAATGCAGAACAAATCAAAACATTCACCCCCAGCCAACAGATCTGGGTTAAATCCATCATTCTTTTGTTCACCATGCCACCCCAGTTTAGATCTGGCCATATGCTCATCAGTCTTGACCCTGTGCCTCATGGAAACAGTCCAGCCCGAACTGCTAAGCAAGGTCCTCCCTGGACCGGAAACAAGCATCCTAGGACCGGTTTCGGGGTTTCACCCCTCTGCAGCCAGGTTAGCTTGATTCCAGTGGCACAGTGAGCCCGGGACCCACGTCTGGGCATACCCGCTGCACTTAGGGCGAGAAAGCAAAGACACACAATTGATGGACGGAATGCAGAACAAATCAAAACATTCACCCCCAGTCAAGAGATCTAGGTTAAATCCATCATTCTTTTGCTCACCATGCCACCCCAGTTTAGATCTGGCCATATGCTCATCAGTCTTGACCCTGTGCCTCATGGAAACAGTCCAGCCCGAACTGCTAAGCCAGGTCCTCCCTGGACCGGAAACAAGCATCCTAGGACTGGTTTCGGGGTTTCACCCCTCTTCAGCCAGGATAGCTTGATTCCAGTGGCACAGTGAGCCCGGGACCCACGTCTGGGCATACCCGCCGCACTCAGGGCGAGAAAGCAAAAGACACACAATTGATGGACGGAATGCAGAACAAATCAAAACATTCACCCACAGTCAAGAGATCTGGGTTACATCCAACATTCTTTTGCTCACCATGCCACCCCAGTTTAGACCTGGCCATATGCCAATCAGTCTTGACCCTGTGCCTCATGGGAACAGTCCAGCCCAAACTGCTAAGCAAGGTCCTCCCTGGACCGGAAACAAGCATCCTAGGACGGGTTTCGGGGTTTCACCCTCTGCAGCCAGGTTAGCTTGGTTCCAGTGGCACAGTGAGCCCGGGACCCACGTCTGGGCATACCCGGTGCACTTAGGGCGAGAAAGCAAAGACACACAATTATTGGACGGAATGCAGAACAAATCAAAACATTCACCCCCAGTCAAGAGATCTGGGTTAAATCCATCATTCTTTTTCTCACCATGCCACCCCAGTTTCGATCTGGCCATATGCAAATCAGTCTTGACCCTGTGCCTCATGGGAACAGTCCAGCCTGAACTGCTAAGCCAGGTCCTCCCTGGACCGGAAACAAGCATCCTATGACCGGTTTCGGGGTTTCACCCCTCTTCAGCCAGGTTAGCTTGATTCCAGTAGCACAGTGAGCCCGGGACCCACGTCTGGGCATACCCGGTGCACTTAGGGCGAGAAAGCAAAAGACACACAATTGATGGACAGAATGCAGCACAACTCAAAACATTCACCCCCAGTCAAGAGATCTGGGTTAAATCCATCATTCATTTGCTCACCATGCCACCCCAGTTTAGACCTGGCCATATGCAAATCAGTCATGACCCTGTGCCTAATGGGAACAGTCCAGCCCGAGCTGCTAAGCCAGGTCCTCCCTGGACCGGAAATAAGCATCCTAGGACCGGTTTCGGGGTTTCATCCCTCTTCAGCCAGGATAGCTTGATTCCAGTGGCACAGTGAGCCCAGGACCCACGTCTGGGCATACCCGGCGCCCTTAGGGCGAGAAAGCAAAAGACACAATTGATGGACGGAATGCAGAACAAATCAAGACATTCACCCACAGTCAAGAGATCTGGGTTAAATCCATCATACTTTTGCTCACCATGCATCTCCAGTTTAGACTAGGCCATATGCAAATCAGTCTTGACCCTGTGCCTCATGGGAACAGTCCAGCCCAAACTGCTAAGCCAGGTCCTCCCTGGACCGGAAACAAGCATCCTAGGACCGGTTTCGGGGTTTCACCCCTAGTCAGCCAGGATAGCGTGATTCCAGTGGCACAGTGAGCCCGGGATCCACGTCTGGGCATACCCGTCGCACTTAGGGCGAGAAAGCAAAAGACACAATTGATGGACGGAATGCAGAACAAATCAAAACATTCACCCCCAGTCAAGAGATCTTGGTTAAATCCATCATTCTTTTGCTCACCATGCCACCCCAGTTTAGATCTGGCCATATGCAAATCAGTCTTGACCCTGGGCCTCATGGGAACAGTCCAGCCCAAACTGCTAAGCCAGGTCCTCCCTGGACCGGAAACAAGCATCCTAGGACCGGTTTCGGGGTCTCACCCTTCTTCAGCCAGGATAGCTTGATTCCAGTGGCAAAGTGAGCCCGGGACCCACGTCTGGGCATACCAGGCGAACTTAGGGCGAGAAAGCAAAAGACACACAATTGATGGACGGAATGCAGAACAAATCAAAACATTCACCCCCAGTCAAGAGATCTGGGTTAAATCCATAATTCTTTTGCTCACCATGCCACCCCAGTTTAGACCTGGCAATATGCAAATCAGTTTTGACCCTGTGCCTCATGGGAACAGTCCAGCCCGAACTGCTAAGCCAGGTCCTCCCTGGACATGCAATAATCATCCTAGGACCGGTTTCGGGGTTTCATCCCTCTTCAGCCAGGATAGCTTGATTCCAGTGGCACAGTGAGCCCAGGACCCACGTCTGGGCATACTCGGCGCCCTTAGGGCGAGAAAGCAAAAGACACAATTGATGGACGGAATGCAGAACAAATCAAAACATTCACCCACAGTCAAGAGATCTGGGTTAAATCCATCATACTTTTGCTCACCATGCCACTCCAGTTTAGACTAGGCCATATGCAAACCAGTCTTGACCCTGTGACTCATGGGAACAGTCCAGCCCAAACTGCTAAGCCAGGTCCTCCCTGGACCGGAAACAAGCATCCTAGGACCGGTTTCGGGGTCTCACCCTTCTTCAGCCAGGATAGCTTGATTCCAGTGGCACAGTGAGCCCGGGACCCACGTCTGGGCATACCAGGCGCACTTAGGGCGAGAAAGCAAAAGACACACTATTGATGGACGGAATGCAGAACAAATCAAAACATTCACCCCCAGTCAAGAGATCTGGGTTAAATCCATCATTCTTTTCCTCACCATGCCACTCCAGTTTAGACCAGGCCATATGCAAATCAGTCTTGACCCTGTGCCTCATGGGAACAGTCCAGCCCAAACTGCTAAGCCAGGTCCTCCCTGGACCGGAAACAAGCATCCTAGGACCGGTTTCGGGGTTTCACCCTTCTTCAGCCAGGATAGCTTGATTCCAGTGGCACAGTGAGCCCGAGACCCACGTCTGGGCATACCCGGCGCACTTAGGGCGAGAAAGAAAAAAGACACACAATTAATGGACGGAATGCAGAACAAATCAAAACATTCACCCCCAGTCAAGAGATCTGGGTTAAATCCATCATTCTTTTGTTCACCATGCCACCCCAGTTTAGATCTGGCCATATGCTCATCAGTCTTGACCCTGTGCCTCATGGAAACAGTCCAGCCCGAACTGCTAAGCCAGGTCCTCCCTGGACCGGAAACAAGCATCCTAGGACCGGTTTCGGGGTTTCACTCCTCTGCAGCCAGGTTAGCTTGATTCCAGTGGCACAGTGAGCCCGGGACCCACGTCTGGGCATACCCGGCGCACTTAGGGCGAGAAAGCAAAAGACACACAATTAATGGACGGAATGCAGAACAAATCAAAACATTCACCCCCAGTCAAGAGATCTTGGTTAAATCCATCATTCTTTTGCTCACCATGCCACCCCAGTTTAGATCTGGCCATATGCAAATCAGTCTTGACCCTGGGCCTCATGGGAACAGTCCAGCCAAAACTGCTGAGCCAGGTCCTCCCTGGACCGGAAACAAGCATCCTAGGACCGGTTTCGGGGTCTCACCCTTCTTCAGCCAGGATAGCTTGATTCCAGTGTCAAAGTGAGCCCGGGACCCACGTCTGGGCATACCAGGCGAACTTAGGGCGAGAAAGCAAAAGACACACAATTGATGGACGGAATGCAGAACAAATCAAAACATTCACCCCCAGTCAAGAGATCTGGGTTAAATCCATAATTCTTTTGCTCACCATGCCACCCCAGTTTAGACCTGGCAATATGCAAATCAGTTTTGACCCTGTGCCTCATGGGAACAGTCCAGCCCGAACTGCTAAGCCAGGTCCTCCCTGGACCAGAAACAAGCATCCTGGGACCGCTTTTGGGTTTTCATCCCTCTTCAGCTAGGATAGCTTGATTCCAGTGGCACAGTGAGCCCAGGACCCACGTCTGGGCATACCCGTCGCACTTAGGGCGAGAAAGCAAAAGACACAATTGATGGACGGAATGCAGAACAAATCAAAACATTCACCCACAGTCAAGAGATCTGGGTTAAATCCATCATACTTTTGCTCACCATGCCACTCCAGTTTAGACCAGGCCATATGCAAATCAGTCTTGACCCTGTGCCTCATGGGAACAGTCCAGCCCAAACTGCTAAGCCAGGTCCTCCCTGGACCTGAAACAAGCATCCTACGACCGGTTTCGGGGTTTCACCCTTCTTCAGCCAGGATAGCTTGATTACAGTGGCACAGTGAGCCCGAGACCCACGTCTGGGCATACCCGGCGCACTTAGGGCGAGAAAGCCAAAGACACACAATTAATGGACGGAATGCAGAACAAATCAAAACATTCACCCCCAGTCAAGAAATCTGGGTTAAATCCATCATTCTTTTGCTCACCATGCCACCCCAGTTTGGACCTGGCAATATGCAAATCAGCCTTGACCCTGTGCCTCATGGGAACAGTCCAGCCCGAACTGCTAAGCCAGGTCCTCCCTGGACCGGAAACAAGCATCCTAGGACCTGTTTCAGGGTTTCACCCCTCGTCAGCCAGGATAGCTTGATTCCAGTGGCACAGTGAGCCCGGGACCCACGTCTGGGCATACCCGGCGCACTTACGGCGAGAAAGCAAAAGACATACAATTGATGGACGGAATGGAGAACAAATCAAAACATTCATCCCCAGTCAAGAGACCTGGGTTAAATCCATCATTCTTTTGCTCACCATGCCACCCCAGTTTAGACCTGGCAATATGCAAATCAGTCTTGACCCTGTGCCTCATGGGAACAGTCCAGCCCGAACTGCTAAGCCAGGTCCTCCCTGGACCGGAAACAAGCATCCTAGGACTGGTTTCGGGGTTTCACCCCTCTTCAGCCAGGCTAGCTTGATTCCAGTGCCACAGTGAGCCCGGGACCCACGTCTGGGCATACCCGGCGCACTTAAGGCGAGAAAGCAAAAGACACACAATTGATGGACGGAATGCAGAACAAATCAAAACATTCACCCACAGTCAAGAGATCTGGGTTACATCCATCATTCTTTTGCTCACCATGCCACCCCAGTTTGGACCTGGCCATATGCCAATCAGTCTTGACCCTGTGCCTCATGGGAACAGTCCAGCCCAAACTGCTAAGCCAGGTCCTCCCTGGACCGGAAACAAGCATCCTAGGACTGGTTTCGGGGTTTCACCCCTCTTCAGCCAGGATAGCTTGATTCCAGTGGCACAGTGAGCCCGGGACCCACGTCTGGGCATACCAGGCGCACTTAGGGCGAGAAAGCAATAGACACACAATTTATGGACGGAATGCAGAACAAATCAAAACATTCACCCCCAGCCAAGAGATCTGGGTTAAATCCATCATTCTTTTGCTCACCATGCCACCCCAGTTTAGACCTGGCAATATGCAAATCAGTCTTGACCCTGTGCCTCATGGGATCAGTCCGGCCCGAACTGCTAAGCCAGGTCCTCCCTGGACTGGAAAAAAGCATCCTAGGACCGGTTTCGGAGTTTCACCCCTCTTCAGCCAGGATAGCGTGATTCCAGTGGCATAGTGAGCCCGGGACGCACATCTGGGCATACCCGGCGCACTTAGGGCGAGAAAGCAAAAGACACACAATTGATGGACGGAATGCAGAACAAATCAAAACATTCACCCCCAGTCAAGAGATCTGGGTTAAATCCATCATTCTTTTGCTAACCATACCACCCCAGTTTAGACCTGGCAATATGGAAATCAGTCTTGACTCTGTGCCTCATGGGAACAGTCCAGCCCGAACTCCTAAGCCAGGTCCTCCCTGGACCGGAAACAAGTATCCTAGGACCAGTTTTGAAATTTCACCCCTCTTCAGCCAGGATAGCTTGATTCCAGTGGCACAGTGAGCCCGGGACGCACGTCTGGGCATACCCGGCGCACTTAGGGCGAGAAAGCAAAAGACACACAATTGATGGACGGAATGCAGAACAAATCAAAACATTCACCCCCAGTCAAGAGATCTGGGTTAAATCCATCATTCTTTTGCTCACCATGCCACCCCAGTTTAGACCTGGCCATATGCAAATCAGTCTTGACCCTGTGCCTCATGGGAACAGTCCAGCCCGAACTGCTAAGCCAGGTCCTCCCTGGACCGGAAACAAGCATCCTAGGACCGGTTTCGGGGTCTCACCCTTCTTCAGCCAGGATAGCTTGATTCCAGAGGCACAGTGAGCCCGGGACCCACATCTGGGCATACCCGGCGCACTTAGGGCGAGAAAGCAAAAGACACACAATTAATGGACGGAATGCAGAACAAATCAAAACATTCACCCCCAGTCAAGAGATCTGGGTTAAATCCATCATTCTTTTGTTCACCATGCCACCCCAGTTTAGATCTGGCCATATGCTCATCAGTCTTGACCCTGTGCCTCATGGAAACAGTCCAGCCCGAACTGCTAAGCCAGGTCCTCCCTGGACCGGAAACAAGCATCCTAGGACCGGTTTCGGGGTTTCACCCCTCTGCAGCCAGGTTAGCTTGATTCCAGTGGCACAGTGAGCCCGGGACCCACGTCTGGGCATACCGGGTGCACTTAGGGCGAGAAAGCAAAGACACACAATTGATGGACGGAATGCAGAACAAATCAAAACATTCACCTCCAGTCAAGAGATCTGGGTTAAATCCATCATTCTTTTGCTCACCATGCCACCCCAGTTTATACCTGGCCATATGCAAATCAGTCTTGACCCTGTGCCTCATGGGAACAGTCCAGCCCGAACTGCTAAGCCAGGTCCTCCCTGGACCGGAAACAAGCATCCTAGGACCGGTTTCGGGGTCTCACCCTTCTTCAGCCAGGATAGCTTGATTCCAGTGGCACAGTGAGGCCGGGACCCAGATCTGGGCATACCCGGCGCACTTAGGGCGAGAAAGCAAAAGACACACAATTAATGGACGAAATGCAGAACAAATCAAAATATTCACCCCCAGTCAAGAGATCTGGGTTAAATCCATCATTCTTTTGTTCACCATGCCACCCCAGTTTAGATCTGGCCATATGCTCATGAGTATTGACCCTGTGTCTCATGGAAACAGTCCAGCCCGAACTGCTAAGTAAGGTCCTCCCCGGACCGGAAACAAGCATCCTAGGTCCTTTTTCGGGGTTTCACCCCTCTGCAGCCAGGTTAGCTTAATTCCAGTGGCACAGTGAGCCCGGGACCCACGTCTGGGCATACCCGCTGCACTTAGGGCGAGAAAGCAAAGACACACAATTGATGGACGGAATGCAGAACAAATCAAAACATTCACCCCCAGTCAAGAGATCTAGGTTAAATCCATCATTCTTTTGCTCACCATGCCACCCCAGTTTAGACCTGGCCATATGCAAATCAGTCTTGACCCTGTGCCTCATGGGAACAGTCCAGCCTGAACTGCTAAGCCAGGTCCTCCCTGGACCGGAAACAAGCATCCTAAGACCGGTTTCAGGGTTTCACCCCTCTTCAGCCAGGTTAGCTTGATTCCAGTGGCACAGTGAGGCCGGGACCCACGTCTGGGCATACCCGGTGCACTTAGGGCGAGAAAGCAAAAGACACACAATTAATGGACGGAATGCAGAACAAATCAAAACATTCACCCCCAGTCAAGAGATCTGGGTTAAATCCATCATTCTTTTGTTCACCATGCCTCCCCAGTTTAGATCTGGCCATATGCTCATCAGTCATGACCCTGTGCCTCATGGGAACAGTCCAGCCCAAACTGCTAAGCCAGATCCTCCCTGGACCGGAAATAAGCATCCTAGGACTGGTTTCGGGGTTTCATCCCTCTTCAGCCAGGATAGCTTGATTCCAGTGGCACAGTGAGCCCAGGACCCACGTCTGGGCATACCCGTCGCACTTAGGGCGAGAAAGCAAAAGACACAATTGATGGATGGAATGCAGAACAAATCAAAACATTCACCCACAGTCAAGAGATCTGGGTTAAATCCATCATACTTTTGCTCACCATGCCACTCCATTTTAGACCAGGCCATATGCAAATCAGTCTTGACCCTGTGCCTCATGGGGACAGTCCAGCCTGAAGTGCTAAGCCAGGTCCTCCCTGGACCGGAAACAAGCATCCTAGGACCGGTTTCGGAGTTTCACCCGTCTTCAGCCAGGTTAGCTTGATTCCAGTGGCACAGTGAGCCCGGGACCCACGTCTGGGCATACCCGGTGCACTTAGGGCGAGAAAGCAAAAGACACACAATTAATGGACGGAATGCAGAACAAATCAAAACATTCACCCCCAGTCAAGAGATCTGGGTTAAATCCATCATTCTTTTGTTCACCATGCCACCCCAGTTTAGATCTGGCCATATGCTCATCAGTCTTGACCCTGTGCCTCATGGAAACAGTCCAGCCCGAACTGCTAAGCCAGGTCCTCCCTGGACCGGAAACAAGCATCCTAGGACCGGTTTCGGGGTTTCACCCCTATGCAGCCAGGTTAGCTTGATTCCAGTGGCACAGTGAGCCCGGGACCCACGTCTGGGCATACCCGGCGCACAATCAAAACATTCACCCACAGTCAAGAGATCTGGGTTACATCCATCATTCTTTTGCTCACCATGCCACCCCAGTTTAGACCTGGCCATATGCCAATCAGTCTTGACCCTGTGCCTCATGGGAACAGTCCAGCCCAAACTGCTAAGCAAGGTCCTCCCTGGACCGGAAACAAGCATCCTAGTACCAGTTTCGGGGTTTCACCCTTCTTCAGCCAAGATAGCTTGATTTCAGTGGCACAGTGAGCCCGGGACCCACGTCTGGGCATACCAGGCGCACTTAGGGCGAGAAAGCAAAAGACACACAATTTATGGACGGAATGCAGAACAAATCAAAACATTCACCCCCAGCCAAGAGATCTGGGTTAAATCCATCATTCTTTTGCTCACCATGCCACCCCAGTTTGGACCTGGCAATATGCAAATCAGCCTTGACCCTGTGCCTCATGGGAACAGTCCAGCCCGAACTGCTAAGCCAGGTCCTCCCTGGACCGGAAACAAGCATCCTAGGACTGGTTTCGGGGTTTCACCCCTCTTCAGCCAGGCTAGCTTGATTCCAGTGCCACAGTGAGCCCGGGACCCACGTCTGGGCATACCCGGCGCACTTAAGGCGAGAAAGCAAAAGACACACAATTGATGGACGGAATGCAGAACAAATCAAAACATTCACCCACAGTCAAGATATCTGGGTTACATCCATCATTCTTTTGCTCACCATGCCACCCCAGTTTAGACCTGGCCATATGCCAATCAGTCTTGACCCTGTGCCTCATGGGAACAGTCCAGCCCAAACTGCTAAGCCAGGTCCTCCCTGGACCGGAAACAAGCATCCTAGGACTGGTTTCGGGGTTTCACCCCTCTTCAGCCAGGATAGCTTGATTCCAGTGGCACAGTGAGCCCGGGACCCACGTCTGGGCATACCAGGCGCACTTAGGGCGAGAAAGCAATAGACACACAATTTATGGACGGAATGCAGAACAAATCAAAACATTCACCCCCAGCCAAGAGATCTGGGTTAAATCCATCATTCTTTTGCTCACCATGCCACCCCAGTTTAGACCTGGCAATATGCAAATCAGTCTTGACCCTGTGCCTCATGGGATCAGTCCGGCCCGAACTGCTAAGCCAGGTCCTCCCTGGACTGGAAACAAGCATCCTAGGACCGGTTTCGGAGTTTCACCCCTCTTCAGCCAGGATAGCGTGATTCCAGTGGCATAGTGAGCCCGGGACGCACATCTGGGCATACCCGGCGCACTTAGGGCGAGAAAGCAAAAGACACACAATTGATGGACGGAATGCAGAACAAATCAAAACATTCACCCCCAGTCAAGAGATCTGGGTTAAATCCATCATTCTTTTGCTAACCATACCACCCCAGTTTAGACCTGGCAATATGGAAATCAGTCTTGACTCTGTGCCTCATGGGAACAGTCCAGCCCGAACTCCTAAGCCAGGTCCTCCCTGGACCGGAAACAAGCATCCTAGGACCAGTTTTGAAATTTCACCCCTCTTCAGCCAGGATAGCTTGATTCCAGTGGCACAGTGAGCCCGGGACGCACGTCTGGGCATACCCGGCGCACTTAGGGCGAGAAAGCAAAAGACACACAATTGATGGACGGAATGCAGAACAAATCAAAACATTCACCCCCAGTCAAGAGATCTGGGTTAAATCCATCATTCTTTTGCTCACCATGCCACCCCAGTTTAGACCTGGCCATATGCAAATCAGTCTTGACCCTGTGCCTCATGGGAACAGTCCAGCCCGAACTGCTAAGCCAGGTCCTCCCTGGACCGGAAACAAGCATCCTAGGACCGGTTTCGGGGTCTCACCCTTCTTCAGCCAGGATAGCTTGATTCCAGTGGCACAGTGAGGCCGGGACCCACATCTGGGCATACCCGGCGCACTTAGGGCGAGAAAGCAAAAGACACACAATTAATGGACGGAATGCAGAACAAATCAAAACATTCACCCCCAGTCAAGAGATCTGGGTTAAATCCATCATTCTTTTGTTCACCATGCCACCCCAGTTTAGATCTGGCCATATGCTCATCAGTCTTGACCCTGTGCCTCATGGAAACAGTCCAGCCCGAACTGCTAAGCCAGGTCCTCCCTGGACCGGAAACAAGCATCCTAGGACCGGTTTCGGGGTTTCACCCCTCTGCAGCCAGGTTAGCTTGATTCCAGTGGCACAGTGAGCCCGGGACCCACGTCTGGGCATACCGGGTGCACTTAGGGCGAGAAAGCAAAGACACACAATTGATGGACGGAATGCAGAACAAATCAAAACATTCACCTCCAGTCAAGAGATCTGGGTTAAATCCATCATTCTTTTGCTCACCATGCCACCCCAGTTTATACCTGGCCATATGCAAATCAGTCTTGACCCTGTGCCTCATGGGAACAGTCCAGCCCGAACTGCTAAGCCAGGTCCTCCCTGGACCGGAAACAAGCATCCTAGGACCGGTTTCGGGGTCTCACCCTTCTTCAGCCAGGATAGCTTGATTCCAGTGGCACAGTGAGGCCGGGACCCACATCTGGGCATACCCGGCGCACTTAGGGCGAGAAAGCAAAAGACACACAATTAATGGACGAAATGCAGAACAAATCAAAATATTCACCCCCAGTCAAGAGATCTGGGTTAAATCCATCATTCTTTTGTTCACCATGCCACCCCAGTTTAGATCTGGCCATATGCTCATGAGTATTGACCCTGTGTCTCATGGAAACAGTCCAGCCCGAACTGCTAAGTAAGGTCCTCCCTGGACCGGAAACAAGCATCCTAGGTCCGTTTTCGGGGTTTCACCCCTCTGCAGCCAGGTTAGCTTAATTCCAGTGGCACAGTGAGCCCGGGACCCACGTCTGGGCATACCCGCTGCACTTAGGGCGAGAAAGCAAAGACACACAATTGATGGACGGAATGCAGAACAAATCAAAACATTCACCCCCAGTCAAGAGATCTAGGTTAAATCCATCATTCTTTTGCTCACCATGCCACCCCAGTTTAGACCTGGCCATATGCAAATCAGTCTTGACCCTGTGCCTCATGGGAACAGTCCAGCCTGAACTGCTAAGCCAGGTCCTCCCTGGACCGGAAACAAGCATCCTAGGACCGGTTTCAGGGTTTCACCCCTCTTCAGCCAGGTTAGCTTGATTCCAGTGGCACAGTGAGGCCGGGACCCACGTCTGGGCATACCCGGTGCACTTAGGGCGAGAAAGCAAAAGACACACAATTAATGGACGGAATGCAGAACAAATCAAAACATTCACCCCCAGTCAAGAGATCTGGGTTAAATCCATCATTCTTTTGTTCACCATGCCTCCCCAGTTTAGATCTGGCCATATGCTCATCAGTCATGACCCTGTGCCTCATGGGAACAGTCCAGCCCAAACTGCTAAGCCAGATCCTCCCTGGACCGGAAATAAGCATCCTAGGACTGGTTTCGGGGTTTCATCCCTCTTCAGCCAGGATAGCTTGATTCCAGTGGCACAGTGAGCCCAGGACCCACGTCTGGGCATACCCGTCGCACTTAGGGCGAGAAAGCAAAAGACACAATTGATGGATGGAATGCAGAACAAATCAAAACATTCACCCACAGTCAAGAGATCTGGGTTAAATCCATCATACTTTTGCTCACCATGCCACTCCATTTTAGACCAGGCCATATGCAAATCAGTCTTGACCCTGTGCCTCATGGGAACAGTCCAGCCCAAACTGCTAAGCCAGGTCATCCCTGGACCGGAAACAAGCATCCTAGGACCGGTTTCGGGGTTTCACCCCTCTTCAGCCAGGATAGCGTGATTCCAGTGGCATAGTGAGCCCGGGACGCACATCTGGGCATACCCGGCGCACTTAGGGCGAGAAAGCAAAAGACACACAATTGATGGACGGAATGCAGAACAAATCAAAACATTCACCCCCAGTCAGGAGATCTGGGTTAAATCCATCATTCTTTTGCTCACCATGCCACCCCAGTTTAGATCTGGCCATACGCAAATCAGTCTTGACCCTGTGCCTCATGGGGACAGTCCAGCCTGAAGTGCTAAGCCAGGTCCTCCCTGGACCGGAAACAAGCATCCTAGGACCGGTTTCGGAGTTTCACCCGTCTTCAGCCAGGTTAGCTTGATTCCAGTGGCACAGTGAGCCCGGGACCCACGTCTGGGCATACCCGGCGCACAATCAAAACATTCACCCACAGTCAAGAGATCTGGGTTACATCCATCATTCTTTTGCTCACCATGCCACCCCAGTTTAGACCTGGCCATATGCCAATCAGTCTTGACCCTGTGCCTCATGGGAACAGTCCAGCCCAAACTGCTAAGCAAGGTCCTCCCTGGACCGGAAACAAGCATCCTAGTACCAGTTTCGGGGTTTCACCCTTCTTCAGCCAAGATAGCTTGATTTCAGTGGCACAGTGAGCCCGGGACCCACGTCTGGGCATACCAGGCGCACTTAGGGCGAGAAAGCAAAAGACACACAATTTATGGACGGAATGCAGAACAAATCAAAACATTCACCCCCAGCCAAGAGATCTGGGTTAAATCCATCATTCTTTTGCTCACCATGCCACCCCAGTTTAGACCTGGCAATATGCAAATCAGTCTTGACCCTGTGCCTCATGGGAACAGTCCGGCCCGAACTGCTAAGCCAGGTCCTCTCTGGACTGGAAAGAAGCATCCTAGGACCGGTTTCGGGGTTTCACCCCTCTGCAGCCAGGTTAGCTTGATTCCAGTGGCACAGTGAGCCCGGGACCCACGTCTGGGCATACCCGGTGCACTTAGGGCGAGAAAGCAAAGACACACAATTGATGGACGGAATGCAGAACAAATCAAAACATTCACCTCCAGTCAAGAGATCTGGGTTAAATCCATCATTCTTTTGCTCACCATGCCACCCCAGTTTATACCTGGCCATATGCAAATCAGTCTTGACCCTGTGCCTCATGGGAACAGTCCAGCCCGAACTGCTAAGCCAGGTCCTCCCTGGACCGGAAACAAGCATCCTAGGACCGGTTTCGGGGTCTCACCCTTCTTCAGCCAGGATAGCTTGATTCCAGTGGCACAGTGAGGCCGGGACCCACATCTGGGCATACCTGGCGCACTTAGGGCGAGAAAGCAAAAGACACACAATTAATGGACGAAATGCAGAACAAATCAAAACATTCACCCCCAGTCAAGAGATCTGGGTTAAATCCATCATTCTTTTGTTCAACATGCCACTCCAGTTTAGATCTGGCCATATGCTCATGAGTATTGACCCTGTGCCTCATGGAAACAGTCCAGCCCGAACTGCTAAGCAAGGTCCTCCCTGGACCGGAAACAAGCATCCTAGGTCCGTTTTCGGGGTTTCACCCCTCTGCAGCCAGGTTAGCTTGATTCCAGTGGCACAGTGAGCCCGGGACCCACGTCTGGGCATACCCGCTGCACTTAGGGCGAGAAAGCAAAGACACACAATTGATGGACGGAATGCAGAACAAATCAAAACATTCACCCCCAGTCAAGAGATCTAGGTTAAATCCATCATTCTTTTGCTCACCATGCCACCCCAGTTTAGACCTGGCCATATGCAAATCAGTCTTGACCCTGTGCCTCATGGGAACAGTCCAGCCTGAACTGCTAAGCCAGGTCCTCCCTGGACCGGAAACAAGCATCCTAGGACCGGTTTCGGGGTTTCACCCCTCTTCAGCAGGATAGCTTGATTCCAGTGGCACAGTGAGCCCAGGACCCACGTCTGGGCATACCCGTCGCACTTAGGGCGAGAAAGCAAAAGACACAATTGATGGACGGAATGCAGAACAAATCAAAACATTCACCCACAGTCAAGAGATCTGGGTTAAATCCATCATACTTTTGCTCACCATGCCACTCCAGTTTAGACCAGGCCATATGCAAATCAGTCTTGACCCTGTGCCTCATGGGAACAGTCCAGCCCAAACTGCTAAGCCAGGTCATCCCTGGACCGGAAACAAGCATCCTAGGACCGGTTTCGGGGTTTCACCCCTCTTCAGCCAGGATAGCGTGATTCCAGTGGCATAGTGAGCCCGGGACGCACATCTGGGCATACCCGGCGCACTTAGGGCGAGAAAGCAAAAGACACACAATTGATGGACGGAATGCAGAACAAATCAAAACATTCACCCCCAGTCAGGAGATCTGGGTTAAATCCATCATTCTTTTGCTCACCATGCCCCCCCAGTTTAGATCTGGCCATACGCAAATCAGTCTTGACCCTGTGCCTCATGGGGACAGTCCAGCCTGAAGTGCTAAGCCAGGTCCTCCCTGGACCGGAAACAAGCATCCTAGGACCGGTTTCGGAGTTTCACCCCTCTTCAGCCAGGTTAGCTTGATTCCAGTGGCACAGTGAGCCCGGGACCCACGTCTGGGCATACCCGGTGCACTTAGGGCGAGAAGGCAAAAGACACACAATTGATGGACAGAATGCAGAACAAATCAAAACATTCACCCCCAGTCAAGAGATCTGGGTTAAATCCATCATTCTTTTGCTAACCATACCACCCCAGTTTAGACCTGGCAATATGGAAATCAGTCTTGACTCTGTGCCTCATGGGAACAGTCCAGCCCGAACTGCTAAGCCAGGTCCTCCCTGGACCGGAAACAAGCATCCTAGGACCGGTTTCAGAGTTTCACCCCTCTTCATCCAGGATAGCTTGATTCCAGTGGCACAGTGAGCCCGGGACGCACGTCTGGGCATACCCGGCGCTCTTAGGGCGAGAAAGCAAAAGACACACAATTGATCGACGGAATGCAGAACAAATCAAAACATTCACCCCCAGTCAAGAGATCTGGGTTAAATCCATCATTCTTTTGCTCACCATGCCAGCCCAGTTTAGACCTGGCCATATGCAAATCAGTCTTGACCCTGTGCCTCATGGGAACAGTCCAGCTCGAACTGCTAAGCCAGGTCCTCCCTGGACCGGAAACAAGCATCCTAGGACCGGTTTCGGGGTCTCACCCTTCTTCAGCCAGGATAGCTTGATTCCAGTGGCACAGTGAGGCCGGGACCCACGTCTGGGCATGCCCGGCGCACTTAGGGCGAGAAAGCAAAAGACACGCAATTAATGGACGGAATGCAGAACAAATCAAAACATTCACACCCAGTCAAGAGATCTGGGTTAAATCCATCATTCTTTTGCTCACCATGCCACCCCAGTTTAGACCTGGCCATATGCAAATCAGTCATGACCCTGTGCCTCATGGGAACAGTCCAGCCCAAACTGCTAAGCCAGGTCCTCCCTGGACGGGAAACAAGCATCCTAGGACCGGTTTCGGGGTCTCACCCTTCTTCAGCCAGGATAGCTTGATTACAGTGCCACAGTGAGCCCGGGACCCACGTCTGGGCATACCAGGCGCACTTAGGGCGAGAAAGCAAAAGACACACAATTGATGGACGGAATGCAGAACAAATCAAAACATTCACCCCCAGTCAAGAGATCTGGGTTAAATCCATAATTCTTTTGCTCACCATGCCACCCCAGTTTAGACCTGGCAATATGCAAATCAATTTTGACCCTGTGCCTCATGGGAACAGTCCAACCCGAACTGCTAAGCCAGGTCCTCCCTGGACCAGAAATAAGCATCCTAGGACTGGTTTCGGGTTTCATCCCTCTTCAGCCAGAATAGCTTGATTTCAGTGGCACTGTGAGCCCAGGACCCACGTCTGGGCATACCCGGCGCACTTAGGGCGAGAAAGCAAAAGACACAATTGATGGACGGAATGCAGAACAAATCAAAACATTCACCCCCAGTCAAGAGATCTGGGTTAAATCCATCATTCTTTTGTTCACCATGCCACCCCAGTTTAGATCTGACCATATGCTCATCAGTCTTGACCCTGTGCCTCATGGAAACAGTCCAGCCCTAACTGCTAAGCCAGGTCCTCCCTGGACCAGAAACAAGCATCCTAGGACCGGTTTCGGGGTTTCACCCCTCTTCAGCCAGGATAGCTTGATTCCAGTGGCACAGTGAGCCCGGGACCCATGTCTGGGCATACCCGGCGCACAATCAAAACATTCACCCACAGTCAAGAGATCTGGGTTACATCCATCATTCTTTTGCTCACCATGCCACCCCAGTTTAGACCTGGCCATATGCCAATCAGTCTTGACCCTGTGCCTCATGGGAACAGTCCAGCCCAAACTGCTAAGCAAGGTCCTCCCTGGACCGGAAACAAGCATCCTAGTACCAGTTTCGGGGTTTCACCCTTCTTCAGCCAAGATAGCTTGATTTCAGTGGCACAGTGAGCCCGGGACCCACGTCTGGGCATACCAGGCGCACTTAGGGCGAGAAAGCAAAAGACACACAATTTATGGACGGAATGCAGAACAAATCAAAACATTCACCCCCAGCCAAGAGATCTGGGTTAAATCCATCATTCTTTTGCTCACCATGCCACCCCAGTTTAGACCTGGCAATATGCAAATCAGTCTTGACCCTGTGCCTCATGGGAACAGTCCGGCCCGAACTGCTAAGCCAGGTCCTCCCTGGACTGGAAACAAGCATCCTAGGACCGGTTTCGGGGTTTCACCCCTCTGCAGCCAGGTTAGCTTGATTCCAGTGGCACAGTGAGCCCGGGACCCACGTCTGGGCATACCCGGTGCACTTAGGGCGAGAAAGCAAAGACACACAATTGATGGACGGAATGCAGAACAAATCAAAACATTCACCTCCAGTCAAGAGATCTGGGTTAAATCCATCATTCTTTTGCTCACCATGCCACCCCAGTTTATACCTGGCCATATGCAAATCAGTCTTGAACCTGTGTCTCATGGGGACAGTCCAGCCTGAACTGCTAAGCCAGGTCCTCCCTGGACCGGAAACAAGCATCCTAGGACCGGTTTCGGGGTCTCACCCTTCTTCAGCCAGGATAGCTTGATTCCAGTGGCACAGTGAGGCCGGGACCCACATCTGGGCATCCCCGGCGCACTTAGGGCGAGAAAGCAAAAGACACACAATTAATGGACGGAATGCAGAACAAATCAAAACATTCACCCCCAGTCAAGAGATCTGGGTTAAATCCATCATTCTTTTGTTCACCATGCCACCCCAGTTTAGATCTGGCCATATGCTCATCAGTATTGACCCTGTGCCTCATGGAAACAGTCCAGCCCGAACTGCTAAGCAAGGTCCTCCCTGGACCGGAAACAAGCATCCTAGGACCGTTTTCGGGGTTTCACCCCTCTGCAGCCAGGTTAGCTTGATTCCAGTGGCACAGTGAGCCCGGGACCCACGTCTGGGCATACCCGCTGCACTTAGGGCGAGAAAGCAAAGACACACATTTGATGGACGGAATGCAGAACAAATCAAAACATTCACCCCCAGTCAAGAGATCTAGGTTAAATCCATCATTCTTTTGCTCACCATGCCACCCCAGTTTAGACCTGGCCATATGCAAATCAGTCTTGACCCTGTGCCTCATGGGAACAGTCCAGCCTGAACTGCTAAGCCAGGTCCTCCCTGGACCGGAAACAAGCATCCTAGGACCGGTTTCGGGGTCTCACCCTTCTTCAGCCAGGATAGCTTGATTCCAGTGGCACAGTGAGGCCGGGACCCACATCTGGGCATACCCGGCGCACTTAGGGCGAGAAAGCAAAAGACACACAATTAATGGACGGAATGCAGAACAAATCAAAACATTCACCCCCAGTCAAGAGATCTGGGTTAAATCCATCATTCTTTTGTTCACCATGCCACCCCAGTTTAGATCTGGCCATATGCTCATCAGTCTTGACCCTGTGCCTCATGGAAACAGTCCAGCCCGAACTGCTAAGCCAGGTCCTCCCTGGACCGGAAACAAGCATCCTAGGACCGGTTTCGGGGTTTCACCCCTCTGCAGCCAGGTTAGCTGGATTCCAGTGGCACAGTGAGCCCGGGACCCACGTCTGGGCATACCCGGTGCACTTAGGGCGAGAAAGCAAAAGACACACAATTAATGGACGGAATGCAGAACAAATCAAAACATTCACCCCCAGTCAAGAGATCTGGGTTAAATCCATCATTCTTTTGTTCACCATGCCACCCCAGTTTAGATCTGGCCATATGCTCATCAGTCTTGACCCTGTGCCTCATGGAAACAGTCCAGCCCGAACTCCTAAGCCAGGTTCTCCCTGGACCGGAAACAAGCATCCTAGGACCGGTTTCGGGGTTTCACCCCTCTTCAGCCAGGATAGCTTGATTCCAGTGGCACAGTGAGCCCGGGACCCACGTCTGGGCATACCCGGCGCACAATCAAAACATTCACCCACAGTCAAGAGATCTGGGTTACATCCATCATTCTTTTGCTCACCATGCCACCCCAGTTTAGACCTGGCCATATGCCAATCAGTCTTGACCCTGTGCCTCATGGGAACAGTCCAGCCCAAACTGCTAAGCAAGGTCCTCCCTGGACCGGAAACAAGCATCCTAGTACCAGTTTCGGGGTTTCACCCTTCTTCAGCCAAGATAGCTTGATTTCAGTGGCACAGTGAGCCCGGGACCCACGTCTGGGCATACCAGGCGCACTTAGGGCGAGAAAGCAAAAGACACACAATTTATGGACGGAATGCAGAACAAATCAAAACATTCACCCCCAGCCAAGAGATCTGGGTTAAATCCATCATTCTTTTGCTCACCATGCCACCCCAGTTTAGACCTGGCAATATGCAAATCAGTCTTGACCCTGTGCCTCATGGGAACAGTCCGGCCCGAACTGCTAAGCCAGGTCCTCCCTGGACTGGAAACAAGCATCCTAGGACCGGTTTCGGGGTTTCACCCCTCTGCAGCCAGGTTAGCTTGATTCCAGTGGCACAGTGAGCCCGGGACCCACGTCTGGGCATACCCGGTGCACTTAGGGCGAGAAAGCAAAGACACACAATTGATGGACGGAATGCAGAACAAATCAAAACATTCACCTCCAGTCAAGAGATCTGGGTTAAATCCATCATTCTTTTGCTCACCATGCCACCCCAGTTTATACCTGGCCATATGCAAATCAGTCTTGAACCTGTGTCTCATGGGGACAGTCCAACCTGAACTGCTAAGCCAGGTCCTCCCTGGACCGGAAACAAGCATCCTAGGACCCGTTTCGGGGTCTCACCCTTCTTCAGCCAGGATAGCTTGATTCCAGTGGCACAGTGAGGCCGGGACCCACATCTGGGCATCCCCGGCGCACTTAGGGCGAGAAAGCAAAAGACACACAATTAATGGACGGAATGCAGAACAAATCAAAACATTCACCCCCAGTCAAGAGATCTGGGTTAAATCCATCATTCTTTTGTTCACCATGCCACCCCAGTTTAGATCTGGTCATATGCTCATCAGTATTGACCCTGTGCCTCATGGAAACAGTCCAGCCCGAACTGCTAAGCAAGGTCCTCCCTGGACCGGAAACAAGCATCCTAGGACCGTTTTCGGGGTTTCACCCCTCTGCAGCCAGGTTAGCTTGATTCCAGTGGCACAGTGAGCCCGGGACCCACGTCTGGGCATACCCGCTGCACTTAGGGCGAGAAAGCAAAGACACACATTTGATGGACGGAATGCAGAACAAATCAAAACATTCACCCCCAGTCAAGAGATCTAGGTTAAATCCATCATTCTTTTGCTCACCATGCCACCCCAGTTTAGACCTGGCCATATGCAAATCAGTCTTGACCCTGTGCCTCATGGGAACAGTCCAGCCTGAACTGCTAAGCCAGGTCCTCCCTGGACCGGAAACAAGCATCCTGGGACCGGTTTCGGGGTTTCACCCCTCTTCAGCCAGGTTAGCTTGGTTCCAGTGGCACAGTGAGGCCGGGACCCACGTCTGGGCATACCCGGTGCACTTAGGACGAGAAAGCAAAAGACACACAATTAGTGGACGGAATGCAGAACAAATGAAAACATTCACCCCCAGTCAAGAGATCTGGGTTAAATCCATCATTCTTTTGTTCACCATGCCACCCCAGTTTAGATCTGGCCATATGCTCATCAGTCATGACCCTGTGCCTCATGGGAACAGTCCAGCCCAAACTGCTAAGCCAGATCCTCCCTGGACCGGAAATAAGCATCCTAGGACCAGTTTCGGGGTTTCATCCCTCTTCAGCCAGGATAGCTTGATTCCAGTGGCACAGTGAGCCCAGGACCCACGTCTGGGCATACCCGTCGCACTTAGGGCGAGAAAGCAAAAGACACAATTGATGGACGGAATGCAGAACAAATCAAAACATTCACCCACAGTCAAGAGATCTGGGTTAAATCCATCATACTTTTGCTCACCATGCCACTCCAGTTTAGACCAGGCCATATGCAAATCAGTCTTGACCCGGTGCCTCATGGGAACAGCCCAGCCCAAACTGCTAAGTCAGGTCATCCCTGGACCGGAAACAAGCATCCTAGGACCGGTTTCGGAGTTTCACCCCTCTTCAGCCAGGATAGCGTGATTCCAGTGGCATAGTGAGCCCGGGACGCACATCTGGGCATACCCGGCGCACTTAGGGCGAGAAAGCAAAAGACACACAATTGATGGACGGAATGCAGAACAAATCAAAACATTCACCCCCAGTCAAGAGATCTGGGTTAAATCCATCATTCATTTGCTCACCATGCCACCCCAGTTTAGATCTGGCCATATGCAAATCAGTCTTGACCCTGTGCCTCATGGGGACAGTCCAGCCTGAAGTGCTAAGCCAGGTCCTCCCTGGACCGGAAACAAGCATCCTAGGACCGGTTTCGGAGTTTCACCCCTCTTCAGCCAGGTTAGCTTGATTCCAGTGGCACAGTGAGCCCGGGACCCACGTCTGGGCATACCCGGTGCACTGAGGGCGAGAAAGCAAAAGACACACAATTGATGGACAGAATGCAGAACAAATCAAAACATTCACCCCCAGTCAAGAGATCTGGGTTAAATCCATCATTCTTTTGCTAACCATACCACCCCAGTTTAGACCTGGCAATATGGAAATCAGTCTTGACTCTGTGCCTCATGGGAACAGTCCAGCCCGAACTGCTAAGCCAGGTCCTCCCTGGACCGGAAACAAGCATCCTAGGACCGGTTTCGGAGTTTCACCCCTCTTCAGCCAGGATAGCTTGATTCCAGTGGCACAGTGAGCCCGGGACGCACGTCTGGGCATACCCGGCGCACTTAGGGCGAGAAAGCAAAAGACACACAATTGATCGACGGAATGCAGAACAAATCAAAACATTCACCCCCAGTCAAGAGATCTGGGTTAAATCCATCATTCTTTTGCTCACCATGCCAGCCCAGTTTAGACCTGGCCATATGCAAATCAGTCTTGACCCTGTGCCTCATGAGAACAGTCCAGCTCGAACTGCTAAGCCAGGTCCTCCCTGGACCGGAAACAAGCATCCTAGGACCGGTTTCGGGGTCTCACCCTTCTTCAGCCAGGATAGCTTGATTCCAGTGGCACAGTGAGGCCGGGACCCACGTCTGGGCATGCCCGGCGCACTTAGGGCGAGAAAGCAAAAGACACACAATTAATGGACGGAATGCAGAACAAATCAAAACATTCACCCCCAGTCAAGAGATCTGGGTTAAATCCATCATTCTTTTGTTCACCATGCCATCCCAGTTTAGATCTGGCCATATGCTCATCAGTCTTGACCTTGTGCCTCATGGAAACAGTCCAGCCCGAACTGCTAAGCCAGGTCCACCCTGGACCGGAAACAAGCATCCTAGGACCGGTTTCGGGGTTTCACCCCTCTGCAGCCAGGTTAGCTTGATTCCAGTGGCACAGTGAGCCCGGGACCCACGTCTGGGCATACCCGGTGCACTTAGAGCGAGAAAGCAAAAGACACACAATTGATGGACAGAATGCAGAACAAATCACAACATTCACCCCCAGTCAAGAGATCTGGGTTAAATCCATCATTCTTTTGCTCACCATGCCACCCCAGTTTAGACCTGGCCATATGCAAATCAGTCTTGACCCTGTGCCTCATGGGAACAGTCCAGCCCAAACTGCTAAGCCAGGTCCTCCCTGGACCGGAAACAAATATCCTAGGACCGGTTTTGGGGTTTCACCCCTCTGCAGCCAGGTTAGCTTGATTCCAGTTGCACAGTGAGCCCGGGACCCACGTCTGGGCATACCCGGTGCACTTAGGGCGAGAAAGCAAAAGACACACAATTGATGGACAGAATGCAGCACAAATCAAAACATTCACCCCCAGTCAAGAGATCTGGGTTAAATCCATCATTCTTTTGCTCACCATGCCACCCCAGTTTAGACCTGGCCATATGCAAATCAGTCATGACCCTGTGCCTCATGGGAACAGTCCAGCCCAAACTGCTAAGCCAGGTCCTCCATGGACCGGAAACAAGCATCCTAGGACCGGTTTCGGGGTCTCACCCTTCTTCAGCCAGGATAGCTTGATTCCAGTGGCAAAGTGAGCCCGGGACCCACGTCTGGGCATACCAGGCGAACTTAGGACGAGAAAGCAAAAGACACACAATTGATGGACGGAATGCAGAACAAATCAAAACATTCACCCCCAGTCAAGAGATCTGGGTTAAATCCATAATTCTTTTGCTCACCATGCCACCCTAGTTTAGACCTGGCAATATGCAAATCAGTTTTGACCCTGTGCCTCATGGGAACAGTCCAGCCCGAACTGCTAAGCCAGGTCCTCCCTGGACATGCAATAAGCATCCTAGGACCGGTTTCGGGGTTTCATCCCTCTTCAGCCAGGATAGCTTGATTCCAGTGGCACAGTGAGCCCAGGACCCACGTCTGGGCATACCCGGCGCCCTTAGGGCGAGAAAGCAAAAGACACAATTGATGGACGGAATGCAGAACAAATCAAAACATTCACCCACAGTCAAGAGATCTGGGTTAAATCCATCATACTTTTGCTCACCATGCATCTCCAGTTTAGACTAGGCCATATGCAAATCAGTCTTGACCCTGTGCCTCATGGGAACAGTCCAGCCCAAACTGCTAAGCCAGGTCCTCCCTGGACCGGAAACAAGCATCCTAGGACCGGTTTCGGGGTTTCACCCCTCGTCAGCCAGGATAGCGTGATTCCAGTGGCACAGTGAGCCCGGGACCCACGTCTGGGCATACCCGGCGCACTTAGGGCGAGAAAGCAAAAGACACAATATTAATGGACGGACTGCAGAACAAATCAAAACATTCACCCCCAGTCAAGAGATCTTGGTTAGATCCATCATTCTTTTGCTCACCATGCCACCCCAGTTTAGATCTGGCCATATGCAAATCAGTCATGACCCTGTGCCTCATGGGAACAGTCCAGCCTGAACTGCTAAGACAGGACCTCCCTGGACCGGAAACAAGCATCCTGGGACCGCTTCTGGGGTTTCATCCCACTTCAGCCAGGATAGCTTGATTCCAGTGGCACAGTGAGCCCAGGACCCACGTCTGGGCATACCCGTCGCACTTAGGGCGAGAAATCAAAAGACACAATTGATGGACGGAATGCAGAACAAATCAAAACATTCACCCACAGTCAAGAGATCTGGGTTAAATCCATCATACTTTTGCTCACCATGCCACTCCAGTTTAGACCAGGCCATATGCAAATCAGTCTTGACCCTGTGCCTCATGGGAACAGTCCAGCCCAAACTGCTAAGCCAGGTCCTCCCTGGACCTGAAACAAGCATCCTACGACCGGTTTCGGGGTTTCACCCTTCTTCAGCCAGGATAGCTTGATTCCAGTGGCACAGTGAGCCCGAGACCCACGTCTGGGCATACCCGGCGCACTTAGGGCGAGAAAGCCAAAGACACACAATTAATGGACGGAATGCAGAACAAATCAAAACATTCACCCCCAGTCAAGAGATCTGGGTTAAATCTATCATTCTTTTGCTCACCATGCCACCCCAGTTTGGACCTGGCAATATGCAAATCAGTCTTGACCCTGTGCCTCATGGGAACAGTCCAGCCCGAACTGCTAAGCCAGGTCCTCCCTGGACCGGAAACAAGCATCCTAGGACCTGTTTCAGGGTTTCACCCCTCGTCAGCCAGGATAGCTTGATTCCAGTGGCACAGTGAGCCCGGGACCCACGTCTGGGCATACCCGGCGCACTTACGGCGAGAAAGCAAAAGACATACAATTGATGGACGGAATGGAGAACAAATCAAAACATTCACCCCCAGTCAAGAGACCTGGGTTCAATCCATCATTCTTTTGCTCACCATGCCACCCCAGTTTAGACCTGGCAATATGCAAATCAGTTTTGACACAGTGCCTCATGGGAACAGTCCAGCCCGAACTGCTAAGCCCGGTCCTCCCTGGACCGGAAACAAGCACATTAGGACTGGTTTCGGGGTTTCACCCCTCTTCAGCCAGGATAGCTTGATTCCAGTGGCACAGTGAGCCCGGGACCCACGTCTGGGCATACCCGGCGCACTTAAGGCGAGAAAGCAAAAGACACACAATTGATGGACGGAATGCAGAACAAATCAAAACATTCACCCACAGTCAAGAGATCTGGGTTACATCCATCATTCTTTTGCTCACCATGCCACCCCAGTTTAGACCTGGCCATATGCCAATCAGTCTTGACCCTGTGCCTCATGGGAACAGTCCAGCCCAAACTGCTAAGCAAGGTCCTCCCTGGACCGGAAACAAGCATCCTAGTACCAGTTTCGGGGTTTCACCCTTCTTCAGCCAGGATAGCTTGATTCCAGTGGCACAGTGAGCCCGGGACCCACGTCTGGGCATACCAGGCGCACTTAGGGCAAGAAAGCAATAGACACACAATTTATGGATGGAATGCAGAACAAATCAAAACATTCACCCCCAGCCAACAGATCTGGGTTAAATCCATCATTCTTTTGTTCACCATGCCACCCCAGTTTAGATCTGGCCATATGCTCATCAGTCTTGACCCTGTGCCTCATGGAAACAGTCCAGCCCGAACTGCTAAGCAAGGTCCTCCCTGGACCGGAAACAAGCATCCTAGGACCGGTTTCGGGGTTTCACCCCTCTGCAGCCAGGTTAGCTTGATTCCAGTGGCACAGTGAGCCCGGGACCCACGTCTGGGCATACCCGCTGCACTTAGGGCGAGAAAGCAAAGACACACAATTGATGGACGGAATGCAGAACAAATCAAAACATTCACCCCCAGTCAAGAGATCTAGGTTAAATCCATCATTCTTTTGCTCACCATGCCACCCCAGTTTAGATCTGGCCATATGCTCATCAGTCTTGACCCTGTGCCTCATGGAAACAGTCCAGCCCGAACTGCTAAGCCAGGTCCTCCCTGGACCGGAAACAAGCATCCTAGGACTGGTTTCGGGGTTTCACCCCTCTTCAGCCAGGATAGCTTGATTCCAGTGGCACAGTGAGCCCGGGACCCACGTCTGGGCATACCCGTCGCACTTAGGGCGAGAAATCAAAAGACACAATTGATGGACGGAATGCAGAACAAATCAAAACATTCACCCACAGTCAAGAGATCTGGGTTAAATCCATCATACTTTTGCTCACCATGCCACTCCAGTTTAGACCAGGCCATATGCAAATCAGTCTTGACCCTGTGCCTCATGGGAACAGTCCAGCCCAAACTGCTAAGCCAGGTCCTCCCTGGACCTGAAACAAGCATCCTACGACCGGTTTCGGGGTTTCACCCTTCTTCAGCCAGGATAGCTTGATTCCAGTGGCACAGTGAGCCCGAGACCCACGTCTGGGCATACCCGGCGCACTTAGGGCGAGAAAGCCAAAGACACACAATTAATGGACGGAATGCAGAACAAATCAAAACATTCACCCCCAGTCAAGAGATCTGGGTTAAATCTATCATTCTTTTGCTCACCATGCCACCCCAGTTTGGACCTGGCAATATGCAAATCAGTCTTGACCCTGTACCTCATGGGAACAGTCCAGCCCGAACTGCTAAGCCAGGTCCTCCCTGGACCGGAAACAAGCATCCTAGGACCTGTTTCAGGGTTTCACCCCTCGTCAGCCAGGATAGCTTGATTCCAGTGGCACAGTGAGCCCGGGACCCACGTCTGGGCATACCCGGCGCACTTACGGCGAGAAAGCAAAAGACATACAATTGATGGACGGAATGGAGAACAAATCAAAACATTCACCCCCAGTCAAGAGACCTGGGTTCAATCCATCATTCTTTTGCTCACCATGCCACCCCAGTTTAGACCTGGCAATATGCAAATCAGTTTTGACACAGTGCCTCATGGGAACAGTCCAGCCCGAACTGCTAAGCCAGGTCCTCCCTGGACCGGAAACAAGCACATTAGGACTGGTTTCGGGGTTTCACCCCTCTTCAGCCAGGATAGCTTGATTCCAGTGGCACAGTGAGCCCGGGACCCACGTCTGGGCATACCCGGCGCACTTAAGGCGAGAAAGCAAAAGACACACAATTGATGGACGGAATGCAGAACAAATCAAAACATTCACCCACAGTCAAGAGATCTGGGTTACATCCATCATTCTTTTGCTCACCATGCCACCCCAGTTTAGACCTGGCCATATGCCAATCAGTCTTGACACTGTGCCTCATGGGAACAGTCCAGCCCAAACTGCTAAGCAAGGTCCTCCCTGGACCGGAAACAAGCATCCTAGTACCAGTTTCGGGGTTTCACCCTTCTTCAGCCAGGATAGCTTGATTCCAGTGGCACAGTGAGCCCGGGACCCACGTCTGGGCATACCAGGCGCACTTAGGGCAAGAAAGCAATAGACACACAATTTATGGATGGAATGCAGAACAAATCAAAACATTCACCCCCAGCCAACAGATCTGGGTTAAATCCATCATTCTTTTGTTCACCATGCCACCCCAGTTTAGATCTGGCCATATGCTCATCAGTCTTGACCCTGTGCCTCATGGAAACAGTCCAGCCCGAACTGCTAAGCAAGGTCCTCCCTGGACCGGAAACAAGCATCCTAGGACCGGTTTCGGGGTTTCACCCCTCTGCAGCCAGGTTAGCTTGATTCCAGTGGCACAGTGAGCCCGGGACCCACGTCTGGGCATACCCGCTGCACTTAGGGCGAGAAAGCAAAGACACACAATTGATGGACGGAATGCAGAACAAATCAAAACATTCACCCCCAGTCAAGAGATCTAGGTTAAATCCATCATTCTTTTGCTCACCATGCCACCCCAGTTTAGATCTGGCCATATGCTCATCAGTCTTGACCCTGTGCCTCATGGAAACAGTCCAGCCCGAACTGCTAAGCCAGGTCCTCCCTGGACCGGAAACAAGCATCCTAGGACTGGTTTCGGGGTTTCACCCCTCTTCAGCCAGGATAGCTTGATTCCAGTGGCACAGTGAGCCCGGGACCCACGTCTGGGCATACCCGCCGCACTCAGGGCGAGAAAGCAAAAGACACACAATTGATGGACGGAATGCAGAACAAATCAAAACATTCACCCACAGTCAAGAGATCTGGGTTAAATCCATCATTCTTTTGCTCACCATGCCACCCCAGTTTAGATCTGGCCATATGCTCATCAGTCTTGACCCTGTGCCTCATGGAAACAGTCCAGCCCGAACTGCTAAGCCAGGTCCTCCCTGGACCGGAAACAAGCATCCTAGGACTGGTTTCGGGGTTTCACCCCTCTTCAGCCAGGATAGCTTGATTCCAGTGGCACAGTGAGCCCGGGACCCACGTCTGGGCATACCCGTCGCACTTAGGGCGAGAAATCAAAAGACACAATTGATGGACGGAATGCAGAACAAATCAAAACATTCACCCACAGTCAAGAGATCTGGGTTAAATCCATCATACTTTTGCTCACCATGCCACTCCAGTTTAGACCAGGCCATATGCAAATCAGTCTTGACCCTGTGCCTCATGGGAACAGTCCAGCCCAAACTGCTAAGCCAGGTCCTCCCTGGACCTGAAACAAGCATCCTACGACCGGTTTCGGGGTTTCACCCTTCTTCAGCCAGGATAGCTTGATTCCAGTGGCACAGTGAGCCCGAGACCCACGTCTGGGCATACCCGGCGCACTTAGGGCGAGAAAGCCAAAGACACACAATTAATGGACGGAATGCAGAACAAATCAAAACATTCACCCCCAGTCAAGAGATCTGGGTTAAATCTATCATTCTTTTGCTCACCATGCCACCCCAGTTTGGACCTGGCAATATGCAAATCAGTCTTGACCCTGTGCCTCATGGGAACAGTCCAGCCCGAACTGCTAAGCCAGGTCCTCCCTGGACCGGAAACAAGCATCCTAGGACCTGTTTCAGGGTTTCACCCCTCGTCAGCCAGGATAGCTTGATTCCAGTGGCACAGTGAGCCCGGGACCCACGTCTGGGCATACCCGGCGCACTTACGGCGAGAAAGCAAAAGACATACAATTGATGGACGGAATGGAGAACAAATCAAAACATTCACCCCCAGTCAAGAGACCTGGGTTCAATCCATCATTCTTTTGCTCACCATGCCACCCCAGTTTAGACCTGGCAATATGCAAATCAGTTTTGACACAGTGCCTCATGGGAACAGTCCAGCCCGAACTGCTAAGCCAGGTCCTCCCTGGACCGGAAACAAGCACATTAGGACTGGTTTCGGGGTTTCACCCCTCTTCAGCCAGGATAGCTTGATTCCAGTGGCACAGTGAGCCCGGGACCCACGTCTGGGCATACCCGGCGCACTTAAGGCGAGAAAGCAAAAGACACACAATTGATGGACGGAATGCAGAACAAATCAAAACATTCACCCACAGTCAAGAGATCTGGGTTACATCCATCATTCTTTTGCTCACCATGCCACCCCAGTTTAGACCTGGCCATATGCCAATCAGTCTTGACCCTGTGCCTCATGGGAACAGTCCAGCCCAAACTGCTAAGCAAGGTCCTCCCTGGACCGGAAACAAGCATCCTAGTACCAGTTTCGGGGTTTCACCCTTCTTCAGCCAGGATAGCTTGATTCCAGTGGCACAGTGAGCCCGGGACCCACGTCTGGGCATACCAGGCGCACTTAGGGCAAGAAAGCAATAGACACACAATTTATGGATGGAATGCAGAACAAATCAAAACATTCACCCCCAGCCAACAGATCTGGGTTAAATCCATCATTCTTTTGTTCACCATGCCACCCCAGTTTAGATCTGGCCATATGCTCATCAGTCTTGACCCTGTGCCTCATGGAAACAGTCCAGCCCGAACTGCTAAGCAAGGTCCTCCCTGGACCGGAAACAAGCATCCTAGGACCGGTTTCGGGGTTTCACCCCTCTGCAGCCAGGTTAGCTTGATTCCAGTGGCACAGTGAGCCCGGGACCCACGTCTGGGCATACCCGCTGCACTTAGGGCGAGAAAGCAAAGACACACAATTGATGGACGGAATGCAGAACAAATCAAAACATTCACCCCCAGTCAAGAGATCTAGGTTAAATCCATCATTCTTTTGCTCACCATGCCACCCCAGTTTAGATCTGGCCATATGCTCATCAGTCTTGACCCTGTGCCTCATGGAAACAGTCCAGCCCGAACTGCTAAGCCAGGTCCTCCCTGGACCGGAAACAAGCATCCTAGGACTGGTTTCGGGGTTTCACCCCTCTTCAGCCAGGATAGCTTGATTCCAGTGGCACAGTGAGCCCGGGACCCACGTCTGGGCATACCCGCCGCACTCAGGGCGAGAAAGCAAAAGACACACAATTGATGGACGGAATGCAGAACAAATCAAAACATTCACCCACAGTCAAGAGATCTGGGTTACATCCAACATTCTTTTGCTCACCATGCCACCCCAGTTTAGACCTGGCCATATGCCAATCAGTCTTGACCCTGTGCCTCATGGGAACAGTCCAGCCCAAACTGCTAAGCAAGGTCCTCCCTGGACCGGAAACAAGCATCCTAGGACGGGTTTCGGGGTTTCACCCTCTGCAGCCAGGTTAGCTTGGTTCCAGTGGCACAGTGAGCCCGGGACCCACGTCTGGGCATACCCGGTGCACTTAGGGCGAGAAAGCAAAGACACACAATTATTGGACGGAATGCAGAACAAATCAAAACATTCACCCCCAGTCAAGAGATCTGGGTTAAATCCATCATTCTTTTTCTCACCATGCCACCCCAGTTTCGATCTGGCCATATGCAAATCAGTCTTGACCCTGTGCCTCATGGGAACAGTCCAGCCTGAACTGCTAAGCCAGGTCCTCCCTGGACTGGAAACAAGCATCCTATGACCGGTTTCGGGGTTTCACCCCTCTTCAGCCAGGTTAGCTTGATTCCAGTAGCACAGTGAGCCCGGGACCCACGTCTGGGCATACCCGGTGCACTTAGGGCGAGAAAGCAAAAGACACACAATTGATGGACAGAATGCAGCACAACTCAAAACATTCACCCCCAGTCAAGAGATCTGGGTTAAATCCATCATTCATTTGCTCACCATGCCACCCCAGTTTAGACCTGGCCATATGCAAATCAGTCATGACCCTGTGCCTAATGGAAACAGTCCAGCCCGAGCTGCTAAGCCAGGTCCTCCCTGGACCGGAAATAAGCATCCTAGGACCGGTTTCGGGGTTTCATCCCTCTTCAGCCAGGATAGCTTGATTCCAGTGGCACAGTGAGCCCAGGACCCACGTCTGGGCATACCCGGCGCCCTTAGGGCGAGAAAGCAAAAGACACAATTGATGGACGGAATGCAGAACAAATCAAGACATTCACCCACAGTCAAGAGATCTGGGTTAAATCCATCATACTTTTGCTCACCATGCATCTCCAGTTTAGACTAGGCCATATGCAAATCAGTCTTGACCCTGTGCCTCATGGGAACAGTCCAGCCCAAACTGCTAAGCCAGGTCCTCCCTGGACCGGAAACAAGCATCCTAGGACCGGTTTCGGGGTTTCACCCCTCGTCAGCCAGGATAGCGTGATTCCAGTGGCACAGTGAGCCCGGGATCCACGTCTGGGCATACCCGTCGCACTTAGGGCGAGAAAGCAAAAGACACAATTGATGGACGGAATGCAGAACAAATCAAAACATTCACCCCCAGTCAAGAGATCTTGGTTAAATCCATCATTCTTTTGCTCACCATGCCACCCCAGTTTAGATCTGGCCATATGCAAATCAGTCTTGACCCTGGGCCTCATGGGAACAGTCCAGCCCAAACTGCTAAGCCAGGTCCTCCCTGGACCGGAAACAAGCATCCTAGGACCGGTTTCGGGGTCTCACCCTTCTTCAGCCAGGATAGCTTGATTCCAGTGGCAAAGTGAGCCCGGGACCCACGTCTGGGCATACCAGGCGAACTTAGGGCGAGAAAGCAAAAGACACACAATTGATGGACGGAATGCAGAACAAATCAAAACATTCACCCCCAGTCAAGAGATCTGGGTTAAATCCATAATTCTTTTGCTCACCATGCCACCCCAGTTTAGACCTGGCAATATGCAAATCAGTTTTGACCCTGTGCCTCATGGGAACAGTCCAGCCCGAACTGCTAAGCCAGGTCCTCCCTGGACATGCAATAATCATCCTAGGACCGGTTTCGGGGTTTCATCCCTCTTCAGCCAGGATAGCTTGATTCCAGTGGCACAGTGAGCCCAGGACCCACGTCTGGGCATACTCGGCGCCCTTAGGGCGAGAAAGCAAAAGACACAATTGATGGACGGAATGCAGAACAAATCAAAACATTCACCCACAGTCAAGAGATCTGGGTTAAATCCATCATACTTTTGCTCACCATGCCACTCCAGTTTAGACCAGGCCATATGCAAATCAGTCTTGACCCTGTGCCTCATGGGAACAGTCCAGCCCAAACTGCTAAGCCAGGTCCTCCCTGGACCGGAAACAAGCATCCTAGGACCGGTTTCGGGGTTTCACCCTTCTTCAGCCAGGATAGCTTGATTCCAGTGGCACAGTGAGCCCGAGACCCACGTTTGGGCATACCCGGCGCACTTAGGGCGAGAAAGAAAAAAGACACACAATTAATGGACGGAATGCAGAACAAATCAAAACATTCACCCCCAGTCAAGAGATCTGGGTTAAATCCATCATTCTTTTGTTCACCATGCCACCCCAGTTTAGATCTGGCCATATGCTCATCAGTCTTGACCCTGTGCCTCATGGAAACAGTCCAGCCCGAACTGCTAAGCCAGGTCCTCCCTGGACCGGAAACAAGCATCCTAGGACCGGTTTCGGGGTTTCACTCCTCTGCAGCCAGGTTAGCTTGATTCCAGTGGCACAGTGAGCCCGGGACCCACGTCTGGGCATACCCGGCGCACTTAGGGCGAGAAAGCAAAAGACACACAATTAATGGACGGAATGCAGAACAAATCAAAACATTCACCCCCAGTCAAGAGATCTTGGTTAAATCCATCATTCTTTTGCTCACCATGCCACCCCAGTTTAGATCTGGCCATATGCAAATCAGTCTTGACCCTGGGCCTCATGGGAACAGTCCAGCCAAAACTGCTGAGCCAGGTCCTCCCTGGACCGGAAACAAGCATCCTAGGACCGGTTTCGGGGTCTCACCCTTCTTCAGCCAGGATAGCTTGATTCCAGTGGCAAAGTGAGCCCGGGACCCACGTCTGGGCATACCAGGCGAACTTAGGGCGAGAAAGCAAAAGACACACAATTGATGGACGGAATGCAGAACAAATCAAAACATTCACCCCCAGTCAAGAGATCTGGGTTAAATCCATAATTCTTTTGCTCACCATGCCACCCCAGTTTAGACCTGGCAATATGCAAATCAGTTTTGACCCTGTGCCTCATGGGAACAGTCCAGCCCGAACTGCTAAGCCAGGTCCTCCCTGGACCAGAAACAAGCATCCTGGGACCGCTTTTGGGTTTTCATCCCTCTTCAGCTAGGATAGCTTGATTCCAGTGGCACAGTGAGCCCAGGACCCACGTCTGGGCATACCCGTCGCACTTAGGGCGAGAAAGCAAAAGACACAATTGATGGACGGAATGCAGAACAAATCAAAACATTCACCCACAGTCAAGAGATCTGGGTTAAATCCATCATACTTTTGCTCACCATGCCACTCCAGTTTAGACCAGGCCATATGCAAATCAGTCTTGACCCTGTGCCTCATGGGAACAGTCCAGCCCAAACTGCTAAGCCAGGTCCTCCCTGGACCTGAAACAAGCATCCTACGACCGGTTTCGGGGTTTCACCCTTCTTCAGCCAGGATAGCTTGATTCCAGTGGCACAGTGAGCCCGAGACCCACGTCTGGGCATACCCGGCGCACTTAGGGCGAGAAAGCCAAAGACACACAATTAATGGACGGAATGCAGAACAAATCAAAACATTCACCCCCAGTCAAGAAATCTGGGTTAAATCCATCATTCTTTTGCTCACCATGCCACCCCAGTTTGGACCTGGCAATATGCAAATCAGCCTTGACCCTGTGCCTCATGGGAACAGTCCAGCCCGAACTGCTAAGCCAGGTCCTCCCTGGACCGGAAACAAGCATCCTAGGACCTGTTTCAGGGTTTCACCCCTCGTCAGCCAGGATAGCTTGATTCCAGTGGCACAGTGAGCCCGGGACCCATGTCTGGGCATACCCGGCGCACTTACGGCGAGAAAGCAAAAGACATACAATTGATGGACGGAATGGAGAACAAATCAAAACATTCATCCCCAGTCAAGAGACCTGGGTTAAATCCATCATTCTTTTGCTCACCATGCCACCCCAGTTTAGACCTGGCAATATGCAAATCAGTCTTGACCCTGTGCCTCATGGGAACAGTCCAGCCCGAACTGCTAAGCCAGGTCCTCCCTGGACCGGAAACAAGCATCCTAGGACTGGTTTCGGGGTTTCACCCCTCTTCAGCCAGGCTAGCTTGATTCCAGTGCCACAGTGAGCCCGGGACCCACGTCTGGGCATACCCGGCGCACTTAAGGCGAGAAAGCAAAAGACACACAATTGATGGACGGAATGCAGAACAAATCAAAACATTCACCCACAGTCAAGAGATCTGGGTTACATCCATCATTCTTTTGCTCACCATGCCACCCCAGTTTGGACCTGGCCATATGCCAATCAGTCTTGACCCTGTGCCTCATGGGAACAGTCCAGCCCAAACTGCTAAGCCAGGTCCTCCCTGGACCGGAAACAAGCATCCTAGGACTGGTTTCGGGGTTTCACCCCTCTTCAGCCAGGATAGCTTGATTCCAGTGGCACAGTGAGCCCGGGACCCACGTCTGGGCATACCAGGCGCACTTAGGGCGAGAAAGCAATAGACACACAATTTATGGACGGAATGCAGAACAAATCAAAACATTCACCCCCAGCCAAGAGATCTGGGTTAAATCCATCATTCTTTTGCTCACCATGCCACCCCAGTTTAGACCTGGCAATATGCAAATCAGTCTTGACCCTGTGCCTCATGGGATCAGTCCGGCCCGAACTGCTAAGCCAGGTCCTCCCTGGACTGGAAAAAAGCATCCTAGGACCGGTTTCGGAGTTTCACCCCTCTTCAGCCAGGATAGCGTGATTCCAGTGGCATAGTGAGCCCGGGACGCACATCTGGGCATACCCGGCGCACTTAGGGAGAGAAAGCAAAAGACACACAATTGATGGACGGAATGCAGAACAAATCAAAACATTCACCCCCAGTCAAGAGATCTGGGTTAAATCCATCATTCTTTTGCTAACCATACCACCCCAGTTTAGACCTGGCAATATGGAAATCAGTCTTGACTCTGTGCCTCATGGGAACAGTCCAGCCCGAACTCCTAAGCCAGGTCCTCCCTGGACCGGAAACAAGCATCCTAGGACCAGTTTTGAAATTTCACCCCTCTTCAGCCAGGATAGCTTGATTCCAGTGGCACAGTGAGCCCGGGACGCACGTCTGGGCATACCCGGCGCTTTTAGGGCGAGAAAGCAAAAGACACACAATTGATGGACGGAATGCAGAACAAATCAAAACATTCACCCCCAGTCAAGAGATCTGGGTTAAATCCATCATTCTTTTGCTCACCATGCCACCCCAGTTTAGACCTGGCCATATGCAAATCAGTCTTGACCCTGTGCCTCATGGGAACAGTCCAGCCCGAACTGCTAAGCCAGGTCCTCCCTGGACCGGAAACAAGCATCCTAGGACCGGTTTCGGGGTCTCACCCTTCTTCAGCCAGGATAGCTTGATTCCAGTGGCACAGTGAGCCCGGGACCCACATCTGGGCATACCCGGCGCACTTAGGGCGAGAAAGCAAAAGACACACAATTAATGGACGGAATGCAGAACAAATCAAAACATTCACCCCCAGTCAAGAGATCTGGGTTAAATCCATCATTCTTTTGTTCACCATGCCACCCCAGTTTAGATCTGGCCATATGCTCATCAGTCTTGACCCTGTGCCTCATGGAAACAGTCCAGCCCGAACTGCTAAGCCAGGTCCTCCCTGGACCGGAAACAAGCATCCTAGGACCGGTTTCGGGGTTTCACCCCTCTGCAGCCAGGTTAGCTTGATTCCAGTGGCACAGTGAGCCCGGGACCCACGTCTGGGCATACCGGGTGCACTTAGGGCGAGAAAGCAAAGACACACAATTGATGGACGGAATGCAGAACAAATCAAAACATTCACCTCCAGTCAAGAGATCTGGGTTAAATCCATCATTCTTTTGCTCACCATGCCACCCCAGTTTATACCTGGCCATATGCAAATCAGTCTTGACCCTGTGCCTCATGGGAACAGTCCAGCCCGAACTGCTAAGCCAGGTCCTCCCTGGACCGGAAACAAGCATCCTAGGACCGGTTTCGGGGTCTCACCCTTCTTCAGCCAGGATAGCTTGATTCCAGTGGCACAGTGAGGCCGGGACCCACATCTGGGCATACCCGGCGCACTTAGGGCGAGAAAGCAAAAGACACACAATTAATGGACGAAATGCAGAACAAATCAAAATATTCACCCCCAGTCAAGAGATCTGGGTTAAATCCATCATTCTTTTGTTCACCATGCCACCCCAGTTTAGATCTGGCCATATGCTCATGAGTATTGACCCTGTGTCTCATGGAAACAGTCCAGCCCGAACTGCTAAGTAAGGTCCTCCCCGGACCGGAAACAAGCATCCTAGGTCCTTTTTCGGGGTTTCACCCCTCTGCAGCCAGGTTAGCTTAATTCCAGTGGCACAGTGAGCCCGGGACCCACGTCTGGGCATACCCGCTGCACTTAGGGCGAGAAAGCAAAGACACACAATTGATGGACGGAATGCAGAACAAATCAAAACATTCACCCCCAGTCAAGAGATCTAGGTTAAATCCATCATTCTTTTGCTCACCATGCCACCCCAGTTTAGACCTGGCCATATGCAAATCAGTCTTGACCCTGTGCCTCATGGGAACAGTCCAGCCTGAACTGCTAAGCCAGGTCCTCCCTGGACCGGAAACAAGCATCCTAAGACCGGTTTCAGGGTTTCACCCCTCTTCAGCCAGGTTAGCTTGATTCCAGTGGCACAGTGAGGCCGGGACCCACGTCTGGGCATACCCGGTGCACTTAGGGCGAGAAAGCAAAAGACACACAATTAATGGACGGAATGCAGAACAAATCAAAACATTCACCCCCAGTCAAGAGATCTGGGTTAAATCCATCATTCTTTTGTTCACCATGCCTCCCCAGTTTAGATCTGGCCATATGCTCATCAGTCATGACCCTGTGCCTCATGGGAACAGTCCAGCCCAAACTGCTAAGCCAGATCCTCCCTGGACCGGAAATAAGCATCCTAGGACTGGTTTCGGGGTTTCATCCCTCTTCAGCCAGGATAGCTTGATTCCAGTGGCACAGTGAGCCCAGGACCCACGTCTGGGCATACCCGTCGCACTTAGGGCGAGAAAGCAAAAGACACAATTGATGGATGGAATGCAGAACAAATCAAAACATTCACCCACAGTCAAGAGATCTGGGTTAAATCCATCATACTTTTGCTCACCATGCCACTCCATTTTAGACCAGGCCATATGCAAATCAGTCTTGACCCTGTGCCTCATGGGGACAGTCCAGCCTGAAGTGCTAAGCCAGGTCCTCCCTGGACCGGAAACAAGCATCCTAGGACCGGTTTCGGAGTTTCACCCGTCTTCAGCCAGGTTAGCTTGATTCCAGTGGCACAGTGAGCCCGGGACCCACGTCTGGGCATACCCGGTGCACTTAGGGCGAGAAAGCAAAAGACACACAATTAATGGACGGAATGCAGAACAAATCAAAACATTCACCCCCAGTCAAGAGATCTGGGTTAAATCCATCATTCTTTTGTTCACCATGCCACCCCAGTTTAGATCTGGCCATATGCTCATCAGTCTTGACCCTGTGCCTCATGGAAACAGTCCAGCCCGAACTGCTAAGCCAGGTCCTCCCTGGACCGGAAACAAGCATCCTAGGACCGGTTTCGGGGTTTCACCCCTATGCAGCCAGGTTAGCTTGATTCCAGTGGCACAGTGAGCCCGGGACCCACGTCTGGGCATACCCGGCGCACAATCAAAACATTCACCCACAGTCAAGAGATCTGGGTTACATCCATCATTCTTTTGCTCACCATGCCACCCCAGTTTAGACCTGGCCATATGCCAATCAGTCTTGACCCTGTGCCTCATGGGAACAGTCCAGCCCAAACTGCTAAGCAAGGTCCTCCCTGGACCGGAAACAAGCATCCTAGTACCAGTTTCGGGGTTTCACCCTTCTTCAGCCAAGATAGCTTGATTTCAGTGGCACAGTGAGCCCGGGACCCACGTCTGGGCATACCAGGCGCACTTAGGGCGAGAAAGCAAAAGACACACAATTTATGGACGGAATGCAGAACAAATCAAAACATTCACCCCCAGCCAAGAGATCTGGGTTAAATCCATCATTCTTTTGCTCACCATGCCACCCCAGTTTGGACCTGGCAATATGCAAATCAGCCTTGACCCTGTGCCTCATGGGACGAGTCCAGCCCGAACTGCTAAGCCAGGTCCTCCCTGGACCGGAAACAAGCATCCTAGGACCTGTTTCAGGGTTTCACCCCTCGTCAGCCAGGATAGCTTGATTCCAGTGGCACAGTGAGCCCGGGACCCACGTCTGGGCATACCCGGCGCACTTACGGCGAGAAAGCAAAAGACATACAATTGATGGACGGAATGGAGAACAAATCAAAACATTCATCCCCAGTCAAGAGACCTGGGTTAAATCCATCATTCTTTTGCTCACCATGCCACCCCAGTTTAGACCTGGCAATATGCAAATCAGTCTTGACCCTGTGCCTCATGGGAACAGTCCAGCCCGAACTGCTAAGCCAGGTCCTCCCTGGACCGGAAACAAGCATCCTAGGACTGGTTTCGGGGTTTCACCCCTCTTCAGCCAGGCTAGCTTGATTCCAGTGCCACAGTGAGCCCGGGACCCACGTCTGGGCATACCCGGCGCACTTAAGGCGAGAAAGCAAAAGACACACAATTGATGGACGGAATGCAGAACAAATCAAAACATTCACCCACAGTCAAGATATCTGGGTTACATCCATCATTCTTTTGCTCACCATGCCACCCCAGTTTAGACCTGGCCATATGCCAATCAGTCTTGACCCTGTGCCTCATGGGAACAGTCCAGCCCAAACTGCTAAGCCAGGTCCTCCCTGGACCGGAAACAAGCATCCTAGGACTGGTTTCGGGGTTTCACCCCTCTTCAGCCAGGATAGCTTGATTCCAGTGGCACAGTGAGCCCGGGACCCACGTCTGGGCATACCAGGCGCACTTAGGGCGAGAAAGCAATAGACACACAATTTATGGACGGAATGCAGAACAAATCAAAACATTCACCCCCAGCCAAGAGATCTGGGTTAAATCCATCATTCTTTTGCTCACCATGCCACCCCAGTTTAGACCTGGCAATATGCAAATCAGTCTTGACCCTGTGCCTCATGGGATCAGTCCGGCCCGAACTGCTAAGCCAGGTCCTCCCTGGACTGGAAACAAGCATCCTAGGACCGGTTTCGGAGTTTCACCCCTCTTCAGCCAGGATAGCGTGATTCCAGTGGCATAGTGAGCCCGGGACGCACATCTGGGCATACCCGGCGCACTTAGGGCGAGAAAGCAAAAGACACACAATTGATGGACGGAATGCAGAACAAATCAAAACATTCACCCCCAGTCAAGAGATCTGGGTTAAATCCATCATTCTTTTGCTAACCATACCACCCCAGTTTAGACCTGGCAATATGGAAATCAGTCTTGACTCTGTGCCTCATGGGAACAGTCCAGCCCGAACTCCTAAGCCAGGTCCTCCCTGGACCGGAAACAAGCATCCTAGGACCAGTTTTGAAATTTCACCCCTCTTCAGCCAGGATAGCTTGATTCCAGTGGCACAGTGAGCCCGGGACGCACGTCTGGGCATACCCGGCGCACTTAGGGCGAGAAAGCAAAAGACACACAATTGATGGACGGAATGCAGAACAAATCAAAACATTCACCCCCAGTCAAGAGATCTGGGTTAAATCCATCATTCTTTTGCTCACCATGCCACCCCAGTTTAGACCTGGCCATATGCAAATCAGTCTTGACCCTGTGCCTCATGGGAACAGTCCAGCCCGAACTGCTAAGCCAGGTCCTCCCTGGACCGGAAACAAGCATCCTAGGACCGGTTTCGGGGTCTCACCCTTCTTCAGCCAGGATAGCTTGATTCCAGTGGCACAGTGAGGCCGGGACCCACATCTGGGCATACCCGGCGCACTTAGGGCGAGAAAGCAAAAGACACACAATTAATGGACGGAATGCAGAACAAATCAAAACATTCACCCCCAGTCAAGAGATCTGGGTTAAATCCATCATTCTTTTGTTCACCATGCCACCCCAGTTTAGATCTGGCCATATGCTCATCAGTCTTGACCCTGTGCCTCATGGAAACAGTCCAGCCCGAACTGCTAAGCCAGGTCCTCCCTGGACCGGAAACAAGCATCCTAGGACCGGTTTCGGGGTTTCACCCCTCTGCAGCCAGGTTAGCTTGATTCCAGTGGCACAGTGAGCCCGGGACCCACGTCTGGGCATACCGGGTGCACTTAGGGCGAGAAAGCAAAGACACACAATTGATGGACGGAATGCAGAACAAATCAAAACATTCACCTCCAGTCAAGAGATCTGGGTTAAATCCATCATTCTTTTGCTCACCATGCCACCCCAGTTTATACCTGGCCATATGCAAATCAGTCTTGACCCTGTGCCTCATGGGAACAGTCCAGCCCGAACTGCTAAGCCAGGTCCTCCCTGGACCGGAAACAAGCATCCTAGGACCGGTTTCGGGGTCTCACCCTTCTTCAGCCAGGATAGCTTGATTCCAGTGGCACAGTGAGGCCGGGACCCACATCTGGGCATACCCGGCGCACTTAGGGCGAGAAAGCAAAAGACACACAATTAATGGACGAAATGCAGAACAAATCAAAATATTCACCCCCAGTCAAGAGATCTGGGTTAAATCCATCATTCTTTTGTTCACCATGCCACCCCAGTTTAGATCTGGCCATATGCTCATGAGTATTGACCCTGTGTCTCATGGAAACAGTCCAGCCCGAACTGCTAAGTAAGGTCCTCCCTGGACCGGAAACAAGCATCCTAGGTCCGTTTTCGGGGTTTCACCCCTCTGCAGCCAGGTTAGCTTAATTCCAGTGGCACAGTGAGCCCGGGACCCACGTCTGGGCATACCCGCTGCACTTAGGGCGAGAAAGCAAAGACACACAATTGATGGACGGAATGCAGAACAAATCAAAACATTCACCCCCAGTCAAGAGATCTAGGTTAAATCCATCATTCTTTTGCTCACCATGCCACCCCAGTTTAGACCTGGCCATATGCAAATCAGTCTTGACCCTGTGCCTCATGGGAACAGTCCAGCCTGAACTGCTAAGCCAGGTCCTCCCTGGACCGGAAACAAGCATCCTAGGACCGGTTTCAGGGTTTCACCCCTCTTCAGCCAGGTTAGCTTGATTCCAGTGGCACAGTGAGGCCGGGACCCACGTCTGGGCATACCCGGTGCACTTAGGGCGAGAAAGCAAAAGACACACAATTAATGGACGGAATGCAGAACAAATCAAAACATTCACCCCCAGTCAAGAGATCTGGGTTAAATCCATCATTCTTTTGTTCACCATGCCTCCCCAGTTTAGATCTGGCCATATGCTCATCAGTCATGACCCTGTGCCTCATGGGAACAGTCCAGCCCAAACTGCTAAGCCAGATCCTCCCTGGACCGGAAATAAGCATCCTAGGACTGGTTTCGGGGTTTCATCCCTCTTCAGCCAGGATAGCTTGATTCCAGTGGCACAGTGAGCCCAGGACCCACGTCTGGGCATACCCGTCGCACTTAGGGCGAGAAAGCAAAAGACACAATTGATGGATGGAATGCAGAACAAATCAAAACATTCACCCACAGTCAAGAGATCTGGGTTAAATCCATCATACTTTTGCTCACCATGCCACTCCATTTTAGACCAGGCCATATGCAAATCAGTCTTGACCCTGTGCCTCATGGGAACAGTCCAGCCCAAACTGCTAAGCCAGGTCATCCCTGGACCGGAAACAAGCATCCTAGGACCGGTTTCGGGGTTTCACCCCTCTTCAGCCAGGATAGCGTGATTCCAGTGGCATAGTGAGCCCGGGACGCACATCTGGGCATACCCGGCGCACTTAGGGCGAGAAAGCAAAAGACACACAATTGATGGACGGAATGCAGAACAAATCAAAACATTCACCCCCAGTCAGGAGATCTGGGTTAAATCCATCATTCTTTTGCTCACCATGCCACCCCAGTTTAGATCTGGCCATACGCAAATCAGTCTTGACCCTGTGCCTCATGGGGACAGTCCAGCCTGAAGTGCTAAGCCAGGTCCTCCCTGGACCGGAAACAAGCATCCTAGGACCGGTTTCGGAGTTTCACCCGTCTTCAGCCAGGTTAGCTTGATTCCAGTGGCACAGTGAGCCTGGGACCCACGTCTGGGCATACCCGGTGCACTTAGGGCGAGAAAGCAAAAGACACACAATTAATGGACGGAATGCAGAACAAATCAAAACATTCACCCCCAGTCAAGAGATCTAGGTTAAATCCATCATTCTTTTGCTCACCATGCCACCCCAGTTTAGACCTGGCCATATGCAAATCAGTCTTGACCCTGTGCCTCATGGGAACAGTCCAGCCTGAACTGCTAAGCCAGGTCCTCCCTGGACCGGAAACAAGCATCCTAAGACCGGTTTCAGGGTTTCACCCCTCTTCAGCCAGGTTAGCTTGATTCCAGTGGCACAGTGAGGCCGGGACCCACGTCTGGTCATACCCGGTGCACTTAGGGCGAGAAAGCAAAAGACACACAATTAATGGACGGAATGCAGAACAAATCAAAACATTCACCCCCAGTCAAGAGATCTGGGTTAAATCCATCATTCTTTTGTTCACCATGCCTCCCCAGTTTAGATCTGGCCATATGCTCATCAGTCATGACCCTGTGCCTCATGGGAACAGTCCAGCCCAAACTGCTAAGCCAGATCCTCCCTGGACCGGAAATAAGCATCCTAGGACTGGTTTCGGGGTTTCATCCCTCTTCAGCCAGGATAGCTTGATTCCAGTGGCACAGTGAGCCCAGGACCCACGTCTGGGCATACCCGTCGCACTTAGGGCGAGAAAGCAAAAGACACAATTGATGGATGGAATGCAGAACAAATCAAAACATTCACCCACAGTCAAGAGATCTGGGTTAAATCCATCATACTTTTGCTCACCATGCCACTCCATTTTAGACCAGGCCATATGCAAATCAGTCTTGACCCTGTGCCTCATGGGGACAGTCCAGCCTGAAGTGCTAAGCCAGGTCCTCCCTGGACCGGAAACAAGCATCCTAGGACCGGTTTCGGAGTTTCACCCGTCTTCAGCCAGGTTAGCTTGATTCCAGTGGCACAGTGAGCCCGGGACCCACGTCTGGGCATACCCGGTGCACTTAGGGCGAGAAAGCAAAAGACACACAATTAATGGACGGAATGCAGAACAAATCAAAACATTCACCCCCAGTCAAGAGATCTGGGTTAAATCCATCATTCTTTTGTTCACCATGCCACCCCAGTTTAGATCTGGTCATATGCTCATCAGTCTTGACCCTGTGCCTCATGGAAACAGTCCAGCCCGAACTGCTAAGCCAGGTCCTCCCTGGACCGGAAACAAGCATCCTAGGACCGGTTTCGGGGTTTCACCCCTATGCAGCCAGGTTAGCTTGATTCCAGTGGCACAGTGAGCCCGGGACCCAGGTCTGGGCATACCCGGCGCACAATCAAAACATTCACCCACAGTCAAGAGATCTGGGTTACATCCATCATTCTTTTGCTCACCATGCCACCCCAGTTTAGACCTGGCCATATGCCAATCAGTCTTGACCCTGTGCCTCATGGGAACAGTCCAGCCCAAACTGCTAAGCAAGGTCCTCCCTGGACCGGAAACAAGCATCCTAGTACCAGTTTCGGGGTTTCACCCTTCTTCAGCCAAGATAGCTTGATTTCAGTGGCACAGTGAGCCCGGGACCCACGTCTGGGCATACCAGGCGCACTTAGGGCGAGAAAGCAAAAGACACACAATTTATGGACGGAATGCAGAACAAATCAAAACATTCACCCCCAGCCAAGAGATCTGGGTTAAATCCATCATTCTTTTGCTCACCATGCCACCCCAGTTTAGACCTGGCAATATGCAAATCAGTCTTGACCCTGTGCCTCATGGGAACAGTCCGGCCCGAACTGCTAAGCCAGGTCCTCTCTGGACTGGAAAGAAGCATCCTAGGACCGGTTTCGGGGTTTCACCCCTCTGCAGCCAGGTTAGCTTGATTCCAGTGGCACAGTGAGCCCGGGACCCACGTCTGGGCATACCCGGTGCACTTAGGGCGAGAAAGCAAAGACACACAATTGATGGACGGAATGCAGAACAAATCAAAACATTCACCTCCAGTCAAGAGATCTGGGTTAAATCCATCATTCTTTTGCTCACCATGCCACCCCAGTTTATACCTGGCCATATGCAAATCAGTCTTGACCCTGTGCCTCATGGGAACAGTCCAGCCCGAACTGCTAAGCCAGGTCCTCCCTGGACCGGAAACAAGCATCCTAGGACCGGTTTCGGGGTCTCACCCTTCTTCAGCCAGGATAGCTTGATTCCAGTGGCACAGTGAGGCCGGGACCCACATCTGGGCATACCTGGCGCACTTAGGGCGAGAAAGCAAAAGACACACAATTAATGGACGAAATGCAGAACAAATCAAAACATTCACCCCCAGTCAAGAGATCTGGGTTAAATCCATCATTCTTTTGTTCACCATGCCACTCCAGTTTAGATCTGGCCATATGCTCATGAGTATTGACCCTGTGCCTCATGGAAACAGTCCAGCCCGAACTGCTAAGCAAGGTCCTCCCTGGACCGGAAACAAGCATCCTAGGTCCGTTTTCGGGGTTTCAACCCTCTGCAGCCAGGTTAGCTTGATTCCAGTGGCACAGTGAGCCCGGGACCCACGTCTGGGCATACCCGCTGCACTTAGGGCGAGAAAGCAAAGACACACAATTGATGGACGGAATGCAGAACAAATCAAAACATTCACCCCCAGTCAAGAGATCTAGGTTAAATCCATCATTCTTTTGCTCACCATGCCACCCCAGTTTAGACCTGGCCATATGCAAATCAGTCTTGACCCTGTGCCTCATGGGAACAGTCCAGCCTGAACTGCTAAGCCAGGTCCTCCCTGGACCGGAAACAAGCATCCTAGGACCGGTTTCGGGGTTTCACCCCTCTTCAGCAGGATAGCTTGATTCCAGTGGCACAGTGAGCCCAGGACCCACGTCTGGGCATACCCGTCGCACTTAGGGCGAGAAAGCAAAAGACACAATTGATGGACGGAATGCAGAACAAATCAAAACATTCACCCACAGTCAAGAGATCTGGGTTAAATCCATCATACTTTTGCTCACCATGCCACTCCAGTTTAGACCAGGCCATATGCAAATCAGTCTTGACCCTGTGCCTCATGGGAACAGTCCAGCCCAAACTGCTAAGCCAGGTCATCCCTGGACCGGAAACAAGCATCCTAGGACCGGTTTCGGGGTTTCACCCCTCTTCAGCCAGGATAGCGTGATTCCAGTGGCATAGTGAGCCCGGGACGCACATCTGGGCATACCCGGCGCACTTAGGGCGAGAAAGCAAAAGACACACAATTGATGGACGGAATGCAGAACAAATCAAAACATTCACCCCCAGTCAGGAGATCTGGGTTAAATCCATCATTCTTTTGCTCACCATGCCCCCCCAGTTTAGATCTGGCCATACGCAAATCAGTCTTGACCCTGTGCCTCATGGGGACAGTCCAGCCTGAAGTGCTAAGCCAGGTCCTCCCTGGACCGGAAACAAGCATCCTAGGACCGGTTTCGGAGTTTCACCCCTCTTCAGCCAGGTTAGCTTGATTCCAGTGGCACAGTGAGCCCGGGACCCACGTCTGGGCATACCCGGTGCACTTAGGGCGAGAAGGCAAAAGACACACAATTGATGGACAGAATGCAGAACAAATCAAAACATTCACCCCCAGTCAAGAGATCTGGGTTAAATCCATCATTCTTTTGCTAACCATACCACCCCAGTTTAGACCTGGCAATATGGAAATCAGTCTTGACTTTGTGCCTCATGGGAACAGTCCAGCCCGAACTGCTAAGCCAGGTCCTCCCTGGACCGGAAACAAGCATCCTAGGACCGGTTTCGGAGTTTCACCCCTCTTCATCCAGGATAGCTTGATTCCAGTGGCACAGTGAGCCCGGGACGCACGTCTGGGCATACCCGGCGCTCTTAGGGCGAGAAAGCAAAAGACATACAATTGATCGACGGAATGCAGAACAAATCAAAACATTCACCCCCAGTCAAGAGATCTGGGTTAAATCCATCATTCTTTTGCTCACCATGCCAGCCCAGTTTAGACCTGGCCATATGCAAATCAGTCTTGACCCTGTGCCTCATGGGAACAGTCCACCTCGAACTGCTAAGCCAGGTCCTCCCTGGACGGGAAACAAGCATCCTAGGACCGGTTTCGGGGTCTCACCCTTCTTCAGCCAGGATAGCTTGATTCCAGTGGCACAGTGAGGCCGGGACCCACGTCTGGGCATGCCCGGCGCACTTAGGGCGAGAAAGCAAAAGACACGCAATTAATGGACGGAATGCAGAACAAATCAAAACATTCACACCCAGTCAACAGATCTGGGTTAAATCCATCATTCTTTTGCTCACCATGCCACCCCAGTTTAGACCTGGCCATATGCAAATCAGTCATGACCCTGTGCCTCATGGGAACAGTCCAGCCCAACCTGCTAAGCCAGGTCCACCCTGGACGGGAAACAAGCATCCTAGGACCGGTTTCGGGGTCTCACCCTTCTTCAGCCAGGATAGCTTGATTACAGTGCCACAGTGAGCCCGGGACCCACGTCTGGGCATACCAGGCGCACTTAGGGCGAGAAAGCAAAAGACACACAATTGATGGACGGAATGCAGAACAAATCAAAACATTCACCCCCAGTCAGGAGATCTGGGTTAAATCCATCATTCTTTTGCTCACCATGCCCCCCCAGTTTAGATCTGGCCATACGCAAATCAGTCTTGACCCTGTGCCTCATGGGGACAGTCCAGCCTGAAGTGCTAAGCCAGGTCCTCCCTGGACCGGAAACAAGCATCCTAGGACCGGTTTCGGAGTTTCACCCCTCTTCAGCCAGGTTAGCTTGATTCCAGTGGCACAGTGAGCCCGGGACCCACGTCTGGGCATACCCGGTGCACTTAGGGCGAGAAGGCAAAAGACACACAATTGATGGACAGAATGCAGAACAAATCAAAACATTCACCCCCAGTCAAGAGATCTGGGTTAAATCCATCATTCTTTTGCTAACCATACCACCCCAGTTTAGACCTGGCAATATGGAAATCAGTCTTGACTCTGTGCCTCATGGGAACAGTCCAGCCCGAACTGCTAAGCCAGGTCCTCCCTGGACCGGAAACAAGCATCCTAGGACCGGTTTCGGAGTTTCACCCCTCTTCATCCAGGATAGCTTGATTCCAGTGGCACAGTGAGCCCGGGACGCACGTCTGGGCATACCCGGCGCTCTTAGGGCGAGAAAGCAAAAGACACACAATTGATCGACGGAATGCAGAACAAATCAAAACATTCACCCCCAGTCAAGAGATCTGGGTTAAATCCATCATTCTTTTGCTCACCATGCCACCCCAGTTTAGACCTGGCCATATGCAAATCAGTCATGACCCTGTGCCTCATGGGAACAGTCCAGCCCAAACTGCTAAGCCAGGTCCTCCCTGGACCGGAAACAAGCATCCTAGGACCGGTTTCGGGGTCTCACCCTTCTTCAGCCAGGATAGCTTGATTACAGTGCCACAGTGAGCCCGGGACCCACGTCTGGGCATACCAGGCGCACTTAGGGCGAGAAAGCAAAAGACACACAATTGATGGACGGAATGCAGAACAAATCAAAACATTCACCCCCAGTCAAGAGATCTGGGTTAAATCCATAATTCTTTTGCTCACCATGCCACCCCAGTTTAGACCTGGCAATATGCAAATCAATTTTGACCCTGTGCCTCATGGGAACAGTCCAACCCGAACTGCTAAGCCAGGTCCTCCCTGGACCGGAAATAAGCATCCTAGGACTGGTTTCGGGGTTTCATCCCTCTTCAGCCAGAATAGCTTGATTTCAGTGGCACTGTGAGCCCAGGACCCACGTCTGGGCATACCCGGCGCACTTAGGGCGAGAAAGCAAAAGACACAATTGATGGACGGAATGCAGAACAAATCAAAACATTCACCCCCAGTCAAGAGATCTGGGTTAAATCCATCATTCTTTTGTTCACCATGCCACCCCAGTTTAGATCTGACCATATGCTCATCAGTCTTGACCCTGTGCCTCATGGAAACAGTCCAGCCCTAACTGCTAAGCCAGGTCCTCCCTGGACCGGAAACAAGCATCCTAGGACCGGTTTCGGGGTTTCACCCCTCTGCAGCCAGGTTAGCTTGATTCCAGTGGCACAGTGAGGCCGGGACCCACGTCTGGGCATACCCGGTGCACTTAGGGCGAGAAAGCAAAAGTCACACAATTAATGGACGGAATGCAGAACAAATCAAAACATTCACCCCCAGTCAAAAGATCTGGGTTAAATCCATCATTCTTTTGTTCACCATGCCACCCCAGTTTAGATCTGGCCATATGCTCATCAGTCATGACCCTGTGCCTCATGGGAACAGTCCAGCCCAAACTGCTAAGCCAGATCCTCCCTGGACTGGAAATAAGCATCCTAGGACCGGTTTCGGGGTTTCATCCCTCTTCAGCCAGGATAGCTTGATTCCAGTGGCACAGTGAGCCCAGGACCCACGTCTGGGCATACCCGTCGCACTTAGGGCGTGAAAGAAAAAGACACACAATTGATGGACGGAATGCAGAACAAATCAAAACATTCACCCCCAGTCAAGAGATCTGGGTTAAATCCATCATTCTTTTGCTAACCATACCACCCCAGTTTAGACCTGGCAATATGGAAATCAGTCTTGACCCTGTGCCTCATGGAAACAGTCCAGCCCGAACTGCTAAGCCAGGTCCTCCCTGGACCGGAAACAAGCATCCTAGGACCGGTTTCGGGGTTTCACCCCTATGCAGCCAGGTTAGCTTGATTCCAGTGGCACAGTGAGCCCGGGACCCACGTCTGGGCATACCCGGCGCACAATCAAAACATTCACCCACAGTCAAGAGATCTGGGTTACATCCATCATTCTTTTGCTCACCATGCCACCCCAGTTTATACCTGGCCATATGCAAATCAGTCTTGACCCTGTGCCTCATGGGAACAGTCCAGCCCGAACTGCTAAGCCAGGTCCTCCCTGGACCGGAAACAAGCATCCTAGGACCGGTTTCGGGGTCTCACCCTTCTTCAGCCAGGATAGCTTGATTCCAGTGGCACAGTGAGGCCGGGACCCACATCTGGGCATACCTGGCGCACTTAGGGCGAGAAAGCAAAAGACACACAATTAATGGACGAAATGCAGAACAAATCAAAACATTCACCCCCAGTCAAGAGATCTGGGTTAAATCCATTATTCTTTTGTTCACCATGCCACTCCAGTTTAGATCTGGCCATATGCTCATGAGTATTGACCCTGTGCCTCATGGAAACAGTCCAGCCCGAACTGCTAAGCAAGGTCCTCCCTGGACCGGAAACAAGCATCCTAGGTCCGTTTTCGGGGTTTCACCCCTCTGCAGCCAGGTTAGCTTGATTCCAGTGGCACAGTGAGCCCGGGACCCACGTCTGGGCATACCCGCTGCACTTAGGGCGAGAAAGCAAAGACACACAATTGATGGACGGAATGCAGAACAAATCAAAACATTCACCCCCAGTCAAGAGATCTAGGTTAAATCCATCATTCTTTTGCTCACCATGCCACCCCAGTTTAGACCTGGCCATATGCAAATCAGTCTTGACCCTGTGCCTCATGGGAACAGTCCAGCCTGAACTGCTAAGCCAGGTCCTCCCTGGACCGGAAACAAGCATCCTACGACCGGTTTCGGGGTTTCACCCCTCTTCAGCAGGATAGCTTGATTCCAGTGGCACAGTGAGCCCAGGACCCACGTCTGGGCATACCCGTCGCACTTAGGGCGAGAAAGCAAAAGACACAATTGATGGACGGAATGCAGAACAAATCAAAACATTCACCCACAGTCAAGAGATCTGGGTTAAATCCATCATACTTTTGCTCACCATGCCACTCCAGTTTAGACCAGGCCATATGCAAATCAGTCTTGACCCTGTGCCTCATGGGAACAGTCCAGCCCAAACTGCTAAGCCAGGTCATCCCTGGACCGGAAACAAGCATCCTAGGACCGGTTTCGGGGTTTCACCCCTCTTCAGCCAGGATAGCGTGATTCCAGTGGCATAGTGAGCCCGGGACGCACATCTGGGCATACCCGGCGCACTTAGGGCAAGAAAGCAAAAGACACACAATTGATGGACGGAATGCAGAACAAATCAAAACATTCACCCCCAGTCAGGAGATCTGGGTTAAATCCATCATTCTTTTGCTCACCATGCCCCCCCAGTTTAGATCTGGCCATACGCAAATCAGTCTTGACCCTGTGCCTCATGGGGACAGTCCAGCCTGAAGTGCTAAGCCAGGTCCTCCCTGGACCGGAAACAAGCATCCTAGGACCGGTTTCGGAGTTTCACCCCTCTTCAGCCAGGTTAGCTTGATTCCAGTGGCACAGTGAGCCCGGGACCCACGTCTGGGCATACCCGGTGCACTTAGGGCGAGAAGGCAAAAGACACACAATTGATGGACAGAATGCAGAACAAATCAAAACATTCACCCCCAGTCAAGAGATCTGGGTTAAATCCATCATTCTTTTGCTAACCATACCACCCCAGTTTAGACCTGGCAATATGGAAATCAGTCTTGACTTTGTGCCTCATGGGAACAGTCCAGCCCGAACTGCTAAGCCAGGTCCTCCCTGGACCGGAAACAAGCATCCTAGGACCGGTTTCGGAGTTTCACCCCTCTTCATCCAGGATAGCTTGATTCCAGTGGCACAGTGAGCCCGGGACGCACGTCTGGGCATACCCGGCGCTCTTAGGGCGAGAAAGCAAAAGACATACAATTGATCGACGGAATGCAGAACAAATCAAAACATTCACCCCCAGTCAAGAGATCTGGGTTAAATCCATCATTCTTTTGCTCACCATGCCAGCCCAGTTTAGACCTGGCCATATGCAAATCAGTCTTGACCCTGTGCCTCATGGGAACAGTCCACCTCGAACTGCTAAGCCAGGTCCTCCCTGGACCGGAAACAAGCATCCTAGGACCGGTTTCGGGGTCTCACCCTTCTTCAGCCAGGATAGCTTGATTCTAGTGGCACAGTGAGGCTGGGACCCACGTCTGGGCATGCCCGGCGCACTTAGGGCGAGAAAGCAAAAGACACGCAATTAATGGACGGAATGCAGAACAAATCAAAACATTCACACCCAGTCAACAGATCTGGGTTAAATCCATCATTCTTTTGCTCACCATGCCACCCCAGTTTAGACCTGGCCATATGCAAATCAGTCATGACCCTGTGCCTCATGGGAACAGTCCAGCCCAACCTGCTAAGCCAGGTCCACCCTGGACGGGAAACAAGCATCCTAGGACCGGTTTCGGGGTCTCACCCTTCTTCAGCCAGGATAGCTTGATTACAGTGCCACAGTGAGCCCGGGACCCACGTCTGGGCATACCAGGCGCACTTAGGGCGAGAAAGCAAAAGACACACAATTGATGGATGGAATGCAGAACAAATCAAAACATTCACCCCCAGTCAAGAGATCTGGGTTAAATCCATAATTCTTTTGCTCACCATGCCACCCCAGTTTAGACCTGGCAATATGCAAATCAATTTTGACCCTGTGCCTCATGGGAACAGTCCAACCCGAACTGCTAAGCCAGGTCATCCCTGGACCGGAAACAAGCATCCTAGGACCGGTTTCGGGGTTTCACCCCTCTTCAGCCAGGATAGCGTGATTCCAGTGGCATAGTGAGCCCGGGACGCACATCTGGGCATACCCGGCGCACTTAGGGCGAGAAAGCAAAAGACACACAATTGATGGACGGAATGCAGAACAAATCAAAACATTCACCCCCAGTCAGGAGATCTGGGTTAAATCCATCATTCTTTTGCTCACCATGCCCCCCCCAGTTTAGATCTGGCCATACGCAAATCAGTCTTGACCCTGTGCCTCATGGGGACAGTCCAGCCTGAAGTGCTAAGCCAGGTCCTCCCTGGACCGGAAACAAGCATCCTAGGACCGGTTTCGGAGTTTCACCCCTCTTCAGCCAGGTTAGCTTGATTCCAGTGGCACAGTGAGCCCGGGACCCACGTCTGGGCATACCCGGTGCACTTAGGGCGAGAAGGCAAAAGACACACAATTGATGGACAGAATGCAGAACAAATCAAAACATTCACCCCCAGTCAAGAGATCTGGGTTAAATCCATCATTCTTTTGCTAACCATACCACCCCAGTTTAGACCTGGCAATATGGAAATCAGTCTTCACTCTGTGCCTCATGGGAACAGTCCAGCCCGAACTGCTAAGCCAGGTCCTCCCTGGACCGGAAACAAGCATCCTAGGACCGGTTTCGGAGTTTCACCCCTCTTCATCCAGGATAGCTTGATTCCAGTGGCACAGTGAGCCCAGGACGCACGTCTGGGCATACCCGGCGCTCTTAGGGCGAGAAAGCAAAAGACACACAATTGATCGACGGAATGCAGAACAAATCAAAACATTCACCCCCAGTCAAGAGATCTGGGTTAAATCCATCATTCTTTTGCTCACCATGCCAGCCCAGTTTAGACCTGGCCATATGCAAATCAGTCTTGACCCTGTGCCTCATGGGAACAGTCCGGCTCGAACTGCTAAGCCAGGTCCTCCCTGGACCGGAAACAAGCATCCTAGGACCGGTTTCGGGGTCTCACCCTTCTTCAGCCAGGATAGCTTGATTCCAGTGGCACAGTGAGGCCGGGACCCACGTCTGGGCATGCCCGGCGCACTTAGGGCGAGAAAGCAAAAGACACGCAATTAATGGACGGAATGCAGAACAAATCAAAACATTCACACCCAGTCAAGAGATCTGGGTTAAATCCATCATTCTTTTGCTCACCATGCCACCCCAGTTTAGACCTGGCCATATGCAAATCAGTCATGACCCTATGCCTCATGGGAACAGTCCAGCCCAAACTGCTAAGCCAGGTCCTCCCTGGACGGGAAACAAGCATCCTAGGACCGGTTTCGGGGTCTCACCCTTCTTCAGCCAGGATAGCTTGATTACAGTGCCACAGTGAGCCCGGGACCCACGTCTGGGCATACCAGGCGCACTTAGGGCGAGAAAGCAAAAGACACACAATTGATGGACGGAATGCAGAACAAATCAAAACATTCACCCCCAGTCAAGAGATCTGGGTTAAATCCATAATTCTTTTGCTCACCATGCCACCCCAGTTTAGACCTGGCAATATGCAAATCAATTTTGACCCTGTGCCTCATGGGAACAGTCCAACCCGAACTGCTAAGCCAGGTCCTCCCTGGACCGGAAATAAGCATCCTAGGACTGGTTTCGGGGTTTCATCCCTCTTCAGCCAGAATAGCTTGATTTCAGTGGCACTGTGAGCCCAGGACCCACGTCTGGGCATACCCGGCGCACTTAGGGCGAGAAAGCAAAAGACACAATTGATGGACGGAATGCAGAACAAATCAAAACATTCACCCCCAGTCAAGAGATCTGGGTTAAATCCATCATTCTTTTGTTCACCATGCCACCCCAGTTTAGATCTGACCATATGCTCATCAGTCTTGACCCTGTGCCTCATGGAAACAGTCCAGCCCTAACTGCTAAGCCAGGTCCTCCCTGGACCGGAAACAAGCATCCTAGGACCGGTTTCGGGGTTTCACCCCTCTGCAGCCAGGTTAGCTTGATTCCAGTGGCACAGTGAGCCAGGGACCCACGTCTGGGCATACCCGGTGCACTTAGGGCGAGAAAGCAAAAGACACACAATTGATGGATGGAATGCAGAACAAATCAAAACATTCACCCCCAGTCAAGAGATCTTGGTTAAATCCATCATTCTTTTGCTCACCATGCCACCCCAGTTTAGATCTGGCCATATGCAAATCAGTCTTGAACCTGTGTCTCATGGGGACAGTCCAGCCTGAACTGCTAAGCCAGGTCCTCCCTGGACCGGAAACAAGCATCCTAGGACCGGTTTCGGGGTCTCACCCTTCTTCAGCCAGGATAGCTTGATTCCAGTGGCACAGTGAGGCCGGAACCCACATCTGGGCATCCCCGGCGCACTTAGGGCGAGAAAGCAAAAGACACACAATTAATGGACGGAATGCAGAACAAATCAAAACATTCACCCCCAGTCAAGAGATCTGGGTTAAATCCATCATTCTTTTGTTCACCATGCCACCCCAGTTTAGATCTGGCCATATGCTCATCAGTCTTGACCCTGTGCCTCATGGAAACAGTCCAGCCCGAACTGCTAAGCAAGGTCCTCCCTGGACTGGAAACAAGCATCCTAGGACCGGTTTCGGGGTTTCACCCCTCTGCAGCCAGGTTAGCTTGATTCCAGTGGCACACTGAGCCCGGGACCCACGTCTGGGCATACCTGCTGCACTTAGGGCAGAAAGCAAAGACACACAATTGATGGACGGAATGCAGAACAAATCAAAACATTCACCCCCAGTCAAGAGATCTAGGTTAAATCCATCATTCTTTTGCTCACCATGCCACCCCAGTTTAGATCTGGCCATATGCTCATCAGTCTTGACCCTGTGCCTCATGGAAACAGTCCAGCCCGAACTGCTAAGCCAGGTCCTCCCTGGACCGGAAACAAGCATCCTAGGACTGGTTTCGGGGTTTCACCCCTCTTCAGCCAGGATAGCTTGATTCCAGTGGCACAGTGAGCCCGGGACCCACGTCTGGGCATACCCGCCGCACTCAGGGCGAGAAAGCAAAAGACACACAACTGATGGACGGAATGCAGAACAAATCAAAACATTCACCCACAGTCAAGAGATCTGGGTTACATCCAACATTCTTTTGCTCACCATGCCACCCCAGTTTAGACCTGGCCATATGCCAATCAGTCTTGACCCTGTGCCTCATGGGAACAGTCCAGCCCAAACTGCTAAGCAAGGTCCTCCCTGGACCGGAAACAAGCATCCTAGGACCGGTTTCGGGGTTTCACCCCTCTGCAGGCAGGTTAGCTTGATTCCAGTGGCACAGTGAGCCCGGGACCCACGTCTGGGCATACCCGGTGCACTTCGGGCGAGAAAGCAAAGACACACAATTGATGGACGGAATGCAGAACAAATCAAAACATTCACCCCCAGTCAAGAGATCTAGGTTAAATCCATCATTCTTTTGCTCACCATGCCACCCCAGTTTAGACCTGGCCATATGCAAATCAGTCTTGACCCTGTGCCTCATGGGAACAGTCCAGCCTGAACTGCTAAGCCAGGTCCTCCCTGGACCGGAAACAAGCATCCTAGGACGGGTTTCGGGGTTTCACCCTCTGCAGCCAGGTTAGCTTGGTTCCAGTGGCACAGTGAGCCCGGGACCCACGTCTGGGCATACCCGGTGCACTTAGGGTGAGAAAGCAAAGACACACAATTAATGGACGGAATGCAGAACTAATCAAAACATTCACCCCCAGTCAAGAGATCTTGGTTAAATCCATCATTCTTTTTCTCACCATGCCACCCCAGTTTCGATCTGGCCATATGCAAATCAGTCTTGACCCTGTGCCTCATGGGAACAGTCCAGCCTGAACTGCTAAGCAAGGTCCTCCCTGGACCGGAAACAAGCATCCTAGGACCGGTTTCGGGGTTTCACCCCAATTCAGCCAGGTTAGCTTGATTCCAGTGGCACAGTGAGCCCGGGACCCACGTCTGGGCATACCCGGTGCACTTAGGGCGAGAAAGCAAAAGACACACAATTGATGGACAGAATGCAGCACAAATCAAAACATTCACCCCCAGTCAAGAGATCTGGGTTAAATCCATCATTCATTTGCTCACCATGCCACCCCAGTTTAGACCTGGCCATATGCAAATCAGTCATGACCCTGTGCCTCATGGGAACAGTCCAGCCCAAACTGCTAAGCCACGTCCTCCCTGGACCGGAAACAAGCATCCTAGGACCGGTTTCGGAGTTTCACCCCTCTTCAGCCAGGATAGCGTGATTCCAGTGGCATAGTGAGCCCGGGACGCACATCTGGGCATACCCGGCGCACTTAGGGCGAGAAAGCAAAAGACACACAATTGATGGACGGAATGCAGAACAAATCAAAACATTCACCCCCAGTCAAGAGATCTGGGTTAAATCCATCATTCTTTTGCTAACCATACCACCCCAGTTTAGACCTGGCAATATGGAAATCAATTTTGACCCTGTGCCTCATGGGAACAGTCCAGCCCGAGCTGCTAAGCCAGGTCCTCCCTGGACCGGAAATAAGCATCCTAGGACCGGTTTCGGGGTTTCATCCCTCTTCAGCCAGGATAGCTTGATTCCAGTGGCACAGTGAGCCCAGGACCCACGTCTGGGCATACCCGGCGCACTTAGGGTGAGAAAGCAAAAGACACAATTGATGGACGGAATGCAGAACAAATCAAAACATTCACCCACAGTCAAGAGATCTGGGTTAAATCCATCATTCTTTTCCTCACCATGCCACTCCAGTTTAGACCAGGCCATATGCAAATCAGTCTTGACCCTGTGCATCATGGGAACAGTCCAGCCCAAACTGCTAAGCCAGGTCCTCCCTGGACCGGAAACAAGCATCCTAGGACCGGTTTCGGGGTTTCACCCTTCTTCAGCCAGGATAGCTTGATTCCAGTGGCACAGTGAGCCCGAGACCCACGTCTGGGCATACCCGGCGCACTTAGGGCGAGAAAGCAAAAGACACACAATTAATGGACGAAATGCAGAACAAATCAAAACATTCACCCCCAGTCAAGAGATCTGGGTTAAATCCATCATTCTTTTGTTCACCATGCCACCCCAGTTTAGATCTGGCCATATGCTCATCAGTCTTGACCCTGTGCCTCATGGAAACAGTCCAGCCCGAACTGCTAAGCCAGGTCCTCCCTGGACCGGAAACAAGCATCCTAGGACCGGTTTCGGGGTTTCACCCCTCTGCAGCCAGGTTAGCTTGATTCCAGTGGCACAGTGAGCCCGGGACCCACGTCTGGGCATACCCGGCGCACTTAGGGCGAGAAAGCAAAAGACACACAATTAATGGACGGAATGCAGAACAAATCAAAACATTCACCCCCAGTCAAGAGATCTTGGTCAAATCCATCATTCTTTTGCTCACCATGCCACCCCAATTTAGATCTGGCCATATGCAAATCAGTCTTGACCCTGGGCCTCATGGGAACAGTCCAGCCTGAACTGCTAAGCCAGGTCCTCCCTGGACCGGAAACAAGCATCCTAGGATCGGTTTTGGGATTTCACCCCTCTTCAGCCAGGTTAGCTTGATTCCAGTGGCACAGTGAGTCCAGGACCCACGTCTGGGCATACCCGGTGCACTTAGGGCGAGAAAGCTAAAGACACACAATTGATGGACGGAATGCAGAACAAATCAAAACATTCACCCCCAGTCAAGAGATCTGGGTTAAATCCATCATTTTTTTGCTCACCATGCCACCCCAGTTTAGACCTGGCCATATGCAAATCAGTCATGACCCTGTGCCTCATGGGAACAGTCCAGCCCAAACTGCTAAGCCAGGTCCTCCCTGGACCGGAAACAAGCATCCTAGGACCGGTTTCGGGGTCTCACCCTTCTTCAGCCAGGATAGCTTGATTCCAGTGGCAAAGTGAGCCCGGGACCCACGTCTGGGCATACCAGGCGAACTTAGGGCGAGAAAGCAAAAGACACACAATTGATGGACGGAATGCAGAACAAATCAAAACATTCACCCCCAGTCAAGAGATCTGGGTTAAATCCATAATTCTTTTGCTCACCATGCCACCCCAGTTTAGACCTGGCAATATGCAAATCAGTTTTGACCCTGTGCCTCATGGGAACAGTCCAGCCCGAACTGCTAAGCCAGGTCCTCCCTGGACATGCAATAAGCATCCTAGGACCGGTTTCGGGGTTTCATCCCTCTTCAGCCAGGATAGCTTGATTCCAGTGGCACAGTGAGCCCAGGACCCACGTCTGGGCATACCCGGCGCCCTTAGGGCGAGAAAGCAAAAGACACAATTGATGGACGGAATGCAGAACAAATCAAAACATTCACCCACAGTCAAGAGATCTGGGTTAAATCCATCATACTTTTGCTCACCATGCCACTCCAGTTTAGACTAGGCCATATGCAAATCAGTCTTGACCCTGTGCCTCATGGGAACAGTCCAGCCCAAACTGCTAAGCCAGGTCCTCCCTGGACCGGAAACAAGCATCCTAGGACCGGTTTCGGGGTTTCACCCCTCGTCAGCCAGGATAGCTTGATTCCAGTGGCACAGTGAGCCCGCGACCCACGTCTGGGCATACCCGGCGCACTTAGGGCGAGAAAGCAAAAGACACAATATTAATGGACGGAATGCAGAACAAATCAAAACATTCACCCCCAGTCAAGAGATCTTGGTTAGATCCATCATTCTTTTGCTCACCATGCCACCCCAGTTTAGATCTGGCCATATGCAAATCAGTCTTGACCCTGTGCCTCATAGGAACAGTCCAGCCTGAACTGCTAAGCCAGGTCCTCCCTGGACCGGAAACAAGCATCCTGGGACCGCTTTTGGGGTTTCATCCCTCTTCAGCCAGGATAGCTTGATTCCAGTGGCACAGTGAGCCCAGGACCCACGTCTGGGCATACCCGTCGCACTTAGGGCGAGAAAGCAAAAGACACAATTGATGGACGGAATGCAGAACAAATCAAAACATTCACCCACAGTCAAGAGATCTGGGTGAAATCCATCATACTTTTGCTCACCATGCCACTCCAGTTTAGACCAGGCCATATGCAAATCAGTCTTGACCCTGTGCCTCATGGGAACAGTCCAGCCCAAACTGCTAAGCCAGGTCCTCCCTGGACCTGAAACAAGCATCCTACGACCGGTTTCGGGGTTTCACCCTTCTTCAGCCAGGATAGCTTGATTCCAGTGGCACAGTGAGCCCGAGACCCACGTCTGGGCATACCCGGCGCACTTAGGGCGAGAAAGCCAAAGACACACAATTAATGGACGGAATGCAGAACAAATCAAAACATTCACCCCCAGTCAAGATATCTGGGTTAAATCCATCATTCTTTTGTTCACCATGCCACCCAAGTTTAGATCTGGCCATATGCTCATCAGTCTTGACCCTGTGCCTCATGGAAACAGTCCAGCCCGAACTGCTAAGCCAGGTCCTCCCTGGACCGGAAACAAGCATCCTAGGATCGGTTTCGGGGTTTCACCCCTCTGCAGCCAGGTTAGCTTGATTCCAGTGGCACAGTGAGCCCGGGACCCACGTCTGGGCATACCCGGTGCACTTAGGGCGAGAAAGCAAAAGACACACAATTGATAGACGGAATGCAGAACAAATCAAAACATTCACCCCCAGTCAAGAGATCTGGGTTAAATCCATCATTCTTTTGCTCACCATGCCACCCCAGTTTGGACCTGGCAATATGCAAATCAGTCTTGACCCTGTGCCTCATGGGAACAGTCCAGCCCGAACTGCTAAGCCAGGTCCTCCCTGGACCGGAAACAAGCATCCTAGGACCTGTTTCGGGGTTTCACCCCTCGTCAGCCAGGATAGCTTGATTCCAGTGGCACAGTGAGCCCGGGACCCACGTCTGGGCATACCTGGCGCACTTACGGCGAGAAAGCAAAAGACATACAATTGATGGACGGAATGGAGAACAAATCAAAACATTCACCCCCAGTCAAGAGACCTGGGTTAAATCCATCATTCTTTTGCTCACCATGCCACCCCAGTTTGGACCTGGCAATATGCAAATCAGTCTTGACCCTCTGCCTCATGGGAACAGTCCAGCCCGAACTGCTAAGCCAGGTCCTCCCTGGACCGGAAACAAGCATCCTAGGACTGGTTTCGGGGTTTCACCCCTCTTCAGCCAGGATAGCTTGATTCCAGTGGCACAGTGAGCCCGGGACCCACGTCTGGGCATACCCGGCGCACTTAGGGCGAGAAAGCAAAAGACACACAATTGATGGACGGAATGCAGAACAAATCAAAACATTCACCCACAGTCAAGAGATCTTGGTTAGATCCATCATTCTTTTGCTCACCATGCCACCCCAGTTTAGACCTGGCCATATTCCAATCAGTCTTGACCCTGTGCCTCATGGGAACAGTCCAGCCCAAACTGCTAAGCAAGGTCCTCCCTGGACCGGAAACAAGCATCCTAGTACCAGTTTCGGGGTTTCACCCTTCTTCAGCCAGGATAGCTTGATTCCAGTGGCACAGTGAGCCCGGGACCCACGTCTGGGCATACCCGGCGCACTTTGGGCGAGAAAGCAAAAGACACACAATTTATGGACGGAATGCAGAACAAATCAAAACATTCACCCCCAGCCAAGAGATCTGGGTTAAATCCATCATTCTTTTGCTCACCATGCCACCCCAGTTTAGACCTGGCAAGATGCAAATCAGTCTTGACCCTGTGCCTCATGGGAACAGTCCGGCCCGAACTGCTAAGCCAGGTCCTCCCTGGACTGGAAACAAGCATCCTAGGACCGGTTTCGGGGTTTCACCCCTCTGCAGCCAGGTTAGCTTGATTCCAGTGGCACAGTGAGCCCGGGACCCACGTCTGGGCATACCCGGTGCACTTAGGGCGAGAAAGCAAAGACACACAATTGATGGACGGAATGCAGAACAAATCAAAACATTCACCTCCAGTCAAGAGATCTGGGTTAAATCCATCATTCTTTTGCTCACCATGCCACCCCAGTTTATACCTGGCCATATGCAAATCAGTCTTGACCCTGTGCCTCATGGGAACAGTCCAGCCCGAACTGCTAAGCCAGGTCCTCCCTGGACCGGAAACAAGCATCCTAGGACCGGTTTCGGGGTCTCACCCTTCTTCAGCCAGGATAGCTTGATTCCAGTGGCACAGTGAGGCCGGGACCCACATCTGGGCATACCCGGCGCACTTAGGGCGAGAAAGCAAAAGACACACAATTAATGGACGAAATGCAGAACAAATCAAAACATTCACCCCCAGTCAAGAGATCTGGGTTAAATACATCATTCTTTTGTTCACCCTGCCACCCCAGTTTAGATCTGGCCATATGCTCATCAGTATTGACCCTGTGCCTCATGGAAACAGTCCAGCCCGAACTGCTAAGCAAGGTCCTCCCTGGACCGGAAACAAGCATCCTAGGACCGTTTTCGGGGTTTCACCCCTCTGCAGCCAGGTTAGCTTGATTCCAGTGGCACAGTGAGCCCGGGACCCACGTCTGGGCATACCCGCTGCACTTAGGGCGAGAAAGCAAAGACACACAATTGATGGACGGAATGCAGAACAAATCAAAACATTCACCCCCAGTCAAGAGATCTAGGTTAAATCCATCATTCTTTTGCTCACCATGCCACCCCAGTTTGGACCTGGCAATATGCAAATCAGTCTAGACCCTGTGCCTCATGGGAACAGTCCAGCCCGAACTGCTAAGCCAGGTCCTCCCTGGACCGGAAACAAGCATCCTAGGACCTGTTTCGGGGTTTCACCCCTCGTCAGCCAGGATAGCTTGATTCCAGTGGCACAGTGAGCCCGGGACCCACGTCTGGGCATACCCGGCGCACTTACGGCGAGAAAGCAAAAGACATACAATTGATGGACGGAATGGAGAACAAATCAAAACATTCACCCCCAGTCAAGAGACCTGGGTTAAATCCATCATTCTTTTGCTCACCATGCCACCCCAGTTTGGACCTGGCAATATGCAAATCAGTCTTGACCCTGTGCCTCATGGGAACAGTCCAGCCCGAACTGCTAAGCCAGGTCCTCCCTGGACCGGAAACAAGCATCCTAGGACTGGTTTCGGGGTTTCACCCCTCTTCAGCCAGGATAGCTTGATTCCAGTGGCACAGTGAGCCCGGGACCCACGTCTGGGCATACCCGGCGCACTTAGGGCGAGAAAGCAAAAGACACACAATTGATGGACGGAATGCAGAACAAATCAAAACATTCACCCACAGTCAAGAGATCTTGGTTAGATCCATCATTCTTTTGCTCACCATGCCACCCCAGTTTAGACCTGGCCATATTCCAATCAGTCTTGACCCTGTGCCTCATGGGAACAGTCCAGCCCAAACTGCTAAGCAAGGTCCTCCCTGGACCGGAAACAAGCATCCTAGTACCAGTTTCGGGGTTTCACCCTTCTTCAGCCAGGATAGCTTGATTCCAGTGGCACAGTGAGCCCGGGACCCACGTCTGGGCATACCCGGCGCACTTTGGGCGAGAAAGCAAAAGACACACAATTTATGGACGGAATGCAGAACAAATCAAAACATTCACCCCCAGCCAAGAGATCTGGGTTAAATCCATCATTCTTTTGCTCACCATGCCACCCCAGTTTAGACCTGGCCATATTCCAATCAGTCTTGACCCTGTGCCTCATGGGAACAGTCCAGCCCAAACTGCTAAGCAAGGTCCTCCCTGGACCGGAAACAAGCATCCTAGGACCGTTTTCGGGGTTTCACCCCTCTGCAGCCAGATTAGCTTGATTCCAGTGGCACAGTGAGCCCGGGACACACGTCTGGGCATACCCGCTGCACTTAGGGCGAGAAAGCAAAGACACACAATTGATGGACGGAATGCAGAACAAATCAAAACATTCACCCCCAGTCAAGAGATCTAGGTTAAATCCATCATTCTTTTGCTCACCATGCCACCCCAGTTTAGACCTGGCCATATGCAAATCAGTCTTGACCCTGTGCCTCATGGGAACAGTCCAGCCTGAACTGCTAAGCCAGGTCCTCCCTGGACCGGAAACAAGCATCCTAGGACCGGTTTCGGGGTTTCACCCCTCTTCAGCCAGGTTAGCTTGATTCCAGTGGCACAGTGAGGCCGGGACCAACGTCTGGGCATACCCGGTGCACTTAGGGCGAGAAAGCAAAAGACACACAATTAATGGACGGAATGCAGAACAAATCAAAACATTCACCCCCAGTCAAGAGATCTGGGTTAAATCCATCATTCTTTTGTTCACCATGCCACCCCAGTTTAGATCTGGCCATATGCTCATCAGTCATGACCCTGTGCCTCATGGGAACAGTCCAGCCCAAACTGCTAAGCCAGATCCTCCATGGACCGGAAATAAGCATCCTAGGACCGGTTTCGGGGTTTCATCCCTCTTCAGCCAGGATAGCTTGATTCCAGTGGCACAGTGAGCCCAGGACCCATGTCTGGGCATACCCGTCACACTTAGGGCGAGAAAGCAAAAGACACAATTGATGGACGGAATGCAGAACAAATCAAAACATTCACCCACAGTCAAGAGATCTGGGTTAAATCCATCATACTTTTGCTCACCATGCCACTCTAGTTTAGACCAGGCCATATGCAAATCAGTCTTGACCCTGTGCCTCATGGGAACAGTCCAGCCCAAACTGCTAAGCCAGGTCCTCCCTGGACCGGAAATAAGCATCCTAGGACTGGTTTCGGGGTTTCATCCCTCTTCAGCCAGAATAGCTTGATTTCAGTGGCACTGTGAGCCCAGGACCCACGTCTGGGCATACCCGGCGCACTTAGGGCGAGAAAGCAAAAGACACAATTGATGGACGGAATGCAGAACAAATCAAAACATTCACCCCCAGTCAAGAGATCTGGGTTAAATCCATCATTCTTTTGTTCACCATGCCACCCCAGTTTAGATCTGACCATATGCTCATCAGTCTTGACCCTGTGCCTCATGGAAACAGTCCAGCCCTAACTGCTAAGCCAGGTCCTCCCTGGACCGGAAACAAGCATCCTAGGACCGGTTTCGGGGTTTCACCCCTCTGCAGCCAGGTTAGCTTGATTCCAGTGGCACAGTGAGCCAGGGACCCACGTCTGGGCATACCCGGTGCACTTAGGGCGAGAAAGCAAAAGACACACAATTGATGGATGGAATGCAGAACAAATCAAAACATTCACCCCCAGTCAAGAGATCTTGGTTAAATCCATCATTCTTTTGCTCACCATGCCACCCCAGTTTAGATCTGGCCATATGCAAATCAGTCTTGAACCTGTGTCTCATGGGGACAGTCCAGCCTGAACTGCTAAGCCAGGTCCTCCCTGGACCGGAAACAAGCATCCTAGGACCGGTTTCGGGGTCTCACCCTTCTTCAGCCAGGATAGCTTGATTCCAGTGGCACAGTGAGGCCGGAACCCACATCTGGGCATCCCCGGCGCACTTAGGGCGAGAAAGCAAAAGACACACAATTAATGGACGGAATGCAGAACAAATCAAAACATTCACCCCCAGTCAAGAGATCTGGGTTAAATCCATCATTCTTTTGTTCACCATGCCACCCCAGTTTAGATCTGGCCATATGCTCATCAGTCTTGACCCTGTGCCTCATGGAAACAGTCCAGCCCGAACTGCTAAGCAAGGTCCTCCCTGGACTGGAAACAAGCATCCTAGGACCGGTTTCGGGGTTTCACCCCTCTGCAGCCAGGTTAGCTTGATTCCAGTGGCACACTGAGCCCGGGACCCACGTCTGGGCATACCTGCTGCACTTAGGGCAGAAAGCAAAGACACACAATTGATGGACGGAATGCAGAACAAATCAAAACATTCACCCCCAGTCAAGAGATCTAGGTTAAATCCATCATTCTTTTGCTCACCATGCCACCCCAGTTTAGATCTGGCCATATGCTCATCAGTCTTGACCCTGTGCCTCATGGAAACAGTCCAGCCCGAACTGCTAAGCCAGGTCCTCCCTGGACCGGAAACAAGCATCCTAGGACTGGTTTCGGGGTTTCACCCCTCTTCAGCCAGGATAGCTTGATTCCAGTGGCACAGTGAGCCCGGGACCCACGTCTGGGCATACCCGCCGCACTCAGGGCGAGAAAGCAAAAGACACACAACTGATGGACGGAATGCAGAACAAATCAAAACATTCACCCACAGTCAAGAGATCTGGGTTACATCCAACATTCTTTTGCTCACCATGCCACCCCAGTTTAGACCTGGCCATATGCCAATCAGTCTTGACCCTGTGCCTCATGGGAACAGTCCAGCCCAAACTGCTAAGCAAGGTCCTCCCTGGACCGGAAACAAGCATCCTAGGACCGGTTTCGGGGTTTCACCCCTCTGCAGGCAGGTTAGCTTGATTCCAGTGGCACAGTGAGCCCGGGACCCACGTCTGGGCATACCCGGTGCACTTCGGGCGAGAAAGCAAAGACACACAATTGATGGACGGAATGCAGAACAAATCAAAACATTCACCCCCAGTCAAGAGATCTAGGTTAAATCCATCATTCTTTTGCTCACCATGCCACCCCAGTTTAGACCTGGCCATATGCAAATCAGTCTTGACCCTGTGCCTCATGGGAACAGTCCAGCCTGAACTGCTAAGCCAGGTCCTCCCTGGACCGGAAACAAGCATCCTAGGACGGGTTTCGGGGTTTCACCCTCTGCAGCCAGGTTAGCTTGGTTCCAGTGGCACAGTGAGCCCGGGACCCACGTCTGGGCATACCCGGTGCACTTAGGGTGAGAAAGCAAAGACACACAATTAATGGACGGAATGCAGAACTAATCAAAACATTCACCCCCAGTCAAGAGATCTTGGTTAAATCCATCATTCTTTTTCTCACCATGCCACCCCAGTTTCGATCTGGCCATATGCAAATCAGTCTTGACCCTGTGCCTCATGGGAACAGTCCAGCCTGAACTGCTAAGCAAGGTCCTCCCTGGACCGGAAACAAGCATCCTAGGACCGGTTTCGGGGTTTCACCCCAATTCAGCCAGGTTAGCTTGATTCCAGTGGCACAGTGAGCCCGGGACCCACGTCTGGGCATACCCGGTGCACTTAGGGCGAGAAAGCAAAAGACACACAATTGATGGACAGAATGCAGCACAAATCAAAACATTCACCCCCAGTCAAGAGATCTGGGTTAAATCCATCATTCATTTGCTCACCATGCCACCCCAGTTTAGACCTGGCCATATGCAAATCAGTCATGACCCTGTGCCTCATGGGAACAGTCCAGCCCAAACTGCTAAGCCACGTCCTCCCTGGACCGGAAACAAGCATCCTAGGACCGGTTTCGGAGTTTCACCCCTCTTCAGCCAGGATAGCGTGATTCCAGTGGCATAGTGAGCCCGGGACGCACATCTGGGCATACCCGGCGCACTTAGGGCGAGAAAGCAAAAGACACACAATTGATGGACGGAATGCAGAACAAATCAAAACATTCACCCCCAGTCAAGAGATCTGGGTTAAATCCATCATTCTTTTGCTAACCATACCACCCCAGTTTAGACCTGGCAATATGGAAATCAATTTTGACCCTGTGCCTCATGGGAACAGTCCAGCCCGAGCTGCTAAGCCAGGTCCTCCCTGGACCGGAAATAAGCATCCTAGGACCGGTTTCGGGGTTTCATCCCTCTTCAGCCAGGATAGCTTGATTCCAGTGGCACAGTGAGCCCAGGACCCACGTCTGGGCATACCCGGCGCACTTAGGGTGAGAAAGCAAAAGACACAATTGATGGACGGAATGCAGAACAAATCAAAACATTCACCCACAGTCAAGAGATCTGGGTTAAATCCATCATTCTTTTCCTCACCATGCCACTCCAGTTTAGACCAGGCCATATGCAAATCAGTCTTGACCCTGTGCATCATGGGAACAGTCCATCCCAAACTGCTAAGCCAGGTCCTCCCTGGACCGGAAACAAGCATCCTAGGACCGGTTTCGGGGTTTCACCCTTCTTCAGCCAGGATAGCTTGATTCCAGTGGCACAGTGAGCCCGAGACCCACGTCTGGGCATACCCGGCGCACTTAGGGCGAGAAAGCAAAAGACACACAATTAATGGACGGAATGCAGAACAAATCAAAACATTCACCCCCAGTCAAGAGATCTGGGTTAAATCCATCATTCTTTTGTTCACCATGCCACCCCAGTTTAGATCTGGCCATATGCTCATCAGTCTTGACCCTGTGCCTCATGGAAACAGTCCAGCCCGAACTGCTAAGCCAGGTCCTCCCTGGACCGGAAACAAGCATCCTAGGACCGGTTTCGGGGTTTCACCCCTCTGCAGCCAGGTTAGCTTGATTCCAGTGGCACAGTGAGCCCGGGACCCACGTCTGGGCATACCCGGCGCACTTAGGGCGAGAAAGCAAAAGACACACAATTAATGGACGGAATGCAGAACAAATCAAAACATTCACCCCCAGTCAAGAGATCTTGGTCAAATCCATCATTCTTTTGCTCACCATGCCACCCCAGTTTAGATCTGGCCATATGCAAATCAGTCTTGACCCTGGGCCTCATGGGAACAGTCCAGCCTGAACTGCTAAGCCAGGTCCTCCCTGGACCGGAAACAAGCATCCTAGGATCGGTTTTGGGATTTCACCCCTCTTCAGCCAGGTTAGCTTGATTCCAGTGGCACAGTGAGTCCAGGACCCACGTCTGGGCATACCCGGTGCACTTAGGGCGAGAAAGCTAAAGACACACAATTGATGGACGGAATGCAGAACAAATCAAAACATTCACCCCCAGTCAAGAGATCTGGGTTAAATCCATCATTTTTTTGCTCACCATGCCACCCCAGTTTAGACCTGGCCATATGCAAATCAGTCATGACCCTGTGCCTCATGGGAACAGTCCAGCCCAAACTGCTAAGCCAGGTCCTCCCTGGACCGGAAACAAGCATCCTAGGACCGGTTTCGGGGTCTCACCCTTCTTCAGCCAGGATAGCTTGATTCCAGTGGCAAAGTGAGCCCGGGACCCACGTCTGGGCATACCAGGCGAACTTAGGGCGAGAAAGCAAAAGACACACAATTGATGGACGGAATGCAGAACAAATCAAAACATTCACCCCCAGTCAAGAGATCTGGGTTAAATCCATAATTCTTTTGCTCACCATGCCACCCCAGTTTAGACCTGGCAATATGCAAATCAGTTTTGACCCTGTGCCTCATGGGAACAGTCCAGCCCGAACTGCTAAGCCAGGTCCTCCCTGGACATGCAATAAGCATCCTAGGACCGGTTTCGGGGTTTCATCCCTCTTCAGCCAGGATAGCTTGATTCCAGTGGCACAGTGAGCCCAGGACCCACGTCTGGGCATACCCGGCGCCCTTAGGGCGAGAAAGCAAAAGACACAATTGATGGACGGAATGCAGAACAAATCAAAACATTCACCCACAGTCAAGAGATCTGGGTTAAATCCATCATACTTTTGCTCACCATGCCACTCCAGTTTAGACTAGGCCATATGCAAATCAGTCTTGACCCTGTGCCTCATGGGAACAGTCCAGCCCAAACTGCTAAGCCAGGTCCTCCCTGGACCGGAAACAAGCATCCTAGGACCGGTTTCGGGGTTTCACCCCTCGTCAGCCAGGATAGCTTGATTCCAGTGGCACAGTGAGCCCGCGACCCACGTCTGGGCATACCCGGCGCACTTAGGGCGAGAAAGCAAAAGACACAATATTAATGGACGGAATGCAGAACAAATCAAAACATTCACCCCCAGTCAAGAGATCTTGGTTAGATCCATCATTCTTTTGCTCACCATGCCACCCCAGTTTAGATCTGGCCATATGCAAATCAGTCTTGACCCTGTGCCTCATAGGAACAGTCCAGCCTGAACTGCTAAGCCAGGTCCTCCCTGGACCGGAAACAAGCATCCTGGGACCGCTTTTGGGGTTTCATCCCTCTTCAGCCAGGATAGCTTGATTCCAGTGGCACAGTGAGCCCAGGACCCACGTCTGGGCATACCCGTCGCACTTAGGGCGAGAAAGCAAAAGACACAATTGATGGACGGAATGCAGAACAAATCAAAACATTCACCCACAGTCAAGAGATCTGGGTGAAATCCATCATACTTTTGCTCACCATGCCACTCCAGTTTAGACCAGGCCATATGCAAATCAGTCTTGACCCTGTGCCTCATGGGAACAGTCCAGCCCAAACTGCTAAGCCAGGTCCTCCCTGGACCTGAAACAAGCATCCTACGACCGGTTTCGGGGTTTCACCCTTCTTCAGCCAGGATAGCTTGATTCCAGTGGCACAGTGAGCCCGAGACCCACGTCTGGGCATACCCGGCGCACTTAGGGCGAGAAAGCCAAAGACACACAATTAATGGACGGAATGCAGAACAAATCAAAACATTCACCCCCAGTCAAGATATCTGGGTTAAATCCATCATTCTTTTGTTCACCATGCCACCCAAGTTTAGATCTGGCCATATGCTCATCAGTCTTGACCCTGTGCCTCATGGAAACAGTCCAGCCCGAACTGCTAAGCCAGGTCCTCCCTGGACCGGAAACAAGCATCCTAGGATCGGTTTCGGGGTTTCACCCCTCTGCAGCCAGGTTAGCTTGATTCCAGTGGCACAGTGAGCCCGGGACCCACGTCTGGGCATACCCGGTGCACTTAGGGCGAGAAAGCAAAAGACACACAATTGATAGACGGAATGCAGAACAAATCAAAACATTCACCCCCAGTCAAGAGATCTGGGTTAAATCCATCATTCTTTTGCTCACCATGCCACCCCAGTTTGGACCTGGCAATATGCAAATCAGTCTTGACCCTGTGCCTCATGGGAACAGTCCAGCCCGAACTGCTAAGCCAGGTCCTCCCTGGACCGGAAACAAGCATCCTAGGACCTGTTTCGGGGTTTCACCCCTCGTCAGCCAGGATAGCTTGATTCCAGTGGCACAGTGAGCCCGGGACCCACGTCTGGGCATACCTGGCGCACTTACGGCGAGAAAGCAAAAGACATACAATTGATGGACGGAATGGAGAACAAATCAAAACATTCACCCCCAGTCAAGAGACCTGGGTTAAATCCATCATTCTTTTGCTCACCATGCCACCCCAGTTTGGACCTGGCAATATGCAAATCAGTCTTGACCCTCTGCCTCATGGGAACAGTCCAGCCCGAACTGCTAAGCCAGGTCCTCCCTGGACCGGAAACAAGCATCCTAGGACTGGTTTCGGGGTTTCACCCCTCTTCAGCCAGGATAGCTTGATTCCAGTGGCACAGTGAGCCCGGGACCCACGTCTGGGCATACCCGGCGCACTTAGGGCGAGAAAGCAAAAGACACACAATTGATGGACGGAATGCAGAACAAATCAAAACATTCACCCACAGTCAAGAGATCTTGGTTAGATCCATCATTCTTTTGCTCACCATGCCACCCCAGTTTAGACCTGGCCATATTCCAATCAGTCTTGACCCTGTGCCTCATGGGAACAGTCCAGCCCAAACTGCTAAGCAAGGTCCTCCCTGGACCGGACACAAGCATCCTAGTACCAGTTTCGGGGTTTCACCCTTCTTCAGCCAGGATAGCTTGATTCCAGTGGCACAGTGAGCCCGGGACCCACGTCTGGGCATACCCGGCGCACTTTGGGCGAGAAAGCAAAAGACACACAATTTATGGACGGAATGCAGAACAAATCAAAACATTCACCCCCAGCCAAGAGATCTGGGTTAAATCCATCATTCTTTTGCTCACCATGCCACCCCAGTTTAGACCTGGCAAGATGCAAATCAGTCTTGACCCTGTGCCTCATGGGAACAGTCCGGCCCGAACTGCTAAGCCAGGTCCTCCCTGGACTGGAAACAAGCATCCTAGGACCGGTTTCGGGGTTTCACCCCTCTGCAGCCAGGTTAGCTTGATTCCAGTGGCACAGTGAGCCCGGGACCCACGTCTGGGCATACCCGGTGCACTTAGGGCGAGAAAGCAAAGACACACAATTGATGGACGGAATGCAGAACAAATCAAAACATTCACCTCCAGTCAAGAGATCTGGGTTAAATCCATCATTCTTTTGCTCACCATGCCACCCCAGTTTATACCTGGCCATATGCAAATCAGTCTTGACCCTGTGCCTCATGGGAACAGTCCAGCCCGAACTGCTAAGCCAGGTCCTCCCTGGACCGGAAACAAGCATCCTAGGACCGGTTTCGGGGTCTCACCCTTCTTCAGCCAGGATAGCTTGATTCCAGTGGCACAGTGAGGCCGGGACCCACATCTGGGCATACCCGGCGCACTTAGGGCGAGAAAGCAAAAGACACACAATTAATGGACGAAATGCAGAACAAATCAAAACATTCACCCCCAGTCAAGAGATCTGGGTTAAATACATCATTCTTTTGTTCACCCTGCCACCCCAGTTTAGATCTGGCCATATGCTCATCAGTATTGACCCTGTGCCTCATGGAAACAGTCCAGCCCGAACTGCTAAGCAAGGTCCTCCCTGGACCGGAAACAAGCATCCTAGGACCGTTTTCGGGGTTTCACCCCTCTGCAGCCAGGTTAGCTTGATTCCAGTGGCACAGTGAGCCCGGGACCCACGTCTGGGCATACCCGCTGCACTTAGGGCGAGAAAGCAAAGACACACAATTGATGGACGGAATGCAGAACAAATCAAAACATTCACCCCCAGTCAAGAGATCTAGGTTAAATCCATCATTCTTTTGCTCACCATGCCACCCCAGTTTGGACCTGGCAATATGCAAATCAGTCTAGACCCTGTGCCTCATGGGAACAGTCCAGCCCGAACTGCTAAGCCAGGTCCTCCCTGGACCGGAAACAAGCATCCTAGGACCTGTTTCGGGGTTTCACCCCTCGTCAGCCAGGATAGCTTGATTCCAGTGGCACAGTGAGCCCGGGACCCACGTCTGGGCATACCCGGCGCACTTACGGCGAGAAAGCAAAAGACATACAATTGATGGACGGAATGGAGAACAAATCAAAACATTCACCCCCAGTCAAGAGACCTGGGTTAAATCCATCATTCTTTTGCTCACCATGCCACCCCAGTTTGGACCTGGCAATATGCAAATCAGTCTTGACCCTGTGCCTCATGGGAACAGTCCAGCCCGAACTGCTAAGCCAGGTCCTCCCTGGACCGGAAACAAGCATCCTAGGACTGGTTTCGGGGTTTCACCCCTCTTCAGCCAGGATAGCTTGATTCCAGTGGCACAGTGAGCCCGGGACCCACGTCTGGGCATACCCGGCGCACTTAGGGCGAGAAAGCAAAAGACACACAATTGATGGACGGAATGCAGAACAAATCAAAACATTCACCCACAGTCAAGAGATCTTGGTTAGATCCATCATTCTTTTGCTCACCATGCCACCCCAGTTTAGACCTGGCCATATTCCAATCAGTCTTGACCCTGTGCCTCATGGGAACAGTCCAGCCCAAACTGCTAAGCAAGGTCCTCCCTGGACCGGAAACAAGCATCCTAGTACCAGTTTCGGGGTTTCACCCCTCTTCAGCCAGGTTAGCTTGATTCCAGTGGCACAGTGAGCCCGGGACCCACGTCTGGGCATACCCGGCGCACTTTGGGCGAGAAAGCAAAAGACACACAATTTATGGACGGAATGCAGAACAAATCAAAACATTCACCCCCAGCCAAGAGATCTGGGTTAAATCCATCATTCTTTTGCTCACCATGCCACCCCAGTTTAGACCTGGCCATATTCCAATCAGTCTTGACCCTGTGCCTCATGGGAACAGTCCAGCCCAAACTTCTAAGCAAGGTCCTCCCTGGACCGGAAACAAGCATCCTAGGACCGTTTTCGGGGTTTCACCCCTCTGCAGCCAGATTAGCTTGATTCCAGTGGCACAGTGAGCCCGGGACACACGTCTGGGCATACCCGCTGCACTTAGGGCGAGAAAGCAAAGACACACAATTGATGGACGGAATGCAGAACAAATCAAAACATTCACCCCCAGTCAAGAGATCTAGGTTAAATCCATCATTCTTTTGCTCACCATGCCACCCCAGTTTAGACCTGGCCATATGCAAATCAGTCTTGACCCTGTGCCTCATGGGAACAGTCCAGCCTGAACTGCTAAGCCAGGTCCTCCCTGGACCGGAAACAAGCATCCTAGGACCGGTTTCGGGGTTTCACCCCTCTTCAGCCAGGTTAGCTTGATTCCAGTGGCACAGTGAGGCCGGGACCAACGTCTGGGCATACCCGGTGCACTTAGGGCGAGAAAGCAAAAGACACACAATTAATGGACGGAATGCAGAACAAATCAAAACATTCACCCCCAGTCAAGAGATCTGGGTTAAATCCATCATTCTTTTGTTCACCATGCCACCCCAGTTTAGATCTGGCCATATGCTCATCAGTCATGACCCTGTGCCTCATGGGAACAGTCCAGCCCAAACTGCTAAGCCAGATCCTCCATGGACCGGAAATAAGCATCCTAGGACCGGTTTCGGGGTTTCATCCCTCTTCAGCCAGGATAGCTTGATTCCAGTGGCACAGTGAGCCCAGGACCCATGTCTGGGCATACCCGTCACACTTAGGGCGAGAAAGCAAAAGACACAATTGATGGACGGAATGCAGAACAAATCAAAACATTCACCCACAGTCAAGAGATCTGGGTTAAATCCATCATACTTTTGCTCACCATGCCACTCTAGTTTAGACCAGGCCATATGCAAATCAGTCTTGACCCTGTGCCTCATGGGAACAGTCCAGCCCAAACTGCTAAGCCAGGTCATCCCTGGACCGGAAACAAGCATCCTAGGACCGGTTTCGGGGTTTCACCCCTCTTCAGCCAGGATAGCGTGATTCCAGTGGCATAGTGAGCCCGGGACGCACATCTGGGCATACCCGGCGCACTTAGGGCGAGAAAGCAAAAGACACACAATTGATGGACGGAATGCAGAACAAATCAAAACATTCACCCCCAGTCAAGAGATCTGGGTTAAATCCATCATTCTTTTGCTCATCATGCCACCCCAGTTTAGATCTGGCCATATGCAAATCAGTCTTGACCCTGTGCCTCATGGGGACAGTCCAGCCTGAAGTGCTAAGCCAGGTCCTCCCTGGACCGGAAACAAGCATCCTAGGACCGGTTTCGGAGTTTCACCCCTCTTCAGCCAGGTTAGCTTGATTCCAGTGGCACAGTGAGCCCGGGACCCACGTCTGGGCATACCCAGTGCACTTAGGGTGAGAAAGCAAAAGACACACAATTGATGGACAGAATGCAGAACAAATCAAAACATTCACCCCCAGTCAAGAGATCTGGGTTAAATCCATCATTCTTTTGCTCACCATGCCAGCCCAGTTTAGACCTGGCCATATGCAAATCAGTCTTGACCCTGTGCCTCATGGGAACAGTCCAGCTCGAACTGCTAAGCCAGGTCCTCCCTGGACCGGAAACAAGCATCCTAGGACCGGTTTAGGGGTCTCACCCTTCTTCAGCCAGGATAGCTTGATTCCAGTGGCACAGTGAGGCCGGGACCCACGTCTGGGCATGCCCGGCGCACTTAGGGCGAGAAAGCAAAAGACACACAATTAATGGACGGAATGCAGAACAAATCAAAACATTCACCCCCAGTCAAGAGATCTGTGTTAAATCCATCATTCTTTTGTTCACCATGCCACCCCAGTTTAGATCTGGCCATATGCTCATCAGTCTTGACCCTGTGCCTCATGGAAACAGTCCAGCCCGAACTGCTAAGCCAGGTCCTCCCTGGACCGGAAACAAGCATCCTAGGACCGGTTTCGGGGTTTCACCCCTCTGCAGCCAGGTTAGCTTGATTCCAGTGGCACAGTGAGCCCGGGACCCACGTCTGGGCATACCCGGTGCACTTAGGGCGAGAAAGCAAAGACACACAATTGATGGACGGAATGCAGAACAAATCAAAAGATTCACCTCCAGTCAAGAGATCTGGGTTAAATCCATCATTCTTTTGCTCACCATGCCACCCCAGTTTATACCTGGCCATATGCAAATCAGTCTTGACCCTGTGCCTCATGGGAACAGTCCAGCCCGAACTGCTAAGCCAGGTCCTCCCTGGACCAGAAACAAGCATCCTAGGACCGGTTTCGTGGTCTCACCCTTCTTCAGCCAGGATAGCTTGATTCCAGTGGCACAGTGAGGCCGGGACCCACATCTGGGCATTCCCGGCGCACTTAGGGCGAGAAAGCAAAAGACACACAATTAATGGACGAAATGCAGAACAAATCAAAACATTCACCCCCAGACAAGAGATCTGGGTTAAATCCATCATTCTTTTGTTCACCATGCCACCCCAGTTTAGATCTGGCCATATGCTCATCAGTATTGACCCTGTGCCTCATGGAAACAGTCCAGCCCGAACTGCTAAGCAAGGTCCTCCCTGGACCGGAAACAAGCATCCTAGGACCGTTTTCGGGGTTTCACCCCTCTGCAGCCAGGTTAGCTTGATTCCAGTGGCACAGGGAGCCCGGGACCCACGTCTGGGCATACCCGGTGCACTTAGGGCGAGAAAGCAAAAGACACACAATTAATGGACGGAATGCAGAACAAATCAAAACATTCACCCCCAGTCAAGAGATCTGGGTTAAATCCATCATTCTTTTGCTAACCATACCACCCCAGTTTAGACCTGGCAATATGGAAATCAGTCTTGACTCTGTGCCTCATGGGAACAGTCCAGCCCGAACTGCTAAGCAAGGTCCTCCCTGGACTGGAAACAAGCATCCTAGGACCGGTTTCGGAGTTTCACCCCTCTTCAGCCAGGATAGCTTGATTCCAGTGGCACAGTGAGCCCGGGACGCACGTCTGGGCATACCCGGCGCACTTAGGGCGAGAAAGCAAAAGACACACAATTGATCAACGGAATGCAGAACAAATCAAAACATTCACCCCCAGTCAAGAGATCTGGGTTAAATCCATCATTCTTTTGCTCACCATGCCAGCCTTGTTTAGACCTGGCCATATGCAAATCAGTCTTGACCCTGTGCCTCATGGGAACAGTCCAGCTCGAACTGCTAAGCCAGGTCCTCCCTGGACCGGAAACAAGCATCCTAGGACCGGTTTCGGGGTCTCACCCTTCTTCAGCCAGGATAGCTTGATTCCAGTGGCACAGTGAGGCCGGGACCCACGTCTGGGCATGCCCGGCGCACTTAGGGCGAGAAAGCAAAAGACACACAATTAATGGACGGAATGCAGAACAAATCAAAACATTCACCCCCAGTCAAGAGATCTGTGTTAAATCCATCATTCTTTTGTTCACCATGCCACCCCAGTTTAGATCTGGCCATATGCTCATCAGTCTTGACCCTGTGCCTCATGGAAACAGTCCAGCCCGAACTGCTAAGCCAGGTCCTCCCTGGACCGGAAACAAGCATCCTAGGACCGGTTTCGGGGTTTCACCCCTCTGCAGCCAGGTTAGCTTGATTCCAGTGGCACAGTGAGCCCGGGACCCACGTCTGGGCATACCCGGTGCACTTAGGGCGAGAAAGCAAAGACACACAATTGATGGACGGAATGCAGAACAAATCAAAACATTCACCTCCAGTCAAGAGATCTGGGTTAAATCCATCATTCTTTTGCTCACCATGCCACCCCAGTTTATACCTGGCCATATGCAAATCAGTCTTGACCCTGTGCCTCATGGGAACAGTCCAGCCCGAACTGCTAAGCCAGGTCCTCCCTGGACCGGAAACAAGAATCCTAGGACCGGTTTCGGGGTCTCACCCTTCTTCAGCCAGGATAGCTTGATTCCAGTGGCACGGTGAGGCCGGGACCCACATCTGGGCATACCCTGCGCACTTAGGGCGAGAAAGCAAAAGACACACAATTAATGGACGAAATGCAGAACAAATCAAAACATTCACCCCCAGTCAAGAGATCTGGGTTAAATCCATCATTCTTTTGTTCACCATGCCACCCCAGTTTAGATCTGGCCATATGCTCATCAGTATTGACCCTGTGCCTCATGGAAACAGTCCAGCCCGAACTGCTAAGCAAGGTCCTCCCTGGACCGGAAACAAGCATCCTAGGACCGTTTTCGGGGTTTCACCCCTCTGCAGCCAGGTTAGCTTGATTCCAGTGGCACAGTGAGCCCGGGACCCACGTCTGGGCATACCCGCTGCACTTAGGGCGAGAAAGCAAAGACACACAATTGATGGATGGAATGCAGAACAAATCAAAACATTCAGCCCCAGTCAAGAGATCTAGGTTAAATCCATCATTCTTTTGCTCACCATGCCACCCCAGTTTAGACCTGGCCATATGCAAATCAGTCTTGACCCTGTGCCTCATGGAAACAGTCCAGCCCGAACTGCTAAGCAAGGTCCTCCCTGGACCGGAAACAAGCATCCTAGGACCGTTTTCGGGGTTTCACCCCTCTGCAGCCAGGTTAGCTTGATTCCAGTGGCACAGGGAGCCCGGGACCCACGTCTGGGCATACCCGGTGCACTTAGGGCGAGAAAGCAAAAGACACACAATTAATGGACGGAATGCAGAACAAATCAAAACATTCACCCCCAGTCAAGAGATCTGGGTTAAATCCATCATTCTTTTGCTAACCATACCACCCCAGTTTAGACCTGGCAATATGGAAATCAGTCTTGACTCTGTGCCTCATGGGAACAGTCCAGCCCGAACTGCTAAGACAGGTCCTCCCTGGACTGGAAACAAGCATCCTAGGACCGGTTTCGGAGTTTCACCCCTCTTCAGCCAGGATAGCTTGATTCCAGTGGCACAGTGAGCCCGGGACGCACGTCTGGGCATACCCGGCGCACTTAGGGCGAGAAAGCAAAAGACACACAATTGATCAACGGAATGCAGAACAAATCAAAACATTCACCCCCAGTCAAGAGATCTGGGTTAAATCCATCATTCTTTTGCTCACCATGCCAGCCCAGTTTAGACCTGGCCATATGCAAATCAGTCTTGACCCTGTGCCTCATGGGAACAGTCCAGCTCGAACTGCTAAGCCAGGTCCTCCCTGGACCGGAAACAAGCATCCTAGGACCGGTTTCGGGGTCTCACCCTTCTTCAGCCAGGATAGCTTGATTCCAGTGGCACAGTGAGGCCGGGACCCACGTCTGGGCATGCCCGGCGCACTTAGGGCGAGAAAGCAAAAGACACACAATTAATGGACGGAATGCAGAACAAATCAAAACATTCACCCCCAGTCAAGAGATCTGTGTTAAATCCATCATTCTTTTGTTCACCATGCCACCCCAGTTTAGATCTGGTCATATGCTCATCAGTCTTGACCCTGTGCCTCATGGAAACAGTCCAGCCCGAACTGCTAAGCCAGGTCCTCCCTGGACCGGAAACAAGCATCCTAGGACCGGTTTCGGGGTTTCACCCCTCTGCAGCCAGGTTAGCTTGATTCCAGTGGCACAGTGAGCCCGGGACCCACGTCTGGGCATACCCGGTGCACTTAGGGCGAGAAAGCAAAGACACACAATTGATGGACGGAATGCAGAACAAATCAAAACATTCACCTCCAGTCAAGAGATCTGGGTTAAATCCATCATTCTTTTGCTCACCATGCCACCCCAGTTTATACCTGGCCATATGCAAATCAGTCTTGACCCTGTGCCTCATGGGAACAGTCCAGCCCGAACTGCTAAGCCAGGTCCTCCCTGGACCGGAAACAAGCATCCTAGGACCGGTTTCGGGGTCTCACCCTTCTTCAGCCAGGATAGCTTGATTCCAGTGGCACAGTGAGGCCGGGACCCACATCTGGGCATACCCGGCGCACTTAGGGCGAGAAAGCAAAAGACACACAATTAATGGACGAAATGCAGAACAAATCAAAACATTCACCCCCAGTCAAGAGATCTGGGTTAAATCCATCATTCTTTTGTTCACCATGCCACCCCAGTTTAGATCTGGCCATATGCTCATCAGTATTGACCCTGTGCCTCATGGAAACAGTCCAGCCCGAACTGCTAAGCAAGGTCCTCCCTGGACCGGAAACAAGCATCCTAGGACCGTTTTTGGGGTTTCACCCCTCTGCAGCCAGGTTAGCTTGATTCCAGTGGCACAGTGAGCCCGGGACCCACGTCTGGGCATACCCGCTGCACTTAGGGCGAGAAAGCAAAGACACACAATTGATGGACGGAATGCAGAACAAATCAAAACAGTCACCCCCAGTCAAGAGATCTAGGTTAAATCCATCATTCTTTTGCTCACCATGCCACCCCAGTTTAGACCTGGCCATATGCAAATCAGTCTTGACCCTGTGCCTCATGGGAACAGTCCAGCCTGAACTGCTAAGCCAGGTCCTCCCTGGACCGGAAACAAGCATCCTAGGACCGGTTTCGGGGTTTCACCCCTCTTCAGCCAGGTTAGCTTGATTCCAGTGGCACAGTGAGGCCGGGACCCACGTCTGGGCATACCCGGTGCACTTAGGGCGAGAAAGCAAAAGACACACAATTAATGGACGGAATGCAGAACAAATCAAAACATTCATCCCCAGTCAAGAGATCTGGGTTAAATCCATCATTCGTTTGTTCACCATGCCAACCCAGTTTAGATCTGGCCATATGCTCATCAGTCATGACCCTGTGCCTCATGGGAACAGTCCAGCCCAAACTGCTAAGCCAGATCCTCCCTGGACCGGAAACAAGCATCCTAGGACCGGTTTCGGGGTCTCACCCTTCTTCAGCCAGGATAGCTTGATTCCAGTGGCACAGTGAGGCCGGGACCCACGTCTGGGCATGCCCGGCGCACTTAGGGTGAGAAAGCAAAAGACACGCAATTATTGGACGGAATGCAGAACAAATCAAAACATTCACACCCAGTCAAGAGATCTGGGTTAAATCCATCATTCTTTTGCTCACCATGCCACCCCAGTTTAGACCTGGCCATATGCAAATCAGTCATGACCCTGTGCCTCATGGGAACAGTCCAGCCCAAACTGCTAAGCCAGGTCCTCCCTGGACGGGAAACAAGCATCCTAGGACCGGTTTCGGGGTCTCACCCTTCTTCAGCCAGGATAGCTTGATTACAGTGCCACAGTGAGCCCGGGACCCACGTCTGGGCATACCAGGCGCACTTAGGGCGAGAAAGCAAAAGACACACAATTGATGGACGGAATGCAGAACAAATCAAAACATTCACCCCCAGTCAAGAGATCTGGGTTAAATCCATAATTCTTTTGCTCACCATGCCACCCCAGTTTAGACCTGGCAATATGCAAATCAATTTTGACCCTGTGCCTCATGGGAACAGTCCAACCCGAACTGCTAAGCCAGGTCCTCCCTGGACCGGAAATAAGCATCCTAGGACCGGTTTCGGGGTTTCATCCCTCTTCAGCCAGAATAGCTTGATTTCAGTGGCACTGTGAGCCCAGGACCCACGTCTGGGCATACCCGGCACACTTAGGGCGAGAAAGCAAAAGACACAATTGATGGACGGAATGCAGAACAAATCAAAACATTCACCCCCAGTCAAGAGATCTGGGTTAAATCCATCATTCTTTTGTTCACCATGCCACCCCAGTTTAGATCTGACCATATGCTCATCAGTCTTGACCCTGTGCCTCATGGAATCAGTCCAGCCCTAACTGCTAAGCCAGGTCCTCCCTGGACCGGAAACAAGCATCCTAGGACCGGTTTTGGGGTTTCACCCCTCTGCAGCCAGGTTAGCTTGATTCCAGTGGCACAGTGAGCCAGGGACCCACGTCTGGGCATACCCGGTGCACTTAGGGCGAGAAAGCAAAAGACACACAATTGATGGACGGAATGCAGAACAAATCAAAACATTCACCCCCAGTCAAGAGATCTTGGTTAAATCCATCATTCTTTTGCTCACCATGCCACCCCAGTTTAGATCTGGCCATATGCAAATCAGTCTTGACCATGTGCCTCATGGGAACAGTCCAGCCTGAACTGCTAAGCCAGGTCCTCCCTGGACCGGAAACAAGCATCCTAGGACGGGTTTCGGGGTTTCACCCTCTGCAGCCAGGTTAGCTTGGTTCCAGTGGCACAGTGAGGCCGGGACCCACGTCTGGGCATGCCCGGCGCACTTAGGGCGAGAAAGCAAAAGACACGCAATTATTGGACGGAATGCAGAACAAATCAAAACATTCACCCCCAGTCAAGAGATCTTGGTTAAATCCATCATTCTTTTGCTCACCATGCCACCCCAGTTTAGATCTGACCATATGCTCATCAGTCTTGACCCTGTGCCTCATGGAATCAGTCCAGCCCTAACTGCTAAGCCAGGTCCTCCCTGGACCGGAAACAAGCATCCTAGGACCGGTTTTGGGGTTTCACCCCTCTGCAGCCAGGTTAGCTTGATTCCAGTGGCACAGTGAGCCAGGGACCCACGTCTGGGCATACCCGGTGCACTTAGGGCGAGAAAGCAAAAGACACACAATTGATGGACGGAATGCAGAACAAATCAAAACATTCACCCCCAGTCAAGAGATCTTGGTTAAATCCATCATTCTTTTGCTCACCATGCCACCCCAGTTTAGATCTGGCCATATGCAAATCAGTCTTGAACCTGTGTCTCATGGGGACAGTCCAGCCTGAACTGCTAAGCCAGGTCCTCCCTGGACCGGAAACAAGCATCCTAGGACCGGTTTCGGGGTCTCACCCTTCTTCAGCCAGGATAGCTTGATTCCAGTGGCACAGTGAGGCCGGGACCCACATCTGGGCATCCCCGGCGCACTTAGGGCGAGAAAGCAAAAGACACACAATTAATGGACGGAATGCAGAACAAATCAAAACATTCACCCCCAGTCAAGAGATCTGGGTTAAATCCATCATTCTTTTGTTCACCATGCCACCCCAGTTTAGATCTGGCCATATGCTCATCAGTCTTGACCCTGTGCCTCATGGAAACAGTCCAGCCCGAACTGCTAAGCAAGGTCCTCCCTGGACCGGAAACAAGCATCCTAGGACCGGTTTCGGGGTTTCACCCCTCTGCAGCCAAGTTAGCTTGATTCCAGTGGCACAGTGAGCCCGGGACCCACGTCTGGGCATACCTGCTGCACTTAGGGCAGAAAGCAAAGACACACAATTGATGGACGGAATGCAGAACAAATCAAATCATTCACCCCCAGTCAAGAGATCTAGGTTAAATCCATCATTCTTTTGCTCACCATGCCACCCCAGTTTAGATCTGGCCATATTCTCATCAGTCTTGACCCTGTGCCTCATGGAAACAGTCCAGCCCGAACTGCTAAGCCAGGTCCTCCCTGGACCGGAAACAAGCATCCTAGGACTGGTTTCGGGGTTTCACCCCTCTTCAGCCAGGATAGCTTGATTCCAGTGGCACAGTGAGCCCGGGACCCACGTCTGGGCATACCCGCCGCACTCAGGGCGAGAAAGCAAAAGACACACAATTGATGGACGGAATGCAGAACAAATCAAAACATTCACCCACAGTCAAGAGATCTGGGTTACATCCAACATTCTTTTGCTCACCATGCCACCCCAGTTTAGACCTGGCCATATGCCAATCAGTCTTGACCCTGTGCCTCATGGGAACAGTCCAGCCCAAACTGCTAAGCAAGGTCCTCCCTGGACCGGAAACAAGCATCCTAGGACCGGTTTCGGGGTTTCACCCCTCTGCAGCCAGGTTAGCTTGATTCCAGTGGCACAGTGAGCCCGGGACCCACGTCTGGGCATACCCGGTGCACTTCGGGCGAGAAAGCAAAGACACACAATTGATGGACGGAATGCAGAACAAATCAAAACATTCACCCCCAGTCAAGAGATCTAGGTTAAATCCATCATTCTTTTGCTCACCATGCCACCCCAGTTTAGACCTGGCCATATGCAAATCAGTCTTGACCATGTGCCTCATGGGAACAGTCCAGCCTGAACTGCTAAGCCAGGTCCTCCCTGGACCGGAAACAAGCATCCTAGGACGGGTTTCGGGGTTTCACCCTCTGCAGCCAGGTTAGCTTGGTTCCAGTGGCACAGTGAGCCCGGGACCCACGTCTGGGCATACCCGGTGCACTTAGGGTGAGAAAGCAAAGACACACAATTAATGGACGGAATGCAGAACGAATCAAAACATTCACCCCCAGTCAAGAGATCTTTGTTAAATCCATCATTCTTTTTCTCACCATGCCACCCCAGTTTCGATCTGGCAATATGCAAATCAGTCTTGACCCTGTGCCTCATGGGAACAGTCCAGCCTGAACTGCTAAGCAAGGTCCTCCCTGGACCGGAAACAAGCATCCTAGGACCGGTTTCGGGGTTTCACCCCTCTTCAGCCAGGTTAGCTTGATTCCAGTGGCACAGTGAGCCCGGGACCCACGTCTGGGCATACCCGGTGCACTTAGGGCGAGAAAGCAAAAGACACACAATTGATGGACAGAATGCAGCACAAATCAAAACATTCACCCCCAGTCAAGAGATCTGGGTTAAATCCATCATTCATTTGCTCACCATGCCACCCCAGTTTAGACCTGGCCATATGCAAATCAGTCATGACCCTGTGCCTAATGGGAACAGTCCAGCCCAAACTGCTAAGCCACGTCCTCCCTGGACCGGAAACAAGCATCCTAGGACTGGTTTCGGGGTCTCACCCTTCTTCAGCCAGGATAGCTTGATTCCAGTGTCACAGTGAGCCCGGGACCCACGTCTGGGCATACCAGGCGCACTTAGGGCGAGAAAGCAAAAGACACACAATTGATGGACGGAATGCAGAACAAATCAAAACATTCACCCCCAGTCAAGAGATCTGGGTTAAATCCATAATTCTTTTGCTCACCATGCTACCCCAGTTTAGACCTGGCAATATGCAAATCAATTTTGACCCTGTGCCTCATGGGAACAGTCCAGCCCGAGCTGCTAAGCCAGGTCCTCCCTGGACCGGAAACAAGCATCCTAGGACCGGTTTCGGGGTTTCACCCCTCTGCAGCCAGGTTAGCTTGATTCCAGTGGCACAGTGAGCCAGGGACCCACGTCTGGGCATACCCGGTGCACTTAGGGTGAGAAAGCAAAAGACACAATTGATGGACGGAATGCAGAACAAATCAAAACATTCACCCACAGTCAAGAGATCTGGGTTAAATCCATCATTCTTTTCCTCACCATGCCACTCCAGTTTAGCCCAGGCCATATGCAAATCAGTCTTGACCCTGTGCATCATGGGAACAGTCCAGCCCAAACTGCTAAGCCAGGTCCTCCCTGGACCGGAAACAAGCATCCTAGGACCGGTTTCGGGGTTTCACCCTTCTTCAGCCAGGATAGCTTGATTCCAGTGGCACAGTGAGCCCGAGACCCACGTCTGGGCATACCCGGCGCACTTAGGGCGAGAAAGCAAAAGACACACAATTAATGGACGGAATGCAGAACAAATCAAAACATTCACCCCCAGTCAAGAGATCTGGGTTAAATCCATCATTCTTTTGTTCACCATGCCACCCCAGTTTAGATCTGGCCATATGCTCATCAGTCTTGACCCTGTGCCTCATGGAAACAGTCCAGCCCGAACTGCTAAGCCAGGTCCTCCCTGGACCGGAAACAAGCATCCTAGGACCGGTTTCGGGGTTTCACCCCTCTGCAGCCAGGTTAGCTTGATTCCAGTGGCACAGTGAGCCCGGGACCCACGTCTGGGCATACCCGCCGCACTCAGGGCGAGAAAGCAAAAGACACACAATTGATGGACGGAATGCAGAACAAATCAAAACATTCACCCACAGTCAAGAGATCTGGGTTACATCCAACATTCTTTTGCTCACCATGCCACCCCAGTTTAGACCTGGCCATATGCCAATCAGTCTTGACCCTGTGCCTCATGGGAACAGTCCATCCCAAACTGCTAAGCAAGGTCCTCCCTGGACCGGAAACAAGCATCCTAGGACGGGTTTCGGGGTTTCACCCTCTGCAGCCAGGTTAGCTTGGTTCCAGTGGCACAGTGAGCCCGGGACCCACGTCTGGGCATACCCGGTGCACTTAGGGTGAGAAAGCAAAGACACACAATTAATGGACGGAATGCAGAACGAATCAAAACATTCACCCCCAGTCAAGAGATCTTTGTTAAATCCATCATTCTTTTTCTCACCATGCCACCCCAGTTTCGATCTGGCAATATGCAAATCAGTCTTGACCCTGTGCCTCATGGGAACAGTCCAGCCTGAACTGCTAAGCAAGGTCCTCCCTGGACCGGAAACAAGCATCCTAGGACCGGTTTCGGGGTTTCACCCCTCTTCAGCCAGGTTAGCTTGATTCCAGTGGCACAGTGAGCCCGGGACCCACGTCTGGGCATACCCGGTGCACTTAGGGCGAGAAAGCAAAAGACACACAATTGATGGACAGAATGCAGCACAAATCAAAACATTCACCCCCAGTCAAGAGATCTGGGTTAAATCCATCATTCATTTGCTCACCATGCCACCCCAGTTTAGACCTGGCCATATGCAAATCAGTCATGACCCTGTGCCTCATGGGAACAGTCCAGCCCAAACTGCTAAGCCACGTCCTCCCTGGACCGGAAACAAGCATCCTAGGACTGGTTTCGGGGTCTCACCCTTCTTCAGCCAGGATAGCTTGATTCCAGTGTCACAGTGAGCCCGGGACCCACGTCTGGGCATACCAGGCGCACTTAGGGCGAGAAAGCAAAAGACACACAATTGATGGACGGAATGCAGAACAAATCAAAACATTCACCCCCAGTCAAGAGATCTGGGTTAAATCCATAATTCTTTTGCTCACCATGCTACCCCAGTTTAGACCTGGCAATATGCAAATCAATTTTGACCCTGTGCCTCATGGGAACAGTCCAGCCCGAGCTGCTAAGCCAGGTCCTCCCTGGACCGGAAACAAGCATCCTAGGACCGGTTTCGGGGTTTCACCCCTCTGCAGCCAGGTTAGCTTGATTCCAGTGGCACAGTGAGCCAGGGACCCACGTCTGGGCATACCCGGTGCACTTAGGGCGAGAAAGCAAAAGACACAATTGATGGACGGAATGCAGAACAAATCAAAACATTCACCCACAGTCAAGAGATCTGGGTTAAATCCATCATTCTTTTTCTCACCATGCCACTCCAGTTTAGACCAGGCCATATGCAAATCAGTCTTGACCCTGTGCATCATGGGAACAGTCCAGCCCAAACTGCTAAGCCAGGTCCTCCCTGGACCGGAAACAAGCATCCTAGGACCGGTTTCGGGGTTTCACCCTTCTTCAGCCAGGATAGCTTGATTCCAGTGGCACAGTGAGCCCGAGACCCACGTCTGGGCATACCCGGCGCACTTAGGGCGAGAAAGCAAAAGACACACAATTAATGGACGGAATGCAGAACAAATCAAAACATTCACCCCCAGTCAAGAGATCTGGGTTAAATCCATCATTCTTTTGTTCACCATGCCACCCCAGTTTAGATCTGGCCATATGCTCATCAGTCTTGACCCTGTGCCTCATGGAAACAGTCCAGCCCGAACTGCTAAGCCAGGTCCTCCCTGGACCGAAAACAAGCATCCTAGGACCGGTTTCGGGGTTTCACCCCTCTGCAGCCAGGTTAGCTTGATTCCAGTGGCACAGTGAGCCCGGGACCCACGTCTGGGCATACCCGGCGCACTTAGGGCGAGAAAGCAAAAGACACCCAATTAATGGACGGAATGCAGAACAAATCAAAACATTCACCCCCAGTCAAGAGATCTTGGTTAAATCCATCATTCTTTTGCTCACCATGCCACCCCAGTTTAGATCTGGCCATATGCAAATCAGTCTTGACCCTGGGCCTCATGGGAACAGTCCAGCCTGAACTGCTAAGCCAGGTCCTCCCTGGACCGGAAACAAGCATCCTAGGACCGGTTTTGGGATTTCACCCCTCTTCAGCCAGGTTAGCTTGATTCCAGTGGCACAGTGAGCCCAGGACCCACGTCTGGGCATACCCGGTGCACTTAGGGCGAGAAAGCTAAAGACACACAATTGATGGACGGAATGCAGAACAAATCAAAACATTCACCCCCAGTCAAGAGATCTGGGTTAAATCCATCATTTTTTTGCTCACCATGCCACCCCAGTTTAGACCTGGCCATATGCAAATCAGTCATGACCCTGTGCCTCATGGGAACAGTCCAGCCCAAACTGCTAAGCCAGGTCCTCCCTGGACCGGAAACAAGCATCCTAGGACCGGTTTCGGGGTCTCACCCTTCTTCAGCCAGGATAGCTTGATTCCAGTGGCAAAGTGGGCCCGGGACCCACGTCTGGGCATACCAGGCGAACTTAGGGCGAGAAAGCAAAAGACACACAATTGATGGACGGAATGCAGAACAAATCAAAACATTCACCAAGAGATCTGGGTTAAATCCATAATTCTTTTGCTCACCATGCCACCCCAGTTTAGACCTGGCAATATGCAAATCAGTTTTGACCCTGTGCCTCATGGGAACAGTCCAGCCCGAACTGCTAAGCCAGGTCCTCCCTGGACATGCAATAAGCATCCTAGGACCTGTTTCGGGGTTTCATCCCTCTTCAGCCAGGATAGCTTGATTCCAGTGGCACAGTGAGCCCAGGACCCACGTCTGGGCATACCCGGCGCCCTTAGGGCGAGAAAGCAAAAGACACAATTGATGGACGGAATGCAGAACAAATCAAAACATTCACCCACAGTCAAGAGATCTGGGTTAAATCCATCATACTTTTGCTCACCATGCCACTCCAGTTTAGACTAGGCCATATGCAAATCAGTCTTGACCCTGTGCCTCATGGGAACAGTCCAGCCCAAACTGCTAAGCCAGGTCCTCCCTGGACCGGAAACAAGCATCCTAGGACCGGTTTCGGGGTTTCACCCCTCGTCAGCCAGGATAGCTTGATTCCAGTGGCACAGTGAGCCCGGGACCCACGTCTGGGCATACCCGGCGCACTTAGGGCGAGAAAGCAAAAGACACAATATTAATGGACGGAATGCAGAACAAATCAAAACATTCACCCCCAGTCAAGAGATCTTGGTTAGATCCATCATTCTTTTGCTCACCATGCCACCCCAGTTTAGATCTGGCCATATGCAAATCAGTCTTGACCCTGTGCCTCATGGGAACAGTCCAGCCTGAACTGCTAAGCCAGGTCCTCCCTGGACCGGAAACAAGCATCCTGGGACCGCTTTTGGGGTTTCACCCCTCTTCAGCCAGGATAGCTTGATTCCAGTGGCACAGTGAGCCCAGGACCCACGTCTGGGCATACCCGTCGCACTTAGGGCGAGAAAGCAAAAGACACAATTGATGGACGGAATGCAGAACAAATCAAAACATTCACCCACAGTCAAGAGATCTGGGTTAAATCCATCATACTTTTGCTCACCATGCCACTCCAGTTTAGACCAGGCTATATGCAAATCAGTATTGACCCTGTGCCTCATGGGAACAGTCCAGCCCAAACTGCTAAGCCAGGTCCTCCCTGGACCTGAAACAAGCATCCTACGACCGGTTTCGGGGTTTCACCCTTCTTCAGCCAGGATAGCTTGATTCCAGTGGCACAGTGAGCCCGAGACCCACGTCTGGGCATACCCGGCGCACTTAGGGCGAGAAAGCCAAAGACACACAATTAATGGACGAAATGCAGAACAAATCAAAACATTCACCCCCAGTCAAGAGATCTGGGTTAAATCCATCATTCTTTTGTTCACCATGCCACCCCAGTTTGGACCTGGCCATATGCTCATCAGTCTTGACCCTGTGCCTCATGGGAACAGTCCAGCCCGAACTGCTAAGCCAGGTCCTCCCTGGACTGGAAACAAGCATCCTAGGACCTGTTTCGGGGTTTCACCCCTCGTCAGCCAGGATAGCTTGATTCCAGTGGCACAGTGAGCCCCGGACCCACGTCTGGGCATACCCGGCGCACTTATGGCGAGAAAGCAAAAGACATACAATTGATGGACGGAATGGAGAACAAATCAAAACATTCACCCCCAGTCAAGAGACCTGGGTTAAATCCATCATTCTTTTGCTCACCATGCCACCCCAGTTTGGACCTGGCAATATGCAAATCAGTCTTGACCCTGTGCCTCATGGGAACAGTCCAGCCCGAACTGCTAAGCCAGGTCCTCCCTGGACCGGAAACAAGCATCCTAGGACTGGTTTCGGGGTTTCACCCCTCTTCAGCCAGGATAGCTTGATTCCAGTGGCACAGTGAGCCCGGGACCCACGTCTGGGCATACCCGGCGCACTTAGGGCGAGAAAGCAAAAGACACACAATTGATGGACGGAATGCAGAACAAATCAAAACATTCACCCACAGTCAAGAGATCTTGGTTAGATCCATCATTCTTTTGCTCACCATGCCACCCCAGTTTAGACCTGGCCATATTCCAATCAGTCTTGACCCTGTGCCTCATGGGAACAGTCCAGCCCAAACTGCTAAGCAAGGTCCTCCCTGGACCGGAAACAAGCATCCTAGTACCAGTTTCGGGGTTTCACCCTTCTACAGCCAGGATAGCTTGATTCCAGTGGCACAGTGAGCCCGGGACCCACGTCTGGGCATACCCGCCGCACTTTGGGCGAGAAAGCAAAAGACACACAATTTATGGACGGAATGCAGAACAAATCAAAACATTCACCCCCAGCCAAGAGATCTGGGTTAAATCCATCATTCTTTTGCTCACCATGCCACCCCAGTTTAGACCTGGCAATATGCAAATCAGTCTTGACCCTGTGCCTCATGGGAACAGTCCGGCCCGAACTGCTAAGCCAGGTCCTCCCTGGACTGGAAACAAGCATCCTAGGACCGGTTTCGGGGTTTCACCCCTCTGCAGCCAGGTTAGCTTGATTCCAGTGGCACAGTGAGCCCGGGACCCACTTCTGGGCATACCCGGTGCACTTAGGGCGAGAAAGCAAAGACACACAATTGATGGACGGAATGCAGAACAAATCAAAACATTCACCTCCAGTCAAGAGATCTGGGTTAAATCCATCATTCTTTTGCTCACCATGCCACCCCAGTTTATACCTGGCCATATGCAAATCAGTCTTGACCCTGTGCCTCATGGGAACAGTCCAGCCCGAACTGCTAAGCCAGGTCCTCCCTGGACCGGAAACAAGCATCCTAGGACCGGTTTTGGGGTCTCACCCTTCTTCAGCCAGGATAGCTTGATTCCAGTGGCACAGTGAGGCCGGGACCCACATCTGGGCATACCCGGCACACTTAGGGCGAGAAAGCAAAAGACACACAATTAATGGACGAAATGCAGAACAAATCAAAACATTCACCCCCAGTCAAGAGATCTGGGTTAAATCCATCATTCTTTTGTTCACCCTGCCACCCCAGTTTAGATCTGGCCATATGCTCATCAGTATTGACCCTGTGCCTCATGGAAACAGTCCAGCCCGAACTGCTAAGCAAGGTCCTCCCTGGACCGGAAACAAGCATCCTAGGACCGTTTTCAGGGTTTCACCCCTCTGCAGCCAGGTTAGCTTGATTCCAGTGGCACAGTGAGCCCGGGACCCACGTCTGGGCATACCCGCTGCACTTAGGGCGAGAAAGCAAAGACACACAATTGATGGACGGAATGCAGAACAAATCAAAACATTCAACCCCAGTCAAGAGATCTAGGTTAAATCCATCATTCTTTTGCTCACCATGCCACCCCAGTTTAGACCTGGCCATATGCAAATCAGTCTTGACCCTGTGCCTCATGGGAACAGTCCAGCCTGAACTGCTAAGCCAGGTCCTCCCTGGACTGGAAACAAGCATCCTAGGACCGGTTTCGGGGTTTCACCCCTCTTCAGCCAGGTTAGCTTGATTCCAGTGGCACAGTGAGGCCGGGACCAACGTCTGGGCATACCCGGTGCACTTAGGGCGAGAAAGCAAAAGACACACAATTAATGGACGGAATGCAGAACAAATCAAAACATTCACCCCCAGTCAAGAGATCTGGGTTAAATCCATCATTCTTTTGTTCACCATGCCACCCCAGTTTAGATCTGGCCATATGCTCATCAGTCATGACCCTGTGCCTCATGGGAACAGTCCAGCCCAAACTGCTAAGCCAGATCCTCCCTGGACCGGAAATAAGCATCCTAGGACCGGTTTCGGGGTTTCATCCCTCTTCAGCCAGGATAGCTTGATTCCAGTGGCACAGTGAGCCCAGGACCCACGTCTGGGCATACCCGTCGCACTTAGGGCGAGAAAGCAAAAGACACAATTGATGGACGGAATGCAGAACAAATCAAAACATTCACCCACAGTCAAGAGATCTGGGTTAAATCCATCATACTTTTGCTCACCATGCCACTCCAGTTTAGACCAGGCCATATGCAAATCAGTCTTGACCCTGTGCCTCATGGGAACAGTCCAGCCCAAACTGCTAAGCCAGGTCATCCCTGGACCGGAAACAAGCATCCTAGGACCGGTTTCGGGGTTTCACCCCTCTTCAGCCAGGATAGCGTGATTCCAGTGGCATAGTGAGCCCGGGACGCACATCTGGGCATACCCGGCGCACTTAGGGCGAGAAAGCAAAAGACACACAATTGATGGACGGAATGCAGAACAAATCAAAACATTCACCCCCAGTCAAGAGATCTGGGTTAAATCCATCATTCTTTTGCTAACCATACCACCCCAGTTTAGACCTGGCAATATGGAAATCAGTCTTGACTCTGTGCCTCATGGGAACAGCCCAGCCCAAACTGCTAAGTCAGGTCATCCCTGGACCGGAAACAATCATCCTAGGACCGGTTTCGGAGTTTCACCCCTCTTCAGCCAGGATAGCGTGATTCCAGTGGCATAGTGAACCCGGGACGCACATCTGGGCATACCCGGCGCACTTAGGGCGAGAAAGCAAAAGACACACAATTGATGGACGAAATGCCGAACAAATCAAAACATTCACCCCCAGTCAAGAGATCTGGGTTAAATCCATCATTCTTTTGCTCACCATGCCACCCCAGTTTAGATCTGGCCATATGCAAATCAGTCTTGACCCTGTGCCTCATGGGGACAGTCCAGCCTGAAGTGCTAAGCCAGGTCCTCCCTGGACCGGAAACAAGCATCCTACGACCGGTTTCGGAGTTTCACCCCTCTTCAGCCAGGTTAGCTTGATTCCAGTGGCACAGTGAGCCCGGGACCCACGTCTGGGCATACCCGGTGCACTTAGGGCGAGAAAGCAAAAGACACACAATTGATGGACAGAATGCAGAACAAATCAAAACATTCACCCACAGTCAAGAGATCTGGGTTAAATCCATCATTCTTTTGCTAACCATACCACCCCAGTTTAGACCTGGCAATATGGAAATCAGTCTTGACTCTGTGCCTCATGGGAACAGTTCAGCCCGAACTGCTAAGCCAGGTCCTCCCTGGACCGGAAACAAGCATCCTAGGTCCGGTTTCGGAGTTTCACCCCTCTTCAGCCAGGATAGCTTGATTCCAGTGGCACAGTGAGCCCGGGACGCACGTCTGGGCATACCCGGCGCACTTAGGGCGAGAAAGCAAAAGACACACAATTGATCAACGGAATGCAGAACAAATCAAAACATTCACCCCCAGTCAAGAGATCTGGGTTAAATCCATCATTCTTTTGCTCACCATGCCAGCCCAGTTTAGACCTGGCCATATGCAAATCAGTCTTGACCCTGTGCCTCATGGGAACAGTCCAGCTCGAACTGCTAAGCCAGGTCCTCCCTGGACCGGAAACAAGCATCCTAGGACCGGTTTCGGGGTCTCACCCTTCTTCAGCCAGGATAGCTTGATTCCAGTGGCACAGTGAGGCCGGGACCCACGTCTGGGCATGCCCGGCGCACTTAGGGCGAGAAAGCAAAAGACACACAATTAATGGACGGAATGCAGAACAAATCAAAACATTCACCCCCAGTCAAGAGATCTGTGTTAAATCCATCATTCTTTTGTTCACCATGCCACCCCAGTTTAGATCTGGCCATATGCTCATCAGTCTTGACCCTGTGCCTCATGGAAACAGTCCAGCCCGAACTGCTAAGCCAGGTCCTCCCTGGACCGGAAACAAGCATCCTTGGACCGGTTTCGGGGTTTCACCCCTCTTCAGCCAGGATAGCGTGATTCCAGTGGCATAGTGAGCCCGGGACGCACGTCTGGGCATACCCGGCGCACTTAGGGCGAGAAAGCAAAAGACACACAATTGATGGACGGAATGCAGAACAAATCAAAACATTCACCCCCAGTCAAGAGATCTGGGTTAAATCCATCATTCTTTTGCTAACCATACCACCCCAGTTTAGACCTGGCAATATGGAAATCAGTCTTGACTCTGTGCCTCATGGGAACAGTCCAGCCCGAACTCCTACGCCAGGTCCTCCCTGGACCGGAAACAAGCATCCTAGGACCAGTTTCGGACTTTCACCCTTCTTCAGCCAGGATAGCTTGATTCCAGTGGCACAGTGAGCCCGGGACCCACGTCTGGGCATACCCGGTGCACTTAGGGCGAGAAAGCAAAGACACACAATTGATGGACGGAATGCAGAACAAATCAAAAGATTCACCTCCAGTCAAGAGATCTGGGTTAAATCCATCATTCTTTTGCTCACCATGCCACCCCAGTTTATACCTGGCCATATGCAAATCAGTCTTGACCCTGTGCCTCATGGGAACAGTCCAGCCCGAACTGCTAAGCCAGGTCCTCCCTGGACCGGAAACAAGCATCCTAGGACCGGTTTCGGGGTCTCACCCTTCGACAGCCAGGATAGCTTGATTCCAGTGGCACAGTGAGGCCGGGACCCACATCTGGGCATACCCGGCGCACTTAGGGCGAGAAAGCAAAAGACACACAATTAATGGACGAAATGCAGAACAAATCAAAACATTCACCCCCAGTCAAGAGATCTGGGTTAAATCCATCATTCTTTTGTTCACCATGCCACCCCAGTTTAGATCTGGCCATATGCTCATCAGTATTGACCCTGTGCCTCATGGAAACAGTCCAGCCCGAACTGCTAAGCAAGGTCCTCCCTGGACCGGAAACAAGCATCCTAGGACCGTTTTCGGGGTTTCACCCCTCTGCAGCCAGGTTAGCTTGATTCCAGTGGCACAGTGAGCCCGGGACGCACGTCTGGGCATACCCGGCGCACTTAGGGCGAGAAAGCAAAAGACACACAATTGATCAACGGAATGCAGAACAAATCAAAACATTCACCCCCAGTCAAGAGATCTGGGTTAAATCCATCCTTCTTTTGTTCACCATGCCACCCCAGTTTAGATCTGGCCATATGCAAATCAGTCTTGACCCTGTGCCTCATGGAAACAGTCCAGCTCGAACTGCTAAGCCAGGTCCTCCCTGGACCGGAAACAAGCATCCTAGGACCGGTTTCGGGGTTTCACCCCTCTGCAGCCAGGTTAGCTTGATTCCAGTGGCACAGTGAGCCCAGGACCCACGTCTGGGCATACCCGTCGCACTTAGGGCGAGAAAGCAAAAGACACAATTGATGGACGGAATGCAGAACAAATCAAAACATTCACCCACAGTCAAGAGATCTGGGTTAAATGCATCATACTTTTGCTCACCATGCCACTCCAGTTTAGACCAGGCCATATGCAAATCAGTCTTGACCCTGTGCCTCATGGGAACAGTCCAGCCCAACCTGCTAAGCCAGGTCATCCCTGGACCGGAAACAAGCATCCTAGGACCGGTTTCGGGGTTTCACCCCTCTTCAGCCAGGATAGCGTGATTCCAGTGGCATAGTGAGCCCGGGACGCACATCTGGGCATACCCGGCGCACTTAGGGCGAGAAAGCAAAAGACACACAATTGATGGACGGAATGCAGAACAAATCAAAACATTCACCCCCAGTCAAGAGATCTGGGTTAAATCCATCATTCTTTTGCTCACCATGCCACCCCAGTTTAGATCTGGCCATATGCAAATCAGTCTTGACCCTGTGCCTCATGGGGACAGTCCAGCCTGAAGTGCTAAGCCAGGTCCTCCCTGGACCGGAAACAAGCATCCTAGGACCTGTTTCGGAGTTTCACCCCTCTTCAGCCAGGTTAGCTTGATTCCAGTGGCACAGTGAGCCCGGGACCCACGTCTGGGCATACCCGGTGCACTTAGGGCGAGAAAGCAAAAGACACACAATTGATGGACAGAATGCAGAACAAATCAAAACATTCACCCCCAGTCAAGAGATCTGGGTTAAATCCATCATTCTTTTGCTAACCATACCACCCCAGTTTAGACCTGGCAATATGGAAATCAGTCTTGACTCTGTGCCTCATGGGAACAGTCCAGCCCGAACTGCTAAGCCAGGTCCTCCCTGGACCGGAAAAAAGCATCCTAGTACCGGTTTCGGAGTTTCACCCCTCTTCAGCCAGGATAGCTTGATTCCAGTGGCACAGTGAGCCCGGGACGCACGTCTGGGCATACCCAGCGCACTTAGGGCGAGAAAGCAAAAGACACACAATTGATCGACGGAATGCAGAACAAATCAAAACATTCACCCCCAGTCAAGAGATCTGGGTTAAATCCATCATTCTTTTGTTCACCATGCCACCCCAGTTTAGATCTGGCCATATGCTCATCAGTCTTGACCCTGTGCCTCATGGAAACAGTCCAGCCCGAACTGCTAAGCCAGGTCCTCCCTGGACCGGAAACAAGCATCCTAGGACCGGTTTCGGGGTTTCACCCCTCTGCAGCCAGGTTAGCTTGATTCCAGTGGCACAGTGAGCCCGGGACCCACGTCTGGGCATACCTGGTGCACTTAGAGCGAGAAAGCAAAAGACACACAATTGATGGACAGAATGCAGAACAAATCACAACATTCACCCCCAGTCAAGAGATCTGGGTTAAATCCATCATTCTTTTGCTCACCATGCCACCCCAGTTTAGACCTGGCCATATGCAAATCAGTCATGACCCTGTGCCTCATGGGAACAGTCCAGCCCAAACTGCTAAGCCAGGTCCTCCCTGGACCGGAAACAAGCATCCTAGGACCGGTTTCGGGGTCTCACCCTTCTTCAGCCAGGATAGCTTGATTACAGTGCCACAGTGAGCCCGGGACCCACGTCTGGGCATACCAGGCGCACTTAGGGCGAGAAAGCAAAAGACACACAATTGATGGACGGAATGCAGAACAAATCAAAACATTCACCCCCAGTCAAGAGATCTGGGTTAAATCCATAATTCTTTTGCTCACCATGCCACCCCAGTTTAGACCTGGCAATATGCAAATCAATTTTGACCCTGTGCCTCATGGGAACAGTCCAGCCCGAGCTGCTAAGCCAGGTCCTCCCTGGACCGGAACTAAGCATCCTAGGACCGGTTTCGGGGTTTCATCCCTCTTCAGCCAGGATAGCTTGATTCCAGTGGCACAGTGAGCCCAGGACCCACGTCTGGGCATACCCGGCGCACTTAGGGTGAGAAAGCAAAAGACACAATTGATGGACGGAATGCAGAACAAATCAAAACATTCACCCACAGTCAAGAGATCTGGGTTAAATCCATCATTCTTTTCCTCACCATGCCACTCCAGTTTAGACCAGGCCATATGCAAATCAGTCTTGACCCTGTGCCTCATGGGAACAGTCCAGCCCAAACTGCTAAGCCAGGTCCTCCCTGGACCGGAAACAAGCATCCTAGGACCGGTTTCGGGGTTTCACCCTTCTTCAGCCAGGATAGCTTGATTCCAGTGGCACAGTGAGCCCGAGACCCAAGTCTGGGCATACCCGGCGCACTTAGGGCGAGAAGGCAAAAGACACACAATTAATGGACGGAATGCAGAACAAATCAAAACATTCACCCCCAGTCAAGAGATCTGGGTTAAATCCATCATTCTTTTGTTCACCATGCCACCCCAGTTTAGATCTGGCCATATGCTCATCAGTCTTGACCCTGTGCCTCATGGAAACAGTCCAGCCCGAACTGCTAAGCCAGGTCCTCCCTGGACCGGAAACAAGCATCCTAGGACCGGTTTCGGGGTTTCACCCCTCTGCAGCCAGGTTAGCTTGATTCCAGTGGCACAGTGAGCCCGGGACCCACGTCTGGGCATACCCGGCGCACTTAGGGCGAGAAAGCAAAAGACACACAATTAGTGGACGGAATGCAGAACAAATCAAAACATTCACCCCCAGTCAAGAGATCTTGGTTAAATCCATCATTCTTTTGCTCACCATGCCACCCCAGTTTAGATCTGGCCATATGCAAATCAGTCTTGACCCTGTGCCTCATGGGAACAGTCCAGCCTGAACTGCTAAGCCAGGTCCTCCCTTGACCGGAAACAAGCATCCTAGGACCGGTTTTGGGATTTCACCCCTCTTCAGCCAGGTTAGCTTGATTCCAGTGGCACAGTAATCCCGGGACCCACGTCTGGGCATACCCGGTGCACTTAGGGTGAGAAAGCTAAAGACACACAATTGATGGACGGAATGCAGAACAAATCAAAACATTCACCCCCAGTCAAGAGATCTGGGTTAAATCCATCATTCTTTTGCTCACCATGCCACCCCAGTTTAGACCTGGCCATATGCAAATCAGTCATGACCCTGTGACTCATGGGAACAGTCCAGCCCAAACTGCTAAGCCAGGTCCTCCCTGGACCGGAAACAAGCATCCTAGGACCGGTTTCGGGGTCTCACCCTTCTTCAGCCAGGATAGCTTGATTCCAGTGGCAAAGTGAGCCCGGGACCCACGTCTGGGCATACCAGGCGAACTTAGGGCGAGAAAGCAAAAGACACACAATTGATGGACGGAATGCAGAACAAATCAAAACATTCACCCCCAGTCAAGAGATCTAGCTTAAATCCATAATTCTTTTGCTCACCATGCCACCCCAGTTTAGACCTGGCAATATGCAAATCAGTTTTGACCCTGTGCCTCATGGGAACAGTCCAGCCCGAACTGCTAAGCCAGGTCCTCCCTGGACATGCAATAAGCATCCTAGGACCGGTTTCGGGGTTTCATCCCTCTTCAGCCAGGATAGCTTGATTCCAGTGGCACCGTGAGCCCAGGACCCACGTCTGGGCATACCCGGCGCACAATCAAAACATTCACCCACAGTCAAGAGATCTGGGTTACATCCATCATTCTTTTGCTCACCATGCCACCCCAGTTTAGACCTGGCCATATGCCAATCAGTCTTGACCCTGTGCCTCATGGGAACAGTCCAGCCCAAACTGCTAAGCAAGGTCCTCCCTGGACCAGAAACAAGCATCCTAGTACCAGTTTCGGGGTTTCACCCTTCTTCAGCCAAGATAGCTTGATTTCAGTGGCACAGTGAGCCCGGGACCCACGTCTGGGCATACCAGGCGCACTTAGGGCGAGAAAGCAAAAGACACAATTGATGGACGGAATGCAGAACAAATCAAAACATTCACCCACAGTCAAGAGATCTGGGTTAAATCCATCATACTTTTGCTCACCATGCCACTCCAGTTTAGACCAGGCCATATGCAAATCAGTCTTGACCCTGTGCCTCATGGGAACAGTCCAGCCCAAACTGCTAAGCCAGGTCCTCCCTGGACCGGAAACAAGCATCCTAGGACCGGTTTCGGAACTTCACCCCTCTTCAGCCAGGATAGCGTGATTCCAGTGGCATAGTGAGCCCGGGACGCACGTCTGGGCATACCCGGCGCACTTAGGGCGAGAAAGCAAAAGACACACAATTGACGGACGGAATGCAGAACAAATCAAAACATTCACCCCCAGTCAAGAAATCTGGGTTAAATCCATCATTCTTTTGCTAACCATACCACCCCAGTTTAGACCTGGCAATATGGAAATCAGTCTTGACTCTGTGCCTCATGGGAACAGTCCAGCCCGAACTCCTAAGCCAGGTCCTCCCTGGACCGGAAACAAGCATCCTAGGACCATTTTCGGAGTTTCACCCCTCTTCAGCCAGGATAGCTTCATTCCAGTGGCACAGTGAGCCCGGGACGCACGTCTGGGCATACCCGGCGCACTTAGGGCGAGAAAGCAAAAGACACACAATTGACGGACGGAATGCAGAACAAATCAAAACATTCACCCCCAGTCAAGAGATCTGGGTTAAATCCATCATTCTTTTGCTCACCATGCCACCCCAGTTTAGACCTGGCCATATGCAAATCAGTCTTGACCCTGTGCCTCATGGGAACTGTCCAGCCCGAACTGCTAAGCCAGGTCCTCCCTGGACCGGAAACAAGCATCCTAGGACCGGTTTCGGGGTCTCATCCTTCTTCAGCCAGGATAGCTTGATTCCAGTGGCACAGTGAGGCCGGGACCCACATCTGGGCATACCCGGCGCACTTAGGGCGAGAAAGCAAAAGACACACAATTAATGGACGGAATGCAGAACAAATCAAAACATTCACCCCCAGTCAAGAGATCTGGGTTAAATCCATCATTCTTTTGTTCACCATGCCACCCCAGTTTAGATCTGGCCATATGCTCATCAGTCTTGACCCTGTGCCTCATGGAAACAGTCCAGCCCGAACTGCTAAGCCAGGTATTCCCTGGACCGGAAACAAGCATCCTAGGACCGGTTTCGGGGTTTCACCCCTCTGCAGCCAGGTTAGCTGGATTCCAGTGGCACAGTGAGCCCGGGACCCACGTCTGGGCATACCCGGTGCACTTAGGGCGAGAAAGCAAAAGACACACAATTAATGGACGGAATGCAGAACAAATCAAAACATTCACCCCCAGTCAAGAGATCTGGGTTAAATCCATCATTCTTTTGTTCACCATGCCACCCCAGTTTAGATCTGGCCATATGCTCATCAGTCTTGACCCTGTGCCTCATGGAAACAGTCCAGCCCGAACTGCTAAGCCAGGTCCTCCCTGGACCGGAAACAAGCATCCTAGGACTGGTTTCGGGGTTTCACCCCTATGCAGCCAGGTTAGCTTGATTCCAGTGGCACAGTGAGCCCGGGACCCACGTCTGGGCATACCCGGCGCACAATCAAAACATTCACCCACAGTCAAGAGATCTGGGTTACATCCATCATTCTTTTGCTCACCATGCCACCCCAGTTTAGACCTGGCCATATGCCAATCAGTCTTGACCCTGTGCCTCATGGGAACAGTCCAGCCCAAACTGCTAAGCAAGGTCCTCCCTGGACCAGAAACAAGCATCCTAGTACCAGTTTCGGGGTTTCACCCTTCTTCAGCCAAGATAGCTTGATTTCAGTGGCACAGTGAGCCCGGGACCCACGTCTGGGCATACCAGGCGCACTTAGGGCGAGAAAGCAAAAGACACACAATTTATGGACGGAATGCAGAAGAAATCAAAACATTCACCCCCAGCCAAGAGATCTGGGTTAAATCCATCATTCTTTTGCTCACCATGCCACCCCAGTTTAGACCTGGCAATATGCAAATCAGTCTTGACCCTGTGCCTCATGGGAACAGTCCGGCCCGAACTGCTAAGCCAGGTCCTCCCTGGACTGGAAACAAGCATCCTAGGACCGGTTTCGGGGTTTCACCCCTCTGCAGCCAGGTTAGCTTGATTCCAGTGGCACAGTGAGCCCGGGACCCACGTCTGGGCATACCCGGTGCACTTAGGGCGAGAAAGCAAAGACACACAATTGATGGACGGAATGCAGAACAAATCAAAACATTCACCTCCAGTCAAGAGATCTGGGTTAAATCCATCATTCTTTTGCTCACCATGCCACCCCAGTTTATACCTGGCCATATGCAAATCAGTCTTGACCCTGTGCCTCATGGGAACAGTCCAGCCCGAACTGCTAAGCCAGGTCCTCCCTGGACCGGAAACAAGCATCCTAGGACCGGTTTCGGGGTCTCACCCTTCTTCAGCCAGGATAGCTTGATTCCAGTGGCACAGTGAGGCCGGGACCCACATCTGGGCATACCCGGCGCACTTAGGGCGAGAAAGCAAAAGACACACAATTAGTGGACGAAATGCAGAACAAATCAAAACATTCACCCCCAGTCAAGAGATCTGGGTTAAATCCATCATTCTTTTGTTCACCATGCCACCCCAGTTTAGATCTGGCCATATGCTCATCAGTATTGACCCTGTGCCTCATGGAAACAGTCCAGCCCGAACTGCTAAGCAAGGTCCTCCCTGGACCGGAAACAAGCCTCCTAGGACCGTTTTCGGGGTTTCACCCCTCTGCAGCCAGGTTAGCTTGATTCCAGTGGCACAGTGAGCCCGGGACCCACGTCTGGGCATACCCGCTGCACTTAGGGCGAGAAAGCAAAGACACACAATTGATGGACGGAATGCAGAACAAATCAAAACATTCACCCCCAGTCAAGAGATCTAGGTTAAATCCATCATTCTTTTGCTCACCATGCCACCCCAGTTTAGACCTGGCCATATGCAAATCAGTCTTGACCCTGTGCCTCATGGGAACAGTCCAGCCTGAACCGCTAAGCCAGGTCCTCCCTGGACCAGAAACAAGCATCCTAGGACCGGTTTCGGGGTTTCACCCCTCTTCAGCCAGGATAGCTTGATTCCAGTGGCACAGTGAGCCCGGGACCCACGTCTGGGCATACCCGGCGCACTTAGGGCGTGAAAGAAAAAGACACACAATTGATGGTTGGAATGCAGAACAAATCAAAACATTCACCCCCAGTCAAGAGATCTGGGTTAAATCCATCATTCTTTTGTTCACCATGCCACCCCAGTTTAGATCTGGCCATATGCTCATCAGTCATGACCCTGTGCCTCATGGGAACAGTCCAGCCCAAACTGCTAAGCCAGATCCTCCATGGACCGGAAATAAGAATCCTAGGACCGGTTTCGGGGTCTCATCCCTCTTCAGCCAGGATAGCTTGATTCCAGTGGCACAGTGAGCCCAGGACCCACGTCTGGGCATACCCGTCGCACTTAGGGCGAGAAAGCAAAAGACACAATTGATGGACGGAATGCAGAACAAATCAAAACATTCACCCACAGTCAAGAGATCTGGGTTAAATCCATCATACTTTTGCTCACCATACCATCCCAGTTTAGACCTGGCAATATGGAAATCAGTCTTGACTCTGTGCCTCATGGGAACAGTCCAGCCCGAACTGCTAAGCCAGGTCCTCCCTGGACCGGAAACAAGCATCCTAGGACCGGTTTCGGAGTTTCACCCCTCTTCAGCCAGGATAGCTTGATTCCAGTGAGACAGTGAGCCCGGGACGCACGTCTGGGCATACCCGGCGCACTTAGGGCGAGAAAGCAAAAGACACACAATTGATCGACGGAATGCAGAACAAATCAAAACATTCACCCCCAGTCAAGAGATCTGGGTTAAATCCATCATTCTTTTGCTCACCATGCCAGCCCAGTTTAGACCTGGCCATATGCAAATCAGTCTTGACCCTGTGCCTCATGGGAACAGTCCAGCTCGAACTGCTAAGCCAGGTCCTCCCTGGACCGGAAACAAGCATCCTAGGACCGGTTTCGGGGTCTCACCCTTCTTCAGCCAGGATAGCTTGATTCCAGTGGCACAGTGAGGCCGGGACCCACGTCTGGGCATGCCCGGCGCACTTAGGGCGAGAAAGCAAAAGACACACAATTAATGGACGGAATGCAGAACAAATCAAAACATTCACCCCCAGTCAAGAGATCTGGGTTAAATCCATCATTCTTTTGTTCACCATGCCACCCCAGTTTAGATCTGGCCATATGCTCATCAGTCTTGACCCTGTGCCTCATGGAAACAGTCCAGCCCGAACTGCTAAGCCAGGTCCTCCCTGGACCGGAAACAAGCATCCTAGGACCGGTTTCGGGGTTTCACCCCTCTGCAGCCAGGTTAGCTTGATTCCAGTGGCACAGTGAGCCCGGGACCCACGTCTGGGCATACCCGGTGCACTTAGGGCGAGAAAGCAAAGACACACAATTGATCGCCGGAATGCAGAACAAATCAAAACATTCACCTCCAGTCAAGAGATCTGGGTTAAATCCATCATTCTTTTGCTCACCATGCCACCCCAGTTTATACCTGGCCATATGCAAATCAGTCTTGACCCTGTGCCTCATGGGAACAGTCCAGCCCAAACTGCTAAGCCAGGTCATCTCTGGACCGGAAACAAGCATCCTAGGACCGGTTTCGGGGTTTCACCCCTCTTCAGCCAGGATAGCGTGATTCCAGTGGCATAGTGAGCCCGGGACGCACATCTGGGCATACCCGGCGCACTTAGGGCGAGAAAGCAAAAGACACACAATTGATGGACGGAATGCAGAACAAATCAAAACATTCACCCCCAGTCAAGAGATCTGGGTTAAATCCATCATTCTTTTGCTCACTATGCCACCCCAGTTTAGATCTGGCCATATGCAAATCAGTCTTGACCCTGTGCCTCATGGGGACAGTCCAGCCTGAAGTGCTAAGCCAGGTCCTCCCTGGACCGGAAACAAGCATCCTAGGACCGGTTTCGGAGTTTCACCCCTCTTCAGCCAGGTTAGCTTGATTCCAGTGGCACAGTGAGCCCGGGACCCACTTCTGGGCATACCCGGTGCACTTAGGGCGAGAAAGCAAAAGACACACAATTGATCGACGGAATGCAGAACAAATCAAAACATTCACCCCCAGTCAAGAGATCTGGGTTAAATCCATCATTCTTTTGCTCACCATGCCAGCCCAGTTTAGACCTGGCCATATGCAAATCAGTCTTGACCCTGTGCCTCATGGGAACAAACCAGCTCGAACTGCTAAGCCAGGTCCTCCCTGGACCGGAAACAAGCATCCTAGGACCGGTTTCGGGGTCTCACCCTTCTTCAGCCAGGATAGCTTGATTCCAGTGGCACAGTGAGGCCGGGACCCACGTCTGGGCATGCCCGGCGCACTTAGGGCGAGAAAGCAAAAGACACACAATTAATGGACGGAATGCAGAACAAATCAAAACATTCACCCCCAGTCAAGAGATCTGGGTTAAATCCATCATTATTTTGTTCACCATGCCACCCCAGTTTAGATCTGGCCATATGCTCATCAGTCTTGACCCTGTGCCTCATGGAAACAGTCCAGCCCGAACTGCTAAGCCAGGTACTCCCTGGACCGGAAACAAGCATCCTAGGACCGGTTTCGGGGTTTCACCCCTCTGCAGCCAGGTTAGCTTGATTCCAGTGGCACAGTGAGCCCGGGACCCACGTCTGGGCATACCCGGTGCACTTAGGGCGAGAAAGCAAAGACACACAATTGATCGCCGGAATGCAGAACAAATCAAAACATTCACCTCCAGTCAAGAGATCTGGGTTAAATCCATCATTCTTTTGCTCACCATGCCACCCCAGTTTATACCTGGCCATATGCAAATCAGTCTTGACCCTGTGCTTCATGGGAACAGTCCAGCCCGAACTGCTAAGCCAGGTCCTCCCTGGACCGGAAACAAGCATCCTAGGACCGGTTTCGGGGTCTCACCCTTCTTCAGCCAGGATAGCTTGATTCCAGTGGCACAGTGAGGCCGGGACCCACATCTGGGCATACCCGGCGCACTTAGGGCGAGAAAGAAAAAGACACACAATTAATGGACGAAATGCAGAACAAATCAAAACATTCACCCCCAGTCAAGAGATCTGGGTTAAATCCATCATTCTTTTGTTCACCATGCCACCCCAGTTTAGATCTGGCCATATGCTCATCAGTATTGACCCTGTGCCTCATGGAAACAGTCCAGCCCGAACTGCTAAGCAAGGTCCTTCCTGGTCCGGAAACAAGCATCCTAGGACCGTTTTCGGGGTTTCACCCCTCTGCAGCCAGGTTAGCTTGATTCCAGTGGCACAGTGAGCCCGGGACCCACGTCTGGGCATACCCGGCGCACTTAGGGCGAGAAAGCAAAAGACACACAATTAATGGACGAAATGCAGAACAAATCAAAACATTCACCCCCAGTCAAGAGATCTGGGTTAAATCCATCATTCTTTTGTTCACCATGCCACCCCAGTTTAGACCTGGCCATATGCAAATCAGTCTTGACCCTGTGCCTCATGGGAACAGTCCAGCCTGAACTGCTAAGCCAGGTCCTCCCTGGACCGGAAACAAGCATCCTAGGACCGGTTTCGGGGTTTCACCCCTCTTCAGCCAGGTTAGCTTGATTCCAGTGGCACAGTGAAGCCGGGACCCCCGACTGGGCATACCCGGTGCACTTAGGGCGAGAAAGCAAAAGACACACAATTAATGGACGGAATGCAGAACAAATCAAAACATTCACCCCCAGTCAAGAGATCTGGGTTAAATCCATCATTCTTTTGTTCACCATGCCACCCCAGTTTAGATCTGGCCATATGCTCATCAGTCATGACCCTGTGCCTCATGGGAACAGTCCAGCCCAAACTGCTAAGCCAGATCCTCCCTGGACAGGAAATAAGCATCCTAGGACCGGTTTCGGGGTTTCATCCCTCTTCAGCCAGGATAGCTTGATTCCAGTGGCACAGTGAGCCCAGGACCCACGTCTGGGCATACCCGTCGCACTTAGGGCGAGAAAGCAAAAGACACAATTGATGGACGGAATGCAGAACAAATCAAAACATTCACCCACAGTCAAGAGATCTGGGTTAAATCCATCATACTGTTGCTCACCATGCCACTCCAGTTTAGACCAGGCCATATGCAAATCAGTCTTGACCCTGTGCCTCATGGGAACAGTCCAGCCCAAACTGCTAAGCCAGGTCATCCCTGGACCGGAAACAAGCATCCTAGGACCGGTTTCGGGGTTTCACCCCTCTTCAGCCAGGACAGCGTGATTCCAGTGGCATAGTGAGCCCGGGACGCACATCTGGGCATACCCGGCGCACTTAGGGCGAGAAAGCAAAAGACACACAATTGATGGACGGAATGCAGAACAAATCAAAACATTCACCCCCAGTCAAGAGATCTGGGTTAAATCCATCATTCTTTTGCTCACTATGCCACCCCAGTTTAGATCTGGCCATATGCAAATCAGTCTTGACCCTGTGCCTCATGGGGACAGTCCAGCCTGAAGTGCTAAGCCAGGTCCTCCCTGGACCGGAAACAAGCATCCTAGGACCGGTTTCGGAGTTTCACCCCTCTTCAGCCAGGTTAGCTTGATTCCAGTGGCACAGTGAGCCCGGGACCCACGTCTGGGCATACCCGGTGCACTTAGGGCGAGAAAGCAAAAGACACACAATTGATGGACAGAATGCAGAACAAATCAAAACATTCACCCCCAGTCAAGAGATCTGGGTTAAATCCATCATTCTTTTGCTAACCATACCACCCCAGTTTAGACCTGGCAATATGGAAATCAGTCTTGACTCTGTGCCTCATGGGAACAGTCCAGCCCGAACTGCTAAGCCAGGTCCTCCCTGGACCGGAAACAAGCATCCTAGGACCGGTTTCGGAGTTTCACCCCTCTTCAGCCAGGATAGCTTGATTCCAGTGAGACAGTGAGCCCGGGACGCACGTCTGGGCATACCCGGCGCACTTAGGGCGAGGAAGCAAAAGACACACAATTGATCGACGGAATGCAGAACAAATCAAAACATTCACCCCCAGTCAAGAGATCTGGGTTAAATCCATCATTCTTTTGCTCACCATGCCAGCCCAGTTTAGACCTGGCCATATGCAAATCAGTCTTGACCCTTTGCCTCATGGGAACAGTCCAGCTCGAACTGCTAAGCCATGTCCTCGCTGGACCGGAAACAAGCATCCTAGGACCGGTTTCGGGGTCTCACCCTTCTTCAGCCAGGATAGCTTGATTCCAGTGGCACAGTGAGGCCGGGACCCACGTCTGGGCATGCCCGGCGCACTTAGGGCGAGAAAGCAAAAGACACACAATTAATGGACGGAATGCAGAACAAATCAAAACATTCACCCCCAGTCAAGAGATCTGGGTTAAATCCATCATTCTTTTGTTCACCATGCCACCCCAGTTTAGATCTGGCCATATGCTCATCAGTCTTGACCCTGTGCCTCATGGAAACAGTCCAGCCCGAACTGCTAAGCCAGGTCGTCCCTGGACCAGAAACAAGCATCCTAGGACCGGTTTCGGGGTTTCACCCCTCTGCAGCCAGGTTAGCTTGATTCCAGTGGCACAGTGAGCCCGGGACCCACGTCTGGGCATACCCGGTGCACTTAGGGCGAGAAAGCAAAGACACACAATTGATCACCGGAATGCAGAACAAATCAAAACATTCACCTCCAGTCAAGAGATCTGGGTTAAATCCATCATTCTTTTGCTCACCATGCCACCCCAGTTTATACCTGGCCATATGCAAATCAGTCTTGACCCTGTGCTTCATGGGAACAGTCCAGCCCGAACTGCTAAGCCAGGTCCTCCCTGGACCGGAAACAAGCATCCTAGGACCGGTTTCGGGGTCTCACCCTTCTTCAGCCAGGATAGCTTGATTCCAGTGGCACAGTGAGGCCGGGACCCACATCTGGGCATACCCGGCGCACTTAGGGCGAGAAAGCAAAAGACACACAATTAATGGACGAAATGCAGAACAAATCAAAACATTCACCCCCAGTCAAGAGATCTGGGTTAAATCCATCATTCTTTTGTTCACCATGCCACCCCAGTTTAGATCTGGCCATATGCTCATCAGTATTGACCCTGTGCCTCATGGAAACAGTCCAGCCCGAACTGCTAAGCAAGGTCCTTCCTGGTCCGGAAACAAGCATCCTAGGACCGTTTTCGGGGTTTCACCCCTCTGCAGCCAGGTTAGCTTGATTCCAGTGGCACAGTGAGCCCGGGACCCACGTCTGGGCATACCCGGCGCACTTAGGGCGAGAAAGCAAAAGACACACAATTAATAGACGAAATGCAGAACAAATCAAAACATTCACCCCCAGTCAAGAGATCTGGGTTAAATCCATCATTCTTTTGTTCACCATGCCACCCCAGTTTAGACCTGGCCATATGCAAATCAGTCTTGACCCTGTGCCTCATGGGAACAGTCCAGCCTGAACTGCTAAGCCAGGTCCTCCCTGGACCGGAAACAAGCATCCTAGGACCGGTTTCGGGGTTTCACCCCTCTTAAGCCAGGTTAGCTTGATTCCAGTGGCACAGTGAGGCCGGGACCCACGACTGGGCATACCCGGTGCACTTAGGGCGAGAAAGCAAAAGACACACAATTAATGGACGAAATGCAGAACAAATCAAAACATTCACCCCCAGTCAAGAGATCTGGGTTAAATCCATCATTCTTTTGTTCACCATGCCACCCCAGTTTAGACCTGGCCATATGCAAATCAGTCTTGACCCTGTGCCTCATGGGAACAGTCCAGCCTGAACTGCTAAGCCAGGTCCTCCCTGGACCGGAAACAAGCATCCTAGGACCGGTTTCGGGGTTTCACCCCTCTTCAGCCAGGTTAGCTTGATTCCAGTGGCACAGTGAGGCCGGGACCCACGACTGGGCATACCCGGTGCACTTAGGGCGAGAAAGCAAAAGACACACAATTAATGGACGGAATGCAGAACAAATCAAAACATTCACCCCCAGTCAAGAGATCTGGGTTAAATCCATCATTCTTTTGTTCACCATGCCACCCCAGTTTAGATCTGGCCATATGCTCATCAGTCATGACCCTGTGCCTCATGGGAACAGTCCAGCCCAAACTGCTAAGCCAGATCCTCCCTGGACAAGAAATAAGCATCCAAGGACCGGTTTCGGGGTTTCATCCCTCTTCAGCCAGGATAGCTTGATTCCAGTGGCACAGTGAGCCCAGGACCCACGTCTGGGCATACCCGTCGCACTTAGGGCGAGAAAGCAAAAGACACAATTGATGGACGGAATGCAGAACAAATCAAAACATTCACCCACAGTCAAGAGATCTGGGTTAAATCCATCATACTGTTGCTCACCATGCCACTCCAGTTTAGACCAGGCCATATGCAAATCAGTCTTGACCCTGTGCCTCATGGGAACAGTCCAGCCCAAACTGCTAAGCCAGGTCATCCCTGGACCGGAAACAAGCATCCTAGGACCGGTTTCGGGGTTTCACCCCTCTTCAGCCAGGACAGCGTGATTCCAGTGGCATAGTGAGCCCGGGACGCACATCTGGGCATACCCGGCGCACTTAGGGCGAGAAAGCAAAAGACACACAATTGATGGACGGAATGCAGAACAAATCAAAACATTCACCCCCAGTCAAGAGATCTGGGTTAAATCCATCATTCTTTTGCTCACTATGCCACCCCAGTTTAGATCTGGCCATATGCAAATCAGTCTTGACCCTGTGCCTCATGGGGACAGTCCAGCCTGAAGTGCTAAGCCAGGTCCTCCCTGGACCGGAAACAAGCATCCTAGGACCGGTTTCGGAGTTTCACCCCTCTTCAGCCAGGTTCGCTTGATTCCAGTGGCACAGTGAGCCCGGGACCCACGTCTGGGCATACTTGGTGCACTTAGGGCGAGAAAGCAAAAGACACACAATTGATGGACAGAATGCAGAACAAATCAAAACATTCACCCCCAGTCAAGAGATCTGGGTTAAATCCATCATTCTTTTGCTAACCATACCACCCCAGTTTAGACCTGGCAATATGGAAATCAGTCTTGACTCTGTGCCTCATGGGAACAGTCCAGCCCGAACTGCTAAGCCAGGTCCTCCCTGGACCGGAAACAAGCATCCTAGGACCGGTTTCGGAGTTTCACCCCTCTTCAGCCAGGATAGCTTGATTCCAGTGAGACAGTGAGCCCGGGACGCACGTCTGGGCATACCCGGCGCACTTAGGGCGAGAAAGCAAAAGACACACAATTGATCGACGGAATGCAGAACAAATCAAAACATTCACCCCCAGTCAAGAGATCTGGGTTAAATCCATCATTCTTTTGCTCACCATGCCAGCCCAGTTTAGACCTGGCCATATGCAAATCAGTCTTGACCCTGTGCCTCATGGGAACAGTCCAGCTCGAACTGCTAAGCCAGGTCCTCCCTGGACCGGAAACAAGCATCCTAGGACCGGTTTCGGGGTCTCACCCTTCTTCAGCCAGGATAGCTTGATTCCAGTGGCACAGTGAGGCCGGGACCCACGTCTGGGCATGCCCGGCGCACTTAGGGCGAGAAAGCAAAAGACACACAATTAATGGACGGAATGCAGAACAAATCAAAACATTCACCCCCAGTCAAGAGATCTGGGTTAAATCCATCATTCTTTTGTTCACCATGCCACCCCAGTTTAGATCTGGCCATATGCTCATCAGTCTTGACCCTGTGCCTCATGGAAACAGTCCAGCCCGAACTGCTAAGCCAGGTCCTCCCTGGACCGGAAACAAGCATCCTAGGACCGGTTTCGGGGTTTCACCCCTCTGCAGCCAGGTTAGCTTGATTCCAGTGGCACAGTGAGCCCGGGACCCACGTCTGGGCATACCCGGTGCACTTAGGGCGAGAAAGCAAAGACACACAATTGATCGCCGGAATGCAGAACAAATCAAAACATTCACCTCCAGTCAAGAGATCTGGGTTAAATCCATCATTCTTTTGCTCACCATGCCACCCCAGTTTATACCTGGCCATATGCAAATCAGTCTTGACCCTGTGCTTCATGGGAACAGTCCAGCCCGAACTGCTAAGCCAGGTCCTCCCTGGACCGGAAACAAGCATCCTAGGACCGGTTTCGGGGTCTCACCCTTCTTCAGCCAGGATAGCTTGATTCCAGTGGCACAGTGAGGCCGGGACCCACATCTGGGCATACCCGGCGCACTTAGGGCGAGAAAGCAAAGACACACAATTAATGGACGAAATGCAGAACAAATCAAAACATTCACCCCCAGTCAAGAGATCTGGGTTAAATCCATCATTCTTTTGTTCACCATGCCACCCCAGTTTAGATCTGGCCATATGCTCATCAGTATTGACCCTGTGCCTCATGGAAACAGTCCAGCCCGAACTGCTAAGCAAGGTCCTTCCTGGTCCGGAAACAAGCATCCTAGGACCGTTTTCGGGGTTTCACCCCTCTGCAGCCAGGTTAGCTTGATTCCAGTGGCACAGTGAGCCCGGGACCCACGTCTGGGCATACCCGGCGCACTTAGGGCGAGAAAGCAAAAGACACACAATTAATGGACGAAATGCAGAACAAATCAAAACATTCACCCCCAGTCAAGAGATCTGGGTTAAATCCATCATTCTTTTGTTCACCATGCCACCCCAGTTTAGACCTGGCCATATGCAAATCAGTCTTGACCCTGTGCCTCATGGGAACAGTCCAGCCTGAACTGCTAAGCCAGGTCCTCCCTGGACCGGAAACAAGCATCCTAGGACCGGTTTCGGGGTTTCACCCCTCTTCAGCCAGGTTAGCTTGATTCCAGTGGCACAGTGAGGCCGGGACCCACGACTGGGCATACCCGGTGCACTTAGGGCGAGAAAGCAAAAGACACACAATTGATGGACGAAATGCAGAACAAATCAAAACATTCACCCCCAGTCAAGAGATCTGGGTTAAATCCATCATTCTTTTGTTCACCATGCCACCCCAGTTTAGACCTGGCCATATGCAAATCAGTCTTGACCCTGTGCCTCATGGGAACAGTCCAGCCTGAACTGCTAAGCCAGGTCCTCCCTGGACCGGAAACAAGCATCCTAGGACCGGTTTCGGGGTTTCACCCCTCTTCAGCCAGGTTAGCTTGATTCCAGTGGCACAGTGAGGCCGGGACCCACGACTGGGCATACCCGGTGCACTTAGGGCGAGAAAGCAAAAGACACACAATTAATGGACGGAATGCAGAACAAATCAAAACATTCACCCCCAGTCAAGAGATCTGGGTTAAATCCATCATTCTTTTGTTCACCATGCCACCCCAGTTTAGATCTGGCCATATGCTCATCAGTCATGACCCTGTGCCTCATGGGAACAGTCCAGCCCAAACTGCTAAGCCAGATCCTCCCTGGACAGGAAATAAGCATCCTAGGACCGGTTTCGGGGTTTCATCCCTCTTCAGCCAGGATAGCTTGATTCCAGTGGCACAGTGAGCCCAGGACCCACGTCTGGGCATACCCGTCGCACTTAGGGCGAGAAAGCAAAAGACACAATTGATGGACGGAATGCAGAACAAATCAAAACATTCACCCACAGTCAAGAGATCTGGGTTAAATCCATCATACTGTTGCTCACCATGCCACTCCAGTTTAGACCAGGCCATATGCAAATCAGTCTTGACCCTGTGCCTCATGGGAACAGTCCAGCCCAAACTGCTAAGCCAGGTCATCCCTGGACCGGAAACAAGCATCCTAGGACCGGTTTCGGGGTTTCACCCCTCTTCAGCCAGGACAGCGTGATTCCAGTGGCATAGTGAGCCCGGGACGCACATCTGGGCATACCCGGCGCACTTAGGGCGAGAAAGCAAAAGACACACAATTGATGGACGGAATGCAGAACAAATCAAAACATTCACCCCCAGTCAAGAGATCTGGGTTAAATCCATCATTCTTTTGGTCACCATGCCACCCCAGTTTAGATCTGGCCATAAGCAAATCAGTCTTGACCCTGTGCCTCATGGGGACAGTCCAGCCTGAAGTGCTAAGCCAGGTCCTCCCTGGACCGGAAACAAGCATCCTAGGACCGGTTTTGGAGTTTCACCCCTCTTCAGCCAGGTTAGCTTGATTCCAGTGGCACAGTGAGCCCGGGACCCACGCCTGGGCATACCCGGTGCACTTAGGGCGAGAAAGCAAAAGACACACAATTGATGGACAGAATGCAGAACAAATCAAAACATTCACCCCCAGTCAAGAGATCTGGGTTAAATCCATCATTCTTTTGCTAACCATACCACCACAGTTTAGACCTGGCAATATGGAAATCAGTCTTGACTCTGTGCCTCATGGGAACAGTCCAGCCCGAACTGCTAAGCCAGGTCCTCCCTGGACCGGAAACAAGCATCCTAGGACCGGTTTCGGAGTTTCACCCCTCTTCAGCCAGGATAGCTTGATTCCAGTGGCACAGTGAGCCCGGGACGCACGTCTGGGCATACCCGGCGCACTTAGGGCGAGAAAGCAAAAGACACACAATTGATCGACGGAATGCAGAACAAATCAAAACATTCACCCCCAGTCAAGAGATCTGGGTTAAATCCATCATTCTTTTGCTCACCATGCCAGCCCAGTTTAGACCTGGCCATATGCAAATCAGTCTTGACCCTGTGCCTCATGGGAACAGTCCAGCTCGAACTGCTAAGCCAGGTCCTCCCTGGACCGGAAACAAGCATCCTAGGACCGGTTTCGGGGTCTCACCCTTCTTCAGCCAGGATAGCTTGATTCCATTGGCACAGTGAGGCCGGGACCCACGTCTGGGCATGCCCGGCTCACTTAGGGCGAGAAAGCAAAAGACACACAATTAATGGACGGAATGCAGAACAAATCAAAACATTCACCCCCAGTCAAGAGATCTGGGTTAAATCCATCATTCTTTTGTTCACCATGCCACCCCAGTTTAGATCTGGCCATATGCTCATCAGTCTTGACCCTGTGCCTCATGGAAACAGTCCAGCCCGAACTGCTAAGCCAGGTCCTCCCTGGACCGGAAACAAGCATCCTAGGACCGGTTTCGGGGTTTCACCCCTCTGCAGCCAGGTTAGCTTGATTCCAGTGGCACAGTGAGCCCGGGACCCACGTCTGGGCATACCCGGTGCACTTAGAGCGAGAAAGCAAAAGACACACAATTGATGGACAGAATGCAGAACAAATCACAACATTCACCCCCAGTCAAGAGATCTGGGTTAAATCCATCATTCTTTTGCTCACCATGCCACCCCAGTTTAGACCTGGCCATATGCAAATCAGTCATGACCCTGTGCCTCATGGGAACAGTCCAGCCCAAACTGCTAAGCCAGGTCCTCCCTGGACCGGAAACAAGCATCCTAGGACCGGTTTCGGGGTCTCACCCTTCTTCAGCCAGGATAGCTTGATTACAGTGCCACAGTGAGCCCGGGACCCACGTCTGGGCATACCAGGCGCACTTAGGGCGAGAAAGCAAAAGACACACAATTGATGGACGGAATGCAGAACAAATCAAAACATTCACCCCCAGTCAAGAGATCTGGGTTAAATCCATAATTCTTTTGCTCACCATGCCACCCCAGTTTAGACCAGGCAATATGCAAATCAATTTTGACCCTGTGCCTCATGGGAACAGTCCAGCCCGAGGTGCTAAGCCAGGTCCTCCCTGGACCGGAAATAAGCATCCTAGGACCGGTTTCGGGGGTTCATCCCTCTTCAGCCAGGATAGCTTGATTCCAGTGGCACAGTGAGCCCAGGACCCACGTCTGGGCATACCCGGCGCACTTAGGGTGAGAAAGCAAAAGACACAATTGATGGACGGAATGCAGAACAAATCAAAACATTCACCCACAGTCAAGAGCTCTGGGTTAAATCCATCATTCTTTTCCTCACCATGCCACTCCAGTTTAGACCAGGCCATATGCAAATCAGTCTTGACCCTGTGCCTCATGGGAACAGTCCAGCCCAAACTGCTAAGCCAGGTCCTCCCTGGACCGGAAACAAGCATCCTAGGACCGGTTTCGGGGTTTCACCCTTCTTCAGCCAGGATAGCTTGATTCCAGTGGCACAGTGAGCCCGAGACCCACGTCTGGGCATACCCGGCGCACTTAGGGCGAGAAAGCAAAAGACACACAATTAATGGGCGGAATGCAGAACAAATCAAAACATTCACCCCCAGTCAAGAGATCTGGGTTAAATCCATCATTCTTTTGTTCACCATGCCACCCCAGTTTAGATCTGGCCATATGCTCATCAGTCTTGACCCTGTGCCTCATGGAAACAGTCCAGCCCGAACTGCTAAGCCAGGTCCTCCCTGGACCGGAAACAAGCATCCTAGGACTGGTTTCGGGGTTTCACCCCTCTGCAGCCAGGTTAGCTTGATTCCAGTGGCACAGTGAGCCCGGGACCCACGTCTGGGCATACCCGGCGCACTTAGGGCGAGAAAGCAAAAGACACACAATTAATGGACGGAATGCAGAACAAATCAAAACATTCACCCCCAGTCAAGAGATCTTGGTTAAATCCATCATTCTTTTGCTCACCATGCCACCCCAGTTTAGATCTGGCCATATGCAAATCAGTCTTGACCCTGTGCCTCATGGGAACAGTCCAGCCTGAACTGCTAAGCCAGGTCCTCCCTGGACCGGAAACAAGCATCCTAGGACCGGTTTTGGGATTTCACCCCTCTTCAGCCAGGTTAGCTTGATTCCAGTGGCACAGTGAGCCCGGGACCCACGTCTGGGCATACCCGGTGCACTTAGGGCGAGAAAGCTAAAGACACACAATTGATGGACGGAATGCAGAACAAATCAAAACATTCAATCCCAGTCAAGAGATCTGGGTTAAATCCATCATTCTTTTGCTCACCATGCCACCCCAGTTTAGACCTGGCCATATGCAAATCAGTCATGACCCTGTGCCTCATGGGAACAGTCCAGCCCAAACTGCTAAGCCAGGTCCTCCCTGGACCGGAAACAAGCATCCTAGGACCGGTTTCGGGGTCTCACCCTTCTTCAGCCAGGATAGCTTGATTCCAGTGGCAAAGTGAGCCCGGGACCCACGTCTGGGCATACCAGGCGAACTTAGGGCGAGAAAGCAAAAGACACACAATTGATGGACGGAATGCAGAACAAATCAAAACATTCACCCCCAGTCAAGAGATCTGGGTTAAATCCATAATTCTTTTGCTCACCATGCCACCCCAGTTTAGACCTGGCAATATGCAAATCAGTTTTGACCCTGTGCCTCATGGGAACAGTCCAGCCCGAACTGCTAAGCCAGGTCCTCCCTGGACATGCAATAAGCATCCTAGGACCGGTTTCGGGGTTTCATCCCTCTTCAGCCAGGATAGCTTGATTCCAGTGGCACAGTGAGCCCAGGACCCACGACTGGGCATAATCGGCGCCCTTAGGGCGAGAAAGCAAAAGACACAATTGATGGACGGAATGCAGAACAAATGAAAACATTCACCCACAGTCAAGAGATCTGGGTTAAATCCATCATACTTTTGCTCACCATGCCACTCCAGTTTAGACCAGGCCATATGCAAATCAGTCTTGACCCTGTGCCTCATGGGAACAGTCCAGCCCGAACTGCTAAGCCAGGTCCTCCCTGGACCGGAAACAAGCATCCTAGGACCGGTTTCGGGGTCTCACCCTTCTTCAGCCAGGATAGCTTGATTCCAGTGGCACCGTGAGGCCGGGACCCACATCTGGGCATACCCGGCGCACTTAGGGCGAGAAAGCAAAAGACACACAATTAATGGACGGAATGCAGAACAAATCAAAACATTCACCCCCAGTCAAGAGATCTGGGTTAAATCCATCATTCTTTTGTTCACCATGCCACCCCAGTTTAGATCTGGCCATATGCTCATCAGTCTTGACCCTGTGCCTCATGGAAACAGTCCAGCCCGAACTGCTAAGCCAGGTATTCCCTGGACCGGAAACAAGCATCCTAGGACCGGTTTCGGGGTTTCACCCCTCTGCAGCCAGGTTAGCTGGATTCCAGTGGCACAGTGAGCCCGGGACCCACGTCTGGGCATACCCGGTGCACTTAGGGCGAGAAAGCAAAAGACACACAATTAATGGACGGAATGCAGAACAAATCAAAACATTCACCCCCAGTCAAGAGATCTGGGTTAAATCCATCATTCTTTTGTTCACCATGCCACCCCAGTTTAGATCTGGCCATATGCTCATCAGTCTTGACCCTGTGCCTCATGGAAACAGTCCAGCCCGAACTGCTAAGCCAGGTCATCCCTGGACCGGAAACAAGCATCCTAGGACCGGTTTCGGGGTTTCACCCCTCTTCAGCCAGGACAGCATGATTCCAGTGGCATAGTGAGCCCGGGACGCACATCTGGGCATACCCGGCGCACTTAGGGCGAGAAAGCAAAAGACACACAATTGATGGACGGAATGCAGAACAAATCAAAACATTCACCCCCAGTCAAGAGATCTGGGTTAAATCCATCATTCTTTTGCTCACTATGCCACCCCAGTTTAGATCTGGCCATATGCAAATCAGTCTTGACCCTGTGCCTCATGGGGACAGTCCAGCCTGAAGTGCTAAGCCAGGTCCTCCCTGGACCGGAAACAAGCATCCTAGGACCGGTTTCGGAGTTTCACCCCTCTTCAGCCAGGTTAGCTTGATTCCAGTGGCACAGTGAGCCCGGGACCCACGTCTGGGCATACCCGGTGCACTTAGGGCGAGAAAGCAAAAGACACACAATTGATGGACAGAATGCAGAACAAATCAAAACATTCACCCCCAGTCAAGAGATCTGGGTTAAATCCATCATTCTTTTGCTAACCATACCACCCCAGTTTAGACCTGGCAATATGGAAATCAGTCTTGACTCTGTGCCTCATGGGAACAGGGACGCACGTCTGGGCATACCCGGCGCACTTAGGGCGAGGAAGCAAAAGACACACAATTGATCGACGGAATGCAGAACAAATCAAAACATTCACCCCCAGTCAAGAGATCTGGGTTAAATCCATCATTCTTTTGCTCACCATGCCAGCCCAGTTTAGACCTGGCCATATGCAAATCAGTCTTGACCCTGTGCCTCATGGGAACAGTCCAGCTCGAACTGCTAAGCCAGGTCCTCGCTGGACCGGAAACAAGCATCCTAGGACCGGTTTCGGGGTCTCACCCTTCTTCAGCCAGGATAGCTTGATTCCAGTGGCACAGTGAGGCCGGGACCCACGTCTGGGCATGCCCGGCGCACTTAGGGCGAGAAAGCAAAAGACACACAATTAATGGACGGAATGCAGAACAAATCAAAACATTCACCCCCAGTCAAGAGATCTGGGTTAAATCCATCATTCTTTTGTTCACCATGCCACCCCAGTTTAGATCTGGCCATATGCTCATCAGTCTTGACCCTGTGCCTCATGGAAACAGTCCAGCCCGAACTGCTAAGCCAGGTCCTCCCTGGACCGGAAACAAGCATCCTAGGACCGGTTTCGGGGTTTCACCCCTCTGCAGCCAGGTTAGCTTGATTCCAGTGGCACAGTGAGCCCGGGACCCACGTCTGGGCATACCCGGTGCACTTAGGGCGAGAAAGCAAAGACACACAATTGATCACCGGAATGCAGAACAAATCAAAACATTCACCTCCAGTCAAGAGATCTGGGTTAAATCCATCATTCTTTTGCTCACCATGCCACCCCAGTTTATACCTGGCCATATGCAAATCAGTCTTGACCCTGTGCTTCATGGGAACAGTCCAGCCCGAACTGCTAAGCCAGGTCCTCCCTGGACCGGAAACAAGCATCCTAGGACCGGTTTCGGGGTCTCACCCTTCTTCAGCCAGGATAGCTTGATTCCAGTGGCACAGTGAGGCCGGGACCCACATCTGGGCATACCCGGCGCACTTAGGGCGAGAAAGCAAAAGACACAATATTAATGGACGAAAGGCAGAACAAATCAAAACATTCACCCCCAGTCAAGAGATCTGGGTTAAATCCATCATTCTTTTGTTCACCATGCCACCCCAGTTTAGACCTGGCCATATGCAAATCAGTCTTGACCCTGTGCCTCATGGGAACAGTCCAGCCTGAACTGCTAAGCCAGGTCCTCCCTGGACCGGAAACAAGCATCCTAGGACCGGTTTCGGGGTTTCACCCCTCTTCAGCCAGGTTAGCTTGATTCCAGTGGCACAGTGAGGCCGGGACCCACGACTGGGCATACCCGGTGCACTTAGGGCGAGAAAGCAAAAGACACACAATTAATGGACGGAATGCAGAACAAATCAAAACATTCACCCCCAGTCAAGAGATCTGGGTTAAATCCATCATTCTTTTGTTCACCATGCCACCCCAGTTTAGATCTGGCCATATGCTCATCAGTCATGACCCTGTGCCTCATGGGAACAGTCCAGCCCAAACTGCTAAGCCAGATCCTCCCTGGACAAGAAATAAGCATCCTAGGACCGGTTTCGGGGTTTCATCCCTCTTCAGCCAGGATAGCTTGATTCCAGTGACACAGTGAGCCCAGGACCCACGTCTGGGCATACCCGTCGCACTTAGGGCGAGAAAGCAAAAGACACAATTGATGGACGGAATGCAGAACAAATCAAAACATTCACCCACAGTCAAGAGATCTGGGTTAAATCCATCATACTGTTGCTCACCATGCCACTCCAGTTTAGACCAGGCCATATGCAAATCAGTCTTGACCCTGTGCCTCATGGGAACAGTCCAGCCCAAACTGCTAAGCCAGGTCATCCCTGGACCGGAAACAAGCATCCTAGGACCGGTTTCGGGGTTTCACCCCTCTTCAGGCAGGACAGCGTGATTCCAGTGGCATAGTGAGCCCGGGACGCACATCTGGGCATACCCGGCGCACTTAGGGCGAGAAAGCAAAAGACACACAATTGATGGACGGAATGCAGAACAAATCAAAACATTCACCCCCAGTCAAGAGATCTGGGTTAAATCCATCATTCTTTTGCTCACTATGCCACCCCAGTTTAGATCTGGCCATATGCAAATCAGTCTTGACCCTGTGCCTCATGGGGACAGTCCAGCCTGAAGTGCTAAGCCAGGTCCTCCCTGGACCGGAAACAAGCATCCTAGGACCGGTTTCGGAGTTTCACCCCTCTTCAGCCAGGTTAGCTTGATTCCAGTGGCACAGTGAGCCCGGGACCCACGTCTGGGCATACCCGGTGCACTTAGGGCGAGAAAGCAAAGACACACAATTGATCGCCGGAATGCAGAACAAATCAAAACATTCACCTCCAGTCAAGAGATCTGGGTTAAATCCATCATTCTTTTGCTCACCATGCCACCCCAGTTTATACCTGGCCATATGCAAATCAGTCTTGACCCTGTGCTTCATGGGAACAGTCCAGCCCGAACTGCTAAGCCAGGTCCTCCCTGGACCGGAAACAAGCATCCTAGGACCGGTTTCGGGGTCTCACCCTTCTTCAGCCAGGATAGCTTGATTCCAGTGGCACAGTGAGGCCGGGACCCACATCTGGGCATACCCGGCGCACTTAGGGCGAGAAAGCAAAAGACACACAATTAATGGACGAAATGCAGAACAAATCAAAACATTCACCCCCAGTCAAGAGATCTGGGTTAAATCCATCATTCTTTTGTTCACCATGCCACCCCAGTTTAGATCTGGCCATATGCTCATCAGTATTGACCCTGTGCCTCATGGAAACAGTCCAGCCCGAACTGCTAAGCAAGGTCCTTCCTGGTCCGGAAACAAGCATCCTAGGACCGTTTTCGGGGTTTCACCCCTCTGCAGCCAGGTTAGCTTGATTCCAGTGGCACAGTGAGCCCGGGACCCACGTCTGGGCATACCCGGCGCACTTAGGGCGAGAAAGCAAAAGACACACAATTAATGGACGAAATGCAGAACAAATCAAAACATTCACCCCCAGTCAAGAGATCTGGGTTAAATCCATCATTCTTTTGTTCACCATGCCACCCCAGTTTAGACCTGGCCATATGCAAATCAGTCTTGACCCTGTGCCTCATGGGAACAGTCCAGCCTGAACTGCTAAGCCAGGTCCTCCCTGGACCGGAAACAAGCATCCTAGGACCGGTTTCGGGGTTTCACCCCTCTTCAGCCAGGTTAGCTTGATTCCAGTGGCACAGTGAGGCCGGGACCCACGACTGGGCATACCCGGTGCACTTAGGGCGAGAAAGCAAAAGACACACAATTAATGGACGAAATGCAGAACAAATCAAAACATTCACCCCCAGTCAAGAGATCTGGGTTAAATCCATCATTCTTTTGTTCACCATGCCACCCCAGTTTAGACCTGGCCATATGCAAATCAGTCTTGACCCTGTGCCTCATGGGAACAGTCCAGCCTGAACTGCTAAGCCAGGTCCTCCCTGGACCGGAAACAAGCATCCTAGGACCGGTTTCGGGGTTTCACCCCTCTTCAGCCAGGTTAGCTTGATTCCAGTGGCACAGTGAGGCCGGGACCCACGACTGGGCATACCCGGTGCACTTAGGGCGAGAAAGCAAAAGACACACAATTAATGGACGGAATGCAGAACAAATCAAAACATTCACCCCCAGTCAAGAGATCTGGGTTAAATCCATCATTCTTTTGTTCACCATGCCACCCCAGTTTAGATCTGGCCATATGCTCATCAGTCATGACCCTGTGCCTCATGGGAACAGTCCAGCCCAAACTGCTAAGCCAGATCCTCCCTGGACAGGAAATAAGCATCCTAGGACCGGTTTCGGGGTTTCATCCCTCTTCAGCCAGGATAGCTTGATTCCAGTGGCACAGTGAGCCCAGGACCCACGTCTGGGCATACCCGTCGCACTTAGGGCGAGAAAGCAAAAGACACAATTGATGGACGGAATGCAGAACAAATCAAAACATTCACCCACAGTCAAGAGATCTGGGTTAAATCCATCATACTGTTGCTCACCATGCCACTCCAGTTTAGACCAGGCCATATGCAAATCAGTCTTGACCCTGTGCCTCATGGGAACAGTCCAGCCCAAACTGCTAAGCCAGGTCATCCCTGGACCGGAAACAAGCATCCTAGGACCGGTTTCGGGGTTTCACCCCTCTTCAGCCAGGACAGCGTGATTCCAGTGGCATAGTGAGCCCGGGACGCACATCTGGGCACACCCGGCGCACTTAGGGCGAGAAAGCAAAAGACACACAATTGATGGACGGAATGCAGAACAAATCAAAACATTCACCCCCAGTCAAGAGATCTGGGTTAAATCCATCATTCTTTTGGTCACCATGCCACCCCAGTTTAGATCTGGCCATAAGCAAATCAGTCTTGACCCTGTGCCTCATGGGGACAGTCCAGCCTGAAGTGCTAAGCCAGGTCCTCCCTGGACCGGAAACAAGCATCCTAGGACCGGTTTTGGAGTTTCACCCCTCTTCAGCCAGGTTAGCTTGATTCCAGTGGCACAGTGAGCCCGGGACCCACGCCTGGGCATACCCTGTGCACTTAGGGCGAGAAAGCAAAAGACACACAATTGATGGACAGAATGCAGAACAAATCAAAACATTCACCCCCAGTCAAGAGATCTGGGTTAAATCCATCATTCTTTTGCTAACCATACCACCACAGTTTAGACCTGGCAATATGGAAATCAGTCTTGACTCTGTGCCTCATGGGAACAGTCCAGCCTGAACTGCTAAGCCAGGTCCTCCCTGGACCGGAAACAAGCATCCTAGGACCGGTTTCGGAGTTTCACCCCTCTTCAGCCAGGATAGCTTGATTCCAGTGGCACAGTGAGCCCGGGACGCACGTCTGGGCATACCCGGCGCACTTAGGGCGAGAAAGCAAAAGACACACAATTGATCGACGGAATGCAGAACAAATCAAAACATTCACCCCCAGTCAAGAGATCTGGGTTAAATCCATCATTCTTTTGCTCACCATGCCAGCCCAGTTTAGACCTGGCCATATGCAAATCAGTCTTGACCCTGTGCCTCATGGGAACAGTCCAGCTCGAACTGCTAAGCCAGGTCCTCCCTGGACCGGAAACAAGCATCCTAGGACCGGTTTCGGGGTCTCACCCTTCTTCAGCCAGGATAGCTTGATTCCATTGGCACAGTGAGGCCGGGACCCACGTCTGGGCATGCCCGGCTCACTTAGGGCGAGAAAGCAAAAGACACACAATTAATGGACGGAATGCAGAACAAATCAAAACATTCACCCCCAGTCAAGAGATCTGGGTTAAATCCATCATTCTTTTGTTCACCATGCCACCCCAGTTTAGATCTGGCCATATGCTCATCAGTCTTGACCCTGTGCCTCATGGAAACAGTCCAGCCCGAACTGCTAAGCCAGGTCCTCCCTGGACCGGAAACAAGCATCCTAGGACCGGTTTCGGGGTTTCACCCCTCTGCAGCCAGGTTAGCTTGATTCCAGTGGCACAGTGAGCCCGGGACCCACGTCTGGGCATACCCGGTGCACTTAGAGCGAGAAAGCAAAAGACACACAATTGATGGACAGAATGCAGAACAAATCACAACATTCACCCCCAGTCAAGAGATCTGGGTTAAATCCATCATTCTTTTGCTCACCATGCCACCCCAGTTTAGACCTGGCCATATGCAAATCAGTCATGACCCTGTGCCTCATGGGAACAGTCCAGCCCAAACTGCTAAGCCAGGTCCTCCCTGGACCGGAAACAAGCATCCTAGGACCGGTTTCGGGGTCTCACCCTTCTTCAGCCAGGATAGCTTGATTACAGTGCCACAGTGAGCCCGGGACCCACGTCTGGGCATACCAGGCGCACTTAGGGCGAGAAAGCAAAAGACACACAATTGATGGACGGAATGCAGAACAAATCAAAACATTCACCCCCAGTCAAGAGATCTGGGTTAAATCCATAATTCTTTTGCTCACCATGCCACCCCAGTTTAGACCAGGCAATATGCAAATCAATTTTGACCCTGTGCCTCATGGGAACAGTCCAGCCCGAGGTGCTAAGCCAGGTCCTCCCTGGACCGGAAATAAGCATCCTAGGACCGGTTTCGGGGGTTCATCCCTCTTCAGCCAGGATAGCTTGATTCCAGTGGCACAGTGAGCCCAGGACCCACGTCTGGGCATACCCGGCGCACTTAGGGTGAGAAAGCAAAAGACACAATTGATGGACGGAATGCAGAACAAATCAAAACATTCACCCACAGTCAAGAGATCTGGGTTAAATCCATCATTCTTTTCCTCACCATGCCACTCCAGTTTAGACCAGGCCATATGCAAATCAGTCTTGACCCTGTGCCTCATGGGAACAGTCCAGCCCAAACTGCTAAGCCAGGTCCTCCCTGGACCGGAAACAAGCATCCTAGGACCGGTTTCGGGGTTTCACCCTTCTTCAGCCAGGATAGCTTGATTCCAGTGGCACAGTGAGCCCGAGACCCACGTCTGGGCATACCCGGCGCACTTAGGGCGAGAAAGCAAAAGACACACAATTAATGGGCGGAATGCAGAACAAATCAAAACATTCACCCCCAGTCAAGAGATCTGGGTTAAATCCATCATTCTTTTGTTCACCATGCCACCCCAGTTTAGATCTGGCCATATGCTCATCAGTCTTGACCCTGTGCCTCATGGAAACAGTCCAGCCCGAACTGCTAAGCCAGGTCCTCCCTGGACCGGAAACAAGCATCCTAGGACTGGTTTCGGGGTTTCACCCCTCTGCAGCCAGGTTAGCTTGATTCCAGTGGCACAGTGAGCCCGGGACCCACGTCTGGGCATACCCGGCGCACTTAGGGCGAGAAAGCAAAAGACACACAATTAATGGACGGAATGCAGAACAAATCAAAACATTCACCCCCAGTCAAGAGATCTTGGTTAAATCCATCATTCTTTTGCTCACCATGCCACCCCAGTTTAGATCTGGCCATATGCAAATCAGTCTTGACCCTGTGCCTCATGGGAACAGTCCAGCCTGAACTGCTAAGCCAGGTCCTCCCTGGACCGGAAACAAGCATCCTAGGACCGGTTTTGGGATTTCACCCCTCTTCAGCCAGGTTAGCTTGATTCCAGTGGCACAGTGAGCCCGGGACCCACGTCTGGGCATACCCGGTGCACTTAGGGCGAGAAAGCTAAAGACACACAATTGATGGACGGAATGCAGAACAAATCAAAACATTCAATCCCAGTCAAGAGATCTGGGTTAAATCCATCATTCTTTTGCTCACCATGCCACCCCAGTTTAGACCTGGCCATATGCAAATCAGTCATGACCCTGTGCCTCATGGGAACAGTCCAGCCCAAACTGCTAAGCCAGGTCCTCCCTGGACCGGAAACAAGCATCCTAGGACCGGTTTCGGGGTCTCACCCTTCTTCAGCCAGGGTAGCTTGATTCCAGTGGCAAAGTGAGCCCGGGACCCACGTCTGGGCATACCAGGCGAACTTAGGGCGAGAAAGCAAAAGACACACAATTGATGGACGGAATGCAGAACAAATCAAAACATTCACCCCCAGTCAAGAGATCTGGGTTAAATCCATAATTCTTTTGCTCACCATGCCACCCCAGTTTAGACCTGGCAATATGCAAATCAGTTTTGACCCTGTGCCTCATGGGAACAGTCCAGCCCGAACTGCTAAGCCAGGTCCTCCCTGGACATGCAATAAGCATCCTAGGACCGGTTTCGGGGTTTCATCCCTCTTCAGCCAGGATAGCTTGATTCCAGTGGCACAGTGAGCCCAGGACCCACGACTGGGCATACCCGGCGCCCTTAGGGCGAGAAAGCAAAAGACACAATTGATGGACGGAATGCAGAACAAATGAAAACATTCACCCACAGTCAAGAGATCTGGGTTAAATCCATCATACTTTTGCTCACCATGCCACTCCAGTTTAGACCAGGCCATATGCAAATCAGTCTTGACCCTGTGCCTCATGGGAACAGTCCAGCCCGAACTGCTAAGCCAGGTCCTCCCTGGACCGGAAACAAGCATCCTAGGACCGGTTTCGGGGTCTCACCCTTCTTCAGCCAGGATAGCTTGATTCCAGTGGCACCGTGAGGCCGGGACCCACATCTGGGCATACCCGGCGCACTTAGGGCGAGAAAGCAAAAGACACACAATTAATGGACGGAATGCAGAACAAATCAAAACATTCACCCCCAGTCAAGAGATCTGGGTTAAATCCATCATTCTTTTGTTCACCATGCCACCCCAGTTTAGATCTGGCCATATGCTCATCAGTCTTGACCCTGTGCCTCATGGAAACAGTCCAGCCCGAACTGCTAAGCCAGGTATTCCCTGGACCGGAAACAAGCATCCTAGGACCGGTTTTGGGGTTTCACCCCTCTGCAGCCAGGTTAGCTGGATTCCAGTGGCACAGTGAGCCCGGGACCCATGTCTGGGCATACCCGGTGCACTTAGGGCGAGAAAGCAAAAGACACACAATTAATGGACGGAATGCAGAACAAATCAAAACATTCACCCCCAGTCAAGAGATCTGGGTTAAATCCATCATTCTTTTGTTCACCATGCCACCCCAGTTTAGATCTGGCCATATGCTCATCAGTCTTGACCCTGTGCCTCATGGAAACAGTCCAGCCCGAACTGCTAAGCCAGGTCCTCCCTGGACCGGAAACAAGCATCCTAGGACTGGTTTCGGGGTTTCACCCCTATGCAGCCAGGTTAGCTTGATTCCAGTGGCACAGTGAGCCCGGGACCCACGTCTGGGCATACCCAGCGCACAATCAAAACATTCACCCACAGTCAAGAGATCTGGGTTACATCCATCATTCTTTTGCTCACCATGCCACCCCAGTTTAGACCTGGCCATATGCCAATCAGTCTTGACCCTGTGCCTCATGGGAACAGTCCAGCCCAAACTGCTAAGCAAGGTCCTCCCTGGACCAGAAACAAGCATCCTAGTACCAGTTTCGGGGTTTCACCCTTCTTCAGCCAAGATAGCTTGATTTCAGTGGCACAGTGAGCCCGGGACCCACGTCTGGGCATACCAGGCGCACTTAGGGCGAGAAAGCAAAAGACACAATTGATGGACGGAATGCAGAACAAATCAAAACATTCACCCACAGTCAAGAGATCTGGGTTAAATCCATCATACTTTTGCTCACCATGCCACTCCAGTTTAGACCAGGCCATATGCAAATCAGTCTTGACCCTGTGCCTCATGGGAACAGTCCAGCCCAAACTGCTAAGCCAGGTCCTCCCTGGACCGGAAACAAGCATCCTAGGACCGGTTTCGGAACTTCACCCCTCTTCAGCCAGGATAGCTTGATTCCAGTGGCATAGTGAGCCCGGGACGCACGTCTGGGCATACCCGGCGCACTTAGGGCGAGAAAGCAAAAGACACACAATTGATGGACGGAATGCAGAACAAATCAAAACATTCACCCCCAGTCAAGAAATCTGGGTTAAATCCATCATTCTTTTGCTAACCATACCACCCCAGTTTAGACCTGGCAATATGGAAATCAGTCTTGACTCTGTGCCTCATGGGAACAGTCCAGCCCGAACTCCTAAGCCAGGTCCTCCCTGGACCGGAAACAAGCATCCTAGGACCATTTTCGGAGTTTCACCCCTCTTCAGCCAGGATAGCTTGATTCCAGTGGCACAGTGAGCCCGGGACGCACGTCTGGGCATACCCGGCGCACTTAGGGCGAGAAAGCAAAAGACACAATTGATGGACGGAATGCAGAACAAATCAAAACATTCACCCCCAGTCAAGAGATCTGGGTTAAATCCATCATTCTTTTGCTCACCATGCCACCCCAGTTTAGACCTGGCCATATGCAAATCAGTCTTGACCCTGTGCCTCATGGGAACAGTCCAGCCCGAACTGCTAAGCCAGGTCCTCCCTGGACCGGAAACAAGCATCCTAGGACCGGTTTCGGGGTCTCACCCTTCTTCAGCCAGGATTGCTTGATTCCAGTGGCACAGTGAGGCCGGGACCCACATCTGGGCATACCCGGCGCACTTAGGGCGAGAAAGCAAAAGACACACAATTAATGGACGGAATGCAGAACAAATCAAAACATTCACCCCCAGTCAAGAGATCTGGGTTAAATCCATCATTCTTTTGTTCACCATGCCACCCCAGTTTAGATCTGGCCATATGCTCATCAGTCTTGACCCTGTGCCTCATGGAAACAGTCCAGCCCGAACTGCTAAGCCAGGTATTCCCTGGACCGGAAACAAGCATCCTAGGACCGTTTTGGGGGTTTCACCCCTCTGCAGCCAGGTTAGCTGGATTCCAGTGGCACAGTGAGCCCGGGACCCACGTCTGGGCATACCCGGTGCACTTAGGGCGAGAAAGCAAAAGACACACAATTAATGGACGGAATGCAGAACAATTCAAAACATTCACCCCCAGTCAAGAGATCTGGGTTAAATCCATCATTCTTTTGTTCACCATGCCACCCCAGTTTAGATCTGGCCATATGCTCATCAGTCTTGACCCTGTGCCTCATGGAAACAGTCCAGCCCGAACTGCTAAGCCAGGTCCTCCCTGGACCGGAAACAAGCATCCTAGGACTGGTTTCGGGGTTTCACCCCTATGCAGCCAGGTTAGCTTGATTCCAGTGGCACAGTGAGCCCGGGACCCACGTCTGGGCATACCCGGCGCACAATCAAAACATTCACCCACAGTCAAGAGATCTGGGTTACATCCATCATTCTTTTGCTCACCATGCCACCCCAGTTTAGACCTGGCCATATGCCAATCAGTCTTGACCCTGTGCCTCATGGGAACAGTCCAGCCCAAACTGCTAAGCAAGGTCCTCCCTGGACCAGAAACAAGCATCCTAGGACCAGTTTCGGGGTTTCACCCTTCTTCAGCCAAGATAGCTTGATTTCAGTGGCACAGTGAGCCCGGGACCCACGTCTGGGCATACCAGGCGCACTTAGGGCGAGAAAGCAAAAGACACACAATTTATGGACGGAATGCAGAAGAAATCAAAACATTCACCCCCAGCCAAGAGATCTGGGTTAAATCCATCATTCTTTTGCTCACCATGCCACCCCAGTTTAGACCTGGCAATATGCAAATCAGTCTTGACCCTGTGCCTCATGGGAACAGTCCGGCCCGAACTGCTAAGCCAGGTCCTCCCTGGACTGGAAACAAGCATCCTAGGACCGGTTTCGGGGTTTCACCCCTCTGCAGCCAGGTTAGCTTGATTCCAGTGGCACGGTGAGCCCGGGACCCACGTCTGGGCATACCCGGTGCACTTAGGGCGAGAAAGCAAAGACACACAATTGATGGACGGAATGCAGAACAAATCAAAACATTTACCTCCAGTCAAGAGATCTGGGTTAAATCCATCATTCTTTTGCTCACCATGCCACCCCAGTTTATACCTGGCCATATGCAAATCAGTCTTGACCCTGTGCCTCATGGGAACAGTCCAGCCCGAACTGCTAAGCCAGGTCCTCCCCGGACCGGAAACAAGCATCCTAGGACCGGTTTCGGGGTCTCACCCTTCTTCAGCCAGGATAGCTTGATTCCAGTGGCACAGTGAGGCCGGGACCCACATCTGGGCATACCCGGCGCACTTAGGGCGAGAAAGCAAAAGACACACAATTAGTGGACGAAATGCAGAACAAATCAAAACATTCACCCCCAGTCAAGAGATCTGGGTTAAATCCATCATTCTTTTGTTCACCATGCCACCCCAGTTTAGATCTGGCCATATGCTCATCAGTATTGACCCTGTGCCTCATGGAAACAGTCCAGCCCGAACTGCTAAGCAAGGTCCTCCCTGGACCGGAAACAAGCCTCCTAGGACCGTTTTCGGGGTTTCACCCCTCTGCAGCCAGGTTAGCTTGATTCCAGTGGCACAGTGAGCCCGGGACCCACGTCTGGGCATACACGCTGCACTTAGGGCGAGAAAGCAAAGACACACAATTGATGGACGGAATGCAGAACAAATCAAAACATTCACCCCCAGTCAAGAGATCTAGGTTAAATCCATCATTCTTTTGCTCACCATGCCACCCCAGTTTAGAGTTTAGACCTGGCCATATGCAAATCAGTCTTGACCCTGTGCCTCCTGGGAACAGTCCAGCCTGAACCGCTAAGCCAGGTCCTCCCTGGACCAGAAACAAGCATCCTAGGACCGGTTTCGGGGTTTCACCCCTCTTCAGCCAGGATAGCTTGATTCCAGTGGCACAGTGAGCCCGGGACCCACGTCTGGGCATACCCGGCGCACTTAGGGCGTGAAAGAAAAAGACACACAATTGATGGTTGGAATGCAGAACAAATCAAAACATTCACCCCCAGTCAAGAGATCTGGGTTAAATCCATCATTCTTTTGTTCACCATGCCACCCCAGTTTAGATCTGGCCATATGCTCATCAGTCATGACCCTGTGCCTCATGGGAACAGTCCAGCCCAAACTGCTAAGCCAGATCCTCCATGGACCGGAAATAAGAATCCTAGGACCGGTTTCGGGGTCTCATCCCTCTTCAGCCAGGATAGCTTGATTCCAGTGGCACAGTGAGCCCAGGACCCACGTCTGGGCATACCCGTCGCACTTAGGGCGAGAAAGCAAAAGACACAATTGATGGACGGAATGCAGAACAAATCAAAACATTCACCCACAGTCAAGAGATCTGGGTTAAATCCATCATACTTTTGCTCACCATGCCACTCCAGTTTAGACCAGGCCATATGCAAATCAGTCTTGACCCTGTGCCTCATGGGAACAGTCCAGCCCAAACTGCTAAGCCAGGTCATCTCTGGACCGGAAACAAGCATCCTAGGGCCGGTTTCGGGGTTTCACCCCTCTTCAGCCAGGATAGCGTGATTCCAGTGGCATAGTGAGCCCGGGACGCACATCTGGGCATACCCGTCGCACTTAGGGCGAGAAAGCAAAAGACACACAATTGATGGACGGAATGCAGAACAAATCAAAACATTCACCCCCAGTCAAGAGATCTGGGTTAAATCCATCATTCTTTTGCTCACTATGCCACCCCAGTTTAGATCTGACCATATGCAAATCAGTCTTGACCCTGTGCCTCATGGGGACAGTCCAGCCTGAAGTGCTAAGCCAGGTCCTCCCTGGACCGGAAACAAGCATCCTAGGACCGGTTTCGGAGTTTCACCCCTCTTCAGCCAGGTTAGCTTGATTCCAGTGGCACAGTGAGCCCGGGACCCACGTCTGGGCATACCCGGTGCACTTAGGGCGAGAAAGCAAAAGACACACAATTGATGGACAGAATGCAGAACAAATCAAAACATTCACCCCCAGTCAAGAGATCTGGGTTAAATCCATCATTCTTTTGCTAACCATACCACCCCAGTTTAGACCTGGCAATATGGAAATCAGTCTTGACTCTGTGCCTCATGGGAACAGTCCAGCCCGAACTGCTAAGCCAGGTCCTCCCTGGACCGGAAACAAGCATCCTAGGACCGGTTTCGGAGTTTCACCCCTCTTCAGCCAGGATAGCTTGATTCCAGTGAGACAGTGAGCCCGGGACGCACGTCTGGGCATACCCGGCGCACTTAGGGCGAGAAAGCAAAAGACACACAATTGATCGACGGAATGCAGAACAAATCAAAACATTCACCCCCAGTCAAGAGATCTGGGTTAAATCCATCATTCTTTTGCTCACCATGCCAGCCCAGTTTAGACCTGGCCATATGCAAATCAGTCTTGACCCTGTGCCTCATGGGAACAGTCCAGCTCGAACTGCTAAGCCAGGTCCTCCCTGGACCGGAAACAAGCATCCTAGGACCGGTTTCGGGGTCTCACCCTTCTTCAGCCAGGATAGCTTGATTCCAGTGGCACAGTGAGGCCGGGACCCACGTCTGGGCATGCCCGGCGCACTTAGGGCGAGAAAGCAAAAGACACACAATTAATGGACGGAATGCAGAACAAATCAAAACATTCACCCCCAGTCAAGAGATCTGGGTTAAATCCATCATTCTTTTGTTCACCATGCCACCCCAGTTTAGATCTGGCCATATGCTCATCAGTCTTGACCCTGTGCCTCATGGAAACAGTCCAGCCCGAACTGCTAAGCCAGGTCCTCCCTGGACCGGAAACAAGCATCCTAGGACCGGTTTCGGGGTTTCACCCCTCTGCAGCCAGGTTAGCTTGATTCCAGTGGCACAGTGAGCCCGGGACCCACGTCTGGGCATACCCGGTGCACTTAGGGCGAGAAAGCAAAGACACACAATTGATGGCCGGAATGCAGAACAAATCAAAACATTCACCTCCAGTCAAGAGATCTGGGTTAAATCCATCATTCTTTTGCTCACCATGCCACCCCAGTTTATACCTGGCCATATGCAAATCAGTCTTGACCCTGTGCTTCATGGGAACAGTCCAGCCCGAACTGCTAAGCCAGGTCCTCCCTGGACCGGAAACAAGCATCCTAGGACCGGTTTCGGGGTCTCACCCTTCTTCAGCCAGGATAGCTTGATTCCAGTGGCACAGTGAGGCCGGGACCCACATCTGGGCATACCCGGCGCACTTAGGGCGAGAAAGCAAAAGACACACAATTAATGGACGAAATGCAGAACAAATCAAAACATTCACCCCCAGTCAAGAGATCTGGGTTAAATCCATCATTCTTTTGTTCACCATGCCACCCCAGTTTAGATCTGGCCATATGCTCATCAGTATTGACCCTGTGCCTCATGGAAACAGTCCAGCCCGAACTGCTAAGCAAGGTCCTCCCTGGACCGGAAACAAGCATCCTAGGACCGTTTTCGGGGTTTCACCCCTCTGCAGCCAGGTTAGCTTGATTCCAGTGGCACAGTGAGCCCGGGACCCACGTCTGGGCATACCCGCTGCACTTAGGGCGAGAAAGCAAAGACACACAATTGATGGACGGAATGCAGAACAAATCAAAACATTCACCCCCAGTCAAGAGATCTAGGTTAAATCCATCATTCTTTTGCTCACCATGCCACCCCAGTTTAGACCTGGCCATATGCAAATCAGTCTTGACCCTGTGCCTCATGGGAACAGTCCAGCCTGAACTGCTAAGCCAGGTCCTCCCTGGACCGGAAACAAGCATCCTAGGACCGGTTTCGGGGTTTCACCCCTCTTCAGCCAGGTTAGCTTATTTCCAGTGGCACAGTGAGGCCGGGACCCACGTCTGGGCATACCCGGTGCACTTAGGGCGAGAAAGCAAAAGACACACAATTAATGGACGGAATGCAGAACAAATCAAAACATTCACCCCCAGTCAAGAGATCTGGGTTAAATCCATCATTCTTTTGTTCACCATGCCACCCCAGTTTAGATCTGGCCATATGCTCATCAGTCATGACCCTGTGCCTCATGGGAACAGTCCAGCCCAAACTGCTAAGCCAGATCCTCCCTGGACCGGAAATAAGCATCCTAGGACCGGTTTCGGGGTTTCATCCCTCTTCAGCCAGGATAGCTTGATTCCAGTGGCACAGTGAGCCCAGGACCCACATCTGGGCATACCCGTCGCACTTAGGGCGAGAAAGCAAAAGACACAATTGATGGACGGAATGCAGAACAAATCAAAACATTCACCCACAGTCAAGAGATCTGGGTTAAATCCATCATACTGTTGCTCACCATGCCACTCCAGTTTAGACCAGGCCATATGCAAATCAGTCTTGACCCTGTGCCTCATGGGAACAGTCCAGCCCAAACTGCTAAGCCAGGTCATCCCTGGACCGGAAACAAGCATCCTAGGACCGGTTTCGGGGTTTCACCCCTCTTCAGCCAGGACAGCGTGATTCCAGTGGCATAGTGAGCCCGGGACGCACATCTGGGCATACCCGGCGCACTTAGGGCGAGAAAGCAAAAGACACACAATTGATGGACGGAATGCAGAACAAATCAAAACATTCACCCCCAGTCAAGAGATCTGGGTTAAATCTATCATTCTTTTGCTCACCATGCCACCCCAGTTTAGATCTGGCCATAAGCAAATCAGTCTTGACCCTGTGCCTCATGGGGACAGTCCAGCCTGAAGTGCTAAGCCAGGTCCTCCCTGGACCGGAAACAAGCATCCTAGGACCGGTTTCGGAGTTTCACCCCTCTTCAGCCAGGTTAGCTTGATTCCAGTGGCACAGTGAGCCCGGGACCCACGTCTGGGCATACCCGGTGCACTTAGGGCGAGAAAGCAAAAGACACACAATTGATGGACAGAATGCAGAACAAATCAAAACATTCACCCCCAGGCAAGAGATCTGGGTTAAATCCATCATTCTTTTGCTAACCATACCACCACAGTTTAGACCTGGCAATATGGAAATCAGTCTTGACTCTGTGCCTCATGGGAACAGTCCAGCCCGAACTGCTAAGCCAGGTCCTCCCTGGACCGGAAACAAGCATCCTAGGACCGGTTTCGGAGTTTCACCCCTCTTCAGCCAGGATAGCTTGATTCCAGTGGCACAGTGAGCACGGGGCGCACGTCTGGGCATACCCGGCGCACTTAGGGCGAGAAAGCAAAAGACACACAATTGATCGACGGAATGCAGAACAAATCAAAACATTCACCCCCAGTCAAGAGATCTGGGTTAAATCCATCATTCTTTTGCTCACCATGCCAGCCCAGTTTAGACCTGGCCATATGCAAATCAGTCTTGACCCTGTGCCTCATGGGAACAGTCCAGCTCGAACTGCTAAGCCAGGTCCTCCCTGGACCGGAAACAAGCATCCTAGGACCGGTTTCGGGGTCTCACCCTTCTTCAGCCAGGATAGCTTGATTCCATTGGCACAGTGAGGCCGGGACCCACGTCTGGGCATGCCCGGCTCACTTAGGGCGAGAAAGCAAAAGACACACAATTAATGGACGGAATGCAGAACAAATCAAAACATTCACCCCCAGTCAAGAGATCTGGGTTAAATCCATCATTCTTTTGTTCACCATGCCACCCCAGTTTAGATCTGGCCATATGCTCATCAGTCTTGACCCTGTGCCTCATGGAAACAGTCCAGCCCGAACTGCTAAGCCAGGTCCTCCCTGGACCGGAAACAAGCATCCTAGGACCGGTTTTGGGGTTTCACCCCTCTGCAGCCAGGTTAGCTTGATTCCAGTGGCACAGTGAGCCCGGGACCCACGTCTGGGCATACCCGGTGCACTTAGAGCGAGAAAGCAAAAGACACACAATTGATGGACAGAATGCAGAACAAATCACAACATTCACCCCCAGTCAAGAGATCTGGGTTAAATCCATCATTCTTTTGCTCACCATGCCACCCCAGTTTAGACCTGGCCATATGCAAATCAGTCATGACCCTGTGCCTCATGGGAACAGTCCAGCCCAAACTGCTAAGCCAGGTCCTCCCTGGACCGGAACCAAGCATCCTAGGACCGGTTTCGGGGTCTCACCCTTCTTCAGCCAGGATAGCTTGATTACAGTGCCACAGTGAGCCCGGGACCCACGTCTGGGCATACCAGGCGCACTTAGGGCGAGAAAGCAAAAGACACACAATTGATGGACGGAATGCAGAACAAATCAAAACATTCACCCCCAGTCAAGAGATCTGGGTTAAATCCATAATTCTTTTGCTCACCATGCCACCCCAGTTTAGACCTGGCAATATGCAAATCAATTTTGACCCTGTGCCTCATGGGAACAGTCCAGCCCGAGGTGCTAAGCCAGGTCCTCCCTGGACCGGAAATAAGCATCCTAGGACCGGTTTCGGGGTTTCATCCCTCTTCAGCCAGGATAGCTTGATTCCAGTGGCACAGTGAGCCCAGGACCCACGTCTGGGCATACCAGGCGCACTTAGGGTGAGAAAGCAAAAGACTCAATTGATGGACGGAATGCAGAACAAATCAAAACATTCACCCACAGTCAAGAGATCTGGGTTAAATTCATCATTCTTTTCCTCACCATGCCACTCCAATTTAGACCAGGCCATGTGCAAATCAGTCTTGACCCTGTGCCTCATGGGAACAGTCCAGCCCAAACTGCTAAGCCAGGTCCTCCCTGGACCGGAAACAAGCATCCTAGGACCGGTTTCGGGGTTTCACCCTTCTTCAGCCAGGATAGCTTGATTCCAGTGGCACAGTGAGCCCGAGACCCACGTCTGGGCATACCCGGCGCACTTAGGGCGAGAAAGCAAAAGACACACAATTAATGGACGGAATGCAGAACAAATCAAAACATTCACCCCCAGTCAAGAGATCTGGGTTAAATCCATCATTCTTTTGTTCACCATGCCACCCCAGTTTAGATCTGGCCATATGCTCATCAGTCTTGACCCTGTGCCTCATGGAAACAGTCCAGCCCGAACTGCTAAGCCAGGTCCTCCCTGGACCGGAAACAAGCATCCTAGGACCGGTTTCGGGGTTTCACCCCTCTGCAGCCAGGTTAGCTTGATTCCAGTGGCACAGTGAGCCCGGGACCCATGTCTGGGCATACCCGGTGCACTTAGGGCGAGAAAGCAAAGACACACAATTGATCGCCGGAATGCAGAACAAATCAAAACATTCACCTCCAGTCAAGAGATCTTGGTTAAATCCATCATTCTTTTGCTCACCATGCCACCCCAGTTTAGATCTGGCCATATGCAAATCAGTCTTGACCCTGTGCCTCATGGGAACAGTCCAGCCTGAACTGCTAAGCCAGGTCCTCCCTGGACCGGAAACAAGCATCCTAGGACTGGTTTCGGGGTCTCACCCTTCTTCAGCCAGGATAGCTTGATTCCAGTGGCAAAGTGAGCCCGGGACCCACGTCTGGGCATACCAGGCGAACTTAGGGCGAGAAAGCAAAAGACACACAATTGATGGATGGAATGCAGAACAAATCAAAACATTCACCCCCAGTCAAGAGATCTGGGTTAAATCCATAATTCTTTTGCTCACCATGCCACCCCAGTTTAGACCTGGCAATATGCAAATCAGTTTTGACCCTGTGCCGCATGGGAACAGTCCAGCCCAAACTGCTAAGCCAGGTCCTCCCTGGACATGCAATAAGCATCCTAGGACCGGTTTCGGGGTTTCATCCCTCTTCAGCCAGGATAGCTTGATTCCAGTGGCACAGTGAGCCCAGGACCCACGACTGGGCATACCCGGCGCCCTTAGGGCGAGAAAGCAAAAGACACAATTGATGGACGGAATGCAGAACAAATCAAAACATTCACCCACAGTCAAGAGATCTGGGTTAAATCCATCATACTTTTGCTCACCATGCCACTCCAGTTTAGACCAGGCCATATGCAAATCAGTCTTGACCCTGTGCCTCATGGGAACAGTCCAGCCCAAACTGCTAAGCCAGGTCCTCCCTGGACCGGAAACAAGCATCCTAGGACCGGTTTCGGGGTTTCACCCCTCGTCAGCCAGGATAGCTTGATTCCAGTGGCACAGTGAGCCCGGGACCCACGTCTGGGCATACCCGGCACACTTACGGCGAGAAAGCAAAAGACATACAATTGATGGACGGAATGGAGAACAAATAAAAACATTCACCCCTAGTCAAGAGATCTGGGTTAAATCCATCATTCTTTTGTTCACCATGCCACCCCAGTTTAGATCTGGCCATATGCTCATCAGTCTTGACCCTGTGCCTCATGGAAACAGTCCAGCCCGAACTGCTAAGCCAGGTCCTCCCTGGACCGGAAACAAGCATCCTAGGACCGGTTTTGGGGTTTCACCCCTCTGCAGCCAGGTTAGCTTGACTCCAGTGGCACAGTGAGCCCGGGACCCACGTCTGGGCATACCCGGCGCACTTAGGGCGAGAAAGCAAAAGACACAATATTAATGGACGGAATGCAGAACAAATCAAAACATTCACCCCCAGTCAAGAGATCTTGGTTAGATCCATCATTCTTTTGCTCACCATGCCACCCCAGTTTAGATCTGGCCATATGCAAATCAGTCTTGACCCTGTGCCTCATGGGAACAGTCCAGCCCGAACTGCTAAGCCAGGTCCTCCCTGGACCGGAAACAAGCATCCTAGGACCTGTTTCGGGGTTTCACCCCTCGTCAGCCAGGATAGCTTGATTCCAGTGGCACAGTGAGCCCGGGACCCACGTCTGGGCATACCCGGCGCACTTACGGCGAGAAAGCAAAAGACATACAATTGATGGACGGAATGGAGAACAAATCAAAACATTCACCCCCAGTCAAGAGACCTGGGTTAAATCCATCATTCTTTTGCTCACCATGCCACCCCAGTTTAGACCTGGCAATATGCAAATCAGTCTTGACCCTGTGCCTCATGGGAACAGTCCAGCCCGAACTGCTAAGCCAGGTCCTCCCTGGACCGGAAACAAGCATCCTAGGACTGGTTTCGGGGTTTCACCCCTCTTCAGCCAGGATAGCTTGATTCCAGTGGCACAGTGAGCCCGGGACCCACGTCTGGGCATACCAGGCGCACTTAGGGCGAGAAAGCAATAGACACACAATTAATGGACGGAATGCAGAACAAATCAAAACATTCACCCCCAGCCAAGAGATCTGGGTTAAATCCATCATTCTTTTGCTAACCATACCACCCCAGTTTAGACCTGGCAATATGGAAATCAGTCTTGACTCTGTGCCTCATGGGAACAGTCCAGCCCAAACTGCTAAGCCAGGTCCTCCCTGGACCGGAAACAAGCATCCTAGGACCGGTTTCGGAGTTTCACCCCTCTTCAGCCAGGATAGCGTGATTCCAGTGGCATAGTGAGCCCGGGACGCACGTCTGGGCATACCCGGCGCACTTAGGGCGAGAAAGCAAAAGACACACAATTGATGGACGGAATGCAGAACAAATCAAAACATTCACCCCCAGTCAAGAGATCTGGGTTAAATCCATCATTCTTTTCCTAACCATACCACCCCAGTTTAGACCTGGCAATATGGAAATCAGTCTTGACTCTGTGCCTCATGGGAACAGTCCAGCCCGAACTCCTACGCCAGGTCCTCCCTGGACCGGAAACAAGCATCCTAGGACCAGTTTCGGACTTTCACCCCTCTTCAGCCAGGATAGCTTGATTCCAGTGGCACAGTGAGCCCGGGACGCACGTCTGGGCATACCCGGCGCACTTAGGGCGAGAAAGCAAAAGACACACAATTGATGGACGGAATGAAGAACAAATCAAAACATTCACCCCCAGTCAAGAGATCTGGGTTAAATCCATCATTCTTTTGCTCACCATGCCACCCCAGTTTAGACCTGGCCATATGCAAATCAGTCTTGACCCTGTGCCTCATGGGAACAGTCCAGCCCGAACTGCTATGCCAGGTCCTCCCTGGACCGGAAACAAGCATCCTAGGACCGGTTTCGGGGTCTCACCCTTCTTCAGCCAGGATAGCTTGATTCCAGTGGCACAGTGAGGCCAGGACCCACATCTGGGCATACCCGGCGCACTTAGGGCGAGAAAGCAAAAGACACACAATTAATGGACGGAATGCAGAACAAATCAAAACATTCACCCCCAGTCAAGAGATCTGGGTTAAATCCATCATTCTTTTGTTCACCATGCCACCCCAGTTTAGATCTGGCCATATGCTCATCAGTCTTGACCCTGTGCCTCATGGAAACAGTCCAGCCCGAACTGCTAAGCCAGGTATTTCCTGGACCGGAAACAAGCATCCTAGGACCGGTTTCGGGGTTTCACCCCTCTGCAGCCAGGTTAGCTGGATTCCAGTGGCACAGTGAGCCCGGGACCCACGTCTGGGCATACCCGGTGCACTTAGGGCGAGAAAGCAAAAGACACACAATTAATGGACAGAATGCAGAACAAATCAAAACATTCACCCCCAGTCAAGAGATCTGGGTTAAATCCATCATTCTTTTGTTCACCATGCCACCCCAGTTTAGATCTGGCCATATGCTCATCAGTCTTGACCCTGTGCCTCATGGAAACAGTCCAGCCCGAACTGCTAAGCCAGGTCCTCCCTGGACCGGAAACAAGCATCCTAGGACTGGTTTCGGGGTTTCACCCCTATGCAGCCAGGTTAGCTTGATTCCAGTGGCACAGTGAGCCCGGGACCCACGTCTGGGCATACCCGGCGCACAATCAAAACATTCACCCACAGTCAAGAGATCTGGGTTACATCCATCATTCTTTTGCTCACCATGCCACCCCAGTTTAGACCTGGCCATATGCCAATCAGTCTTGACCCTGTGCCTCATGGGAACAGTCCAGCCCAAACTGCTAAGCAAGGTCCTCCCTGGACCAGAAACAAGCATCCTAGGACCAGTTTCGGGGTTTCACCCTTCTTCAGCCAAGATAGCTTGATTTCAGTGGCACAGTGAGCCCGGGACCCACGTCTGGGCATACCAGGCGCACTTAGGGCGAGAAAGCAACAGACACACAATTTATGGACGGAATGCAGAAGAAATCAAAACATTCACCCCCAGCCAAGAGATCTGGGTTAAATCCATCATTCTTTTGCTCACCATGCCACCCCAGTTTAGACCTGGCAATATGCAAATCAGTCTTGACCCTGTGCCTCATGGGAACAGTCCGGCCCGAACTGCTAAGCCAGGTCCTCCCTGGACTGGAAACAAGCATCCTAGGACCGGTTTCGGGGTTTCACCCCTCTGCAGCCAGGTTAGCTTGATTCCAGTGGCACGGTGAGCCCGGGACCCACGTCTGGGCATACCCGGTGCACTTAGGGCGAGAAAGCAAAGTCACACAATTGATGGACGGAATGCAGAACAAATCAAAACATTTACCTCCAGTCAAGAGATCTGGGTTAAATCCATCATTCTTTTGCTCACCATGCCACCCCAGTTTATACCTGGCAATATGCAAATCAGTCTTGACCCTGTGCCTCATGGGAACAGTCCAGCCCGAACTGCTAAGCCAGGTCCTCCCTGGACCGGAAACAAGCATCCTAGGACCGGTTTCGGGGTCTCACCCTTCTTCAGCCAGTATAGCTTGATTCCAGTGGCACAGTGAGGCCGGGACCCACATCTGGGCATACCCGGCGCACTTAGGGCGAGAAAGCAAAAGACACACAATTAGTGGACGAAATGCAGAACAAATCAAAACATTCACCCCCAGTCAAGAGATCTGGGTTAAATCCATCATTCTTTTGTTCACCATGCCACCCCAGTTTAGATCTGGCCATATGCTCATCAGTATTGACCCTGTGCCTCATGGAAACAGTCCAGCCCGAACTGCTAAGCAAGGTCCTCCCTGGACCGGAAACAAGCCTCCTAGGACCGTTTTCGGGGTTTCACCCCTCTGCAGCCAGGTTAGCTTGATTCCAGTGGCACAGTGAGCCCGGGACCCACGTCTGGGCATACCCGCTGCACTTAGGGCGAGAAAGCAAAGACACACAATTGATGGACGGAATGCAGAACAAATCAAAACATTCACCCCCAGTCAAGAGATCTAGGTTAAATCCATCATTCTTTTGCTCACCATGCCACCCCAGTTTAGACCTGGCCATATGCAAATCAGTCTTGACCCTGTGCCTCCTGGGAACAGTCCAGCCTGAACCGCTAAGCCAGGTCCTCCCTGGACCAGAAACAAGCATCCTAGGACTGGTTTCGGGGTTTCACCCCTCTTCAGCCAGGATAGCTTGATTCCAGTGGCACAGTGAGCCCGGGACCCACGTCTGGGCATACCCGGCGCACTTAGGGCGTGAAAGAAAAAGACACACAATTGATGGTTGGAATGCAGAACAAATCAAAACATTCACCCCCAGTCAAGAGATCTGGGTTAAATCCATCATTCTTTTGTTCACCATGCCACCCCAGTTTAGATCTGGCCATATGCTCATCAGTCATGACCCTGTGCCTCATGGGAACAGTCCAGCCCAAACTGCTAAGCCAGATCCTCCATGGACCGGAAATAAGAATCCTAGGACCGGTTTCGGGGTCTCATCCCTCTTCAGCCAGGATAGCTTGATTCCAGTGGCACAGTGAGCCCAGGACCCACGTCTGGGCATACCCGTCGCACTTAGGGCGAGAAAGCAAAAGACACAATTGATGGACGGAATGCAGAACAAATCAAAACATTCACCCACAGTCAAGAGATCTGGGTTAAATCCATCATACTTTTGCTCACCATGCCACTCCAGTTTAGACCAGGCCATATGCAAATCAGTCTTGACCCTGTGCCTCATGGGAACAGTCCAGCCCAAACTGCTAAGCCAGGTCATCTCTGGACCGGAAACAAGCATCCTAGGACCGGTTTCGGGGTTTCACCCCTCTTCAGCCAGGATAGCGTGATTCCAGTGGCATAGTGAGCCCGGGACGCACATCTGGGCATACCCGTCGCACTTAGGGCGAGAAAGCAAAAGACACACAATTGATGGACTGAATGCAGAACAAATCAAAACATTCACCCCCAGTCAAGAGATCTGGGTTAAATCCATCATTCTTTTGCTCACTATGCCACCCCAGTTTAGATCTGACCATATGCAAATCAGTCTTGACCCTGTGCCTCATGGGGACAGTCCAGCCTGAAGTGCTAAGCCAGGTCCTCCCTGGACCGGAAACAAGCATCCTAGGACCGGTTTCGGAGTTTCACCCCTCTTCAGCCAGGTTAGCTTGATTCCAGTGGCACAGTGAGCCCGGGACCCACGTCTGGGCATACCCGGTGCACTTAGGGCGAGAAAGCAAAAGACACACAATTGATGGACAGAATGCAGAACAAATCAAAACATTCACCCCCAGTCAAGAGATCTGGGTTAAATCCATCATTCTTTTGCTAACCATACCACCCCAGTTTAGACCTGGCAATATGGAAATCAGTCTTGACTCTGTGCCTCATGGGAACAGTCCAGCCCGAACTGCTAAGCCAGGTCCTCCCTGGACCGGAAACAAGCATCCTAGGACCGGTTTCGGAGTTTCACTCCTCTTCAGCCAGGATAGCTTGATTCCAGTGAGACAGTGAGCCCGGGACGCACGTCTGGGCATACCCGGCGCACTTAGGGCGAGAAAGCAAAAGACACACAATTGATCGACGGAATGCAGAACAAATCAAAACATTCACCCCCAGTCAAGAGATCTGGGTTAAATCCATCATTCTTTTGCTCACCATGCCAGCCCAGTTTAGACCTGGCCATATGCAAATCAGTCTTGACCCTGTGCCTCATGGGAACAGTCCAGCTCGAACTGCTAAGCCAGGTCCTCCCTGGACCGGAAACAAGCATCCTAGGACCGGTTTCGGGGTCTCACCCTTCTTCAGCCAGGATAGCTTGATTCCAGTGGCACAGTCAGGCCGGGACCCACGTCTGGGCATGCCCGGCGCACTTAGGGCGAGAAAGCAAAAGACACACAATTAATGGACGGAATGCAGAACAAATCAAAACATTCACCCCCAGTCAAGAGATCTGGGTTAAATCCATCATTCTTTTGTTCACCATGCCACCCCAGTTTAGATCTGGCCATATGCTCATCAGTCATGACCCTGTGCCTCATGGGAACAGTCCAGCCCAAACTGCTAAGCCAGATCCTCCATGGACCGGAAATAAGAATCCTAGGACCGGTTTCGGGGTCTCATCCCTCTTCAGCCAGGATAGCTTGATTCCAGTGGCACAGTGAGCCCAGGACCCGCGTCTGGGCATACCCGTCGCACTTAGGGCGAGAAAGCAAAAGACACAATTGATGGACGGAATGCAGAACAAATCAAAACATTCACCCACAGTCAAGAGATCTGGGTTAAATCCATCATACTTTTGCTCACCATGCCACTCCAGTTTAGACCAGGCCATATGCAAATCAGTCTTGACCCTGTGCCTCATGGGAACAGTCCAGCCCAAACTGCTAAGCCAGGTCATCTCTGGACCGGAAACAAGCATCCTAGGACCGGTTTCGGGGTTTCACCCCTCTTCAGCCAGGATAGCGTGATTCCAGTGGCATAGTGAGCCCGGGACGCACATCTGGGCATACCCGTCGCACTTAGGGTGAGAAAGCAAAAGACACACAATTGATGGACGGAATGCAGAACAAATCAAAACATTCACCCCCAGTCAAGAGATCTGGGTTAAATCCATCATTCTTTTGCTCACTATGCCACCCCAGTTTAGATCTGACCATATGCAAATCAGTCTTGACCCTGTGCCTCATGGGGACAGTCCAGCCTGAAGTGCTAAGCCAGGTCCTCCCTGGACCGGAAACAAGCATCCTAGGACCGGTTTCGGAGTTTCACCCCTCTTCAGCCAGGTTAGCTTGATTCCAGTGGCACAGTGAGCCCGGGACCCACGTCTGGGCATACCCGGTGCACTTAGGGCGAGAAAGCAAAAGACACACAATTGATGGACAGAATGCAGAACAAATCAAAACATTCACCCCCAGTCAAGAGATCTGGGTTAAATCCATCATTCTTTTGCTAACCATACCACCCCAGTTTAGACCTGGCAATATGGAAATCAGTCTTGACTCTGTGCCTCATGGGAACAGTCCAGCCCGAACTGCTAAGCCAGGTCCTCCCTGGACCGGAAACAAGCATCCTAGGACCGGTTTCGGAGTTTCACCCCTCTTCAGCCAGGATAGCTTGATTCCAGTGAGACAGTGAGCCCGGGACGCACGTCTGGGCATACCCGGCGCACTTAGGGCGAGAAAGCAAAAGACACACAATTGATCGACGGAATGCAGAACAAATCAAAACATTCACCCCCAGTCAAGAGATCTGGGTTAAATCCATCATTCTTTTGCTCACCATGCCAGCCCAGTTTAGACCTGGCCATATGCAAATCAGTCTTGACCCTGTGCCTCATGGGAACAGTCCAGCTCGAACTGCTAAGCCAGGTCCTCCCTGGACCGGAAACAAGCATCCTAGGACCGGTTTCGGGGTCTCACCCTTCTTCAGCCAGGATAGCTTGATTCCAGTGGCACAGTCAGGCCGGGACCCACGTCTGGGCATGCCCGGCGCACTTAGGGCGAGAAAGCAAAAGACACACAATTAATGGACGGAATGCAGAACAAATCAAAACATTCACCCCCAGTCAAGAGATCTGGGTTAAATCCATCATTATTTTGTTCACCATGCCACCCCAGTTTAGATCTGGCCATATGCTCATCAGTCTTGACCCTGTGCCTCATGGAAACAGTCCAGCCCGAACTGCTAAGCCAGGTCCTCCCTGGACCGGAAACAAGCATCCTAGGACCGGTTTCGGGGTTTCACCCCTCTGCAGCCAGGTTAGCTTGATTCCAGTGGCACAGTGAGCCCGGGACCCACGTCTGGGCATACCCGGTGCACTTAGGGCGAGAAAGCAAAGACACACAATTGATGGCCGGAATGCAGAACAAATCAAAACATTCACCTCCAGTCAAGAGATCTGGGTTAAATCCATCATTCTTTTGCTCACCATGCCACCCCAGTTTATACCTGGCCATATGCAAATCAGTCTTGACCCTGTGCTTCATGGGAACAGTCCAGCCCGAACTGCTAAGCCAGGTCCTCCCTGGACCGGAAACAAGCATCCTAGGACCGGTTTCGGGGTCTCACCCTTCTTCAGCCAGGATAGCTTGATTCCAGTGGCACAGTGAGGCCGGGACCCACATCTGGGCATACCCGGCGCACTTAGGGCGAGAAAGCAAAAGACACACAATTAATGGACGAAATGCAGAACAAATCAAAACATTCACCCCCAGTCAAGAGATCTGGGTTAAATCCATCATTCTTTTGTTCACCATGCCACCCCAGTTTAGATCTGGCCATATGCTCATCAGTATTGACCCTGTGCCTCATGGAAACAGTCCAGCCCGAACTGCTAAGCAAGGTCCTCCCTGGACCGGAAACAAGCATCCTAGGACCGTTTTCGGGGTTTCACCCCTCTGCAGCCAGGTTAGCTTGATTCCAGTGGCACAGTGAGCCCGGGACCCACGTCTGGGCATACCCGCTGCACTTAGGGCGAGAAAGCAAAGACACACAATTGATGGACGGAATGCAGAACAAATCAAAACATTCACCCCCAGTCAAGAGATCTAGGTTAAATCCATCATTCCTTTGCTCACCATGCCACCCCAGTTTAGACCTGGCCATATGCAAATCAGTCTTGACCCTGTGCCTCATGGGAACAGTCCAGCCTGAACTGCTAAGCCAGGTCCTCCCTGGACCGGAAACAAGCATCCTAGGACCGGTTTGGGGGTTTCACCCCTCTTCAGCCAGGTTAGCTTATTTCCAGTGGCACAGTGAGGCCGGGACCCACGTCTGGGCATACCCGGTGCACTTAGGGCGAGAAAGCAAAAGACACACAATTAATGGACGGAATGCAGAACAAATCAAAACATTCACCCCCAGTCAAGAGATCTGGGTTAAATCCATCATTCTTTTGTTCACCATGCCACCCCAGTTTAGATCTGGCCATATGCTCATCAGTCATGACCCTGTGCCTCATGGGAACAGTCCAGCCCAAACTGCTAAGCCAGATCCTCCCTGGACCGGAAATAAGCATCCTAGGACCGGTTTCGGGGTTTCATCCCTCTTCAGCCAGGATAGCTTGATTCCAGTGGCACAGTGAGCCCAGGACCCACGTCTGGGCATACCCGTCGCACTTAGGGCGAGAAAGCAAAAGACACAATTGATGGACGGAATGCAGAACAAATCAAAACATTCACCCACAGTCAAGAGATCTGGGTTAAATCCATCATACTGTTGCTCACCATGCCACTCCAGTTTAGACCAGGCCATATGCAAATCAGTCTTGACCCTGTGCCTCATGGGAACAGTCCAGCCCAAACTGCTAAGCCAGGTCATCCCTGGACCGGAAACAAGCATCCTAGGACCGGTTTCGGGGTTTCACCCCTCTTCAGCCAGGACAGCGTGATTCCAGTGGCATAGTGAGCCCGGGACGCACATCTGGGCATACCCGGCGCACTTAGGGCGAGAAAGCAAAAGACACACAATTGATGGACGGAATGCAGAACAAATCAAAACATTCACCCCCAGTCAAGAGATCTGGGTTAAATCTATCATTCTTTTGCTCACCATGCCACCCCAGTTTAGATCTGGCCATAAGCAAATCAGTCTTGACCCTGTGCCTCATGGGGACAGTCCAGCCTGAAGTGCTAAGCCAGGTCCTCCCTGGACCGGAAACAAGCATCCTAGGACCGGTTTCGGAGTTTCACCCCTCTTCAGCCAGGTTAGCTTGATTCCAGTGGCACAGTGAGCCCGGGACCCACGTCTGGGCATACCCGGTGCACTTAGGGCGAGAAAGCAAAAGACACACAATTGATGGACAGAATGCAGAACAAATCAAAACATTCACCCCCAGGCAAGAGATCTGGGTTAAATCCATCATTCTTTTGCTAACCATACCACCACAGTTTAGACCTGGCAATATGGAAATCAGTCTTGACTCTGTGCCTCATGGGAACAGTCCAGCCCGAACTGCTAAGCCAGGTCCTCCCTGGACCGGAAACAAGCATCCTAGGACCGGTTTCGGAGTTTCACCCCTCTTCAGCCAGGATAGCTTGATTCCAGTGGCACAGTGAGCCCGGGACGCACGTCTGGGCATACCCGGCGCACTTAGGGCGAGAAAGCAAAAGACACACAATTGATCGACGGAATGCAGAACAAATCAAAACATTCACCCCCAGTCAAGAGATCTGGGTTAAATCCATCATTCTTTTGCTCACCATGCCAGCCCAGTTTAGACCTGGCCATATGCAAATCAGTCTTGACCCTGTGCCTCATGGGAACAGTCCAGCTCGAACTGCTAAGCCAGGTCCTCCCTGGACCGGAAACAAGCATCCTAGGACCGGTTTCGGGGTCTCACCCTTCTTCAGCCAGGATAGCTTGATTCCATTGGCACAGTGAGGCCGGGACCCACGTCTGGGCATGCCCGGCTCACTTAGGGCGAGAAAACAAAAGACACACAATTAATGGACGGAATGCAGAACAAATCAAAACATTCACCCCCAGTCAAGAGATCTGGGTTAAATCCATCATTCTTTTGTTCACCATGCCACCCCAGTTTAGATCTGGCCATATGCTCATCAGTCTTGACCCTGTGCCTCATGGAAACAGTCCAGCCCGAACTGCTAAGCCAGGTCCTCCCTGGACCGGAAACAAGCATCCTAGGACCGGTTTCGGGGTTTCACCCCTCTGCAGCCAGGTTAGCTTGATTCCAGTGGCACAGTGAGCCCGGGACCCACGTCTGGGCATACCCGGTGCACTTAGAGCGAGAAAGCAAAAGACACACAATTGATGGACAGAATGCAGAACAAATCACAACATTCACCCCCAGTCAAGAGATCTGGGTTAAATCCATCATTCTTTTGCTCACCATGCCACCCCAGTTTAGACCTGGCCATATGCAAATCAGTCATGACCCTGTGCCTCATGGGAACAGTCCAGCCCAAACTGCTAAGCCAGGTCCTCCCTGGACCGGAACCAAGCATCCTAGGACCGGTTTCGGGGTCTCACCCTTCTTCAGCCAGGATAGCTTGATTACAGTGCCACAGTGAGCCCGGGACCCACGTCTGGGCATACCAGGCGCACTTAGGGCGAGAAAGCAAAAGACACACAATTGATGGACGGAATGCAGAACAAATCAAAACATTCACCCCCAGTCAAGAGATCTGGGTTAAATCCATAATTCTTTTGCTCACCATGCCACCCCAGTTTAGACCTGGCAATATGCAAATCAATTTTGACCCTGTGCCTCATGGGAACAGTCCAGGCCGAGGTGCTAAGCCAGGTCCTCCCTGGACCGGAAATAAGCATCCTAGGACCGGTTTCGGGGTTTCATCCCTCTTCAGCCAGGATAGCTTGATTCCAGTGGCACAGTGAGCCCAGGACCCACGTCTGGGCATACCAGGCGCACTTAGGGTGAGAAAGCAAAAGACACAATTGATGGACGGAATGCAGAACAAATCAAAACATTCACCCACAGTCAAGAGATCTGGGTTAAATCCATCATTCTTTTCCTCACCATGCCACTCCAGTTTAGACCAGGCCATGTGCAAATCAGTCTTGACCCTGTGCCTCATGGGAACAGTCCAGCCCAAACTGCTAAGCCAGGTCCTCCCTGGACCGGAAACAAGCATCCTAGGACCGGTTTCGGGGTTTCACCCTTCTTCAGCCAGGATAGCTTGATTCCAGTGGCACAGTGAGCCCGAGACCCACGTCTGGGCATACCCGGCGCACTTAGGGCGAGAAAGCAAAAGACACACAATTAATGGACGAAATGCAGAACAAATCAAAACATTTACCCCCAGTCAAGAGATCTTGGTTAAATCCATCATTCTTTTGCTCACCGTGCCACCCCAGTTTAGATCTGGCCATATGCAAATCAGTCTTGACCCTGTGCCTCATGGGAACAGTCCAGCCTGAACTGCTAAGCCAGGTCCTCCCTGGACCGGAAACAAGCATCCTAGGACCGGTTTTGGGATTTCACCCCTCTTCAGCCAGGTTAGCTTGATTCCAGTGGCACAGTGAGCCCGGGACCCACGTCTGGGCATACCCGGTGCACTTAGGGCGAGAAAGCTAAAGACACACAATTGATGGACGGAATGCAGAACAAATCAAAACATTCACCCCCAGTCAAGAGATCTGGGTTAAATCCATCATTCTTTTGCTCACCATGCCACCCCAGTTTAGACCTGGCCATATGCAAATCAGTCATGACCCTGTGCCTCATGGGAACAGTCCAGCCCAAACTGCTAAGCCAGGTCCTCCCTGGACCGGAAACAAGCATCCTAGGACTGGTTTCGGGGTCTCACCCTTCTTCAGCCAGGATAGCTTGATTCCAGTGGCAAAGTGAGCCCGGGACCCACGTCTGGGCATACCAGGCGAACTTAGGGCGAGAAAGCAAAAGACACACAATTGATGGACGGAATGCAGAACAAATCAAAACATTCACCCCCAGTCAAGAGATCTGGGTTAAATCCATAATTCTTTTGCTCACCATGCCACCCCAGTTTAGACCTGGCAATATGCAAATCAGTTTTGACCCTGTGCCGCATGGGAACAGTCCAGCCCGAACTGCTAAGCCAGGTCCTCCCTGGACATGCAATAAGCATCCTAGGACCGGTTTCGGGGTTTCATCCCTCTTCAGCCAGGATAGCTTGATTCCAGTGGCACAGTGAGCCCAGGACCCACGACTGGGCATACCCGGCGCCCTTAGGGCGAGAAAGCAAAAGACACAATTGATGGACGGAATGCAGAACAAATCATAACATTCACCCACAGTCAAGAGATCTGGGTTAAATCCATCATACTTTTGCTCACCATGCCACTCCAGTTTAGACCAGGCCATATGCAAATCAGTCTTGACCCTGTGCCTCATGGGAACAGTCCAGCCCAAACTGCTAAGCCAGGTCCTCCCTGGACCGGAAACAAGCATCCTAGGACCGGTTTCGGGGTTTCACCCCTCGTCAGCCAGGATAGCTTGATTCCAGTGGCACAGTGAGCCCGGGACCCACGTCTGGGCATACCCGGCACACTTACGGCGAGAAAGCAAAAGACATACAATTGATGGACGGAATGGAGAACAAATAAAAACATTCACCCCTAGTCAAGAGATCTGGGTTAAATCCATCATTCTTTTGTTCACCATGCCACCCCAGTTTAGATCTGGCCATATGCTCATCAGTCTTGACCCTGTGCCTCATGGAAACAGTCCAGCCCGAACTGCTAAGCCAGGTCCTCCCTGGACCGGAAACAAGCATCCTAGGACCGGTTTTGGGGTTTCACCCCTCTGCAGCCAGGTTAGCTTGACTCCAGTGGCACAGTGAGCCCGGGACCCACGTCTGGGCATACCCGGCGCACTTAGGGCGAGAAAGCAAAAGACACAATATTAATGGACGGAATGCAGAACAAATCAAAACATTCACCCCCAGTCAAGAGATCTTGGTTAGATCCATCATTCTTTTGCTCACCATGCCACCCCAGTTTAGATCTGGCCATATGCAAATCAGTCTTGACCCTGTGCCTCATGGGAACAGTCCAGCCCGAACTGCTAAGCCAGGTCCTCCCTGGACCGGAAACAAGCATCCTAGGACCTGTTTCGGGGTTTCACCCCTCGTCAGCCAGGATAGCTTGATTCCAGTGGCACAGTGAGCCCGGGACCCACGTCTGGGCATACCCGGCGCACTTACGGCGAGAAAGCAAAAGACATACAATTGATGGACGGAATGGAGAACAAATCAAAACATTCACCCCCAGTCAAGAGACCTGGGTTAAATCCATCATTCTTTTGCTCACCATGCCACCCCAGTTTAGACCTGGCAATATGCAAATCAGTCTTGACCCTGTGCCTCATGGGAACAGTCCAGCCCGAACTGCTAAGCCAGGTCCTCCCTGGACCGGAAACAAGCATCCTAGGACTGGTTTCGGGGTTTCACCCCTCTTCAGCCAGGATAGCTTGATTCCAGTGGCACAGTGAGCCCGGGACCCACGTCTGGGCATACCAGGCGCACTTAGGGCGAGAAAGCAATAGACACACAATTTATGGACGGAATGCAGAACAAATCAAAACATTCACCCCCAGCCAAGAGATCTGGGTTAAATCCATCATTCTTTTGCTAACCATACCACCCCAGTTTAGACCTGGCAATATGGAAATCAGTCTTGACTCTGTGCCTCATGGGAACAGTCCAGCCCAAACTGCTAAGCCAGGTCCTCCCTGGACCGGAAACAAGCATCCTAGGACCGGTTTCGGAGTTTCACCCCTCTTCAGCCAGGATAGCGTGATTCCAGTGGCATAGTGAGCCCGGGACGCACGTCTGGGCATACCCGGCGCACTTAGGGCGAGAAAGCAAAAGACACACAATTGATGGACGGAATGCAGAACAAATCAAAACATTCACCCCCAGTCAAGAGATCTGGGTTAAATCCATCATTCTTTTGCTAACCATACCACCCCAGTTTAGACCTGGCAATATGGAAATCAGTCTTGACTCTGTGCCTCATGGGAACAGTCCAGCCCGAACTCCTACGCCAGGTCCTCCCTGGACCGGAAACAAGCATCCTAGGACCAGTTTCGGACTTTCACCCCTCTTCAGCCAGGATAGCTTGATTCCAGTGGCACAGTGAGCCCGGGACGCACGTCTGGGCATACCCGGCGCACTTAGGGCGAGAAAGCAAAAGACACACAATTGATGGACGGAATGAAGAACAAATCAAAACATTCACCCCCAGTCAAGAGATCTGGGTTAAATCCATCATTCTTTTGCTCACCATGCCACCCCAGTTTAGACCTGGCCATATGCAAATCAGTCTTGACCCTGTGCCTCATGGGAACAGTCCAGCCCGAACTGCTATGCCAGGTCCTCCCTGGACCGGAAACAAGCATCCTAGGACCGGTTTCGGGGTCTCACCCTTCTTCAGCCAGGATAGCTTGATTCCAGTGGCACAGTGAGGCCAGGACCCACATCTGGGCATACCCGGCGCACTTAGGGCGAGAAAGCAAAAGACACACAATTAATGGACGGAATGCAGAACAAATCAAAACATTCACCCCCAGTCAAGAGATCTGGGTTAAATCCATCATTCTTTTGTTCACCATGCCACCCCAGTTTAGATCTGGCCATATGCTCATCAGTCTTGACCCTGTGCCTCATGGAAACAGTCCAGCCCGAACTGCTAAGCCAGGTATTTCCTGGACCGGAAACAAGCATCCTAGGACCGGTTTCGGGGTTTCACCCCTCTGCAGCCAGGTTAGCTGGATTCCAGTGGCACAGTGAGCCCGGGACCCACGTCTGGGCATACCCGGTGCACTTAGGGCGAGAAAGCAAAAGACACACAATTAATGGACGGAATGCAGAACAAATCAAAACATTCACCCCCAGTCAAGAGATCTGGGTTAAATCCATCATTCTTTTGTTCACCATGCCACCCCAGTTTAGATCTGGCCATATGCTCATCAGTCTTGACCCTGTGCCTCATGGAAACAGTCCAGCCCGAACTGCTAAGCCAGGTCCTTCCTGGACCGGAAACAAGCATCCTAGGACCGGTTTCGGGGTTTCACCCCTATGCAGCCAGGTTAGCTTGATTCCAGTGGCACAGTGAGCCCGGGACCCACGTCTGGGCATACCCGGCGCACAATCAAAACATTCACCCACAGTCAAGAGATCTGGGTTACATCCATCATTCTTTTGCTCACCATGCCACCCCAGTTTAGACCTGGCCATATGCCAATCAGTCTTGACCCTGTGCCTCATGGGAACAGTCCAGCCCAAACTGCTAAGCAAGGTCCTCCCTGGACCGGAAACAAGCATCCTAGTACCAGTTTCGGAGTTTCACCCTTCTTCAGCCAAGATAGCTTGATTTCAGTGGCACAGTGAGCCCGGGACCCACGTCTGGGCATACCAGGCGCACTTAGGGCGAGAAAGCAAAAGACACACAATTTATGGACGGAATGCAGAACAAATCAAAACATTCACCCCCAGCCAAGAGATCTGGGTTAAATCCATCATTCTTTTGCTCACCATGCCACCCCAGTTTAGACCTGGCAATATGCAAATCAGTCTTGACCCAGTGCCTCATGGGAACAGTCCGGCCCGAACTGCTAAGGCAGGTCCTCCCTGGACTGGAAACAAGCATCCTAGGACCGGTTTCGGGGTTTCACCCCTCTGCAGCCAGGTTAGCTTGATTCCAGTGGCACAGTGAGCCCGGGACCCACGTCTGGGCATACCCGGTGCACTTAGGGCGAGAAAGCAAAGACACACAATTGATGGACGGAATGCAGAACAAATCAAAACATTCACCCCCAGTCAAGAGATCTAGGTTAAATTCATCATTCTTTTGCTCACCATGCCACCCCAGTTTAGACCTGGCCATATGCAAATCAGTCTTGACCCTGTGCCTCATGGGAACAGTCCAGCCTGAACTGCTAAGCCAGGTCCTCCCTGGACCAGAAACAAGCATCCTAGGACCGGTTTCGGGGTATCACCCCTCTTCAGCCAGGATAGCTTGATTCCAGTGGCACAGTGAGCCCGGGACCCACGTCTGGGCATACCCGGCGCACTTAGGGCGTGAAAGAAAAAGACACACAATTGATGGTTGGAATGCAGAACAAATCAAAACATTCACCCCCAGTCAAGAGATCTGGGTTAAATCCATCATTCTTTTGTTCACCATGCCACCCCAGTTTAGATCTGGCCATATGCTCATCAGTCTTGACCCTGTGCCTCATGGAAACAGTCCAGCCCAAACTGCTAAGCCAGATCCTCCCTGGACCGGAAATAAGCATCCTAGGACCGGTTTTGGGGTTTCATCCCTCTTCAGCCAGGATAGCTTGATTCCAGTGGCACAGTGAGCCCAGGACCCACGTCTGGGCATACCCGTCGCACTTAGGGTGAGAAAGCAAAAGACACAATTGATGGACGGAATGCAGAACAAAATAAAACATTCACCCACAGTCAAGAGATCTGGATTAAATCCATCATACTTTTGCTCACCATGCCACTCCAGTTTAGACCAGGCCATATGCAAATCAGTCTTGACCCTGTGCCTCATGGGAACAGTCCAGCCCAAACTGCTAAGCCAGGTCATCCCTGGACCGGAAACAAGCATCCTAGGACCGGTTTCGGGGTTTCACCCCTCTTCAGCCAGGATAGCGTGATTCCAATGGCATAGTGAGCCCGGGACGCACATCTGGGCATACCCGGCGCACTTAGGGCGAGAAAGCAAAAGACACACAATTGATGGACGGAATGCAGAACAAATCAAAACATTCACCCCCAGTCAAGAGATCTGGGTTAAATCCATCATTCTTTTGCTCACCATGCCACCCCAGTTTAGATCTGGCCATATGCAAATCAGTCTTGACCCTGTGCCTCATGGGGACAGTCCAGCCTGAAGTGCTAAGCCAGGTCCTCCCTGGACCGGAAACAAGCATCCTAGGACCGGTTTCGGAGTTTCACCCCTCTTCAGCCAGGTTAGCTTGATTCCAGTGGCACAGTGAGCCCGGGACCCACGTCTGGGCATACCCGGTGCACTTAGGGCGAGAAAGCAAAAGACACACAATTGACGGACAGAATGCAGAACAAATCAAAACATTCACCCCCAGTCAAGAGATCTGGGTTAAATCCATCATTCTTTTGCTAACCATACCACACCAGTTTAGACCTGGCAATTTGGAAATCAGTCTTGACTCTGTGCCTCATGGGAACAGTCCAGCCCGAACTGAAAAGCCAGGTCCTCCCTGGACCGGAAACAAGCATCCTAGGACCGGTTTCGGAGTTTCACCCCTCTTCAGACAGGATAGCTTGATTCCAGTGGCACAGTGAGCCCGGGACGCACGTCTGGGCATACCTGGCGCACTTAGGGCGAGAAAGCAAAAGACACACAATTAATCGACGGAATGCAGAACAAATCAAAACATTCACCCCCAGTCAAGAGATCTGGGTTAAATGCATCATTCTTTTGCTCACCATGCCAGCCCAGTTTAGACCTGGCCATATGCAAATCAGTCTTGACCCTGTGCCTCATGGGAACAGTCCAGCTCGAACTGCTAAGCCAGGTCCTCCCTGGACCGGAAACAAGCATCCTAGGACCGGTTTCGGGGTCTCACCCTTCTTCAGCCAGGATAGCTTGATTCCAGTGGCACAGTGAGGCCGGGACCCACGTCTGGGCATGCCCGGCTCACTTAGGGCGAGAAAGCAAAAGACACACAATTAATGGACGGAATGCAGAACAAATCAAAACATTCACCCTCAGTCAAGAGATCTGGGTTAAATCCATCATTCTTTTGCTCACCATGCCACCCCAGTTTAGACCTGGCCATATGCAAATCAGTCATGACCCTGTGCCTCATGGGAACAGTCCAGCCCAAACTGCTAAGCCAGGTCCTCCCTGGACCGGAAACAAGCATCCTAGGACTGGTTTCGGGGTCTCACCCTTCTTCAGCCAGGATAGCTTGATTCCAGTGGCAAAGTGAGCCCGGGACCCACGTCTGGGCATACCAGGCGAACTTAGGGCGAGAAAGCAAAAGACACACAATTGATGGACGGAATGCAGAACAAATCAAAACATTCACCCCCAGTCAAGAGATCTGGGTTAAATCCATAATTCTTTTGCTCACCATGCCACCCCAGTTTAGACCTGGCAATATGCAAATCAGTTTTGACCCTGTGCCGCATGGGAACAGTCCAGCCCGAACTGCTAAGCCAGGTCCTCCCTGGACATGCAATAAGCATCCTAGGACCGGTTTCGGGGTTTCATCCCTCTTCAGCCAGGATAGCTTGATTCCAGTGGCACAGTGAGCCCAGGACCCACGACTGGGCATACCCGGCGCCCTTAGGGCGAGAAAGCAAAAGACACAATTGATGGACGGAATGCAGAACAAATCAAAACATTCACCCACAGTCAAGAGATCTGGGTTAAATCCATCATACTTTTGCTCACCATGCCACTCCAGTTTAGACCAGGCCATATGCAAATCAGTCTTGACCCTGTGCCTCATGGGAACAGTCCAGCCCAAACTGCTAAGCCAGGTCCTCCCTGGACCGGAAACAAGCATCCTAGGACCGGTTTCGGGGTTTCACCCCTCGTCAGCCAGGATAGCTTGATTCCAGTGGCACAGTGAGCCCGGGACCCACGTCTGGGCATACCCGGCACACTTACGGCGAGAAAGCAAAAGACATACAATTGATGGACGGAATGGAGAACAAATAAAAACATTCACCCCTAGTCAAGAGATCTGGGTTAAATCCATCATTCTTTTGTTCACCATGCCACCCCAGTTTAGATCTGGCCATATGCTCATCAGTCTTGACCCTGTGCCTCATGGAAACAGTCCAGCCCGAACTGCTAAGCCAGGTCCTCCCTGGACCGGAAACAAGCATCCTAGGACCGGTTTTGGGGTTTCACCCCTCTGCAGCCAGGTTAGCTTGACTCCAGTGGCACAGTGAGCCCGGGACCCACGTCTGGGCATACCCGGCGCACTTAGGGCGAGAAAGCAAAAGACACAATATTAATGGACGGAATGCAGAACAAATCAAAACATTCACCCCCAGTCAAGAGATCTTGGTTAGATCCATCATTCTTTTGCTCACCATGCCACCCCAGTTTAGATCTGGCCATATGCAAATCAGTCTTGACCCTGTGCCTCATGGGAACAGTCCAGCCCGAACTGCTAAGCCAGGTCCTCCCTGGACCGGAAACAAGCATCCTAGGACCTGTTTCGGGGTTTCACCCCTCGTCAGCCAGGATAGCTTGATTCCAGTGGCACAGTGAGCCCGGGACCCACGTCTGGGCATACCCGGCGCACTTACGGCGAGAAAGCAAAAGACATACAATTGATGGACGGAATGGAGAACAAATCAAAACATTCACCCCCAGTCAAGAGACCTGGGTTAAATCCATCATTCTTTTGCTCACCATGCCACCCCAGTTTAGACCTGGCAATATGCAAATCAGTCTTGACCCTGTGCCTCATGGGAACAGTCCAGCCCGAACTGCTAAGCCAGGTCCTCCCTGGACCGGAAACAAGCATCCTAGGACTGGTTTCGGGGTTTCACCCCTCTTCAGCCAGGATAGCTTGATTCCAGTGGCACAGTGAGCCCGGGACCCACGTCTGGGCATACCAGGCGCACTTAGGGCGAGAAAGCAATAGACACACAATTTATGGACGGAATGCAGAACAAATCAAAACATTCACCCCCAGCCAAGAGATCTGGGTTAAATCCATCATTCTTTTGCTAACCATACCACCCCAGTTTAGACCTGGCAATATGGAAATCAGTCTTGACTCTGTGCCTCATGGGAACAGTCCAGCCCAAACTGCTAAGCCAGGTCCTCCCTGGACCGGAAACAAGCATCCTAGGACCGGTTTCGGAGTTTCACCCCTCTTCAGCCAGGATAGCGTGATTCCAGTGGCATAGTGAGCCCGGGACGCACGTCTGGGCATACCCGGCGCACTTAGGGCGAGAAAGCAAAAGACACACAATTGATGGACGGAATGCAGAACAAATCAAAACATTCACCCCCAGTCAAGAGATCTGGGTTAAATCCATCATTCTTTTGCTAACCATACCACCCCAGTTTAGACCTGGCAATATGGAAATCAGTCTTGACTCTGTGCCTCATGGGAACAGTCCAGCCCGAACTCCTACGCCAGGTCCTCCCTGGACCGGAAACAAGCATCCTAGGACCAGTTTCGGACTTTCACCCCTCTTCAGCCAGGATAGCTTGATTCCAGTGGCACAGTGAGCCCGGGACGCACGTCTGGGCATACCCGGCGCACTTAGGGCGAGAAAGCAAAAGACACACAATTGATGGACGGAATGAAGAACAAATCAAAACATTCACCCCCAGTCAAGAGATCTGGGTTAAATCCATCATTCTTTTGCTCACCATGCCACCCCAGTTTAGACCTGGCCATATGCAAATCAGTCTTGACCCTGTGCCTCATGGGAACAGTCCAGCCCGAACTGCTATGCCAGGTCCTCCCTGGACCGGAAACAAGCATCCTAGGACCGGTTTCGGGGTCTCACCCTTCTTCAGCCAGGATAGCTTGATTCCAGTGGCACAGTGAGGCCAGGACCCACATCTGGGCATACCCGGCGCACTTAGGGCGAGAAAGCAAAAGACACACAATTAATGGACGGAATGCAGAACAAATCAAAACATTCACCCCCAGTCAAGAGATCTGGGTTAAATCCATCATTCTTTTGTTCACCATGCCACCCCAGTTTAGATCTGGCCATATGCTCATCAGTCTTGACCCTGTGCCTCATGGAAACAGTCCAGCCCGAACTGCTAAGCCAGGTATTTCCTGGACCGGAAACAAGCATCCTAGGACCGGTTTCGGGGTTTCACCCCTCTGCAGCCAGGTTAGCTGGATTCCAGTGGCACAGTGAGCCCGGGACCCACGTCTGGGCATACCCGGTGCACTTAGGGCGAGAAAGCAAAAGACACACAATTAATGGACGGAATGCAGAACAAATCAAAACATTCACCCCCAGTCAAGAGATCTGGGTTAAATCCATCATTCTTTTGTTCACCATGCCACCCCAGTTTAGATCTGGCCATATGCTCATCAGTCTTGACCCTGTGCCTCATGGAAACAGTCCAGCCCGAACTGCTAAGCCAGGTCCTTCCTGGACCGGAAACAAGCATCCTAGGACCGGTTTCGGGGTTTCACCCCTATGCAGCCAGGTTAGCTTGATTCCAGTGGCACAGTGAGCCCGGGACCCACGTCTGGGCATACCCGGCGCACAATCAAAACATTCACCCACAGTCAAGAGATCTGGGTTACATCCATCATTCTTTTGCTCACCATGCCACCCCAGTTTAGACCTGGCCATATGCCAATCAGTCTTGACCCTGTGCCTCATGGGAACAGTCCAGCCCAAACTGCTAAGCAAGGTCCTCCCTGGACCGGAAACAAGCATCCTAGTACCAGTTTCGGAGTTTCACCCTTCTTCAGCCAAGATAGCTTGATTTCAGTGGCACAGTGAGCCCGGGACCCACGTCTGGGCATACCAGGCGCACTTAGGGCGAGAAAGCAAAAGACACACAATTTATGGACGGAATGCAGAACAAATCAAAACATTCACCCCCAGCCAAGAGATCTGGGTTAAATCCATCATTCTTTTGCTCACCATGCCACCCCAGTTTAGACCTGGCAATATGCAAATCAGTCTTGACCCAGTGCCTCATGGGAACAGTCCGGCCCGAACTGCTAAGGCAGGTCCTCCCTGGACTGGAAACAAGCATCCTAGGACCGGTTTCGGGGTTTCACCCCTCTGCAGCCAGGTTAGCTTGATTCCAGTGGCACAGTGAGCCCGGGACCCACGTCTGGGCATACCCGGTGCACTTAGGGCGAGAAAGCAAAGACACACAATTGATGGACGGAATGCAGAACAAATCAAAACATTCACCCCCAGTCAAGAGATCTAGGTTAAATTCATCATTCTTTTGCTCACCATGCCACCCCAGTTTAGACCTGGCCATATGCAAATCAGTCTTGACCCTGTGCCTCATGGGAACAGTCCAGCCTGAACTGCTAAGCCAGGTCCTCCCTGGACCAGAAACAAGCATCCTAGGACCGGTTTCGGGGTATCACCCCTCTTCAGCCAGGATAGCTTGATTCCAGTGGCACAGTGAGCCCGGGACCCACGTCTGGGCATACCCGGCGCACTTAGGGCGTGAAAGAAAAAGACACACAATTGATGGTTGGAATGCAGAACAAATCAAAACATTCACCCCCAGTCAAGAGATCTGGGTTAAATCCATCATTCTTTTGTTCACCATGCCACCCCAGTTTAGATCTGGCCATATGCTCATCAGTCTTGACCCTGTGCCTCATGGAAACAGTCCAGCCCAAACTGCTAAGCCAGATCCTCCCTGGACCGGAAATAAGCATCCTAGGACCGGTTTTGGGGTTTCATCCCTCTTCAGCCAGGATAGCTTGATTCCAGTGGCACAGTGAGCCCAGGACCCACGTCTGGGCATACCCGTCGCACTTAGGGTGAGAAAGCAAAAGACACAATTGATGGACGGAATGCAGAACAAAATAAAACATTCACCCACAGTCAAGAGATCTGGATTAAATCCATCATACTTTTGCTCACCATGCCACTCCAGTTTAGACCAGGCCATATGCAAATCAGTCTTGACCCTGTGCCTCATGGGAACAGTCCAGCCCAAACTGCTAAGCCAGGTCATCCCTGGACCGGAAACAAGCATCCTAGGACCGGTTTCGGGGTTTCACCCCTCTTCAGCCAGGATAGCGTGATTCCAATGGCATAGTGAGCCCGGGACGCACATCTGGGCATACCCGGCGCACTTAGGGCGAGAAAGCAAAAGACACACAATTGATGGACGGAATGCAGAACAAATCAAAACATTCACCCCCAGTCAAGAGATCTGGGTTAAATCCATCATTCTTTTGCTCACCATGCCACCCCAGTTTAGATCTGGCCATATGCAAATCAGTCTTGACCCTGTGCCTCATGGGGACAGTCCAGCCTGAAGTGCTAAGCCAGGTCCTCCCTGGACCGGAAACAAGCATCCTAGGACCGGTTTCGGAGTTTCACCCCTCTTCAGCCAGGTTAGCTTGATTCCAGTGGCACAGTGAGCCCGGGACCCACGTCTGGGCATACCCGGTGCACTTAGGGCGAGAAAGCAAAAGACACACAATTGACGGACAGAATGCAGAACAAATCAAAACATTCACCCCCAGTCAAGAGATCTGGGTTAAATCCATCATTCTTTTGCTAACCATACCACACCAGTTTAGACCTGGCAATTTGGAAATCAGTCTTGACTCTGTGCCTCATGGGAACAGTCCAGCCCGAACTGAAAAGCCAGGTCCTCCCTGGACCGGAAACAAGCATCCTAGGACCGGTTTCGGAGTTTCACCCCTCTTCAGACAGGATAGCTTGATTCCAGTGGCACAGTGAGCCCGGGACGCACGTCTGGGCATACCTGGCGCACTTAGGGCGAGAAAGCAAAAGACACACAATTAATCGACGGAATGCAGAACAAATCAAAACATTCACCCCCAGTCAAGAGATCTGGGTTAAATGCATCATTCTTTTGCTCACCATGCCAGCCCAGTTTAGACCTGGCCATATGCAAATCAGTCTTGACCCTGTGCCTCATGGGAACAGTCCAGCTCGAACTGCTAAGCCAGGTCCTCCCTGGACCGGAAACAAGCATCCTAGGACCGGTTTCGGGGTCTCACCCTTCTTCAGCCAGGATAGCTTGATTCCAGTGGCACAGTGAGGCCGGGACCCACGTCTGGGCATGCCCGGCTCACTTAGGGCGAGAAAGCAAAAGACACACAATTAATGGACGGAATGCAGAACAAATCAAAACATTCACCCTCAGTCAAGAGATCTGGGTTAAATCCATCATTCTTTTGTTCACCATGCCACCCCAGTTTAGATCTGGCCATATGCTCATCAGTCTTGACCCTGTGCCTCATGGAAACAGTCCAGCCCGAACTGCTAAGCCAGGTCCTCCCTGGACCGGAAACAAGCATCCTAGGACCGGTTTCGGGGTTTCAACCCTCTGCAGCCAGGTTAGCTTGATTCCAGTGGCACAGTGAGCCCGGGACCCACGTCTGGGCATACCCGGTGCACTTAGAGCGAGAAAGCAAAAGACACAATATTAATGGACAGAATGCAGAACAAATCACAACATTCACCCCCAGTCAAGAGATCTTGGTTAGATCCATCATTCTTTTGCTCACCATGCCACCCCAGTTTAGATCTGGCCATATGCAAATCAGTCTTGACCCTGTGCCTCATGGGAACAGTCCAGCCTGAACTGCTAAGCCAGGTCCTCCCTGGACCGGAAACAAGCATCCTAGGACCGGTTTTGGGGTTTCACCCGCTTCAGCCAGGTTAGCTTGATTCCAGTGGCACAGTTTGCCCGGGACCCACGTCTGGGCATACCAGGCGCACTTAGGGCGAGAAAGCAAAAGACACACTATTGATGGACGGAATGCAGAACAAATCAAAACATTCACCCCCAGTCAAGAGATCTGGGTTAAATCCATCATTCTTTTGCTCACCATGCCACCCCAGTTTGGACCTGGCAATATGCAAATCAGTCTTGACCCTGTGCCTCATGGGAACAGTCCAGCCCGAACTGCTAAGCCAGGTCCTCCCTGGACCGGAAACAAGCATCCTAGGACCTGTTTCGGGGTTTCACCCCTCGTCAGCCAGGATAGCTTGATTCCAGTGGCACAGTGAGCCCGGGACCCACGTCTGGGCATACCCGGCGCACTTACGGCGAGAAAGCGAAAGACATACAATTGATGGACGGAATGGAGAACAAATCAAAACATTCACCCCCAGTCAAGAGACCTGGGTTAAATCCATCATTCTTTTGCTCACCATGCCACCCCAGTTTAGACCTGGCAATATGCAAATCAGTCTTGACCCTGTGCCTCATGGGAACAGTCCAGCCCGAACTGCTAAGCCAGGTCCTCCCTGGACCGGAAACAAGCATCCTAGGACTGGTTTCGGGGTTTCACCCCTCTTCAGCCAGGATAGCTTGATTCCAGTGGCACAGTGAGCCCGGGACCCACGTCTGGGCATACCCGGTGCACTTAGAGCGAGAAAGCAAAAGACACAATATTAATGGACAGAATGCAGAACAAATCACAACATTCACCCCCAGTCAAGAGATCTTGGTTAGATCCATCATTCTTTTGCTCACCATGCCACCCCAGTTTAGATCTGGCCATATGCAAATCAGTCTTGACCCTGTGCCTCATGGGAACAGTCCAGCCTGAACTGCTAAGCCAGGTCCTCCCTGGACCGGAAACAAGCATCCTAGGACCGGTTTTGGGGTTTCACCCCTCTTCAGCCAGGTTAGCTTGATTCCAGTGGCACAGTGAGCCCGGGACCCACGTCTGGGCATACCAGGCGCACTTAGGGCGAGAAAGCAAAAGACACACAATTGATGGACGGAATGCAGAACAAATCAAAACATTCACCCCCAGTCAAGAGATCTGGGTTAAATCCATCCTTCTTTTGCTCACCATGCCACCCCAGTTTAGATCTGGCCATATGCAAATCAGCCTTGACCCTGTGCCTCATGGGGACAGTCCAGCCTGAAGTGCTAAGCCAGGTCCTCCCTGGACCGGAAACAAGCATCCTAGGACCGGTTTCGGAGTTTCACCCCTCTTCAGCCAGGTTAGCTTGATTCCAGTTGCACAGTGAGCCCGGGACCCACGTCTGGGCATACCCGGTGCACTTAGGGCGAGAAAGCAAAAGACACACAATTGATGGACAGAATGCAGAACAAATCAAAACATTCACCCCCAGTCAAGAGATCTGGGTTAAATCCATCATTCTTTTGCTAACCATACCACCCCAGTTTAGACCTGGCAATGTGGAAATCAGTCTTGACTCTGTGCCTCATGGGAACAGTCCAGCCCGAACTGCTAAGCCAGGTCCTCCCTGGACCGGAAACAAGCATCCTAGGACCGGTTTCGGAGTTTCACCCCTCTTCAGCCAGGATAGCTTGATTCCAGTGGCACAGTGAGCCCGGGACACACGTCTGGGCATACCCGGCGCACTTAGGGCGAGAAAGCAAAAGACACACAATTGATCGACGGAATGCAGAACAAATCAAAACATTCACCCCCAGTCAAGAGATCTGGGTTAAATCCATCATTCTTTTGCTCACCATGCCAGCCCAGTTTAGACCTGGCCATATGCAAATCAGTCTTGACCCTGTGCCTCATGGGAACAGTCCAGCTCGAACTGCTAAGCCAGGTCCTCCCTGGACCGGAAACAAGCATCCTAGGACCGGTTTCGGGGTCTCACCCTTCTTCAGCCAGGATAGCTTGATTCCAGTGGCACAGTGAGGCCGGGACCCACGTCTGGGCATGCCCGGCTCACTTAGGGCGAGAAAGCAAAAGACACACAATTAATGGACGGAATGCAGAACAAATCAAAACATTCACCCCCAGTCAAGAGATCTGGGTTAAATCCATCATTCTTTTGTTCACCATGCCACCCCAGTTTAGATCTGGCCATATGCTCATCAGTCTTGACCCTGTGCCTCATGGAAACAGTCCAGCCCGAACTGCTAAGCAAGGTCCTCCCTGGACCGGAAACAAGCATCCTAGGACCGGTTTCGGGGTTTCACCCCTCTGCAGCCAGGTTAGCTTGATTCCAGTGGCACAGTGAGCCCGGGACCCACGTCTGGGCATACCCGGTGCACTTAGAGCGAGAAAGCAAAAGACACACAATTGATGGACAGAATGCAGAACAAATCACAACATTCACCCCCAGTCAAGAGATCTGGGTTAAATCCATCATTCTTTTGCTCACCATGCCACCCCAGTTTAGACCTGGCCATATGCAAATCAGTCATGACCCTGTGCCTCATGGGAACAGTCCAGCCCAAACTGCTAAGCCAGGTCCTCCCTGGACCGGAAACAAGCATCCTAGGACCGGTTTCGGGGTCTCACCCTTCTTCAGCCAGGATAGCTTGATTACAGTGCCACAGTGAGCCCGGGACCCACGTCTGGGCATACCAGGCGCACTTAGGGCGAGAAAGCAAAAGACACACAATTGATGGACAGAATGCAGAACAAATCAAAACATTCACCCCCAGTCAAGAGATCTGGGTTAAATCCATAATTATTTTGCTCACCATGCCACCCCAGTTTAGACCTGGCAATATGCAAATCAATTTTGACCCTGTGCCTCATGGGAACAGTCCAGCCCGAGCTGCTAAGCCAGGTCCTCCCTGGACCGGAAATAAGCATCCTAGGACCGGTTTCGGGGTTTCATCCCTCTTCAGCCAGGATAGCTTGATTCCAGTGGCACAGTGAGCCCAGGACCCACGTCTGGGCATACCCGGCGCACTTAGGGAGAGAAAGCAAAAGACACAATTGATGGACGGAATGCAGAACAAATCAAAACATTCACCCACAGTCAAGAGATCTGGGTTAAATCCATCATTCTTTTCCTCACCATGCCACTCCAGTTTAGACCAGGCCATATGCAAATCAGTCTTGACCCTGTGCCTCATGGGAACAGTCCAGCCCAAACTGCTAAGCCAGGTCCTCCCTGGACCGGAAACAAGCATCCTAGGACCGGTTTCGGGGTTTCACCCTTCTTCAGCCAGGATAGCTTGATTCCAGTGGCACAGTGAGCCCGAGACCCACGTCTGGGCATACCCGGCGCACTTAGGGCGAGAAAGCAAAAGACACACAATTAATGGACGGAATGCAGAACAAATCAAAACATTCACCCCCAGTCAAGAGATCTGGGTTAAATCCATCATTCTTTTGTTCACCATGCCACCCCAGTTTAGCTCTGGCCATATGCTCATCAGTCTTGACCCTGTGCCTCATGGAAACAGTCCAGCCCGAACTGCTAAGCCAGGTCCTCCCTGGACCGGAAACAAGCATCCTAGGACCGGTTTCGGGGTTTCACCCCTCTGCAGCCAGGTTAGCTTGATTCCAGTGGCACAGTGAGCCCGGGACCCACGTCTGGGCATACCCGGCGCACTTAGGGCGAGAAAGCAAAAGACACACAATTAATGGACGGAATGCAGAACAAATCAAAACATTCACCCCCAGTCAAGAGATCTTGGTTAAATCCATCATTCTTTTGCTCACCATGCCACCCCAGTTTAGATCTGGCCATATGCAAATCAGTCTTGACCCTGTGCCTCATGGGAACAGTCCAGCCTGAACTGCTAAGCCAGGTCCTCCCTGGACCGGAAACAAGCATCCTAGGACCGGTTTTGGGATTTCACCCCTCTTCAGCCAGGTTAGCTTGATTCCAGTGGCACAGTGAGCCCGGGACACACGTCTGGGCATACCCGGTGCACTTAGGGCGAGAAAGCTAAAGACACACAATTGATGGACGGAATGCAGAACAAATCAAAACATTCACCCCCAGTCAAGAGATCTGGGTTAAATCCATCATTCTTTTGCTCACCATGCCACCCCAGTTTAGACCTGGCCATATGCAAATCAGTCATGACCCTGTGCCTCATGGGAACAATCCAGCCCAAACTGCTAAGCCAGGTCCTCCCTGGACCGGAAACAAGCATCCTAGGACCGGTTTCGGGGTTTCACCCCTCGTCAGCCAGGATAGCTTGATTCCAGTGGCACAGTGAGCCCGGGACCCACGTCTGGGCATACCCGGCACACTTACGGCGAGAAAGCAAAAGACATACAATTGATGGACGGAATGGAGAACAAATAAAAACATTCACCCCCAGTCAAGAGATCTGGGTTAAATCCATCATTCTTTTGTTCACCATGCCACCCCAGTTTAGATCTGGCCATATGCTCATCAGTCTTGACCCTGTGCCTCATGGAAACAGTCCAGCCCGAACTGCTAAGCCAGGTCCTCCCTGGACCGGAAACAAGCATCCTAGGACCGGTTTTGGGGTTTCACCCCTCTGCAGCCAGGTTAGCTTGACTCCAGTGGCACAGTGAGCCCGGGACCCACGTCTGGGCATACCCGGCGCACTTAGGGCGAGAAAGCAAAAGACACAATATTAATGGACGGAATGCAGAACAAATCAAAACATTCACCCCCAGTCAAGAGATCTTGGTTAGATCCATCATTCTTTTGCTCACCATGCCACCCCAGTTTAGATCTGGCCATATGCAAATCAGTCTTGACCCTGTGCCTCATGGGAACAGTCCAGCCCGAACTGCTAAGCCAGGTCTTCCCTGGACCGGAAACAAGCATCCTAGGACCTGTTTCGGGGTTTCACCCCTCGTCAGCCAGGATAGCTTGATTCCAGTGGCACAGTGAGCCTGGGACCCACGTCTGGGGATACCCGGCGCACTTACGGCGAGAAAGCAAAAGACATACAATTGATGGACGGAATGGAGAACAAATCAAAACATTCACCCCCAGTCAAGAGACCAGGGTTAAATCCATCATTCTTTTGCTCACCATGCCACCCCAGTTTAGACCTGGCCATATGCCAATCAGTCTTGACCCTGTGCCTCATGGGAACAGTCCAGCCCAAACTGCTAAGCAAGGTCCTCCCTGGACCGGAAACAAGCATCCTAGTACCAGTTTCGGGGTTTCACCCTTCTTCAGCCAGGATAGCTTGATTCCAGTGGCACAGTGAGCCCGGGACCCACGTCTAGGCATACCAGGCGCACTTAGGGCGAGAAAGCAATAGACACACAATTGATGGACGGAATGCAGAACAAATCAAAACATTCACCCCCAGCCAAGAGATCTGGGTTAAATCCATCATTCTTTTGCTCACCATGCCACCCCAGTTTAGACCTGGCAATATGCAAATCAGTCTTGACTCTGTGCCTCATGGGAACAGTCCAGCCCAAACTGCTAAGCCAGGTCCTCCCTGGACCGGAAACAAGCATCCTAGGACCGGTTTCGGAGTTTCACCCCTCTTCAGCCAGGATAGCGTGATTCCAGTGGCATAGTGAGCCCGGGACCCACGTCTGGGCATACCCGGCGCACTTAGGGCGAGAAAGCCAAAGACACACAATTAATGGACGGAATGCAGAACAAATCAAAACATTCACCCCCAGTCAAGAGATCTGGGTTAAATCCATCATTCTTTTGTTCACCATGCCACCCCAGTTTAGATCTGGCCATATGCTCATCAGTCTTGACCCTGTGCCTCATGGAAACAGTCCAGCCCGAACTGCTAAGCCAGGTCCTCCCTGGACCGGAAACAAGCATCCTAGGACTGGTTTCGGGGTTTCACCCCTCTGCAGCCAGGTTAGCTTGATTCCAGTGGCACAGTGAGCCCGGGACCCACGTCTGGGCATACCCGGCGCACTTAGGGCGAGAAAGCAAAAGACACACAATTAATGGACGGAATGCAGAACAAATCAAAACATTTACCCCCAGTCAAGAGATCTTGGTTAAATCCATCATTCTTTTGCTCACCATGCCACCCCAGTTTAGATCTGGCCATATGCAAATCAGTCTTGACCCTGTGCCTCATGGGAACAGTCCAGCCTGAACTGCTAAGCCAGGTCCTCCCTGGACCGGAAACAAGCATCCTAGGACCGGTTTTGGGATTTCACCCCTCTTCAGCCAGGTTAGCTTGATTCCAGTGGCACAGTGAGCCCGGGACCCACGTCTGGGCATACCCGGTGCACTTAGGGCGAGAAAGCTAAAGACACACAATTAATGGACGGAATGCAGAACAAATCAAAACATTCACCCCCAGTCAATAGATCTGGGTTAAATCCATCATTCTTTTGCTCACCATGCCACCCCAGTTTAGACCTGGCCATATGCAAATCAGTCATGACCCTGTGCCTCATGGGAACAGTCCAGCCCAAACTGCTAAGCCAGGTCCTCCCTGGACCGGAAACAAGCATCCTAGGACCGGTTTCGGGGTCTCACCCTTCTTCAGCCAGGATAGCTTGATTCCAGTGGCAAAGTGAGCCCGGGACCCACGTCTGGGCATACCAGGCGAACTTAGGGCGAGAAAGCAAAAGACACACAATTGATGGACGGAATGCAGAACAAATCAAAACATTCACCCCCAGTCAAGAGATCTGGGTTAAATCCATAATTCTTTTGCTCACCATGCCACCCCAGTTTAGACCTGGCAATATGCAAATCAGTTTTGACCCTGTGCCGCATGGGAACAGTCCAGCCCGAACTGCTAAGCCAGGTCCTCCCTGGACATGCAATAAGCATCCTGGGACTGGTTTCGGGGTTTCATCCCTCTTCAGCCAGGATAGCTTGATTCCAGTGGCACAGTGAGCCCAGGACCCACGACTGGGCATACCCGGCGCCCTTAGGGCGAGAAAGCAAAAGACACAATTGATGGACGGAATGCAGAACAAATCAAAACATTCACCCACAGTCAAGAGATCTGGGTTAAATCCATCATACTTTTGCTCACCATGCCACTCCAGTTTAGACCAGGCCATATGCAAATCAGTCTTGACCCTGTGCCTCATGGGAACAGTCCAGCCCAAACTGCTAAGCCAGGTCCTCCCTGGACCGGAAACAAGCATCCTAGGACCGGTTTCGGGGTTTCACCCCTCGTCAGCCAGGATAGCTTGATTCCAGTGGCACAGTGAGCCCGGGACCCACGTCTGGGCATACCCGGCACACTTACGGCGAGAAAGCAAAAGACATACAATTGATGGACGGAATGGAGAACAAATAAAAACATTCACCCCTAGTCAAGAGATCTGGGTTAAATCCATCATTCTTTTGTTCACCATGCCACCCCAGTTTAGATCTGGCCATATGCTCATCAGTCTTGACCCTGTGCCTCATGGAAACAGTAGAGCCCGAACTGCTAAGCCAGGTCCTCCCTGGACCGGAAACAAGCATCCTAGGACCGGTTTTGGGGTTTCACCCCTCTGCAGCCAGGTTAGCTTGACTCCAGTGGCACAGTGAGCCCGGGACCCACGTCTGGGCATACCCGGCGCACTTAGGGCGAGAAAGCAAAAGACACAATATTAATGGACGGAATGCAGAACAAATCAAAACATTCACCCCCAGTCAAGAGATCTTGGTTAGATCCATCATTCTTTTGCTCACCATGCCACCCCAGTTTAGATCTGGCCATATGCAAATCAGTCTTGACCCTGTGCCTCATGGGAACAGTCCAGCCCGAACTGCTAAGCCAGGTCCTCCCTGGACCGGAAACAAGCATCCTAGGACCTGTTTCGGGGTTTCACCCCTCGTCAGCCAGGATAGCTTGATTCCAGTGGCACAGTGAGCCCGGGACCCACGTCTGGGCATACCCGGCGCACTTACGGCGAGAAAGCAAAAGACATACAATTGATGGACGGAATGGAGAACAAATCAAAACATTCACCCCCAGTCAAGAGACCTGGGTTAAATCCATCATTCTTTTGCTCACCATGCCACCCCAGTTTAGACCTGGCAATATGCAAATCAGTCTTGACCCTGTGCCTCATGGGAACAGTCCAGCCCGAACTGCTAAGCCAGGTCCTCCCTGGACCGGAAACAAGCATCCTAGGACTGGTTTCGGGGTTTCACCCCTCTTCAGCCAGGATAGCTTGATTCCAGTGGCACAGTGAGCCCGGGACCCACGTCTGGGCATACCAGGCGCACTTAGGGCGAGAAAGCAATAGACACACAAATTATGGACGGAATGCAGAACAAATCAAAACATTCACCCCCAGCCAAGAGATCTGGGTTAAATCCATCATTCTTTTGCTAACCATACCACCCCAGTTTAGACCTGGCAATATGGAAATCAGTCTTGACTCTGTGCCTCATGGGAACAGTCCAGCCCAAACTGCTAAGCCAGGTCCTCCCTGGACCGGAAACAAGCATCCTAGGACCGGTTTCGGAGTTTCACCCCTCTTCAGCCAGGATAGCGTGATTCCAGTGGCATAGTGACCCCGGGACGCACGTCTGGGCATACCCGGCGCACTTAGGGCGAGAAAGCAAAAGACACACAATTGATGGACGGAATGCAGAACAAATCAAAACATTCACCCCCAGTCAAGAGATCTGGGTTAAATCCATCATTCTTTTGCTAACCATACCACCCCAGTTTAGACCTGGCAATATGGAAATCAGTCTTGACTCTGTGCCTCATGGGAACAGTCCAGCCCGAACTCCTACGCCAGGTCCTCCCTGGACCGGAAACAAGCATCCTAGGACCAGTTTCGGACTTTCACCCTTCTTCAGCCAGGATAGCTTGATTCCAGTGGCACAGTGAGGCCAGGACCCACATCTGGGCATACCCGGCGCACTTAGGGCGAGAAAGCAAAAGACACACAATTAATGGACGGAATGCAGAACAGATCAAAACATTCACCCCCAGTCAAGAGATCTGGGTTAAATCCATCATTCTTTTGTTCACCATGCCACCCCAGTTTAGATCTGGCCATATGCTCATCAGTCTTGACCCTGTGCCTCATGGAAACAGTCCAGCCCGAACTGCTAAGCCAGGTATTTCCTGGACCGGAAACAAGCATCCTAGGACCGGTTTCGGGGTTTCACCCCTCTGCAGCCAGGTTAGCTGGATTCCAGTGGCACAGTGAGCCCGGGACCCACGTCTGGGCATACCCGGTGCACTTAGGGCGAGAAAGCAAAAGACACACAATTAATGGACGGAATGCAGAACAAATCAAAACATTCACCCCCAGTCAAGAGATCTGGGTTAAATCCATCATTCTTTTGTTCACCATGCCACCCCAGTTTAGATCTGGCCATATGCTCATCAGTCTTGACCCTGTGCCTCATGGAAACAGTCCAGCCCGAACTGCTAAGCCAGGTCCTTCCTGGACCGGAAACAAGCATCCTAGGACCGGTTTCGGGGTTTCACCCCTATGCAGCCAGGTTAGCTTGATTCCAGTGGCACAGTGAGCCCGGGACCCACGTCGGGGCATACCCGGCGCACAATCAAAACATTCACCCACAGTCAAGAGATCTGGGTTACATCCATCATTCTTTTGCTCACCATGCCACCCCAGTTTAGACCTGGCCATATGCCAATCAGTCTTGACCCTGTGCCTCATGGGAACAGTCCAGCCCAAACTGCTAAGCAAGGTCCTCCCTGGACCGGAAACAAGCATCCTAGTACCAGTTTCGGAGTTTCACCCTTCTTCAGCCAAGATAGCTTGATTTCAGTGGCACAGTGAGCCCGGGACCCACGTCTGGGCATACCAGGCGCACTTAGGGCGAGAAAGCAAAAGACACACAATTTATGGACGGAATGCAGAACAAATCAAAACATTCACCCCCAGCCAAGAGATCTGGGTTAAATCCATCATTCTTTTGCTCACCATGCCACCCCAGTTTAGACCTGGCAATATGCAAATCAGTCTTGACCCAGTGCCTCATGGGAACAGTCCGGCCCGAACTGCTAAGGCAGGTCCTCCCTGGACTGGAAACAAGCATCCTAGGACCGGTTTCGGGGTTTCACCCCTCTGCAGCCAGGTTAGCTTGATTCCAGTGGCACAGTGAGCCCGGGACCCACGTCTGGGCATACCCGGCGCACTTAGGGCGTGAAAGAAAAAGACACACAATTGATGGTTGGAATGCAGAACAAATCAAAACATTCACCCCCAGTCAAGAGATCTGGGTTAAATCCATCATTCTTTTGTTCACCATGCCACCCCAGTTTAGATCTGGCCATATGCTCATCAGTCATGACCCTGTGCCTCATGGGAACAGTCCAGCCCAAACTGCTAAGCAAGGTCCTCCCTGGACCGGAAACAAGCATCCTAGGACCGGTTTCGGGGTTTCACCCCTCTGCAGGCAGGTTAGCTTGATTCCAGTGGCACAGTGAGCCCGGGACCCACGTCTGGGCATACCCGGTGCACTTAGGGCGAGAAAGCAAAGACACACAATTGATGGACGGAATGCAGAACAAATCAAAACATTCACCCCCAGTCAAGAGATCTAGGTTAAATTCATCATTCTTTTGCTCACCATGCCACCCCAGTTTAGACCTGGCCATATGCAAATCAGTCTTGACCCTGTGCCTCATGGGAACAGTCCAGCCTGAACTGCTAAGCCAGGTCCTCCCTGGACCAGAAACAAGCATCCTAGGACCGGTTTCGGGGTATCACCCCTCTTCAGCCAGGATAGCTTGATTCCAGTGGCACAGTGAGCCCGGGACCCACGTCTGGGCATACCCGGCGCACTTAGGGCGTGAAAGAAAAAGACACACAATTGATGGTTGGAATGCAGAACAAATCAAAACATTCACCCCCAGTCAAGAGATCTGGGTTAAATCCATCATTCTTTTGTTCACCATGCCACCCCAGTTTAGATCTGGCCATATGCTCATCAGTCATGACCCTGTGCCTCATGGGAACAGTCCAGCCCAAACTGCTAAGCCAGATCCTCCCTGGACCGGAAATAAGCATCCTAGGACCGGTTTTGGGGTTTCATCCCTCTTCAGCCAGGATAGCTTGATTCCAGTGGCACAGTGAGCCCAGGACCCACGTCTGGGCATACCCGTCGCACTTAGGGTGAGAAAGCAAAAGACACAATTGATGGACGGAATGCAGAACAAAATAAAACATTCACCCACAGTCAAGAGATCTGGGTTAAATCCATCATACTTTTGCTCACCATGCCACTCCAGTTTAGACCAGGCCATATGCAAATCAGTCTTGACCCTGTGCCTCATGGGAACAGTCCAGCCCAAACTGCTAAGCCAGGTCATCCCTGGACCGGAAACAAGCATCCTAGGACCGGTTTCGGGGTTTCACCCCTCTTCAGCCAGGATAGCGTGATTCCAATGGCATAGTGAGCCCGGGACGCACATCTGGGCATACCCGGCGCACTTAGGGCGAGAAAGCAAAAGACACACAATTGATGGACGGAATGCAGAACAAATCAAAACATTCACCCCCAGTCAAGAGATCTGGGTTAAATCCATCATTCTTTTGCTCACCATGCCACCCCAGTTTAGATCTGGCCATATGCAAATCAGTCTTGACCCTGTGCCTCATGGGGACAGTCCAGCCTGAAGTGCTAAGCCAGGTCCTCCCTGGACCGGAAACAAGCATCCTAGGACCGGTTTCGGAGTTTCACCCCTCTTCAGCCAGGTTAGCTTGATTCCAGTGGCACAGTGAGCCCGGGACCCACGTCTGGGCATACCCGGTGCACTTAGGGCGAGAAAGCAAAAGACACACAATTGACGGACAGAATGCAGAACAAATCAAAACATTCACCCCCAGTCAAGAGATCTGGGTTAAATCCATCATTCTTTTGCTAACCATACCACACCAGTTTAGACCTGGCAATTTGGAAATCAGTCTTGACTCTGTGCCTCATGGGAACAGTCCAGCCCGAACTGAAAAGCCAGGTCCTCCCTGGACCGGAAACAAGCATCCTAGGACCGGTTTCGGAGTTTCACCCCTCTTCAGACAGGATAGCTTGATTCCAGTGGCACAGTGAGCCCGGGACGCACGTCTGGGCATACCTGGCGCACTTAGGGCGAGAAAGCAAAAGACACACAATTAATCGACGGAATGCAGAACAAATCAAAACATTCACCCCCAGTCAAGAGATCTGGGTTAAATGCATCATTCTTTTGCTCACCATGCCAGCCCAGTTTAGACCTGGCCATATGCAAATCAGTCTTGACCCTGTGCCTCATGGGAACAGTCCAGCTCGAACTGCTAAGCCAGGTCCTCCCTGGACCGGAAACAAGCATCCTAGGACCGGTTTCAGGGTCTCACCCTTCTTCAGCCAGGATAGCTTGATTCCAGTGGCACAGTGAGGCCGGGACCCACGTCTGGGCATGCCCGGCTCACTTAGGGCGAGAAAGCAAAAGACACACAATTAATGGACGGAATGCAGAACAAATCAAAACATTCACCCCCAGTCAAGAGATCTGGGTTAAATCCATCATTCTTTTGTTCACCATGCCACCCCAGTTTAGATCTGGCCATATGCTCATCAGTCTTGACCCTGTGCCTCATGGAAACAGTCCAGCCCGAACTGCTAAGCCAGGTCCTCCCTGGACCGGAAACAAGCATCCTAGGACCGGTTTCGGGGTTTCAACCCTCTGCAGCCAGGTTAGCTTGATTCCAGTGGCACAGTGAGCCCGGGACCCACGTCTGGGCATACCCGGTGCACTTAGAGCGAGAAAGCAAAAGACACAATATTAATGGACAGAATGCAGAACAAATCACAACATTCACCCACAGTCAAGAGATCTGGGTTACATCCATCATTCTTTTGCTCACCATGCCACCCCAGTTTAGACCTGGCCATATGCCAATCAGTCTTGACCCTGTGCCTCATGGGAACAGTCCAGCCCAAACTGCTAAGCAAGGTCCTCCCTGGACCGGAAACAAGCATCCTAGTACCAGTTTCGGAGTTTCACCCTTCTTCAGCCAAGATAGCTTGATTTCAGTGGCACAGTGAGCCCGGGACCCACGTCTGGGCATACCAGGCGCACTTAGGGCGAGAAAGCAAAAGACACACAATTTATGGACGGAATGCAGAACAAATCAAAACATTCACCCCCAGCCAAGAGATCTGGGTTAAATCCATCATTCTTTTGCTCACCATGCCACCCCAGTTTAGACCTGGCAATATGCAAATCAGTCTTGACCCAGTGCCTCATGGGAACAGTCCGGCCCGAACTGCTAAGGCAGGTCCTCCCTGGACTGGAAACAAGCATCCTAGGACCGGTTTCGGGGTTTCACCCCTCTGCAGCCAGGTTAGCTTGATTCCAGTGGCACAGTGAGCCCGGGACCCACGTCTGGGCATACCCGGTGCACTTAGGGCGAGAAAGCAAAGACACACAATTGATGGACGGAATGCAGAACAAATCAAAACATTCACCCCCAGTCAAGAGATCTAGGTTAAATTCATCATTCTTTTGCTCACCATGCCACCCCAGTTTAGACCTGGCCATATGCAAATCACTCTTGACCCTGTGCCTCATGGGAACAGTCCAGCCTGAACTGCTAAGCCAGGTCCTCCCTGGACCAGAAACAAGCATCCTAGGACCGGTTTCGGGGTATCACCCCTCTTCAGCCAGGATAGCTTGATTCCAGTGGCACAGTGAGCCCGGGACCCACGTCTGGGCATACCCGGCGCACTTAGGACGTGAAAGAAAAAGACACACAATTGATGGTTGGAATGCAGAACAAATCAAAACATTCACCCCCAGTCAAGAGATCTGGGTTAAATCCATCATTCTTTTGTTCACCATGCCACCCCAGTTTAGATCTGGCCATATGCTCATCAGTCATGACCCTGTGCCTCATGGGAACAGTCCAGCCCAAACTGCTAAGCCAGATCCTCCCTGGACCGGAAATAAGCATCCTAGGACCGGTTTTGGGGTTTCATCCCTCTTCAGCCAGGATAGCTTGATTCCAGTGGCACAGTGAGCCCAGGACCCACGTCTGGGCATACCCGTCGCACTTAGGGTGAGAAAGCAAAAGACACAATTGATGGACGGAATGCAGAACAAAATAAAACATTCACCCACAGTCAAGAGATCTGGGTTAAATCCATCATACTTTTGCTCACCATGCCACTCCAGTTTAGACCAGGCCATATGCAAATCAGTCTTGACCCTGTGCCTCATGGGAACAGTCCAGCCCAAACTGCTAAGCCAGGTCATCCCTGGACCGGAAACAAGCATCCTAGGACCGGTTTCGGGGTTTCACCCCTCTTCAGCCAGGATAGCGTGATTCCAATGGCATAGTGAGCCCGGGACGCACATCTGGGCATACCCGGCGCACTTAGGGCGAGAAAGCAAAAGACACACAATTGATGGACGGAATGCAGAACAAATCAAAACATTCACCCCCAGTCAAGAGATCTGGGTTAAATCCATCATTCTTTTGCTCACCATGCCACCCCAGTTTAGATCTGGCCATATGCAAATCAGTCTTGACCCTGTGCCTCATGGGGACAGTCCAGCCTGAAGTGCTAAGCCAGGTCCTCCCTGGACCGGAAACAAGCATCCTAGGACCGGTTTCGGAGTTTCACCCCTCTTCAGCCAGGTTAGCTTGATTCCAGTGGCACAGTGAGCCCGGGACCCACGTCTGGGCATACCCGGTGCACTTAGGGCGAGAAAGCAAAAGACACACAATTGACGGACAGAATGCAGAACAAATCAAAACATTCACCCCCAGTCAAGAGATCTGGGTTAAATCCATCATTCTTTTGCTAACCATACCACACCAGTTTAGACCTGGCAATTTGGAAATCAGTCTTGACTCTGTGCCTCATGGGAACAGTCCAGCCCGAACTGAAAAGCCAGGTCCTCCCTGGACCGGAAACAAGCATCCTAGGACCGGTTTCGGAGTTTCACCCCTCTTCAGACAGGATAGCTTGATTCCAGTGGCACAGTGAGCCCGGGACGCACGTCTGGGCATACCTGGCGCACTTAGGGCGAGAAAGCAAAAGACACACAATTAATCGACGGAATGCAGAACAAATCAAAACATTCACCCCCAGTCAAGAGATCTGGGTTAAATGCATCATTCTTTTGCTCACCATGCCAGCCCAGTTTAGACCTGGCCATATGCAAATCAGTCTTGACCCTGTGCCTCATGGGAACAGTCCAGCTCGAACTGCTAAGCCAGGTCCTCCCTGGACCGGAAACAAGCATCCTAGGACCGGTTTCGGGGTCTCACCCTTCTTCAGCCAGGATAGCTTGATTCCAGTGGCACAGTGAGGCCGGGACCCACGTCTGGGCATGCCTGGCTCACTTAGGGCGAGAAAGCAAAAGACACACAATTAATGGACGGAATGCAGAACAAATCAAAACATTCACCCCCAGTCAAGAGATCTGGGTTAAATCCATCATTCTTTTGTTCACCATGCCACCCCAGTTTAGATCTGGCCATATGCTCATCAGTCTTGACCCTGTGCCTCATGGAAACAGTCCAGCCCGAACTGCTAAGCCAGGTCCTCCCTGGACCGGAAACAAGCATCCTAGGACCGGTTTCGGGGTTTCAACCCTCTGCAGCCAGGTTAGCTTGATTCCAGTGGCACAGTGAGCCCGGGACCCACGTCTGGGCATACCCGGTGCACTTAGAGCGAGAAAGCAAAAGACACAATATTAATGGACAGAATGCAGAACAAATCACAACATTCACCCCCAGTCAAGAGATCTTGGTTAGATCCATCATTCTTTTGCTCACCATGCCACCCCAGTTTAGATCTGGCCATATGCAAATCAGTCTTGACCCTGTGCCTCATGGGAACAGTCCAGCCTGAACTGCTAAGCCAGGTCCTCCCTGGACCGGAAACAAGCATCCTAGGACCGGTTTTGGGGTTTCACCCGCTTCAGCCAGGTTAGCTTGATTCCAGTGGCACAGTTTGCCCGGGACCCACGTCTGGGCATACCAGGCGCACTTAGGGCGAGAAAGCAAAAGACACACTATTGATGGACGGAATGCAGAACAAATCAAAACATTCACCCCCAGTCAAGAGATCTGGGTTAAATCCATCATTCTTTTGCTCACCATGCCACCCCAGTTTGGACCTGGCAATATGCAAATCAGTCTTGACCCTGTGCCTCATGGGAACAGTCCAGCCCGAACTGCTAAGCCAGGTCCTCCCTGGACCGGAAACAAGCATCCTAGGACCTGTTTCGGGGTTTCACCCCTCGTCAGCCAGGATAGCTTGATTCCAGTGGCACAGTGAGCCCGGGACCCACGTCTGGGCATACCCGGCGCACTTACGGCGAGAAAGCAAAAGACATACAATTGATGGACGGAATGGAGAACAAATCAAAACATTCACCCCCAGTCAAGAGACCTGGGTTAAATCCATAATTCTTTTGCTCACCATGCCACCCCAGTTTAGACCTGGCAATATGCAAATCAGTCTTGACCCTGTGCCTCATGGGAACAGTCCAGCCCGAACTGCTAAGCCAGGTCCTCCCTGGACCGGAAACAAGCATCCTAGGACTGGTTTCGGGGTTTCACCCCTCTTCAGCCAGGATAGCTTGATTCCAGTGGCACAGTGAGCCCGGGACCCACGTCTGGGCATACCCGGTGCACTTAGAGCGAGAAAGCAAAAGACACAATATTAATGGACAGAATGCAGAACAAATCACAACATTCACCCCCAGTCAAGAGATCTTGGTTAGATCCATCATTCTTTTGCTCACCATGCCACCCCAGTTTAGATCTGGCCATATGCAAATCAGTCTTGACCCTGTGCCTCATGGGAACAGTCCAGCCTGAACTGCTAAGCCAGGTCCTCCCTGGACCGGAAACAAGCATCCTAGGACCGGTTTTGGGGTTTCACCCCTCTTCAGCCAGGTTAGCTTGATTCCAGTGGCACAGTGAGCCCGGGACCCACGTCTGGGCATACCAGGCGCACATAGGGCGAGAAAGCAAAAGACACACAATTGATGGACGGAATGCAGAACAAATCAAAACATTCACCCCCAGTCAAGAGATCTGGGTTAAATCCATCATTCTTTTGCTCACCATGCCACCCCAGTTTAGATCTGGCCATAAGCAAATCAGTCTTGACCCTGTGCCTCATGGGGACAGTCCAGCCTGAAGTGCTAAGCCAGGTCCTCCCTGGACCGGAAACAAGCATCCTAGGACCGGTTTTGGGGTTTCACCCCTCTTCAGCCAGGTTAGCTTGATTCCAGTGGCACAGTGAGCCCGGGACCCACGTCTGGGCATACCCGGTGCACTTAGGGCGAGAAAGCAAAAGACACACAATTGATGGACAGAATGCAGAACAAATCAAAACATTCACCCCCAGTCAAGAGATCTGGGTTAAATCCATCATTCTTTTGCTAACCATACCACCCCAGTTTAGACCTGGCAATGTGGAAATCAGTCTTGACTCTGTGCCTCATGGGAACAGTCCAGCCCGAACTGCTAAGCCAGGTCCTCCCTGGACCGGAAACAAGCATCCTAGGACCGGTTTCGGAGTTTCACCCCTCTTCAGCCAGGATAGCTTGATTCCAGTGGCACAGTGAGCCCGGGACACACGTCTGGGCATACCCGGCGCACTTAGGGCGAGAAAGCAAAAGACACACAATTGATCGACGGAATGCAGAACAAATCAAAACATTCACCCCCAGTCAAGAGATCTGGGTTAAATCCATCATTCTTTTGCTCACCATGCCAGCCCAGTTTAGACCTGGCCATATGCAAATCAGTCTTGACCCTGTGCCTCATGGGAACAGTCCAGCTCGAACTGCTAAGCCAGGTCCTCCCTGGACCGGAAACAAGCATCCTAGGACCGGTTTCGGGGTCTCACCCTTCTTCAGCCAGGATAGCTTGATTCCAGTGGCACAGTGAGGCCGGGACCCACGTCTGGGCATGCCTGGCTCACTTAGGGCGAGAAAGCAAAAGACACACAATTAATGGACGGAATGCAGAACAAATCAAAACATTCACCCCCAGTCAAGAGATCTGGGTTAAATCCATCATTCTTTTGTTCACCATGCCACCCCAGTTTAGATCTGGCCATATGCTCATCAGTCTTGACCCTGTGCCTCATGGAAACAGTCCAGCCCGAACTGCTAAGCCAGGTCCTCCCTGGACCGGAAACAAGCATCCTAGGACCGGTTTCGGGGTTTCACCCCTCTGCAGCCAGGTTAGCTTGATTCCAGTGGCACAGTGAGCCCGGGACCCACGTCTGGGCATACCCGGTGCACTTAGAGCGAGAAAGCAAAAGACACACAATTGATGGACAGAATGCAGAACAAATCACAACATTCACCCCCAGTCAAGAGATCTGGGTTAAATCCATCATTCTTTTGCTCACCATGCCACCCCAGTTTAGACCTGGCCATATGCAAATCAGTCATGACCCTGTGCCTCATGGGAACAGTCCAGCCCAAACTGCTAAGCCAGGTCCTCCCTGGACCGGAAACAAGCATCCTAGGACCGGTTTCGGGGTCTCACCCTTCTTCAGCCAGGATAGCTTGATTACAGTGCCACAGTGAGCCCGGGACCCACGTCTGGGCATACCAGGCGCACTTAGGGCGAGAAAGCAAAAGACACACAATTGATGGACAGAATGCAGAACAAATCAAAACATTCACCCCCAGTCAAGAGATCTGGGTTAAATCCATAATTATTTTGCTCACCATGCCACCCCAGTTTAGACCTGGCAATATGCAAATCAATTTTGACCCTGTGCCTCATGGGAACAGTCCAGCCCGAGCTGCTAAGCCAGGTCCACCCTGGACCGGAAATAAGCATCCTAGGACCGGTTTCGGGGTTTCATCCCTCTTCAGCCAGGATAGCTTGATTCCAGTGGCACAGTGAGCCCAGGACCCACGTCTGGGCATGCCCGGCGCACTTAGGGTGAGAAAGCAAAAGACACAATTGATGGACGGAATGCAGAACAAATCAAAACATTCACCCACAGTCAAGAGATCTGGGTTAAATCCATCATTCTTTTCCTCACCATGCCACTCCAGTTTAGACCAGGCCATATGCAAATCAGTCTTGACCCTGTGCCTCATGGGAACAGTCCAGCCCAAACTGCTAAGCCAGGTCCTCCCTGGACCGGAAACAAGCATCCTAGGACCGGTTTCGGGGTTTCACCCTTCTTCAGCCAGGATAGCTTGATTCCAGTGGCACAGTGAGCCCGAGACCCACGTCTGGGCATACCCGGCGCACTTAGGGCGAGAAAGCAAAAGACACACAATTAATGGACGGAATGCAGAACAAATCAAAACATTCACCCCCAGTCAAGAGATCTGGGTTAAATCCATCATTCTTTTGTTCACCATGCCACCCCAGTTTAGCTCTGGCCATATGCTCATCAGTCTTGACCCTGTGCCTCATGGAAACAGTCCAGCCCGAACTGCTAAGCCAGGTCCTCCCTGGACCGGAAACAAGCATCCTAGGACCGGTTTCGGGGTTTCACCCCTCTGCAGCCAGGTTAGCTTGATTCCAGTGGCACAGTGAGCCCGGGACCCACGTCTGGGCATACCCGGAGCACTTAGGGCGAGAAAGCAAAAGACACACAATTAATGGACGGAATGCAGAACAAATCAAAACATTCACCCCCAGTCAAGAGATCTTGGTTAAATCCATCATTCTTTTGCTCACCATGCCACCCCAGTTTAGATCTGGCCATATGCAAATCAGTCTTGACCCTGTGCCTCATGGGAACAGTCCAGCCTGAACTGCTAAGCCAGGTCCTCCCTGGACCGGAAACAAGCATCCTAGGACCGGTTTTGGGATTTCACCCCTCTTCAGCCAGGTTAGCTTGATTCCAGTGGCACAGTAAGCCCGGGACACACGTCTGGGCATACCCGGTGCACTTAGGGCGAGAAAACTAAAGACACACAATTGATGGACGGAATGCAGAACAAATCAAAACATTCACCCCCAGTCAAGAGATCTGGGTTAAATCCATCATTCTTTTGCTCACCATGCCACCCCAGTTTAGACCTGGCCATATGCAAATCAGTCATGACCCTGTGCCTCATGGGAACAGTCCAGCCCAAACTGCTAAGCCAGGTCCTCCCTGGACCGGAAACAAGCATCCTAGGACCGGTTTCGGGGTTTCACCCCTCGTCAGCCAGGATAGCTTGATTCCAGTGGCACAGTGAGCCCGGGACCCACGTCTGGGCATACCCGGCACACTTACGGCGAGAAAGCAAAAGACATACAATTGATGGACGGAATGGAGAACAAATAAAAACATTCACCCCCAGTCAAGAGATCTGGGTTAAATCCATCATTCTTTTGTTCACCATGCCACCCCAGTTTAGATCTGGCCATATGCTCATCAGTCTTGACCCTGTGCCTCATGGAAACAGTCCAGCCCGAACTGCTAAGCCAGGTCCTCCCTGGACCGGAAACAAGCATCCTAGGACCGGTTTTGGGGTTTCACCCCTCTGCAGCCAGGTTAGCTTGACTCCAGTGGCACAGTGAGCCCGGGACCCACGTCTGGGCATACCCGGCGCACTTAGGGCGAGAAAGCAAAAGACACAATATTAATGGACGGAATGCAGAACAAATCAAAACATTCACCCCCAGTCAAGAGATCTTGGTTAGATCCATCATTCTTTTGCTCACCATGCCACCCCAGTTTAGATCTGGCCATATGCAAATCAGTCTTGACCCTGTGCCTCATGGGAACAGTCCAGCCCGAACTGCTAAGCCAGGTCTTCCCTGGACCGGAAACAAGCATCCTAGGACCTGTTTCGGGGTTTCACCCCTCGTCAGCCAGGATAGCTTGATTCAAGTGGCACAGTGAGCCTGGGACCCACGTCTGGGGATACCCGGCGCACTTACGGCGAGAAAGCAAAAGACATACAATTGATGGACGGAATGGAGAACAAATCAAAACATTCACCCCCAGTCAAGAGACCTGGGTTAAATCCATCATTCTTTTGCTCACCATGCCACCCCAGTTTAGACCTGGCCATATGCCAATCAGTCTTGACCCTGTGCCTCATGGGAACAGTCCAGCCCAAACTGCTAAGCAAGGTCCTCCCTGGACCGGAAACAAGCATCCTAGTACCAGTTTCGGGGTTTCACCCTTCTTCAGCCAGGATAGCTTGATTCCAGTGGCACAGTGAGCCCGGGACCCACGTCTGGGCATACCAGGCGCACTTAGGGCGAGAAAGCAATAGACACACAATTTATGGACGGAATGCAGAACAAATCAAAACATTCACCCCCAGCCAAGAGATCTGGGTTAAATCCATCATTCTTTTGCTCACCATGCCACCCCAGTTTAGACCTGGCAATATGCAAATCAGTCTTGACTCTGTGCCTCATGGGAACAGTCCAGCCCAAACTGCTAAGCCAGGTCCTCCCTGGACCGGAAACAAGCATCCTAGGACCGGTTTCGGAGTTTCACCCCTCTTCAGCCAGGATAGCGTGATTCCAGTGGCATAGTGAGCCCGGGACGCACGTCTGGGCATACCCTGCGCACTTAGGGCGAGAAAGCAAAAGACACACAATTGATGGACGGAATGCAGAACAAATCAAAACACTCACCCCCAGTCAAGAGATCTGGGTTAAATCCATCATTCTTTTGCTCACCATGCCACCCCAGTTTAGACCTGGCCATATGCAAATCAGTCTTGACCCTGTGCCTCATGGGAACAGTCCAGCCCAAACTGCTAAGCAAGGTCCTCCCTGGACCGGAAACAAGCATCCTAGTACCAGTTTCGGGGTTTCACTCTTCTTCAGCCAGGATAGCTTGATTCCAGTGGCACAGTGAGGCCGGGACCCACATCTGGGCATACCCGGCGCACTTAGGGCGAGAAAGCAAAAGACACACAATTAACGGACGGAATGCAGAACAAATCAAAACATTCACCCCCAGTCAAGAGATCTGGGTTAAATCCATCATTCTTTTGTTCACCATGCCACCCCAGTTTAGATCTGGCCATATGCTCATCAGTCTTGACCCTGTGCCTCATGGAAACAGTCCAGCCCGAACTGCTAAGCCAGGTATTCCCTGGACCGGAAACAAGCATCCTAGGACCGGTTTCGGGGTTTCACCCCTCTGCAGCCAGGTTAGCTGGATTCCAGTGGCACAGTGAGCCCGGGACCCACGTCTGGGCATACCCAGTGCACTTAGGGTGAGAAAGCAAAAGACACACAATTAATGGACGGAATGCAGAACAAATCAAAACATTCACCCCCAGTCAAGAGATCTGGGTTAAATCCATCATTCTTTTGTTCACCATGCCACCCCAGTTTAGATCTGGCCATATGCTCATCAGTCTTGACCCTGTGCCTCATGGAAACAGTCCAGCCCGAACTGCTAAGCCAGGTCCTTCCTGGACCGGAAACAAGCATCCTAGGACCGGTTTCGGGGTTTCACCCCTATGCAGCCAGGTTAGCTTGATTCCAGTGGAACAGTGAGCCCGGGACCCATGTCTGGGCATCCCGGCGCACAATCAAAACATTCACCCACAGTCAAAAGATCTGGGTTACATCCATCATTCTTTTGCTCACCATGCCACCCCAGTTTAGACCTGGCCATATGCCAATCAGTCTTGACCCTGTGCCTCATGGGAACAGTCCAGCCCAAACTGCTAAGCAAGGTCCTCCCTGGACCGGAAACAAGCATCCTAGTACCAGTTTCGGAGTTTCACCCTTCTTCAGCCAAGATAGCTTGATTTCAGTGGCACAGTGAGCCCGGGACCCACGTCTGGGCATACCAGGCGCACTTAGGGCGAGAAAGCAAAAGACACACAATTTATGGACGGAATGCAGAACAAATCAAAACATTCACCCCCAGCCAAGAGATCTGGGTTAAATCCATCATTCTTTTGCTCACCATGCCACCCCAGTTTAGACCTGGCAATATGCAAATCAGTCTTGACCCTGTGCCTCATGGGAACAGTCCGGCCCGAACTGCTAAGGCAGGTCCTCCCTGGACTGGAAACAAGCATCCTAGGACCGGTTTCGGGGTTTCACCCCTCTGCAGCCAGGTTAGCTTGATTCCAGTGGCACAGTGAGCCCGGGACCCACATCTGGGCATACCCGGTGCACTTAGGGCGAGAAAGCAAAGACACACAATTGATGGACGGAATGCAGAACAAATCAAAACATTCACCTCCAGTCAAGAGATCTGGGTTAAATCCATCATTCTTTTGCTCACCATGCCACCCCAGTTTATACCTGGCCATATGCAAATCAGTCTTGACCCTGTGCCTCATGGGAACAGTCCAGCCCGAACTGCTAAGCCAGGTCCTCCCTGGACCGGAAACAAGCATCCTAGGACCGGTTTCGGGGTCTCACCCTTCTTCAGCCAGGATAGCTTGATTCCAGTGGCACAGTGAGGCCGGGACCCACATCTGGGCATACCCGGCGCACTTAGGGCGAGAAAGCAAAAGACACACAATTAATGGACGAAATGCAGAACAAATCAAAACATTCACCCCCAGTCAAGAGATCTGGGTTAAATCCATCATTCTTTTGTTCACCATGCCACCCCAGTTTAGATCTGGCCATATGCTCATCAGTATTGACCCTGTGCCTCATGGAAACAGTCCAGCCCGAACTGCTAAGCAAGGTCCTCCCTGGACCGGAAACAAGCATCCTAGGACCGTTTTCGGGGTTTCACCCCTCTGCAGCCAGGTTAGCTTGATTCCAGTGGCACAGTGAGCCCGGGACCCACGTCTGGGCATACCCGCTGCACTTAGGGCGAGAAAGCAAAGACACACAATTGATGGACGGAATGCAGAACAAATCAAAACATTCACCCCCAGTCAAGAGATCTAGGTTAAATTCATCATTCTTTTGCTCACTATGCCACCCCAGTTTAGACCTGGCCATATGCAAATCAGTCTTGACCCTGTGCCTCATGGGAACAGTCCAGCCTGAACTGCTAAGCCAGGTCCTCCCTGGACCAGAAACAAGCATCCTAAGACCGGTTTCGGGGTATCACCCCTCTTCAGCCAGGATGGCTTGATTCCAGTGGCACAGTGAGCCCGGGACCCACGTCTGGGCATACCCGGTGCACTTAGGGCGAGAAAGCAAAAGACACACAATTGATGGACAGAATGCAGAACAAATCAAAACATTCACCCCCAGTCAAGAGATCTGGGTTAAATCCATCATTCTTTTGCTAACCATACCACACCAGTTTAGACCTGGCAATATGGAAATCAGTCTTGACTCTGTGCCTCATGGGAACAGTCCAGCCCGAACTGCTAAGCCAGATCCTCCCTGGACCGGAAACAAGCATCCTAGGACCGGTTTCAGAGTTTCACCCCTCTTCAGACAGGATAGCTTGATTCCAGTGGCACAGTGAGCCCGGGACGCACGTCTGGGCATACCCGGCGCACTTAGGGCGAGAAAGCAAAAGACACACAATTAATCGACGGAATGCAGAACAAATCAAAACATTCACCCCCAGTCAAGAGATCTGGGTTAAATGCATCATTCTTTTGCTCACCATGCCAGCCCAGTTTAGACCTGGCCATATGCAAATCAGTCTTGACCCTGTGCCTCATGGGAACAGTGCAGCACGAACTGCTAAGCCAGGTCCTCCCTGGACCGGAAACAAGCATCCTAGGACCGGTTTCGGGGTCTCACCCTTCTTCAGCCAGGATAGCTTGATTCCAGTGGCACAGTGAGGCCGGGACCCACGTCTGGGCATACCCGGTGCACTTAGAGCGAGAAAGCAAAAGACACAATATTAATGGACAGAATGCAGAACAAATCACAACATTCACCCCCAGTCAAGAGATCTTGGTTAGATCCATCATTCTTTTGCTCACCATGCCACCCCAGTTTAGATCTGGCCATATGCAAAACAGTCTTGACCCTGTGCCTCATGGGAACAGTCCAGCCTGAACTGCTAAGCCAGGTCCTCCCTGGACCGGAAACAAGCATCCTAGGACCGGTCTTGGGGTTTCACCCCTCTTCAGCCAGGTTAGCTTGATTCCAGTGGCACAGTGAGCCCGGGACCCACGTCTGGGCATACCAGGCGCACTTAGGGCGAGAAAGCAAAAGACACACTATTGATGGACGGAATGCAGAACAAATCAAAACATTCACCCCCAGTCAAGAGATCTGGGTTAAATCCATCATTCTTTTGCTCACCATGCCACCCCAGTTTGGACCTGGCAATATGCAAATCAGTCTTGACCCTGTGCCTCATGGGAACAGTCCAGCCCAAACTGCTAAGCCAGGTCCTCCCTGGACCGGAAACAAGCATCCTAAGACCTGTTTCGGGGTTTCACCCCTCGTCAGCCAGGATAGCTTGATTCCAGTGGCACAGTGAGCCCGGGACCCACGTCTGGGCATACCCGGCGCACTTACGGCGAGAAAGCAAAAGACATACAATTGATGGACGGAATGGAGAACAAATCAAAACATTCACCCCCAGTCAAGAGACCTGGGTTAAATCCCTCATTCTTTTGCTCACCATGCCACCCCAGTTTAGACCTGGCAATATGCAAATCAGTCTTGACCCTGTGCCTCATGGGAACAGTCCAGCCCGAACTGCTAAGCCAGGTCCTCCCTGGACCGGAAACAAGCATCCTAGGACTGGTTTCGGGGTTTCACCCCTCTTCAGCCAGGATAGCTTGATTCCAGTGGCACAGTGAGCCCGGGACCCACGTCTGAGCATACCCGGTGCACTTAGAGCGAGAAAGCAAAAGACACAATATTAATGGACAGAATGCAGAACAAATCACAACATTCACCCCCAGTCAAGAGATCTTGGTTAGATCCATCATTCTTTTGCTCACCATGCCACCCCAGTTTAGATCTGGCCATATGCAAATCAGTCTTGACCCTGTGCCTCATGGCAACAGTCCAGCCTGAACTGCTAAGCCAGATCCTCCCTGGACCGGAAACAAGCATCCTAGGACCGGTTTTGGGGTTTCACCCCTCTTCAGCCAGGTTAGCTTGATTCCAGTGGCACAGTGAGCCCGGGACCCACGTCTGGGCATACCAGGCGCACTTAGGGCGAGAAAGCAAAAGACACACTATTGATGGACGGAATGCAGAACAAATCAAAACATTCACCCCCAGTCAAGAGATCTGGGTTAAATCCATCATTCTTTTGCTCACCATGCCACCCCAGTTTGGACCTGGCAATATGCAAATCAGTCTTGACCCTGTGCCTCATGGGAACAGTCCAGCCCGAACTGCTAAGCCAGGTCCTCCCTGGACCGGAAACAAGCATCCTAGGACCTGTTTCGGGGTTTCACCCCTCGTCAGCCAGGATAGCTTGATTCCAGTGGCACAGTGAGCCCGGGACCCACGTCTGGGCATACCCGGCGCACTTACGGCGAGAAAGCAAAAGACATACAATTGATGGACGGAATGGAGAACAAATCAAAACATTCACCCCCAGTCAAGAGACCTGGGTTAAATCCATCATTCTTTTGCTCACCATGCCACCCCAGTTTAGACCTGGCAATATGCAAATCAGTCTTGACCCTGTGCCTCATGGGAACAGTCCAGCCCGAACTGCTAAGCCAGGTCCTCCCTGGACCGGAAACAAGCATCCTAGGACTGGTTTCGGGGTTTCACCCCTCTTCAGCCAGGATAGCTTGATTCCAGTGGCACAGTGAGCCCGGGAACCACGTCTGGGCATATCCGGCGCACTTAGGGCGAGAAAGCAAAAGACACACAATTGATGGACGGAATGCAGAACAAATCAAAACATTCACCCACAGTCAAGAGATCTGGGTTACATCCATCATTCTTTTGCTCACCATGCCACCCCAGTTTAGACCTGGCCATATGCCAATCAGTCTTGACCCTGTGCCTCATGGGAACAGTCCAGCCCAAACTGCTAAGCAAGGTCCTCCCTGGACCGGAAACAAGCATCCTAGTACCAGTTTCGGGGTTTCACCCTTCTTCAGCCAGGATAGCTTGATTCCAGTGGCACAGTGAGCCCGGGACCCACGTCTGGGCATACCAGGCGTACTTAGGGCGAGAAAGCAATAGACACACAATTTATGGACGGAATGCAGAACAAATCAAAACATTCACCCCCAGCCAAGAGATCTGGGTTAAATCCATCATTCTTTTGCTCACCATACCACCCCAGTTTAGACCTGGCAATATGCAAATCAGTCTTGACCCTGTGCCTCATGGGAACAGTCCGGCCCGAACTGCTAAGCCAGGTCCTCCCTGGACCGGAAACAAGCATCCTAGGACCTGTTTCGGGGTTTCACCCCTCGTCAGCCAGGATAGCTTGATTCCAGTGGCACAGTGAACCCGGGACCCACGTCTGGGCATACCCGGCGCACTTACGGCGAGAAAGCAAAAGACATATAATTGATGGACGGAATGGAGAACAAATCAAAACATTCACCCCCAGTCAAGAGACCTGGGTTAAATCCATCATTCTTTTGCTCACCATGCCACCCCAGTTTAGACCTGGCAATATGCAAATCAGTCTTGACCCTGTGCCTCATGGGAATAGTCCAGCCCGAACTGCTAAGCCAGGTCCTCCCTGGACCGGAAACAAGCATCCTAGGACTGGTTTCGGGGTTTCACCCCTCTTCAGCCAGGATAGCTTGATTCCAGTGGCACAGTGAGCCCGGGAACCACGTCTGGGCATATCCGGCGCACTTAGGGCGAGAAAGCAAAAGACACACAATTGATGGACGGAATGCAGAACAAATCAAAAGATTCACCCACAGTCAAGAGATCTGGGTTACATCCATCATTCTTTTGCTCACCATGCCACCCCAGTTTAGACCTGGCCATATGCCAATCAGTCTTGACCCTGTGCCTCATGGGAACAGTCCAGCCCAAACTGCTAAGCAAGGTCCTCCCTGGACCGGAAACAAGCATCCTAGTACCAGTTTCGGGGTTTCACCCTTCTTCAGCCAGGATAGCTTGATTCCAGTGGCACAGTGAGCCCGGGACCCACGTCTGGGCATACCAGGCGCACTTAGGGCGAGAAAGCAATAGACACACAATTTATGGACGGAATGCAGAACAAATCAAAACATTCACCCCCAGCCAAGAGATCTGGGTTAAATCCATCATTCTTTTGCTCACCATACCACCCCAGTTTAGACCTGGCAATATGCAAATCAGTCTTGACCCTGTGCCTCATGGGAACAGTCCGGCCCGAACTGCTAAGCCAGGTCCTCCCTGGACCGGAAACAAGCATCCTAGGACCAGTTTCGGAGTTTCACCCATCTTCAGCCAGGATAGCTTGATTCCAGTGGCACAGTGAGCCCGGGATGCACGTCTGGGCATACCCGGCGCACTTAGGGCGAGAAAGCAAAAGACACACAATTATACGACGGAATGCAGAACAAATCAAAACATTCACCCCCAGTCAAGAGATCTGGGTTAAATCCATCATTCTTTTGCTCACCATGCCAGCCCAGTTTAGACCTGGCCATATGCAAATCAGTCTTGACCCTGTGCCTCATGGGAACAGTCGAGCTCGAACTGCTAAGCCAGGTCCTCCCTGGACCGGAAACAAGCATCCTAGGACCGGTTTCGGGGTCTCACCCTTCTTCAGCCAGGATAGCTTGATTCCAGTGGCACAGTGAGGCCGGGACCCACGTCTGGGCATGCCCGGTTCACTTAGGGCGAGAAAGCAAAAGACACACAATTAATGGACGGAATGCAGAACAAATCAAAACATTCACCCCCAGTCAAGAGATCTGGGTTAAATCCATCATTCTTTTGTTCACCATGCCACCCCAGTTTAGATCTGGCCATATGCTCATCAGTCTTGACCCTGTGCCTCATGGAAACAGTCCAGCCCAAACTGCTAAGCCAGGTCCTCCCTGGACCGGAAACAAGCATCCTAGGACCGGTTTCGGGGTTTCACCCCTCTGCAGCCAGGTTAGCTTGATTCCAGTGGCACAGTGAGCCCGGGACCCAGGTCTGGGCATACCCGGTGCACTTAGAGCGAGAAAGCAAAAGACACAATATTATTGGACAGAATGCAGAACAAATCACAACATTCACCCCCAGTCAAGAGATCTTGGTTAGATCCATCATTCTTTTGCTCACCATGCCACCCCAGTTTAGATCTGGCCATATGCAAATCAGTCTTGACCCTGTGCCTCATGGGAACAGTCCAGCCTGAACTGCTAAGCCAGGTCCTCCCTGGACCGGAAACAAGCATCCTAGGACCGGTTTTGGGGTTTCACCCCTCTTTAGCCAGGTTAGCTTGATTCCAGTGGCACAGTGAGCCCGGGACCCACGTCTGGGCATACCAGGCGCACTTAGGGCGAGAAAGCAAAAGACACACTATTGATGGACGGAATGCAGAACAAATCAAAACATTCACCCCCAGTCAAGAGATCTGGGTTAAATCCATCATTCTTTTGCTCACCATGCCACCCCAGTTTGGACCTGGCAATATGCAAATCAGTCTTGACCCTGTGCCTCATGGGAACAGTCCAGCCCGAACTGCTAAGCCAGGTCCTCCCTGGACCGGAAACAAGCATCCTAGGACCTGTTTCGGGGTTTCACCCCTCGTCAGCCAGGATAGCTTGATTCCAGTGGCACAGTGAGCCCGGGACCCACGTCTGTGCATACCCGGCGCACTTACGGCGAGAAAGCAAAAGACATACAATTGATGGACAGAATGGAGAACAAATCAAAACATTCACCCCCAGTCAAGAGACCTGGGTTAAGTCCATCATTCTTTTGCTCACCATGCCACCCCAGTTTTGACCTGGCAATATGCAAATCAGTCTTGACCCTGTGCCTCATGGGAACAGTCCAGCCCGAACTGCTAAGCCAGGTCCTCCCTGGACCGGAAACAAGCATCCTAGGACTGGTTTCGGGGTTTCACCCCTCTTCAGCCAGGATAGCTTGATTCCAGTGGCACAGTGAGCCCGGGACCCACGTCTGGGCATACCCGGCGCACTTAGGGCGAGAAAGCAAAAGACACACAATTGATGGGCGGAATGCAGAACAAATCAAAACATTCACCCACAGTCAAGAGATCTGGGTTACATCCATCATTCTTTTGCTCACCATGCCACCCCAGTTTAGACCTGGCCATATGCCAATCAGTCTTGACCCTGTGCCTCATGGGAACAGTCCAGCCCAAACTGCTAAGCAAGGTCCTCCCTGGACCGGAAACAAGCATCCTAGTACCAGTTTCGGGGTTTCACCCTTCTTCAGCCAGGATAGCTTGATTCCAGTGGCACAGTGAGCCCGGGACCCACGTCTGGGCATACCAGGCGCACTTAGGGCGAGAAAGCAAAAGACACACAATTAATGAACGGAATGCAGAACAAATCAAAACATTCACCCCCAGTCAAGAGATCTGGGTTAAATCCATCATTCTTTTGTTCACCATACCACCCCAGTTTAGATCTGGCCATATGCTCATCAGTCTTGACCCTGTGCCTCATGGAAACAGTCCAGCCCGAACTGCTAAGCCAGGTCCTCCCTGGACCGGAAACAAGCATCCTAGGACCGGTTTCGGGGTTTCACCCCTCTGCAGCCAGGTTAGCTTGATTCCAGTGGCACAGTGAGCCCGGGACCCACGTCTGGGCATACCCGGCACACTTAGGGCGAGAAAGCAAAAGACACACAATTAATGGACGGAATGCAGAACAAATCAAAACATTCACCCCCAGTCAAGAGATCTTGGTTAAATCCATCATTCTTTTGCTCACCATGCCACCCCAGTTTAGATCTGGCCATATGCAAATCAGTCTTGACCCTGTGCCTCATGGGAACAGTCCAGCCCGAACTGCTAAGCCAGGTCCTCCCTGGACCGGAAACAAGCATCCTAGGACCTGTTTCGGGGTTTCACCCCTCGTCAGCCAGGATAGCTTGATTCCAGTGGCACAGTGAGCCCGGGACCCACGTCTGGGCATACCCGGCGCACTTACGGCGAGAAAGCAAAAGACATACAATTGATGGACAGAATGGAGAACAAATCAAAACATTCACCCCCAGTCAAGAGACCTGGGTTAAGTCCATCATTCTTTTGCTCACCATGCCACCCCAGTTTGGACCTGGCAATATGCAAATCAGTCTTGACCCTGTGCCTCATGGGAACAGTCCAGCCCGAACTGCTAAGCCAGGTCCTCCCTGGACCGGAAACAAGCATCCTAGGACTGGTTTCGGGGTTTCACCCCTCTTCAGCCAGGATAGCTTGATTCCAGTGGCACAGTGAGCCCGGGACCCACGTCTGGGCATACCCGGCGCACTTAGGGCGAGAAAGCAAAAGACACACAATTGATGGGCGGAATGCAGAACAAATCAAAACATTCACCCACAGTCAAGAGATCTGGGTTACATCCATCATTCTTTTGCTCACCATGCCACCCCAGTTTAGACCTGGCCATATGCCAATCAGTCTTGACCCTGTGCCTCATGGGAACAGTCCAGCCCAAACTGCTAAGCAAGGTCCTCCCTGGACCGGAAACAAGCATCCTAGTACCAGTTTCGGGGTTTCACCCTTCTTCAGCCAGGATAGCTTGATTCCAGTGGCACAGTGAGCCCGGGACCCACGTCTGGGCATACCAGGCGCACTTAGGGCGAGAAAGCAATAGACACACAATTTATGGACGGAATGCAGAACAAATCAAAACATTCACCCCCAGCCAAGAGATCTGGGTTAAATCCATCATTCTTTTGCTCACCATGCCACCCCAGTTTAGACCTGGCAATATGCAAATCAGTCTTGACCCTGTGCCTCATGGGAACAGTCCAGCCCGAGCTGCTAAGCCAGGTCCTCCCTGGACTGGAAACAAGCATCCTAGGACCGGTTTCGGGGTTTCACCCTTCTTCAGCCAGGATAGCTTGATTCCAGTGGCACAGTGAGCCCGAGACCCACGTCTGGGCATACCCGGCGCACTTAGGGCGAGAAAGCAAAAGACACATAATTAATGAACGGAATGCAGAACAAATCAAAACATTCACCCCCAGTCAAGAGATCTGGGTTAAATCCATCATTCTTTTGGTCACCATACCACCCCAGTTTAGATCTGGCCATATGCTCATCAGTCTTGACCCTGTGCCTCATGGAAACAGTCCAGCCCGAACTGCTAAGCCAGGTCCTCCCTGGACCGGAAACAAGCATCCTAGGACCGGTTTCGGGGTTTCACCCCTCTGCAGCCAGGTTAGCTTGATTCCAGTGGCACAGTGAGCCCGGGACCCACGTCTGGGCATACCCGGCACACTTAGGGCGAGAAAGCAAAAGACACACAATTAATGGACGGAATGCAGAACAAATCAAAACATTCACCCCCAGTCAAGAGATCTTGGTTAAATCCATCATTCTTTTGCTCACCATGCCACCCCAGTTTAGATCTGGCCATATGCAAATCAGTCTTGACCCTGTGCCTCATGGGAACAGTCCAGCCTGAACTGCTAAGCCAGGTCCTCCCTGGACCGGAAACAAGCACCCTAGGACCGGTTTTGGGATTTCACCCCTCTTCAGCCAGGTTAGCTTGATTCCAGTGGCACAGTGAGCCCGGGACCCACGTCTGGGCATACCCGGTGCACTTAGGGCGAGAAAGCTAAAGACACACAATTGATGGACGGAATGCAGAACAAATCAAAACATTCACCCCCAGTCAAGAGATCTGTGTTAAATCCATCATTCTTTTGCTCACCATGCCACCCCAGTTTAGACCTGGCCATATGCAAATAAGTCATGACCCTGTGCCTCATGGGAACAGTCCAGCCCAAACTGCTAAGCCAGGTCCTCCCTGGACCGGAAACAAGCATCCTAGGACCGGTTTCAGGGTCTCACCCTTCTTCAGCCAGGATAGCTTGATTCCAGTGGCAAAGTGAGCCCGGGACCCATGTCTGGGCATACCAGGCGAACTTAGGGCGAGAAAGCAAAAGACACACAATTGATGGACGGAATGCAGAACAAATCAAAACATTCACCCCCAGTCAAGAGATCTGGGTTAAATCCATAATTCTTTTGCTCACCATGCCACCCCAGTTTAGACCTGGCAATATGCAAATCAGTTTTGACCCTGTGCCTCATGGGAACAGTCCAGCCCGAACTGCTAAGCCAGGTCCTCCCTGGACATGCAATAAGCATCCTAGGACCGGTTTCGGGGTTTCATCCCTCTTCAGCCAGGATAGCTTGATTCCAGTGGCACAGTGAGCCCAGGACCCACGACTGGGCATACCCGGCGCCCTTAGGGCGAGAAAGCAAAAGACACAATTGATGGACGGAATGCAGAACAAATCAAAACATTCACCCACAGTCAAGAGATCTGGGTTAAATCCATCATACTTTTGCTCACCATGCCACTCCAGTTTAGACCAGGCCATATGCAAATCAGTCTTGACCCTGTGCCTCATGGGAACAGTCCAGCCCAAACTGCTAAGCCAGGTCCTCCCTGGACCGGAAACAAGCATCCTAGGACCGGTTTCGGGGTTTCACCCCTCGTCAGCCAGGATAGCTTGATTCCAGTGGCACAGTGAGCCCGGGACCCACGTCTGGGCATACCCGGCACACTTACGGCGAGAAAGCAAAAGACATACAATTGATGGACGGAATGGAGAACAAATAAAAACATTCACCCCCAGTCAAGAGATCTGGGTTAAATCCATCATTCCTTTGTTCACCATGCCACCCCAGTTTAGATCTGGCCATATGCTCATCAGTCTTGACCCTGTGCCTCATGGAAACAGTCCAGCCCGAACTGCTAAGCCAGGTCCTCCCTGGACCGGAAACAAGCATCCTAGGACCGGTTTTGGGGTTTCACCCCTCTGCAGCCAGGTTAGCTTGACTCCAGTGGCACAGTGAGCCCGGGACCCACGTCTGGGCATACCCGGCGCACTTAGGGCGAGAAAGCAAAAGACACAATATTAATGGACGGAATGCAGAACAAATCAAAACATTCACCCCCAGTCAAGAGATCTTGGTTAGATCCATCATTCTTTTGCTCACCATGCCACCCCAGTTTAGACCTGGCAATATGCAAATCAGTCTTGACCCTGTGCCTCATGGGAACAGTCCAGCCCGAACTGCTAAGCCAGGTCCTCCCTGGACCGGAAACAAGCATCCTAGGACTGGTTTCGGGGTTTCACCCCTCTTCAGCCAGGATAGCTTGATTCCAGTGGCACAGTGAGCCCGGGACCCACGTCTGGGCATACCCGGCGCACTTAGGGCGAGAAAGCAAAAGACACACAATTGATGGACGGAATGCAGAACAAATCAAAACAGTCACCCACAGTCAAGAGATCTGGGTTACATCCATCATTCTTTTGCTCACCATGCCACCCCAGTTTAGACCTGGCCATATGCCAATCAGTCTTGACCCTGTGCCTCATGGGAACAGTCCAGCCCAAACTGCTAAGCAAGGTCCTCCCTGGACCGGAAACAAGCATCCTAGTACCAGTTTCGGGGTTTCACCCTTCTTCAGCCAGGATAGCTTGATTCCAGTGGCACAGTGAGCCCGGGACCCACGTCTGGGCATACCAGGCGCATTTAGGGCGAGAAAGGAATAGACACACAATTTATGGACGGAATGCAGAACAAATCAAAACATTCACCCCCAGCCAAGAGATCTGGGTTAAATCCATCATTCTTTTGCTCACCATGCCACCCCAGTTTAGACCTGGCAATATGCAAATCAGTCTTGACCCTGTGCCTCATGGGAACAGTCCGGCCCGAACTGCTAAGCCAGGTCCTCCCTGGACTGGAAACAAGCATCCTAGGACCGGTTTCGGGGTTTCACCCCTCTTCAGCCAGGATAGCTTGATTCCAGTGGCACAGTGAGCCCGGGACCCACGTCTGGGCATACCCGGCGCACTTAGGGCGTGAAAGAAAAAGACACACAATTGATGGACGGAATGCAGAACAAATCAAAACATTCACCCCCAGTCAAGAGATCTGGGTTAAATCCATCATTCTTTTGCTAACCATACCACCCCAGTTTAGACCTGGCAATATGGAAATCAGTCTTGACTCTGTGCCTCATGGGAACAGTCCAGCCCAAACTGCTAAGCCAGGTCCTCCCTGGACCGGAAACAAGCATCCTAGGACCGGTTTCGGAGTTTCACCACTCTTCAGCCAGGATAGCGTGATTTCAGTGGCATAGTGAGCCCGGGACGCACGTCTGGGCATACCCGGCGCACTTAGGGCGAGAAAGCAAAAGACACACAATTGATGGACGGAATGCAGAACAAATCAAAACATTCACCCCCAGTCAAGAGATCTGGGTTAAATCCATCATTCTTTTGCTAACCATACCACCCCAGTTTAGACCTGGCAATATGGAAATCAGTCTTGACTCTGTGCCTCATGGGAACAGTCCAGCCCGAACTCCTAAGCCAGGTCCTCCCTGGACCGGAAACAAGCATCCTAGGACCAGTTTCGGACTTTCACCCCTCTTCAGCCAGGATAGCTTGATTCCAGTGGCACAGTGAGCCCGGGACGCACGTCTGGGCATACCCGGCGCACTTAGGGCGAGAAAGCAAAAGACACACAATTGATGGACGGAATGCAGAACAAATCAAAACATTCACCCCCAGTCAAGAGATCTGGGTTAAATCCATCATTCTTTTGCTCACCATGCCACCCCAGTTTAGACCTGGCCATATGCAAATCAGTCTTGACCCTGTGCCTCATGGGAACAGTCCAGCCCGAACTGCTAAGCCAGGTCCTCCCTGGACCGGAAACAAGCATCCTAGGACCGGTTTCGGGGTCTCACCCTTCTTCAGCCAGGATAGCTTGATTCCAGTGGCACAGTGAGGCCGGGACCCACATCTGGGCATACCCGGCGCACTTAGGGCGAGAAAGCAAAAGACACACAATTAATGGACGGAATGCAGAACAAATCAAAACATTCACCCCCAGTCAAGAGATCTGGGTTAAATCCATCATTCTTTTGTTCACCATGCCACCCCAGTTTAGATCTGGCCATATGCTCATCAGTCTTGACCCTGTGCCTCATGGAAACAGTCCAGCCCGAACTGCTAAGCCAGGTATTCCCTGGACCGGAAACAAGCATCCTAGGACCGGTTTCGGGGTTTCACCCCTCTGCAGCCAGGTTAGCTGGATTCCAGTGGCACAGTGAGCCCGGGACCCACATCTGGGCATACCCGGTGCACTTAGGGCGAGAAAGCAAAAGACACACAATTAATGGACGGAATGCAGAACAAATCAAAACATTCAACCCCAGTCAAGAGATCTGGGTTAAATCCATCATTCTTTTGTTCACCATGCCACCCCAGTTTAGATCTGGCCATATGCTCATCAGTCTTGACCCTGTGCCTCATGGAAACAGTCCAGCCCGAACTGCTAAGCCAGGTCCTTCCTGGACCAAAAACAAGCATCCTAGGACCGGTTTCGGGGTTTCACCCCTATGCAGCCAGGTTAGCTTGATTCCAGTGGCACAGTGAGCCCGGGACCCACGTCTGGGCATACCCGGCGCACAATCAAAACATTCACCCACAGTCAAGAGATCTGGGTTACATCCATCATTCTTTTGCTCACCATGCCACCCCAGTTTAGACCTGGCCATATGCCAATCAGTCTTGACCCTGTGCCTCATGGGAACAGTCCAGCCCAAACTGCTAAGCAAGGTCCTCCCTGGACCGGAAACAAGCATCCTAGGACCGGTTTCGGGGTTTCACCCCTCTTCAGCCAGGTTAGCTTGATTCCAGTGGCACAGTGAGCCCGGGACCCACGTCTGGGCATACCAGGCGCACTTAGGGCGAGAAAGCAAAAGACACACAATTTATGGACGGAATGCAGAACAAATCAAAACATTCACCCCCAGCCAAGAGATCTGGGTTAAATCCATCATTCTTTTGCTCACCATGCCACCCCAGTTTAGACCTGGCAATATGCAAATCAGTCTTGACCCTGTGCCTCATGGGAACAGTCCGGCCAGAACTGCTAAGGCAGGTCCTCCCTGGACTGGAAACAAGCATCCTAGGACCGGTTTCGGGGTTTCACCCCTCTGCAGCCAGGTTAGCTTGATTCCAGTGACACAGTGAGCCCGGGACCCACGTCTGGGCATACCCGGTGCACTTAGGGCGAGAAAGCAAAGACACACAATTGATGGACGGAATGCAGAACAAATCAAAACATTCACCTCCAGTCAAGAGATCTGGGTTAAATCCATCATTCTTTTGCTCACCATGCCACCCCAGTTTATACCTGGCCATATGCAAATCAGTCTTGACCCTGTGCCTCATGGGAACAGTCCAGCCCGAACTGCTAAGCCAGGTCCTCCCTGGACCGGAAACAAGCATCCTCGGACTGGTTTCGGGGTCTCACCCTTCTTCAGCCAGGATAGCTTGATTCCAGTGGCACAGTGAGGCCGGGACCCACGTCTGGGCATACCCGCTGCACTTAGGGCGAGAAAGCAAAGACACACAATTGATGGACGGAAAGCAGAACAAATCAAAACATTCAACCCCAGTCAAGAGATCTAGGTTAAATTCATCATTCTTTTGCTCACCATGCCACCCCAGTTTAGACCTGGCCATATGCAAATCAGTCTTGACCCTGTGCCTCATGGGAACAGTCCAGCCTGAACTGCTAAGCCAGGTCCTCCCTGGACCAGAAACAAGCATCCTAGGACCGGTTTCGGGGTATCACCCCTCTTCAGCCAGGATAGCTTGATTCCAGTGGCACAGTGAGCCCGGGACGCACGTCTGGGCATACCCGGCGCACCTAGGGCGAGAAAGCAAAAGACACACAATTGATGGACGGAATGCAGAACAAATCAAAACATTCACCCCCAGTCAAGAGATCTGGGTTCAATCCATCATTCTTTTGCTCACCACGCCACCCCAGTTTAGACCTGGCCATATGCAAATCAGTCTTGACCCTGTGCCTCATGGGAACAGTCCAGCCCGAACTGCTAAGCCAGGTCCTCCCTGGACCGGAAACAAGCATCCTAGGACCGGTTTCGGGGTCTCACCCTTCTTCAGCCAGGATAGCTTGATTCCAGTGGCACAGTGAGGCCGGGACCCACGTCTGGGCATACCCGTCGCACTTAGGGCGAGAATGCAAAAGACACAATTGATGGACGGAATGCAGAACAAAATAAAACATTCACCCACAGTCAAGAGATCTGGGTTAAATCCATCATACTTTTGCTCACCATGCCACTCCAGTTTAGACCAGGCCATATGCAAATCAGTCTTGACCCTGTGCCTCATGGGAACAGTCCAGCCCAAACTGCTAAGCCAGGTCATCCCTGGACCGGAAACAAGCATCCTAGGACCGGTTTCGGGGTTTCACCCCTCTTCAGCCAGGATAGCGTGATTCCAATGGCATAGTGAGCCCGGGACGCACATCTGGGCATACCCGGCGCACTTAGGGCGAGAAAGCAAAAGACACACAATTGATGGACAGAATGCAGAACAAATCAAAACATTCACCCCCAGTCAAGAGATCTGGGTTAAATCCATCATTCTTTTGCTCACCATGCCACCCCAGTTTAGATCTGGCCATATGCAAATCAGTCTTGACCCTGTGCCTCATGGGGACAGTCCAGCCTGAAGTGCTAAGCCAGGTCCTCCCTGGACCGGAAACAAGCATCCTAGGACCGGTTTCGGAGTTTCACCCCTCTTCAGCCAGGTTAGCTTGATTCCAGTGGCACAGTGAGCCCGGGACCCACGTCTGGGCATACCCGGTGCACTTAGGGCGAGAAAGCAAAAGACACACAATTGATGGACAGAATGCAGAACAAATCAAAACCTTCCCCCCCCAGTCAAGAGATCTGGGTTAAATCCATCATTCTTTTGCTAACCATACCACACCAGTTTAGACCTGGCAATATGGAAATCAGTCTTGACTCTGTGCCTCATGGGAACAGTCCAGCCCGAACTGCTAAGCCAGGTCCTCCCTGGACCGGAAACAAGCATCCTAGGACCGGTTTCGGAGTTTCACCCCTCTTCAGCCAGGATAGCTTGATTCCAGTGGCACAGTGAGCCCGGGACGCACGTCTGGGCATACCCGGCGCACTTAGGGCGAGAAAGCAAAAGACACACAATTAATCGACGGAATGCAGAACAAATCAAAACATTCACCCCCAGTCAAGAGATCTGGGTTAAATGCATCATTGTTTTGCTCACCATGCCAGCCCAGTTTAGACCTGGCCATATGCAAATCAGTCTTGACCCTGTGCCTCATGGGAACAGTCCAGCTCGAACTGCTAAGCCAGGTCCTCCCTGGACCGGAAACAAGCATCCTAGGACCGGTTTCGGGGTCTCACCCTTCTTCAGCCAGGATAGCTTGATTCCAGTGGCACAGTGAGGCCGGGACCCACGTCTGGGCATGCCCGGCTCACTTAGGGCGAGAAAGCAAAAGACACACAATTAATGGACGGAATGCAGAACAAATCAAAACATTCACCCCCAGTCAAGAGATCTGGGTTAAATCCATCATTCTTTTGTTCACCATGCCACCCCAGTTTAGATCTGGCCATATGCTCATCAGTCTTGACCCTGTGCCTCATGGAAACAGTCCAGCCCGAACTGCTAAGCCAGGTCCTCCCTGGACCGGAAACAAGCATCCTAGGACCGGTTTCGGGGTTTCACCCCTCTGCAGCCAGGTTAGCTTGATTCCAGTGGCACAGTGAGCCCGGGACCCACGTCTGGGCATACCCGGTGCACTTAGAGCGAGAAAGCAAAAGACACAATATTAATGGACAGAATGTAGAACAAATCAAAACATTCACCCCCAGTCAAGAGATCTGGGTTAAATCCATCATTCTTTTGCTCACCATGCCACCCCAGTTTGGACCTGGCAATATGCAAATCAGTCTTGACCCTGTGCCTCATGGGAACAGTCCAGCCCGAACTGCTAAGCCAGGTCCTCCCTGGACCGGAAACAAGCATCCTAGGACCTGTTTTGGGGTTTCACCCCTCGTCAGCCAGGATAGCTTGATTCCAGTGGCACAGTGAGCCCGGGACCCACGTCTGGGCATACCCGGCGCACTTACGGCGAGAAAGCAAAAGACATACAATTGATGGACGGAATGGAGAACAAATCAAAACATTCACCCCCAGTCAAGAGACCTGGGTTAAATCCATCATTCTTTTGCTCACCATGCCACCCCAGTTTAGACCTGGCAATATGCAAATCAGTCTTGACCCTGTGCCTCATGGGAACAGTCCAGCCCGAACTGCTAAGCCAGGTCCTCCCTGGACCGGAAACAAGCATCTTAGGACTGGTTTCGGGGTTTCACCCCTCTTCAGCCAGGATAGCTTGATTCCAGTGGCACAGTGAGCCCGGGAACCACGTCTGGGCATATCCGGCGCACTTAGGGCGAGAAAGCAAAAGACACACAATTGATGGACGGAATGCAGAACAAATCAAAACATTCAACCCCAGTCAAGAGATCTAGGTTAAATTCATCATTCTTTTGCTCACCATGCCACCCCAGTTTAGACCTGGCCATATGCAAATCAGTCTTGACCCTGTGCCTCATGGGAACAGTCCAGCCTGAACTGCTAAGCCAGGTCCTCCCTGGACCAGAAACAAGCATCCTAGGACCGGTTTCGGGGTATCACCCCTCTTCAGCCAGGATAGCTTGATTCCAGTGGCACAGTGAGCCCGGGACGCACGTCTGGGCATACCCGGCGCACCTAGGGCGAGAAAGCAAAAGACACACAATTGATGGACGGAATGCAGAACAAATCAAAACATTCACCCCCAGTCAAGAGATCTGGGTTAAATCCATCATTCTTTTGCTCACCATGCCACCCCAGTTTAGACCTGGCCATATGCAAATCAGTCTTGACCCTGTGCCTCATGGGAACAGTCCAGCCCGAACTGCTAAGCCAGGTCCTCCCTGGACTGGAAACAAGCATCCTAGGACCGGTTTCGGGGTCTCACCCTTCTTCAGCCAGGATAGCTTGATTCCAGTGGCACAGTGAGGCCGGGACCCACGTCTGGGCATACCCGTCGCACTTAGGGCGAGAAAGCAAAAGACACAATTGATGGACGGAATGCAGAACAAAATAAAACATTCACCCACAGTCAGGAGATCTGGGTTAAATCCATCATACTTTTGCTCACCATGCCACTCCAGTTTAGACCAGGCCATATGCAAATCAGTCTTGACCCTGTGCCTCATGGGAACAGTCCAGCCCAAACTGCTAAGCCAGGTCATCCCTGGACCGGAAACAAGCATCCTAGGACCGGTTTCGGGGTTTCACCCCTCTTCAGCCAGGATAGCGTGATTCCAATGGCATAGTGAGCCCGGGACGCACATCTGGGCATACCCGGCGCACTTAGGGCGAGAAAGCAAAAGACACACAATTGATGGACAGAATGCAGAACAAATCAAAACATTCACCCCCAGTCAAGAGATCTGGGTTAAATCCATCATTCTTTTGCTCACCATGCCACCCCAGTTTAGATCTGGCCATATGCAAATCAGTCTTGACCCTGTGCCTCATGGAAACAGTCCAGCCCGAACTGCTAAGCCAGGTCCTTCCTGGACCAAAAACAAGCATCCTAGGACCGGTTTCGGGGTTTCACCCCTATGCAGCCAGGTTAGCTTGATTCCAGTGGCACAGTGAGCCCGGGACCCACGTCTGGGCATACCCGGCGCACAATCAAAACATTCACCCACAGTCAAGAGATCTGGGTTACATCCATCATTCTTTTGCTCACCATGCCACCCCAGTTTAGACCTGGCCATATGCCAATCAGTCTTGACCCTGTGCCTCATGGGAACAGTCCAGCCCAAACTGCTAAGCAAGGTCCTCCCTGGACCGGAAACAAGCATCCTAGGACCGGTTTCGGGGTTTCACCCCTCTTCAGCCAGGTTAGCTTGATTCCAGTGGCACAGTGAGCCCGGGACCCACGTCTGGGCATACCAGGCGCACTTAGGGCGAGAAAGCAAAAGACACACAATTTATGGACGGAATGCAGAACAAATCAAAACATTCACCCCCAGCCAAGAGATATGGGTTAAATCCATCATTCTTTTGCTCACCATGCCACCCCAGTTTAGACCTGGCAATATGCAAATCAGTCTTGACCCTGTGCCTCATGGGAACAGTCCGGCCAGAACTGCTAAGGCAGGTCCTCCCTGGACTGGAAACAAGCATCCTAGGACCGGTTTCGGGGTTTCACCCCTCTGCAGCCAGGTTAGCTTGATTCCAGTGGCACAGTGAGCCCGGGACCCACGTCTGGGCATACCCGGTGCACTTAGGGCGAGAAAGCAAAGACACACAATTTATGGACGGAATGCAGAACAAATCAAAACATTCACCCCCAGCCAAGAGATCTGGGTTAAATCCATCATTCTTTTGCTCACCATGCCACCCCAGTTTAGACCTGGCAATATGCAAATCAGTCTTGACCCTGTGCCTCATGGGAACAGTCCGGCCAGAACTGCTAAGGCAGGTCCTCCCTGGACTGGAAACAAGCATCCTAGGACCGGTTTCGGGGTTTCACCCCTCTGCAGCCAGGTTAGCTTGATTCCAGTGGCACAGTGAGCCCGGGACCCACGTCTGGGCATACCCGGTGCACTTAGGGCGAGAAAGCAAAGACACACAATTGATGGACGGAATGCAGAACAAATCAAAACATTCACCTCCAGTCAAGAGATCTGGGTTAAATCCATCATTCTTTTGCTCACCATGCCACCCCAGTTTATACCTGGCCATATGCAAATCAGTCTTGACCCTGTGCCTCATGGGAACAGTCCAGCCCGAACTGCTAAGCCAGGTCCTCCCTGGACCGGAAACAAGCATCCTCGGACTGGTTTCGGGGTCTCACCCTTCTTCAGCCAGGATAGCTTGATTCCAGTGGCACAGTGAGGCCGGGACCCACGTCTGGGCATACCCGCTGCACTTAGGGCGAGAAAGCAAAAACACACAATTGATGGACGGAATGCAGAACAAATCAAAACATTCAACCCCAGTCAAGAGATCTAGGTTAAATTCATCATTCTTTTGCTCACCATGCCACCCCAGTTTAGACCTGGCCATATGCAAATCAGTCTTGACCCTGTGCCTCATGGGAACAGTCCAGCCTGAACTGCTAAGCCAGGTCCTCCCTGGACCAGAAACAAGCATCCTAGGACCGGTTTCGGGGTATCACCCCTCTTCAGCCAGGATAGCTTGATTCCAGTGGCACAGTGAGCCCGGGACGCACGTCTGGGCATACCCGGCGCACCTAGGGCGAGAAAGCAAAAGACACACAATTGATGGACGGAATGCAGAACAAATCAAAACATTCACCCCCAGTCAAGAGATCTGGGTTAAATCCATCATTCTTTTGCTCACCACGCCACCCCAGTTTAGACCTGGCCATATGCAAATCAGTCTTGACCCTGTGCCTCATGGGAACAGTCCAGCCCGAACTGCTAAGCCAGGTCCTCCCTGGACCGGAAACAAGCATCCTAGGACCGGTTTCGGGGTCTCACCCTTCTTCAGCCAGGATAGCTTGATTCCAGTGGCACAGTGAGGCCGGGACCCACGTCTGGGCATACCCGTCGCACTTAGGGCGAGAATGCAAAAGACACAATTGATGGACGGAATGCAGAACAAAATAAAACATTCACCCACAGTCAAGAGATCTGGGTTAAATCCATCATACTTTTGCTCACCATGCCACTCCAGTTTAGACCAGGCCATATGCAAATCAGTCTTGACCCTGTGCCTCATGGGAACAGTCCAGCCCAAACTGCTAAGCCAGGTCATCCCTGGACCGGAAACAAGCATCCTAGGACCGGTTTCGGGGTTTCACCCCTCTTCAGCCAGGATAGCGTGATTCCAATGGCATAGTGAGCCCGGGACGCACATCTGGGCATACCCGGCGCACTTAGGGCGAGAAAGCAAAAGACACACAATTGATGGACAGAATGCAGAACAAATCAAAACATTCACCCCCAGTCAAGAGATCTGGGTTAAATCCATCATTCTTTTGCTCACCATGCCACCCCAGTTTAGATCTGGCCATATGCAAATCAGTCTTGACCCTGTGCCTCATGGGGACAGTCCAGCCTGAAGTGCTAAGCCAGGTCCTCCCTGGACCGGAAACAAGCATCCTAGGACCGGTTTCGGAGTTTCACCCCTCTTCAGCCAGGTTAGCTTGATTCCAGTGGCACAGTGAGCCCGGGACCCACGTCTGGGCATACCCGGTGCACTTAGGGCGAGAAAGCAAAAGACACACAATTGATGGACAGAATGCAGAACAAATCAAAACCTTCCCCCCCCAGTCAAGAGATCTGGGTTAAATCCATCATTCTTTTGCTAACCATACCACACCAGTTTAGACCTGGCAATATGGAAATCAGTCTTGACTCTGTGCCTCATGGGAACAGTCCAGCCCGAACTGCTAAGCCAGGTCCTCCCTGGACCGGAAACAAGCATCCTAGGACCGGTTTCGGAGTTTCACCCCTCTTCAGCCAGGATAGCTTGATTCCAGTGGCACAGTGAGCCCGGGACGCACGTCTGGGCATACTCGGCGCACTTAGGGCGAGAAAGCAAAAGACACACAATTAATCGACGGAATGCAGAACAAATCAAAACATTCACCCCCAGTCAAGAGATCTGGGTTAAATGCATCATTGTTTTGCTCACCATGCCAGCCCAGTTTAGACCTGGCCATATGCAAATCAGTCTTGACCCTGTGCCTCATGGGAACAGTCCAGCTCGAACTGCTAAGCCAGGTCCTCCCTGGACCGGAAACAAGCATCCTAGGACCGGTTTCGGGGTCTCACCCTTCTTCAGCCAGGATAGCTTGATTCCAGTGGCACAGTGAGGCCGGGACCCACGTCTGGGCATGCCCGGCTCACTTAGGGCGAGAAAGCAAAAGACCCACAATTAATGGACGGAATGCAGAACAAATCAAAACATTCACCCCCAGTCAAGAGATCTGGGTTAAATCCATCATTCTTTTGTTCACCATGCCACCCCAGTTTAGATCTGGCCATATGCTCATCAGTCTTGACCCTGTGCCTCATGGAAACAGTCCAGCCCGAACTGCTAAGCCAGGTCCTCCCTGGACCGGAAACAAGCATCCTAGGACCGGTTTCGGGGTTTCACCCCTCTGCAGCCAGGTTAGCTTGATTCCAGTGGCACAGTGAGCCCGGGACCCACGTCTGGGCATACCCGGTGCACTTAGAGCGAGAAAGCAAAAGACACAATATTAATGGAAAGAATGCAGAACAAATCAAAACATTCACCCCCAGTCAAGAGATCTGGGTTAAATCCATCATTCTTTTGCTCACCATGCCACCCCAGTTTGGACCTGGCAATATGCAAATCAGTCTTGACCCTGTGCCTCATGGGAACAGTCCAGCCCGAACTGCTAAGCCAGGTCCTCCCTGGACCGGAAACAAGCATCCTAGGACCTGTTTTGGGGTTTCACCCCTCGTCAGCCAGGATAGCTTGATTCCAGTGGCACAGTGAGCCCGGGACCCACGTCTGGGCATACCCGGCGCACTTACGGCGAGAAAGCAAAAGACATACAATTGATGGACGGAATGGAGAACAAATCAAAACATTCACCCCCAGTCAAGAGACCTGGGTTAAATCCATCATTCTTTTGCTCACCATGCCACCCCAGTTTAGACCTGGCAATATGCAAATCAGTCTTGACCCTGTGCCTCATGGGAACAGTCCAGCCCGAACTGCTAAGCCAGGTCCTCCCTGGACCGGAAACAAGCATCTTAGGACTGGTTTCGGGGTTTCACCCCTCTTCAGCCAGGATAGCTTGATTCCAGTGGCACAGTGAGCCCGGGAACCACGTCTGGGCATATCCGGCGCACTTAGGGCGAGAAAGCAAAAGACACACAATTGATGGACGGAATGCAGAACAAATCAAAACATTCAACCCCAGTCAAGAGATCTAGGTTAAATTCATCATTCTTTTGCTCACCATGCCACCCCAGTTTAGACCTGGCCATATGCAAATCAGTCTTGACCCTGTGCCTCATGGGAACAGTCCAGCCTGAACTGCTAAGCCAGGTCCTCCCTGGACCAGAAACAAGCATCCTAGGACCGGTTTCGGGGTATCACCCCTCTTCAGCCAGGATAGCTTGATTCCAGTGGCACAGTGAGCCCGGGACGCACGTCTGGGCATACCCGGCGCACCTAGGGCGAGAAAGCAAAAGACACACAATTGATGGACGGAATGCAGAACAAATCAAAACATTCACCCCCAGTCAAGAGATCTGGGTTAAATCCATCATTCTTTTGCTCACCATGCCACCCCAGTTTAGACCTGGCCATATGCAAATCAGTCTTGACCCTGTGCCTCATGGGAACAGTCCAGCCCGAACTGCTAAGCCAGGTCCTCCCTGGACTGGAAACAAGCATCCTAGGACCGGTTTCGGGGTCTCACCCTTCTTCAGCCAGGATAGCTTGATTCCAGTGGCACAGTGAGGCCGGGACCCACGTCTGGGCATACCCGTCGCACTTAGGGCGAGAAAGCAAAAGACACAATTGATGGACGGAATGCAGAACAAAATAAAACATTCACCCACAGTCAAGAGATCTGGGTTAAATCCATCATACTTTTGCTCACCATGCCACTCCAGTTTAGACCAGGCCATATGCAAATCAGTCTTGACCCTGTGCCTCATGGGAACAGTCCAGCCCAAACTGCTAAGCCAGGTCATCCCTGGACCGGAAACAAGCATCCTAGGACCGGTTTCGGGGTTTCACCCCTCTTCAGCCAGGATAGCGTGATTCCAATGGCATAGTGAGCCCGGGACGCACATCTGGGCATACCCGGCGCACTTAGGGCGAGAAAGCAAAAGACACACAATTGATGGACAGAATGCAGAACAAATCAAAACATTCACCCCCAGTCAAGAGATCTGGGTTAAATCCATCATTCTTTTGCTCACCATGCCACCCCAGTTTAGATCTGGCCATATGCAAATCAGTCTTGACCCTGTGCCTCATGGGGACAGTCCAGCCTGAAGTGCTAAGCCAGGTCCTCCCTGGACCGGAAACAAGCATCCTAGGACCGGTTTCGGAGTTTCACCCCTCTTCAGCCAGGTTAGCTTGATTCCAGTGGCACAGTGAGCCCGGGACCCACGTCTGGGCATACCCGGTGCACTTAGGGCGAGAAAGCAAAAGACACACAATTGATGGACAGAATGCAGAACAAATCAAAACCTTCCCCCCCCAGTCAAGAGATCTGGGTTAAATCCATCATTCTTTTGCTAACCATACCACACCAGTTTAGACCTGGCAATATGGAAATCAGTCTTGACTCTGTGCCTCATGGGAACAGTCCAGCCCGAACTGCTAAGCCAGGTCCTCCCTGGACCGGAAACAAGCATCCTAGGACCGGTTTCGGAGTTTCACCCCTCTTCAGCCAGGATAGCTTGATTCCAGTGGCACAGTGAGCCCGGGACGCACGTCTGGGCATACCCGGCGCACTTAGGGCGAGAAAGCAAAAGACACACAATTAATCGACGGAATGCAGAACAAATCAAAACATTCACCCCCAGTCAAGAGATCTGGGTTAAATGCATCATTCTTTTGCTCACCATGCCAGCCCAGTTTAGACCTGGCCATATGCAAATCAGTCTTGACCCTGTGCCTCATGGGAACAGTCCAGCTCGAACTGCTAAGCCAGGTCCTCCCTGGACCGGAAACAAGCATCCTAGGACCGGTTTCGGGGTCTCACCCTTCTTCAGCCAGGATAGCTTGATTCCAGTGGCACAGTGAGGCCGGGACCCACGTCTGGGCATGCCCGGCTGACTTAGGGCGAGAAAGCAAAAGACACACAATTAATGGACGGAATGCAGAACAAATCAAAACATTCACCCCCAGTCAAGAGATCTGGGTTAAATCCATCATTCTTTTGTTCACCATGCCACCCCAGTTTAGATCTGGCCATATGCTCATCAGTCTTGACCCTGTGCCTCATGGAAACAGTCCAGCCCGAACTGCTAAGCCAGGTCCTCCCTGGACCGGAAACAAGCATCCTAGGACCGGTTTCGGGGTTTCACCCCTCTGCAGCCAGGTTAGCTTGATTCCAGTGGCACAGTGAGCCCGGGACCCACGTCTGGGCATACCCGGTGCACTTAGAGCGAGAAAGCAAAAGACACAATATTAATGGACAGAATGCAGAACAAATCACAACATTCACCCCCAGTCAAGAGATCTTGGTTAGATCCATCATTCTTTTGCTCACCATGCCACCCCAGTTTAGATCTGGCCATATGCAAATCAGTCTTGACCCTGTGCCTCATGGGAACAGTCCAGCCTGAACTGCTAAGCCAGGTCCTCCCTGGACCGGAAACAAGCATCCTAGGACCGGTTTTGGGGTTTCACCCCTCTTCAGCCAGGTTAGCTTGATTCCAGTGGCACAATGAGCCCGGGACCCACGTCTGGGCATACCAGGCGCACTTAGGGCGAGAAAGCAAAAGACACACTATTGATGGACGGAATGCAGAACAAATCAAAACATTCACCCCCAGTCAAGAGATCTGGGTTAAATCCATCATTCTTTTGCTCACCATGCCACCCCAGTTTGGACCTGGCAATATGCAAATCAGTCTTGACCCTGTGCCTCATGGGAACAGTCCAGCCCGAACTGCTAAGCCAGTTCCTCCCTGGACCGGAAACAAGCATCCTAGGACCTGTTTTGGGGTTTCACCCCTCGTCAGCCAGGATAGCTTGATTCCAGTGGCACAGTGAGCCCGGGACCCACGTCTGGGCATATCCGGCGCACTTAGGGCGAGAAAGCAAAAGACACACAATTGATGGACGGAATGCAGAACAAATCAAAACATTCACCCACAGTCAAGAGATCTGGGTTACATCCATCATTCTTTTGCTCACCATGCCACCCCAGTTTAGACCTGGCCATATGCCAATCAGTCTTGACCCTGTGCCTCATGGGAACAGTCAAGCCCAAACTGCTAAGCAAGGTCCTCCCTGGACCGGAAACAAGCATCCTAGTACCAGTTTCGGGGTTTCACCCTTCTTCAGCCAGGATAGCTTGATTCCAGTGGCACAGTGAGCCCGGGACCCACGTCTGGGCATACCAGGCGCACTTAGGGCGAGAAAGCAATAGACACACAATTTATGGACGGAATGCAGGACAAATCAAAACATTCACCCCCAGCCAAGAGATCTGGGTTAAATCCATCATTCTTTTGCTCACCATGCCACCCCAGTTTAGACCTGGCAATATGCAAATCAGTCTTGACCCTGTGCCTCATGGGAACAGTCCGGCCCGAACTGCTAAGCCAGGTCCTCCCTGGACTGGAAACAAGCATCCTAGGACCGGTTGCGGGGTTTCACCCCTCTTCAGCCAGGATAGCTTGATTCCAGTGGCACAGTGAGCCCGGGACCCACGTCTGGGCATACCCGGCGCACTTAGGGCGTGAAAGAAAAAGACACACAATTGATGGACGGAATGCAGAACAAATCAAAACATTCACCCCCAGTCAAGAGATCTGGGTTAAATCCATCATTCTTTTGCTAACCATACCACCCCAGTTTAGACCTGGCAATATGGAAATCAGTCTTGACTCTGTGCCTCATGGGAACAGTCCAGCCCAAACTGCTAAGCCAGGTCCTCCCTGGACCGGAAACAAGCATCCTAGGACCGGTTTCGGAGTTTCACCCATCTTCAGCCAGGATAGCTTGATTCCAGTGGCACAGTGAGCCCGGGACGCACGTCTGGGCATACCCGGCGCACTTAGGGCGAGAAAGCAAAAGACACACAATTAATCGACGGAATGCAGAACAAATCAAAACATTCACCCCCAGTCAAGAGATCTGGGTTAAATCCATCATTCTTTTGCTCACCATGCCAGCCCAGTTTAGACCTGGCCATATGCAAATCAGTCTTGACCCTGTGCCTCATGGGAACAGTCCAGCTCGAACTGCTAAGCCAGGTCCTCCCTGGACCGGAAACAAGCATCCTAGGACCGGTTTCGGGGTCTCACCCTTCTTCAGCCAGGATAGCTTGATTCCAGTGGCACAGTGAGGCCGGGACCCACGTCTGGGCATGCCCGGCTCACTTAGGGCGAGAAAGCAAAAGAGACACAATTAATGGATGGAATGCAGAACAAATCAAAACATTCACCCCCAGTCAAGAGATCTGGGTTAAATCCATCATTCTTTTGTTCACCATGCCACCCCAGTTTAGATCTGGCCATATGCTCATCAGTCTTGACCCTGTGCCTCATGGAAACAGTCCAGCCCGAACTGCTAAGCCAGGTCCTCCCTGGACCGGAAACAAGCATCCTAGGACCGGTTTCGGGGTTTCACCCCTCTGCAGCCAGGTTAGCTTGATTCCAGTGGCACAGTGAGCCCGGGACCCACGTCTTGGCATACCCGGTGCACTTAGAGCGAGAAAGCAAAAGACACAATATTAATGGACAGAATGCAGAACAAATCACAACATTCACCCCCAGTCAAGAGATCTTGGTTAGATCCATCATTCTTTTGCTCACCATGCCACCCCAGTTTAGATCTGGCCATATGCAAATCAGTCTTGACCCTGTGCCTCATGGGAACAGTCCGGCCCGAACTGCTAAGCCAGGTCCTCCCTGGACTGGAAACAAGCATCCTAGGACCGGTTTCGGGGTTTCACCCCTCTTCAGCCAGGATAGCTTGATTCCAGTGGCACAGTGAGCCCGGGACCCACGTCTGGGCATACCCGGCGCACTTAGGGCGTGAAAGAAAAAGACACACAATTGATGGACGGAATGCAGAACAAATCAAAACATTCACCCCCAGTCAAGAGATCTGGGTTAAATCCATCATTCTTTTGCTAACCATACCACCCCAGTTTAGACCTGGCAATATGGAAATCAGTCTTGACTCTGTGCCTCATGGGAACAGTCCAGCCCAAACTGCTAAGCCAGGTCCTCCCTGGACCGGAAACAAGCATCCTAGGACCGGTTTCGGGGTTTCACCCCTCTTCAGCCAGGATAGCTTGATTCCAGTGGCACAGTGAGCCCGGGACCCACGTCTGGGCATACCCGGCGCACTTAGGGCGTGAAAGAAAAAGACACACAATTGATGGACGGAATGCAGAACAAATCAAAACATTCACCCCCAGTCAAGAGATCTGGGTTAAATCCATCATTCTTTTGCTAACCATACCACCTTAGTTTAGACCTGGCAATATGGAAATCAGTCTTGACTCTGTGCCTCATGGGAACAGTCCAGCCCAAACTGCTAAGCCAGGTCCTCCCTGGACCGGAAACAAGCATCCTAGGACCGGTTTCGGAGTTTCACCCATCTTCAGCCAGGATAGCTTGATTCCAGTGGCACAGTGAGCCCGGGACGCACGTCTGGGCATACCCGGCGCACTTAGGGCGAGAAAGCAAAAGACACACAATTAATCGACGGAATGCAGAACAAATCAAAACATTCACCCCCAGTCAAGAGATCTGGGTTAAATCCATCATTCTTTTGCTCACCATGCCAGCCCAGTTTAGACCTGGCCATATGCAAATCAGTCTTGACCCTGTGCCTCATGGGAACAGTCCAGCTCGAACTGCTAAGCCAGGTCCTCCCTGGACCGGAAACAAGCATCCTAGGACCGGTTTCGGGGTCTCACCCTTCTTCAGCCAGGATAGCTTGATTCCAGTGGCACAGTGAGGCCGGGACCCACGTCTGGGCATGCCCGGCTCACTTAGGGCGAGAAAGCAAAAGACACACAATTAATGGACGGAATGCAGAACAAATCAAAACATTCACCCCCAGTCAAGAGATCTGGGTTAAATCCATCATTCTTTTGTTCACCATGCCACCCCAGTTTAGATCTGGCCATATGCTCATCAGTCTTGACCCTGTGCCTCATGGAAACAGTCCAGCCCGAACTGCTAAGCCAGGTCCTCCCTGGACCGGAAACAAGCATCCTAGGACCGGTTTCGGGGTTTCACCCCTCTGCAGCCAGGTTAGCTTGATACCAGTGGCACAGTGAGCCCGGGACCCACGTCTGGGCATACCCGGTGCACTTAGAGCGAGAAAGCAAAAGACACAATATTAATGGACAGAATGCAGAACAAATCACAACATTCACCCCCAGTCAAGAGATCTTGGTTAGATCCATCATTCTTTTGCTCACCATGCCACCCCAGTTTAGATCTGGCCATATGCAAATCAGTCTTGACCCTGTGCCTCATGGGAACAGTCCAGCCTGAACTGCTAAGCCAGGTCCTCCCTGGACCGGAAACAAGCATCCTAGGACCGGTTTCGGGGTTTCACCCTTCTTCAGCCAGGATAGCTTGATTCCAGTGGCACAGTGAGCCCGGGACCCACGTCTGGGCATACCAGGCGCACTTAGGGCGAGAAAGCAAAAGACACACTATTGATGGACGGAATGCAGAACAAATCAAAACATTCACCCCCAGTCAAGAGATCTGGGTTAAATCCATCATTCTTTTGCTCACCATGCCACCCCAGTTTGGACCTGGCAATATGCAAATCAGTCTTGACCCTGTGCCTCATGGGAACAGTCCAGCCCGAACTGCTAAGCCAGGTCCTCCCTGGACCAGAAACAAGCATCCTAGGACCTGTTTCGGGGTTTCACCCCTCGTCAGCCAGGATAGCTTGATTCCAGTGGCACAGTGAGCCCGGGACCCACGTCTGGGCATACCCGGCGCACTTACGGTGAGAAAGCAAAAGACATACAATTGATGGACGGAATGGAGAACAAATCAAAACATTCACCCCCAGTCAAGAGACCTGGGTTAAGTCCATCATTCTTTTGCTCACCATGCCACCCCAGTTTAGACCTGGCAATATGCAAATCAGTCTTGACCCTGTGCCTCATGGGAACAGTCCAGCCCGAACTGCTAAGCCAGATCCTCCCTGGACCGGAAACAAGCATCCTAGGACTGGTTTCGGGGTTTCACCCCTCTTCAGTCAGGATAGCTTGATTCCAGTGGCACAGTGAGCCCGGGACCCACGTCTGGGCATACCAGGCGCACTTAGGGCGAGAAAGCAAAAGACACACAATTGATGGACGGAATGCAGAACAAATCAAAACATTCACCCACAGTCAAGAGATCTGGGTTACATCCATCATTCTTTTGCTCACCATGCCACCCCAGTTTAGACCTGGCCATATGCCAATCAGTCTTGACCCTGTGCCTCATGGGAACAGTCCAGCCCAAACTGCTAAGCAAGGTCCTCCCTGGACCGGAAACAAGCATCCTAGTACCAGTTTCGGGGTTTCACCCTTCTTCAGCCAGGATAGCTTGATTCCAGTGGCACAGTGAGCCCGGGACCCACGTCTGGGCATACCAGGCGCACTTAGGGCGAGAAAGCAATAGACACACAATTTATGGACGGAATGCAGAACAAATCAAAACATTCACCCCCAGCCAAGAGATCTGGGTTAAATCCATCATTCTTTTGCTCACCATGCCACCCCACTTTAGACCTGGCAATATGCAAATCAGTCTTGACCCTGTGCCTCATGGGAACAGTCCGGCCCGAACTGCTAAGCCAGGTCCTCCCTGGACTGGAAACAAGCATCCTAGGACCAGTTTCGGGGTTTCACCCCTCTTCAGCCAGGATAGCTTGATTCCAGTGGCACAGTGAGCCCGGGACCCACGTATGGGCATACCCGGCGCACTTAGGGCGTGAAAGAAAAAGACACACAATTGATGGACGGAATGCAGAACAAATCAAAACATTCACCCCCAGTCAAGAGATCTGGGTTAAATCCATCATTCTTTTGCTAACCATATCACCCCAGTTTAGACCTGGCAATATGGAAATCAGTCTTGACTCTGTGCCTCATGGGAACAGTCCCGCCCAAACTGCTAAGCCAGGTCCTCCCTGGACCGGAAACAAGCATCCTAGGACCGGTTTCGGAGTTTCACCCATCTTCAGCCAGGATAGCTTGATTCCAGTGGCACAGTGAGCCCGGGACGCACGTCTGGGCATACCCGGCGCACTTAGGGCGAGAAAGCAAAAGACACACAATTAATCGACGGAATGCAGAACAAATCAAAACATTCACCCCCAGTCAAGAGATCTGGGTTAAATCCATCATTCTTTTGCTCACCATGCCAGCCCAGTTTAGACCTGGCCATATGCAAATCAGTCTTGACCCTGTGCCTCATGGGAACAGTCCAGCTCGCACTGCTAAGCCAGGTCCTCCCTGGACCGGAAACAAGCATCCTAGGACCGGTTTCGGGGTCTCACCCTTCTTCAGCCAGGATAGCTTGATTCCAGTGGCACAGTGAGGCCGGGACCCACGTCTGGGCATGCCCGGCTCACTTAGGGCGAGAAAGCAAAAGACACACAATTAATGGACGGAATGCAGAACAAATCAAAACATTCACCCCCAGTCAAGAGATCTGGGTTAAATCCATCATTCTTTTGTTCACCATGCCACCCCAGTTTAGATCTGGCCATATGCTCATCAGTCTTGACCCTGTGCCTCATGGAAACAGTCCAGCCCGAACTGCTAAGCCAGGTCCTCCCTGGACCGGAAACAAGCATCCTAGGACCGGTTTCGGGGTTTCACCCCTCTGCAGCCAGGTTAGCTTGATTCCAGTGGCACAGTGAGCCCGGGACCCACGTCTGGGCATACCCGGTGCACTTAGAGCGAGAAAGCAAAAGACACAATATTAATGGACAGAATGCAGAACAAATCACAACATTCACCCCCAGTCAAGAGATCTTGGTTAGATCCATCATTCTTTTGCTCACCATGCCACCCCAGTTTAGATCTGGCCATATGCAAATCAGTCTTGACCCTGTGCCTCATGGGAACAGTCCAGCCTGAACTGCTAAGCCAGGTCCTCCCTGGACCGGAAACAAGCATCCTAGGACCGGTTTTGGGGTTTCACCCCTCTTCAGCCAGGTTAGCTTGATTCCAGTGGCACAGTGAGCCCGGGACCCACGTCTGGGCATACCAGGCGCACTTAGGGCGAGAAAGCAAAAGACACACTATTGATGGACGGAATGCAGAACAAATCAAAACATTCACCCCCAGTCAAGAGATCTGGGTTAAATCCATCATTCTTTTGCTCACCATGCCACCCCAGTTTGGACCTGGCAATATGCAAATCAGTCTTGACCCTGTGCCTCATGGGAACAGTCCAGCCCGAACTGCTAAGCCAGGTCCTCCCTGGACCGGAAACAAGCATCCTAGGACCTGTTTTGGGGTTTCACCCCTCGTCAGCCAGGATAGCTTGATTCCAGTGGCACAGTGAGCCCGGGACCCACGTCTGGGCATACCCGGCGCACTTACGGCGAGAAAGCAAAAGACATACAATTGATGGACGGAATGGAGAACAAATCAAAACATTCACCCCCAGTCAAGAGACCTGGGTTAAATCCATCATTCTTTTGCTCACCATGCCACCCCAGTTTAGACCTGGCAATATGCAAATCAGTCTTGACCCTGTGCCTCATGGGAACAGTCCAGCCCGAACTGCTAAGCCAGGTCCTCCCTGGACCGGAAACAAGCATCCTAGGACTGGTTTTGGGGTTTCACCCCTCTTCAGCCAGGATAGCTTGATTCCAGTGGCACAGTGAGCCCGTGAACCACGTCTGGGCATATCCGGCGCACTTAGGGCGAGAAAGCAAAAGACACACAATTGATGGACGGAATGCAGAACAAATCAAAACATTCACCCACAGTCAAGAGATCTGGGTTACATCCATCATTCTTTTGCTCACCATGCCACCCCAGTTTAGACCTGGCCATATGCCAATCAGTCTTGACCCTGTGCCTCATGGGAACAGTCAAGCCCAAACTGCTAAGCAAGGTCCTCCCTGGACCGGAAACAAGCATCCTAGTACCAGTTTCGGGGTTTCACCCTTCTTCAGCCAGGATAGCTTGATTCCAGTGGCACAGTGAGCCCGGGACCCACGTCTGGGCATACCAGGCGCACTTAGGGCGAGAAAGCAATACACACACAATTTATGGACGGAATGCAGGACAAATCAAAACATTCACCCCCAGCCAAGAGATCTGGGTTAAATCCATCATTCTTTTGCTCACCATGCCACCCCAGTTTAGACCTGGCAATATGCAAATCAGTCTTGACCCTGTGCCTCATGGGAACAGTCCGGCCCGAACTGCTAAGCCAGGTCCTCCCTGGACTGGAAACAAGCATCCTAGGACCGGTTGCGGGGTTTCACCCCTCTTCAGCCAGGATAGCTTGATTCCAGTGGCACAGTGAGCCCGGGACCCACGTCTGGGCATACCCGGCGCACTTAGGGCGTGAAAGAAAAAGACACACAATTGATGGACGGAATGCAGAACAAATCAAAACATTCACCCCCAGTCAAGAGATCTGGGTTAAATCCATCATTCTTTTGCTAACCATACCACCCCAGTTTAGACCTGGCAATATGGAAATCAGTCTTGACTCTGTGCCTCATGGGAACAGTCCAGCCCAAACTGCTAAGCCAGGTCCTCCCTGGACCGGAAACAAGCATCCTAGGACCGGTTTCGGAGTTTCACCCATCTTCAGCCAGGATAGCTTGATTCCAGTGGCACAGTGAGCCCGGGACGCACGTCTGGGCATACCCGGCGCACTTAGGGCGAGAAAGCAAAAGACACACAATTAATCGACGGAATGCAGAACAAATCAAAACATTCACCCCCAGTCAAGAGATCTGGGTTAAATCCATCATTCTTTTGCTCACCATGCCAGCCCAGTTTAGACCTGGCCATATGCAAATCAGTCTTGACCCTGTGCCTCATGGGAACAGTCCAGCTCGAACTGCTAAGCCAGGTCCTCCCTGGACCGGAAACAAGAATCCTAGGACCGGTTTCGGGGTCTCACCCTTCTTCAGCCAGGATAGCTTGATTCCAGTGGCACAGTGAGGCCGGGACCCACGTCTGGGCATGCCCGGCTCACTTAGGGCGAGAAAGCAAAAGAGACACAATTAATGGATGGAATGCAGAACAAATCAAAACATTCACCCCCAGTCAAGAGATCTGGGTTAAATCCATCATTCTTTTGTTCACCATGCCACCCCAGTTTAGATCTGGCCATATGCTCATCAGTCTTGACCCTGTGCCTCATGGAAACAGTCCAGCCCGAACTGCTAAGCCAGGTCCTCCCTGGACCGGAAACAAGCATCCTAGGACCGGTTTCGGGGTTTCACCCCTCTGCAGCCAGGTTAGCTTGATTCCAGTGGCACAGTGAGCCCGGGACCCACGTCTGGGCATACTCGGTGCACTTAGAGCGAGAAAGCAAAAGACACAATATTAATGGACAGAATGCAGAACAAATCACAACATTCACCCCCAGTCAAGAGATCTTGGTTAGATCCATCATTCTTTTGCTCACCATGCCACCCCAGTTTAGATCTGGCCATATGCAAATCAGTCTTGACCCTGTGCCTCATGGGAACAGTCCGGCCCGAACTGCTAAGCCAGGTCCTCCCTGGACTGGAAACAAGCATCCTAGGACCGGTTTCGGGGTTTCACCCCTCTTTAGCCAGGATAGCTTGATTCCAGTGGCACAGTGAGCCCGGGACCCACGTCTGGGCATACCCGGCGCACTTAGGGCGTGAAAGAAAAAGACACACAATTGATGGACGGAATGCAGAACAAATCAAAACATTCACCCCCAGTCAAGAGATCTGGGTTAAATCCATCATTCTTTTGCTAACCATACCACCCCAGTTTAGACCTGGCAATATGGAAATCAGTCTTGACTCTGTGCCTCATGGGAACAGTCCAGCCCAAACTGCTAAGCCAGGTCCTCCCTGGACCGGAAACAAGCATCCTAGGACCGGTTTCGGGGTTTCACCCCTCTTCAGCCAGGATAGCTTGATTCCAGTGGCACAGTGAGCCCGGGACCCACGTCTGGGCATACCCGGCGCACTTAGGGCGTGAAAGAAAAAGACACACAATTGATGGACGGAATGCAGAACAAATCAAAACATTCACCCCAGTCAAGAGATCTGGGTTAAATCCATCATTCTTTTGCTAACCATACCACCCTAGTTTAGACCTGGCAATATGGAAATCAGTCTTGACTCTGTGCCTCATGGGAACAGTCCAGCCCAAACTGCTAAGCCAGGTCCTCCCTGGACCGGAAACAAGCATCCTAGGACCGGTTTCGGAGTTTCACCCATCTTCAGCCAGGATAGCTTGATTCCAGTGGCACAGTGAGCCCGGGACGCACGTCTGGGCATACCCGGCGCACTTAGGGCGAGAAAGCAAAAGACACACAATTAATCGACGGAATGCAGAACAAATCAAAACATTCACCCCCAGTCAAGAGATCTGGGTTAAATCCAACATTCTTTTGCTCACCATGCCAGCCCAGTTTAGACCTGGCCATATGCAAATCAGTCTTGACCCTGTGCCTCATGGGAACAGTCCAGCTCGAACTGCTAAGCCAGGTCCTCCCTGGACCGGAAACAAGCATCCTAGGACCGGTTTCGGGGTCTCACCCTTCTTCAGCCAGGATAGCTTGATTCCAGTGGCACAGTGAGGCCGGGACCCACGTCTGGGCATGCCCGGCTCACTTAGGGCGAGAAAGCAAAAGACACACAATTAATGGACGGAATGCAGAACAAATCAAAACATTCACCCCCAGTCAAGAGATCTGGGTTAAATCCATCATTCTTTTGTTCACCATGCCACCCCAGTTTAGATCTGGCCATATGCTCATCAGTCTTGACCCTGTGCCTCATGGAAACAGTCCAGCCCGAACTGCTAAGCCAGGTCCTCCCTGGACCGGAAACAAGCATCCTATGACCGGTTTCGGGGTTTCACCCCTCTGCAGCCAGGTTAGCTTGATTCCAGTGGCACAGTGAGCCCGGGACCCACGTCTGGGCATACCCGGTGCACTTAGAGCGAGAAAGCAAAAGACGCAATATTAATGGACAGAATGCAGAACAAATCACAACATTCACCCCCAGTCAAGAGATCTTGGTTAGATCCATCATTCTTTTGCTCACCATGCCACCCCAGTTTAGATCTGGCCATATGCAAATCAGTCTTGACCCTGTGCCTCATGGGAACAGTCCAGCCTGAACTGCTAAGCCAGGTCCTCCCTGGACCGGAAACAAGCATCCTAGGACCGGTTTTGGGGTTTCACCCCTCTTCAGCCAGGTTAGCTTGATTCCAGTGGCACAGTGAGCCCGGGACCCACGTCTGGGCATACCAGGCGCACTTAGGGCGAGAAAGCAAAAGACACACTATTGATGGACGGAATGCAGAACAAATCAAAACATTCACCCCCAGTCAAGAGATCTGGGTTAAATCCATCATTCTTTTGCTCACCATGCCACCCCAGTTTGGACCTGGCAATATGCAAATCAGTCTTGACCCTGTGCCTCATGGGAACAGTCCAGCCCGAACTGCTAAGCCAGGTCCTCCCTGGACCGGAAACAAGCATCCTAGGACCTGTTTCGGGGTTTCACCCCTCGTCAGCCAGGATAGCTTGATTCCAGTGGCACAGTGAGCCCGGGACCCACGTCTGGGCATACCCGGCGCACTTACGGTGAGAAAGCAAAAGACATACAATTGATGGACGGAATGGAGAACAAATCAAAACATTCACCCCCAGTCAAGAGACCTGGGTTAAGTCCATCATTCTTTTGCTCACCATGCCACCCCAGTTTAGACCTGGCAATATGCAAATCAGTCTTGACCCTGTGCCTCATGGGAACAGTCCAGCCCGAACTGCTAAGCCAGATCCTCCCTGGACCGGAAACAAGCATCCTAGGACTGGTTTCGGGGTTTCACCCCTCTTCAGCCAGGATAGCTTGATTCCAGTGGCACAGTGAGCCCGGGACCCACGTCTGGGCATACCCGGCGCACTTAGGGCGAGAAAGCAAAAGACACACAATTGATGGACGGAATGCAGAACAAATCAAAACATTCACCCACAGTCAAGAGATCTGGGTTACATCCATCATTCTTTTGCTCACCATGCCACCCCAGTTTAGACCTGGCCATATGCCAATCAGTCTTGACCCTGTGCCTCATGGGAACAGTCCAGCCCAAACTGCTAAGCAAGGTCCTCCCTGGACCGGAAACAAGCATCCTAGTACCAGTTTCGGGGTTTCACCCTTCTTCAGCCAGGATAGCTTGATTCCAGTGGCACAGTGAGCCCGGGACCCACGTCTGGGCATACCAGGCGCACTTAGGGCGAGAAAGCAATATACACACAATTTATGGACGGAATGCAGAACAAATCAAAACATTCACCCCCAGCCAAGAGATCTGGGTTAAATCCATCATTCTTTTGCTCACCATGTCACCCCAGTTTAGACCTGGCAATATGCAAATCAGTCTTGACCCTGTGCCTCATGGGAACAGTCCGGCCCGAACTGCTAAGCCAGGTCCTCCCTGGACTGGAAACAAGCATCCTAGGACCAGTTTCGGGGTTTCACCCCTCTTCAGCCAGGATACCTTGATTCCAGTGGCACAGTGAGCCCGGGACCCACGTATGGGCATACCCGGCGCACTTAGGGCGTGAAAGAAAAAGACACACAATTGATGGACGGAATGCAGAACAAATCAAAACATTCACCCCCAGTCAAGAGATCTGGGTTAAATCCATCATTCTTTTGCTAACCATACCACCCCAGTTTAGACCTGGCAATATGGAAATCAGTCTTGACTCTGTGCCTCATGGGAACAGTCCAGCCCAAACTGCTAAGCCAGGTCCTCCCTGGACCGGAAACAAGCATCCTAGGACCGGTTTCGGAGTTTCACCCATCTTCAGCCAGGATAGCTTGATTCCAGTGGCACAGTGAGCCCGGGACGCACGTCTGGGCATACCCGGCGCACTTAGGGCGAGAAAGCAAAAGACACACAATTAATCGACGGAATGCAGAACAAATCAAAACATTCACCCCCAGTCAAGAGATCTGGGTTAAATCCATCATTCTTTTGCTCACCATGCCAGCCCAGTTTAGACCTGGCCATATGCAAATCAGTCTTGACCCTGTGCCTCATGGGAACAGTCCAGCTCGAACTGCTAAGCCAGGTCCTCCCTGGACCGGAAACAAGCATCCTAGGACCGGTTTCGGGGTCTCACCCTTCTTCAGCCAGGATAGCTTGATTCCAGTGGCACAGTGAGGCCGGGACCCACGTCTGGGCATGCCCGGCTCACTTAGGGCGAGAAAGCAAAAGACACACAATTAATGGACGGAATGCAGAACAAATCAAAACATTCACCCCCAGTCAAGAGATCTGGGTTAAATCCATCATTCTTTTGTTCACCATGCCACCCCAGTTTAGATCTGGCCATATGCTCATCAGTCTTGACCCTGTGCCTCATGGAAACAGTCCAGCCCGAACTGCTAAGCCAGGTCCTCCCTGGACCGGAAACAAGCATCCTAGGACCGGTTTCGGGGTTTCACCCCTCTGCAGCCAGGTTAGCTTGATTCCAGTGGCACAGTGAGCCCGGGACCCACGTCTGGGCATACCCGGTGCACTTAGAGCGAGAAAGCAAAAGACACAATATTAATGGACAGAATGCAGAACAAATCACAACATTCACCCCCAGTCAAGAGATCTTGGTTAGATCCATCATTCTTTTGCTCACCATGCCACCCCAGTTTAGATCTGGCCATATGCAAATCAGTCTTGACCCTGTGCCTCATGGGAACAGTCCAGCCTGAACTGCTAAGCCAGGTCCTCCCTGGACCGGAAACAAGCATCCTAGGACCGGTTTTGGGGTTTCACCCCTCTTCAGCCAGGTTAGCTTGATTCCAGTGGCACAGTGAGCCCGGGACCCACGTCTGGGCATACCAGGCGCACTTAGGGCGAGAAAGCAAAAGACACACTATTGATGGACGAAATGCAGAACAAATCAAAACATTCACCCCCAGTCAAGAGATCTGGGTTAAATCCATCATTCTTTTGCTCACCATGCCACCCCAGTTTGGACCTGGCAATATGCAAATCAGTCTTGACCCTGTGCCTCATGGGAACAATCCAGCCCGAACTGCTAAGCCAGGTCCTCCCTGGACCGGAAACAAGCATCCTAGGACCTGTTTCGGGGTTTCACCCCTCGTCAGCCAGGATAGCTTGATTCCAGTGGCACAGTGAGCCCGGGACCCACGTCTGGGCATACCCGGCGCACTTACGGCGAGAAAGCAAAAGACATACAATTGATGGACGGAATGGAGAACAAATCAAAACATTCACCCCCAGTCAAGAGACCTGGGTTAAGTCCATCATTCTTTTGCTCACCATGCCACCCCAGTTTAGACCTGGCAATATGCAAATCAGTCTTGACCCTGTGCCTCATGGGAACAGTCCAGCCCGAACTGCTAAGCCACATCCTCCCTGGACCGGAAACAAGCATCCTAGGACTGGTTTCGGGGTTTCACCCCTCTTCAGCCAGGATAGCTTGATTCCAGTGGCACAGTGAGCCCGGGACCCACGTCTGGGCATACCCGGCGCACTTAGGGCGAGAAAGCAAAAGACACACAATTGATGGGCGGAATGCAGAACAAATCAAAACATTCACCCACAGTCAAGAGATCTGGGTTACATCCATCATTCTTTTGCTCACCATTCCACCCCAGTTTAGACCTGGCCATAAGCCAATCAGTCTTGACCCTGTGCCTCATGGGAACAGTCCAGCCCAAAACTGCTAAGCAAGGTCCTCCCTGGACCGGAAACAAGCATCCTAGTACCAGTTTCGGGGTTTCACCCTTCTTCAGCCAAGATAGCTTGATTTCAGTGGCACAGTGAGCCCGGGACCCACGTCTGGGCATACCAGGCGCACTTAGGGCGAGAAAGCAAAAGACACACAATTTATGGACGGAATGCAGAACAAATCAAAACATTCACCCCCAGCCAAGAGATCTGGGTTAAATCCATCATTCTTTTGCTCACCATGCCACCCCAGTTTAGACCTGGCAATATGCAAATCAGTCTTGACCCTGTGCCTCATGGGAACAGTCCGGCCTGAACTGCTAAGCCAGGTCCTCCCTGGACTGGAAACAAGCATCCTAGGACCGGTTTCGGGGTTTCACCCCTCTGCAGCCAGGTTAGCTTGATTCCAGTGGCACAGTGAGCCCGGGACCCACGTCTGGGCATACCCGGTGCACTTAGGGCGAGAAAGCAAAGACACACAATTGATGGACGGAATGCAGAACAAATCAAAACATTCACCTCCAGTCAAGAGATCTGGGTTAAATCCATCATTCTTTTGCTCACCATGCCACCCCAGTTTATACCTGGCCATATGCAAATCAGTCTTGACCCTGTGCCTCATGGGAACAGTCCAGCCCGAACTGCTAAGCCAGGTCCTCCGTTGACCGGAAACAAGCATCCTAGGACCGGTTTCGGGGTCTCACCCTTCTTCAGCCAGGATAGCTTGATTCCAGTGGCACAGTGAGGCCGGGACCCACATCTGGGCATACCCGGCGCACTTAGGGCGAGAAAGCAATAGACACACAATTTATGGACGGAATGCAGAACAAATCAAAACATTCACCCCCAGCCAAGAGATCTGGGTTAAATCCATCATTCTTTTGCTCACCATGCCACCCCAGTTTATACCTGGCCATATGCAAATCAGTCTTGACCCTGTGCCTCATGGGAACAGTCCGGCCCGAACTGCTAAGCCAGGTCCTCCCTGGACTGGAAACAAGCATCCTAGGACCGGTTTCGGGGTTTCACCCCTCTTCAGCCAGGATAGCTTGATTCCAGTGGCACAGTGAGCCCGGGACCCACGTCTGGGCATACCCGGCGCACTTAGGGCGTGAAAGAAAAAGACACACAATTAATGGACGGAATGCAGAACAAATCAAAACATTCACCCCCAGTCAAGAGATCTGGGTTAAATCCATCATTCTTTTGTTCACCATGCCACCCCAGTTTAGATCTGGCCATATGCTCATCAGTCTTGACCCTGTGCCTCATGGAAACAGTCCAGCCCGAACTGCTAAGCCAGGTCCTCCCTGGACCGGAAACAAGCATCCTAGGACCGGTTTCGGGGTTTCACCCCTCTGCAGCCAGGTTAGCTTGATTCCAGTGGCACAGTGAGCCCGGAACCCACGTCTGGGCATACCCGGTGCACTTAGAGCGAGAAAGCAAAAGACACAATATTAATGGACAGAATGCAGAACAAATCACAACATTCACCCCCAGTCAAGAGATCTTGGTTAGATCCATCATTCTTTTGCTCACCATGCCACCCCAGTTTAGATCTGGCCATATGCAAATCAGTCTTGACCCTGTGCCTCATGGGAACAGTCCAGCCTGAACTGCTAAGCCAGGTCCTCCCTGGACCGGAAACAAGCATCCTAGGACCGGTTTTGGGGTTTCACCCCTCTTCAGCCAGGTTAGCTTGATTCCAGTGGCACAGTGAGCCCGGGACCCACGTCTGGGCATACCAGGCGCACTTAGGGCGAGAAAGCAAAAGACACACTATTGATGGACGAAATGCAGAACAAATCAAAACATTCACCCCCAGTCAAGAGATCTGGGTTAAATCCATCATTCTTTTGCTCACCATGCCACCCCAGTTTGGACCTGGCAATATGCAAATCAGTCTTGACCCTGTGCCTCATGGGAACAATCCAGCCCGAACTGCTAAGCCAGGTCCTCCCTGGACCGGAAACAAGCATCCTAGGACCTGTTTCGGGGTTTCACCCCTCGTCAGCCAGGATAGCTTGATTCCAGTGGCACAGTGAGCCCGGGACCCACGTCTGGGCATACCCGGCGCACTTACGGCGAGAAAGCAAAAGACATACAATTGATGGACGGAATGGAGAACAAATCAAAACATTCACCCCCAGTCAAGAGACCTGGGTTAAGTCCATCATTCTTTTGCTCACCATGCCACCCCAGTTTAGACCTGGCAATATGCAAATCAGTCTTGACCCTGTGCCTCATGGGAACAGTCCAGCCCGAACTGCTAAGCCACATCCTCCCTGGACCGGAAACAAGCATCCTAGGACTGGTTTCGGGGTTTCACCCCTCTTCAGCCAGGATAGCTTGATTCCAGTGGCACAGTGAGCCCGGGACCCACGTCTGGGCATACCCGGCGCACTTAGGGCGAGAAAGCAAAAGACACACAATTGATGGGCGGAATGCAGAACAAATCAAAACATTCACCCACAGTCAAGAGATCTGGGTTACATCCATCATTCTTTTGCTCACCATTCCACCCCAGTTTAGACCTGGCCATAAGCCAATCAGTCTTGACCCTGTGCCTCATGGGAACAGTCCAGCCCAAACTGCTAAGCAAGGTCCTCCCTGGACCGGAAACAAGCATCCTAGTACCAGTTTCGGGGTTTCACCCTTCTTCAGCCAAGATAGCTTGATTTCAGTGGCACAGTGAGCCCGGGACCCACGTCTGGGCATACCAGGCGCACTTAGGGCGAGAAAGCAAAAGACACACAATTTATGGACGGAATGCAGAACAAATCAAAACATTCACCCCCAGCCAAGAGATCTGGGTTAAATCCATCATTCTTTTGCTCACCATGCCACCCCAGTTTAGACCTGGCAATATGCAAATCAGTCTTGACCCTGTGCCTCATGGGAACAGTCCGGCCCGAACTGCTAAGCCAGGTCCTCCCTGGACTGGAAACAAGCATCCTAGGACCGGTTTCGGGGTTTCACCCCTCTGCAGCCAGGTTAGCTTGATTCCAGTGGCACAGTGAGCCCGGGACCCACGTCTGGGCATACCCGGTGCACTTAGGGCGAGAAAGCAAAGACACACAATTGATGGACGGAATGCAGAACAAATCAAAACATTCACCTCCAGTCAAGAGATCTGGGTTAAATCCATCATTCTTTTGCTCACCATGCCACCCCAGTTTATACCTGGCCATATGCAAATCAGTCTTGACCCTGTGCCTCATGGGAACAGTCCAGCCCGAACTGCTAAGCCAGGTCCTCCGTTGACCGGAAACAAGCATCCTAGGACCGGTTTCGGGGTCTCACCCTTCTTCAGCCAGGATAGCTTGATTCCAGTGGCACAGTGAGGCCGGGACCCACATCTGGGCATACCCGGCGCACTTAGGGCGAGAAAGCAATAGACACACAATTTATGGACGGAATGCAGAACAAATCAAAACATTCACCCCCAGCCAAGAGATCTGGGTTAAATCCATCATTCTTTTGCTCACCATGCCACCCCAGTTTATACCTGGCCATATGCAAATCAGTCTTGACCCTGTGTCTCATGGGAACAGTCCGGCCCGAACTGCTAAGCCAGGTCCTCCCTGGACTGGAAACAAGCATCCTAGGACCGGTTTCGGGGTTTCACCCCTCTTCAGCCAGGATAGCTTGATTCCAGTGGCACAGTGAGCCCGGGACCCACGTCTGGGCATACCCGGCGCACTTAGGGCGTGAAAGAAAAAGACACACAATTGATGGACGGAATGCAGAACAAATCAAAACATTCACCCCCAGTCAAGAGATCTGGGTTAAATCCATCATTCTTTTGCTAACCATACCACCCCAGTTTAGACCTGGCAATATGGAAATCAGTCTTGACTCTGTGCCTCATGGGAACAGTCCAGCCCAAACTGCTAAGCCAGGTCCTCCCTGGACCGGAAACAAGCATCCTAGGTCCGGTTTCGGAGTTTCACCCCTCTTCAGCCAGGATAGCGTGATTCCAGTGGCATAGTGAGCCCGGGACGCACGTCTGGGCATACCCGGCGCACTTAGGGCGAGAAAGCAAAAGACACACAATTGATGGACGGAATGCAGAACAAATCAAAACATTCACCCCCAGTCAAGAGATCTGGGTTAAATCCATCATTCTTTTGCTCACCATACCACCCCAGTTTAGACCTGGCAATATGGAAATCAGTCTTGACTCTGTGCCTCATGGGAACAGTCTAGCCTGAACTCCTAAGCCAGGTCCTCCCTGGACCGGAAACAAGCATCCTAGGACCAGTTTCGGAGTTTCACCCCTCTTCAGCCAGGATAGCTTGATTCCAGTGGCACAGTGAGCCCGGGACGCACGTCTGGGCATACCCGGCGCACTTAGGGCGAGAAAGCAAAAGACACACAATTGATGGACGGAATGCAGAACAAATCAAAACATTCACCCCCAGTCAAGAGATCTGGGTTAAATCCATCATTCTTTTGTTCACCATGCCACCCCAGTTTAGATCTGGCCATATGCTCATCAGTCTTGACCCTGTGCCTCATGGAAACAGTCCAGCCCGAACTGCTAAGCTAGGTATTCCCTGGACCGAAAACAAGCATCCTAGGACCGGTTTCGGGGTTTCACCCCTCTGCAGCCAGGTTAGCTGGATTCCAGTGGCACAGTGAGCCCGGGACCCACGTCTGGGCATACCCGGTGCACTTAGGGCGAGAAAGCAAAAGACACACAATTAATGGACGGAATGCAGAACAAATCAAAACATTCACGCCCAGTCAAGAGATCTGGGTTAAATCCATCATTCTTTTGTTCACCATGCCACCCCAGTTTAGATCTGGCCATATGCTCATCAGTCTTGACCCTGTGCCTCATGGAAACAGTCCAGCCCGAACTGCTAAGCCAGGTCCTCCCTGGACCGGAAACAAGCATCCTAGGACCGGTTTCGGGGTTTCACCCCTGTGCAGCCGGGTTAGCTTGATTCCAGTGGCACAGTGAGCCCGGGACCCACGTCTGGGCATACCCGGCGCACAATCAAAACATTCACCCACAGTCAAGAGATCTGGGTTACATCCATCATTCTTTTGCTCACCATGACACCCCAGTTTAGACCTGGCCATATGCCAATCAGTCTTGACCCTGTGCCTCATGGGAACAGTCCAGCCCAAACTGCTAAGCAAGGTCCTCCCTGGACCGGAAACAAGCATCCTAGTACCAGTTTCAGGGTTTCACCCTTCTTCAGCCAAGATAGCTTGATTTCAGTGGCACAGTGAGCCCGGGACCCACGTCTGGGCATACCAGGCGCACTTAGGGCGAGAAAGCAAAAGACACACAATTTATGGACGGAATGCAGAACAAATCAAAACATTCACCCCCAGCCAAGAGATCTGGGTTAAATCCATCATTCTTTTGCTCACCATGCCACCCCAGTTTAGACCTGGCAATATGCAAATCAGTCTTGACCCTGTGCCTCATGGGAACAGTCCGGCCCGAACTGCTAAGCCAGGTCCTCCCTGGACTGGAAACAAGCATCCTAGGACCGGTTTCGGGGTTTCACCCCTCTGCAGCCAGGTTAGCTTGATTCCAGTGGCACAGTGAGCCCGGGACCCACGTCTGGGCATACCCGGTGCACTTAGGGCGAGAAAGCAAAGACACACAATTGATGGACGGAATGCAGAACAAATCAAAACATTCACCTCCAGTCAAGAGATCTGGGTTAAATCCATCATTCTTTTGCTCACCATGCCACCCCAGTTTATACCTGGCCATATGCAAATCAGTCTTGACCCTGTGCCTCATGGGAACAGTCCAGCCCGAACTGCTAAGCCAGGTCCTCCGTGGACCGGAAACAAGCATCCTAGGACCGGTTTCGGGGTCTCACCCTTCTTCAGCCAGGATAGCTTCATTCCAGTGGCACAGTGAGGCCGGGACCCACATCTGGGCATACCCGGCGCACTTAGGGCGAGAAAGCAATAGACACACAATTTATGGACGGAATGCAGAACAAATCAAAACATTCACCCCCAGCCAAGAGATCTGGGTTAAATCCATCATTCTTTTGCTCACCATGCCACCCCAGTTTATACCTGGCCATATGCAAATCAGTCTTGACCCTGTGCCTCATGGGAACAGTCCGGCCCGAACTGCTAAGCCAGGTCCTCCCTGGACTGGAAACAAGCATCCTAGGACCGGTTTCGGGGTTTCACCCCTCTTCAGCCAGGATAGCTTGATTCCAGTGGCACAGTGAGCCCGGGACCCACGTCTGGGCATACCCGGCGCACTTAGGGCGTGAAAGAAAAAGACACACAATTGATGGACGGAATGCAGAACAAATCAAAACATTCACCCCCAGTCAAGAGATCTGGGTTAAATCCATCATTCTTTTGCTAACCATACCACCCCAGTTTAGACCTGGAAATATGGAAATCAGTCTTGACTCTGTGCCTCATGGGAACAGTCCAGCCCAAACTGCTAAGCCAGGTCCTCCCTGGACCGGAAACAAGCATCCTAGGTCCGGTTTCGGAGTTTCACCCCTCTTCAGCCAGGATAGCGTGATTCCAGTGGCATAGTGAGCCCGGGACGCACGTCTGGGCATACCCGGCGCACTTAGGGCGAGAAAGCAAAAGACACACAATTGATGGACGGAATGCAGAACAAATCAAAACATTCACCCCCAGTCAAGAGATCTGGGTTAAATCCATCATTCTTTTGCTAACCATACCACCCCAGTTTAGACCTGGCAATATGGAAATCAGTCTTGACTCTGTGCCTCATGGGAACAGTCTAGCCCGAACTCCTAAGCCAGGTCCTCCCTGGACCGGAAACAAGCATCCTAGGACCAGTTTCGGAGTTTCACCCCTCTTCAGCCAGGATAGCTTGATTCCAGTGGCACAGTGAGCCCGGGACGCACGTCTGGGCATACCCGGCGCACTTAGGGCGAGAAAGCAAAAGACACACAATTGATGGACGGAATGCAGAACAAATCAAAACATTCACCCCCAGTCAAGAGATCTGGGTTAAATCCATCATTCTTTTGTTCACCATGCCACCCCAGTTTAGATCTGGCCATATGCTCATCAGTCTTGACCCTGTGCCTCATGGAAACAGTCCAGCCCGAACTGCTAAGCCAGGTATTCCCTGGACCGAAAACAAGCATCCTAGGACCGGTTTCGGGGTTTCACCCCTCTGCAGCCAGGTTAGCTGGATTCCAGTGGCACAGTGAGCCCGGGACCCACGTCTGGGCATACCCGGTGCACTTAGGACGAGAAAGCAAAAGACACACAATTAATGGACGGAATGCAGAACAAATCAAAACATTCACCCCCAGTCAAGAGATCTGGCTTAAATCCATCATTCTTTTGTTCACCATGCCACCCCAGTTTAGATCTGGCCATATGCTCATCAGTCTTGACCCTGTGCCTCATGGAAACAGTCCAGCCCGAACTGCTAAGCCAGGTCCTCCCTGGACCGGACACAAGCATCCTAGGACCGGTTTCGGGGTTTCACCCCTATGCAGCCGGGTTAGCTTGATTCCAGTGGCACAGTGAGCCCGGGACCCACGTCTGGGCATACCCGGCGCACAATCAAAACATTCACCCACAGTCAAGAGATCTGGGTTACATCCATCATTCTTTTGCTCACCATGCCACCCCAGTTTAGACCTGGCCATATGCCAATCAGTCTTGACCCTGTGCCTCATGGGAACAGTCCAGCCCAAACTGCTAAGCAAGGTCCTCCCTGGACCGGAAACAAGCATCCTAGTACCAGTTTCGGGGTTTCACCCTTCTTCAGCCAAGATAGCTTGATTTCAGTGGCACAGTGAGCCCGGGACCCACGTCTGGGCATACCAGGCGCACTTAGGGCGAGAAAGCAAAAGACACACAATTTATGGACGGAATGCAGAACAAATCAAAACATTCACCCCCAGCAAAGAGATCTGGGTTAAATCCATCATTCTTTTGCTCACCATGCCACCCCAGTTTAGACCTGGCAATATGCAAATCAGTCTTGACCCTGTGCCTCATGGGAACAGTCCGGCCCGAACTGCTAAGCCAGGTCCTCCCTGGACTGGAAACAAGCATCCTAGGACCGGTTTCGGGGTTTCACCCCTCTGCAGCCAGGTTAGCTTGATTCCAGTGGCACAGTGAGCCCGGGACCCACGTCTGGGCATACCCGGTGCACTTAGGGCGAGAAAGCAAAGACACACAATTGATGGACGGAATGCAGAACAAATCAAAACATTCACCTCCAGTCAAGAAATCTGGGTTAAATCCATCATTCTTTTGCTCACCATGCCACCCCAGTTTATACCTGGTCATATGCAAATCAGTCTTGACCCTGTGCCTCATGGGAACAGTCCAGCCCGAACTGCTAAGCCAGGTCCTCCCTGGACCGGAAACAAGCATCCTAGGACCGGTTTCGGGGTCTCACCCTTCTTCAGCCAGGATAGCTTGATTCCAGTGGCACAGTGAGGCCGGGACCCACATCTGGGCATACCCGGCGCACTTAGGGCGAGAAAGCAAAAGACACACAATTAATGTACGAAATGCAGAACAAATCAAAATATTCACCCCAGTCAAGAGATCTGGGTTAAATCCATCATTCTTTTGTTCACCATGCCACCCCAGTTTAGATCTGGCCATATGCAAATCAGTCTTGACCCTGTGCCTCATGGAAACAGTCCAGCCCGAACTGCTAAGCAAGGTCCTCCCTGGACCGGAAACAAGCATCCTAGGACTGTTTTCGGGGTTTCACCCCTCTGCAGCCAGGTTAGCTTGATTCCAGTGGCACAGTGAGCCCGGGACCCACGTCTGGGCATACCCGCTGCACTTAGGGCGAGAAAGCAAAGACACACAATTGATGGACGGAATGCAGAACAAATCAAAACATTCACCCCCAGTCAAGAGATCTAGGTTAAATCCATCATTCTTTTGCTCACCATGCCACCCCAGTTTAGACCTGGCCATATGCAAATCAGTCTTGACCCTGTGCCTCATGGGAACAGTCCAGCCTGAACTGCTAAGCCAGGTCCTCCCTGGACCAGAAACAAGCATCCTAGGACCGGTTTCGGGGTTTCACCCCTCTTCAGCCAGGATAGCTTGATTCCAGTGGCACAGTGAGCCCGGGACCCACGTCTGGGCATACCCGGCGCACTTAGGGCGTGAAAGAAAAAGACACACAATTGATGGTTGGAATGCAGAACAAATCAAAACATTCACCCCCAGTCAAGAGATATGGGTTAAATGCATCATTCTTTTGTTCACCATGACACCCCAGTTTAGATCTGGCCATATGCTCATCAGTCATGACCCTGTGCCTCATGGGAACAGTCCAGCCCAAACTGCTAAGCCAGATCCTCCCTGGACCGGAAATAAGCATCCTAGGACCGGTTTCGGGGTTTCATCCCTCTTCAGCCAGGATAGCTTGATTCCAGTGGCACAGTGAGCCCAGGACCCACGTCTGGGCATACCCGTCGCACTTAGGGCGAGAAAGCAAAAGACACAATTGATGGACGGAATGCAGAACAAATCAAAACATTCACCCACAGTCAAGAGATCTGGGTTAAATGCATCATTCTTTTGTTCACCATGACACCCCAGTTTAGATCTGGCCATATGCTCATCAGTCATGACCCTGTGCCTCATGGGAACAGTCCAGCCCAAACTGCTAAGCCAGATCCTCCCTGGACCGGAAATAAGCATCCTAGGACCGGTTTCGGGGTTTCATCCCTCTTCAGTCAGGATAGCTTGATTCCAGTGGCACAGTGAGCCCAGGACCCACGTCTGGGCATACCCGTCGCACTTAGGGCGAGAAAGCAAAAGACACAATTGATGGACGGAATGCAGAACAAATCAAAACATTCACCCACAGTCAAGAGATCTGGGTTAAATCCATCATACTTTTGCTCACCATGCCACTCCAGTTTAGACCAGGCCATATGCAAATCAGTCTTGACCCTGTGACTCATGGGAACAGTCCAGCCCAAACTGCTAAGCCAGGTCATCCCTGGACTGGAAACAAGCATCCTAGGACCGGTTTCGGGGTTTCACCCCTCTTCAGCCAGGATAGCGTGATTCCAGTGGCATAGTGAGCCCGGGACACACATCTGGGCATACCCGGCGCACTTAGGGCGAGAAAGCAAAAGATACACAATTGATGGACGGAATACAGAACAAATCAAAACATTCACCCCCAGTCAAGATATCTGGGTTAAATCCATCATTCTTTTGTTCCCCATGCCACCCCAGTTTAGATCTGGCCATATGCTCATCAGTCTTGACCCTGTGCCTCATGGAAACAGTCCAGCCCGAACTGCTAAGCCAGGTATTCCCTGGACCGAAAACAAGCATCCTAGGACCGGTTTCGGGGTTTCACCCCTCTGCAGCCAGGTTAGCTGGATTCCAGTGGCACAGTGAGCCCGGGACCCACGTCTGGGCATACCCGGTGCACTTAGGGCGAGAAAGCAAAAGACACACAATTAATGGACGGAATGCAGAACAAATCAAAACATTCACCCCCAGTCAAGAGATCTGGCTTAAATCCATCATTCTTTTGTTCACCATGCCACCCCAGTTTAGATCTGGCCATATGCTCATCAGTCTTGACCCTGTGCCTCATGGAAACAGTCCAGCCCGAACTGCTAAGCCAGGTCCTCCCTGGACCGGACACAAGCATCCTAGGACCGGTTTCGGGGTTTCACCCCTATGCAGCCGGGTTAGCTTGATTCCAGTGGCACAGTGAGCCCGGGACCCACGTCTGGGCATACCCGGCGCACAATCAAAACATTCACCCACAGTCAAGAGATCTGGGTTACATCCATCATTCTTTTGCTCACCATGCCACCCCAGTTTAGACCTGGCCATATGCCAATCAGTCTTGACCCTGTGCCTCATGGGAACAGTCCAGCCCAAACTGCTAAGCAAGGTCCTCCCTGGACCGGAAACAAGCATCCTAGTACCAGTTTCGGGGTTTCACCCTTCTTCAGCCAAGATAGCTTGATTTCAGTGGCACAGTGAGCCCGGGACCCACGTCTGGGCATACCAGGCGCACTTAGGGCGAGAAAGCAAAAGACACACAATTTCTGGACGGAATGCAGAACAAATCAAAACATTCACCCCCAGCAAAGAGATCTGGGTTAAATCCATCATTCTTTTGCTCACCATGCCACCCCAGTTTAGACCTGGCAATATGCAAATCAGTCTTGACCCTGTGCCTCATGGGAACAGTCCGGCCCGAACTGCTAAGCCAGGTCCTCCCTGGACTGGAAACAAGCATCCTAGGACCGGTTTCGGGGTTTCACCCCTCTGCAGCCAGGTTAGCTTGATTCCAGTGGCACAGTGAGCCCGGGACCCACGTCTGGGCATACCCGGTGCACTTAGGGCGAGAAAGCAAAGACACACAATTGATGGACGGAATGCAGAACAAATCAAAACATTCACCTCCAGTCAATAAATCTGGGTTAAATCCATCATTCTTTTGCTCACCATGCCACCCCAGTTTATACCTGGTCATATGCAAATCAGTCTTGACCCTGTGCCTCATGGGAACAGTCCAGCCCGAACTGCTAAGCCAGGTCCTCCCTGGACCGGAAACAAGCATCCTAGGACCGGTTTCGGGGTCTCACCCTTCTTCAGCCAGGATAGCTTGATTCCAGTAGCACAGTGAGGCCGGGACCCACATCTGGGCATACCCGGCGCACTTAGGGCGAGAAAGCAAAAGACACACAATTAATGTACGAAATGCAGAACAAATCAAAATATTCACCCCAGTCAAGAGATCTGGGTTAAATCCATCATTCTTTTGTTCACCATGCCACCCCAGTTTAGATCTGGCCATATGCTCATCAGTATTGACCCTGTGCCTCATGGAAACAGTCCAGCCCGAACTGCTAAGCAAGGTCCTCCCTGGACCGGAAACAAGCATCCTAGGACTGTTTTCGGGGTTTCACCCCTCTGCAGCCAGGTTAGCTTGATTCCAGTGGCACAGTGAGCCCGGGACCCACGTCTGGGCATACCCGCTGCACTTAGGGCGAGAAAGCAAAGACACACAATTGATGGACGGAATGCAGAACAAATCAAAACATTCACCCCCAGTCAAGAGATCTAGGTTAAATCCATCATTCTTTTGCTCACCATGCCACCCCAGTTTAGACCTGGCCATATGCAAATCAGTCTTGACCCTGTGCCTCATGGGAACAGTCCAGCCTGAACTGCTAAGCCAGGTCCTCCCTGGACCAGAAACAAGCATCCTAGGACCGGTTTCGGAGTTTCACCCCTCTTCAGCCAGGATAGCTTGATTCCAGTGGCACAGTGAGCCCGGGACCCACGTCTGGGCATACCCGGCGCACTTAGGGCGTGAAAGAAAAAGACACACAATTGATGGTTGGAATGCAGAACAAATCAAAACATTCACCCCCAGTCAAGAGATATGGGTTAAATGCATCATTCTTTTGTTCACCATGACACCCCAGTTTAGATCTGGCCATATGCTCATCAGTCATGACCCTGTGCCTCATGGGAACATTCCAGCCCAAACTGCTAAGCCAGATCCTCCCTGGACCGGAAATAAGCATCCTAGGACCGGTTTCGGGGTTTCATCCCTCTTCAGCCAGGATAGCTTGATTCCAGTGGCACAGTGAGCCCAGGACCCACGTCTGGGCATACCCGTCGCACTTAGGGCGAGAAAGCAAAAGACACAATTGATGGACGGAATGCAGAACAAATCAAAACATTCACCCACAGTCAAGAGATCTGGGTTAAATGCATCATTCTTTTGTTCGCCATGACACCCCAGTTTAGATCTGGCCATATGCTCATCAGTCATGACCCTGTGCCTCATGGGAACAGTCCAGCCCAAACTGCTAAGCCAGATCCTCCCTGGACCGGAAATAAGCATCCTAGGACCGGTTTCGGGGTTTCATCCCTCTTCAGCCAGGATAGCTTGATTCCAGTGGCACAGTGAGCCCAGGACCCACGTCTGGGCATACCCGTCGCACTTAGGGCGAGAAAGCAAAAGACACAATTGATGGACGGAATGCAGAACAAATCAAAACATTCACCCACAGTCAAGAGATCTGGGTTAAATCCATCATACTTTTGCTCACCATGCCACTCCAGTTTAGACCAGGCCATATGCAAATCAGTCTTGACCCTGTGACTCATGGGAACAGTCCAGCCCAAACTGCTAAGCCAGGTCATCCCTGGACTGGAAACAAGCATCCTAGGACCGGTTTCGGGGTTTCACCCCTCTTCAGCCAGGATAGCGTGATTCCAGTGGCATAGTGAGCCCGGGACACACATCTGGGCATACCCGGCGCACTTAGGGCGAGAAAGCAAAAGATACACAATTGATGGACGGAATGCAGAACAAATCAAAACATTCACCCCCAGTCAAGAGATCTGGGTTAAATCCATCATTCTTTTGCTCACCATGCCACCCCAGTTTAGATCTGGCCATATGCAAATCAGTCTTGACCCTGTGCCTCATGGGGACAGTCCAGCCTGAAGTGCTAAGCCAGGTCCTCCCTGGACCGGAAACAAGCATCCTAGGACCGGTTTCGGAGTTTCACCCCTCTTCAGCCAGGTTAGCTTGATTCCAGTGGCACAGTGAGCCCGGGACCCACGTCTGGGCATACCCGGTGCACTTAGGGCGAGAAAGCAAAAGACACACAATTAATCGACGGAATGCAGAACAAATCAAAACATTCACTCCCAGTCAAGAGATCTGGGTTAAATCCATCATTCTTTTGCTCACCATGCCAGCCCAGTTTAGACCTGGCCATATCCAAATCAGTCTTGACCCTGTGCCTCATGGGAACAGTCCAGCTCGAACTGCTAAGCCAGGTCCTCCCTGGACCGGAAACAAGCATCCTAGGACCGGTTTCGGGGTCTCACCCTTCTTCAGCCAGGATAGCTTGATTCCAGTGGCACAGTGAGGCCGGGACCCACGTCTGGGCATGCCCGGCTCACTTACGGCGAGAAAGCAAAAGACACACAATTAATGGACGGAATGCAGAACAAATCAAAACATTCACCCCCAGTCAAGAGATCTGGGTTAAATCCATCATTCTTTTGTTCACCATGCAACCCCAGTTTAGATCTGGCCATATGCTCATCAGTCTTGACCCTGTGCCTCATGGAAACAGTCCAGCCCGAACTGCTAAGCCAGGTCCTCCCTGGACCGGAAACAAGCATCCTAGGACCGGTTTCGGGGTTTCACCCCTCTGCAGCCAGGTTAGCTTGATTCCAGTGGCACAGTGAGCCCGGGACCCACGTCTGGGCATACCCGGTGCACTTAGAGCGAGAAAGCAAAAGACACACAATTGATGGACAGAATGCAGAACAAATCACAACATTCACCCCCAGTCAAGAGATCTGGGTTAAATCCATCATTCTTTTGCTCACCATGCCACCCCAGTTTAGACCTGGCCATATGCAAATCAGTCTTGACCCTGTGCCTCATGGGAACAGTCCGGCCCGAACTGCTAAGCCAGGTCCTCCCTGGACTGAAAACAAGCATCCTAGGACCGGTTTCGGGGTTTCACCCCTCTTCAGCCAGGTTAGCTTGATTCCAGTGGCACAGTGAGCCCGGGACCCACGTCTGGGCATACCCGGTGCACTTAGGGCGAGAAAGCAAAGACACACAATTGATGGACGGAATGCAGAACAAATCAAAACATTCACCTCCAGTCAAGAGATCTGGGTTAAATCCATCATTCTTTTACTCACCATGCCACCCCAGTTTAGACCAGGCCATATACAAATCAGTCTTGACCCTGTGCCTCATGGGAACAGTCCAGCCTGAACTGCTAAGCCAGGTCCTCCCTGGACCAGAAACAAGCATCCTAGGACCGGTTTCGGGGTTTCACCCCTCTTCAGCCAGGATAGCTTGATTCCAGTGGCACAGTGAGCCCGGGACCCACGTCTGGGCATACCCGGTGCACTTAGGGCGAGAAAGCAAAAGACACACAATTGATGGACAGAATGCAGAACAAATCAAAACATTCACCCCCAGTCAAGAGATCTGGGTTAAATCCATCATTCTTTTGCTAACCATACCACCCCAGTTTAGACCTGGCAATATGGAAATCAGTCTTGACTCTGTGCCTCATGGGAACAGTCCAGCCCGAACTGCTAAGCCAGGTCCTCCTTGGACTGGAAACAAGCATCCTAGGACCTGTTTCGGAGTTTCACCCCTCTTCAGCCAGGATAGCTTGATTCCAGTGGCACAGTGAGCCCGGGACGCACGTCTGGGCATACCCGGCGCACTTAGGGCGAGAAAGCAAAAGACACACAATTGATGGACAGAATGCAGAACAAATCACAACATTCACCCCCAGTCAAGAGATCTGGGTTAAATCCATCATACTTTTGCTCACCATGCCACTCCAGTTTAGACCAGGCCATATGCAAATCAGTCTTGACCCTGTGACTCATGGGAACAGTCCAGCCCAAACTGCTAAGCCAGGTCATCCCTGGACTGGAAACAAGCATCCTAGGACCGGTTTCGGGGTTTCATCCCTCTTCAGCCAGGATAGCTTGATTCCAGTGGCACAGTGAGCCCAGGACCCACGTCTGGGCATACCCGTCGCACTTAGGGCGAGAAAGCAAAAGACACAATTGATGGACGGAATGCAGAACAAATCAAAACATTCACCCACAGTCAAGAGATCTGGGTTAAATGCATCATTCTTTTGTTCGCCATGACACCCCAGTTTAGATCTGGCCATATGCTCATCAGTCATGACCCTGTGCCTCATGGGAACAGTTCAGCCCAAACTGCTAAGCCAGATCCTCCCTGGACCGGAAATAAGCATCCTAGGACCGGTTTCGGGGTTTCATCCCTCTTCAGCCAGGATAGCTTGATTCCAGTGGCACAGTGAGCCCAGGACCCACGTCTGGGCATACCCGTCGCACTTAGGGCGAGAAAGCAAAAGACACAATTGATGGACGGAATGCAGAACAAATCAAAACATTCACCCACAGTCAAGAGATCTGGGTTAAATCCATCATACTTTTGCTCACCATGCCACTCCAGTTTAGACCAGGCCATATGCAAATCAGTCTTGACCCTGTGACTCATGGGAACAGTCCAGCCCAAACTGCTAAGCCAGGTCATCCCTGGACTGGAAACAAGCATCCTAGGACCGGTTTCGGGGTTTCACCCCTCTTCAGCCAGGATAGCGTGATTCCAGTGGCATAGTGAGCCCGGGACACACATCTGGGCATACCCGGCGCACTTAGGGCGAGAAAGCAAAAGATACACAATTGATGGACGGAATGCAGAACAAATCAAAACATTCACCCCCAGTCAAGAGATCTGGGTTAAATCCATCATTCTTTTGCTCACCATGCCACCCCAGTTTAGATCTGGCCATATGCAAATCAGTCTTGACCCTGTGCCTCATGGGGACAGTCCAGCCTGAAGTGCTAAGCCAGGTCCTCCCTGGACCGGAAACAAGCATCCTAGGACCGGTTTCGGAGTTTCACCCCTCTTCAGCCAGGTTAGCTTGATTCCAGTGGCACAGTGAGCCCGGGACCCACGTCTGGGCATACCCGGTGCACTTAGGGCGAGAAAGCAAAAGACACACAATTAATCGACGGAATGCAGAACAAATCAAAACATTCACTCCCAGTCAAGAGATCTGGGTTAAATCCATCATTCTTTTGCTCACCATGCCAGCCCAGTTTAGACCTGGCCATATCCAAATCAGTCTTGACCCTGTGCCTCATGGGAACAGTCCAGCTCGAACTGCTAAGCCAGGTCCTCCCTGGACCGGAAACAAGCATCCTAGGACCGGTTTCGGGGTCTCACCCTTCTTCAGCCAGGATAGCTTGATTCCAGTGGCACAGTGAGGCCGGGACCCACGTCTGGGCATGCCCGGCTCACTTACGGCGAGAAAGCAAAAGACACACAATTAATGGACGGAATGCAGAACAAATCAAAACATTCACCCCCAGTCAAGAGATCTGGGTTAAATCCATCATTCTTTTGTTCACCATGCAACCCCAGTTTAGATCTGGCCATATGCTCATCAGTCTTGACCCTGTGCCTCATGGAAACAGTCCAGCCCGAACTGCTAAGCCAGGTCCTCCCTGGACCGGAAACAAGCATCCTAGGACCGGTTTCGGGGTTTCACCCCTCTGCAGCCAGGTTAGCTTGATTCCAGTGGCACAGTGAGCCCGGGACCCACGTCTGGGCATACCCGGTGCACTTAGAGCGAGAAAGCAAAAGACACACAATTGATGGACAGAATGCAGAACAAATCACAACATTCACCCCCAGTCAAGAGATCTGGGTTAAATCCATCATTCTTTTGCTCACCATGCCACCCCAGTTTAGACCTGGCCATATGCAAATCAGTCTTGACCCTGTGCCTCATGGGAACAGTCCGGCCCGAACTGCTAAGCCAGGTCCTCCCTGGACTGAAAACAAGCATCCTAGGACCGGTTTCGGGGTTTCACCCCTCTTCAGCCAGGTTAGCTTGATTCCAGTGGCACAGTGAGCCCGGGACCCACGTCTGGGCATACCCGGTGCACTTAGGGCGAGAAAGCAAAGACACACAATTGATGGACGGAATGCAGAACAAATCAAAACATTCACCTCCAGTCAAGAGATCTGGGTTAAATCCATCATTCTTTTACTCACCATGCCACCCCAGTTTAGACCAGGCCATATACAAATCAGTCTTGACCCTGTGCCTCATGGGAACAGTCCAGCCTGAACTGCTAAGCCAGGTCCTCCCTGGACCAGAAACAAGCATCCTAGGACCGGTTTCGGGGTTTCACCCCTCTTCAGCCAGGATAGCTTGATTCCAGTGGCACAGTGAGCCCGGGACCCACGTCTGGGCATACCCGGTGCACTTAGGGCGAGAAAGCAAAAGACACACAATTGATGGACAGAATGCAGAACAAATCAAAACATTCACCCCCAGTCAAGAGATCTGGGTTAAATCCATCATTCTTTTGCTAACCATACCACCCCAGTTTAGACCTGGCAATATGGAAATCAGTCTTGACTCTGTGCCTCATGGGAACAGTCCAGCCCGAACTGCTAAGCCAGGTCCTCCCTGGACTGGAAACAAGCATCCTAGGACCTGTTTCGGAGTTTCACCCCTCTTCAGCCAGGATAGCTTGATTCCAGTGGCACAGTGAGCCCGGGACGCACGTCTGGGCATACCCGGCGCACTTAGGGCGAGAAAGCAAAAGACACACAATTGATGGACAGAATGCAGAACAAATCACAACATTCACCCCCAGTCAAGAGATCTGGGTTAAATCCATCATACTTTTGCTCACCATGCCACTCCAGTTTAGACCAGGCCATATGCAAATCAGTCTTGACCCTGTGACTCATGGGAACAGTCCAGCCCAAACTGCTAAGCCAGGTCATCCCTGGACTGGAAACAAGCATCCTAGGACCGGTTTCGGGGTTTCACCCCTCTTCAGCCAGGATAGCGTGATTCCAGTGGCATAGTGAGCCCGGGACACACATCTGGGCATACCCGGCGCACTTAGGGCGAGAAAGCAAAAGATACACAATTGATGGACGGAATGCAGAACAAATCAAAACATTCACCCCCAGTCAAGAGATCTGGGTTAAATCCATCATTCTTTTGCTCACCATGCCACCCCAGTTTAGATCTGGCCATATGCAAATCAGTCTTGACCCTGTGCCTCATGGGGACAGTCCAGCCTGAAGTGCTAAGCCAGGTCCTCCCTGGACCGGAAACAAGCATCCTAGGACCGGTTTCGGAGTTTCACCCCTCTTCAGCCAGGTTAGCTTGATTCCAGTGGCACAGTGAGCCCGGGACCCACGTCTGGGCATACCCGGTGCACTTAGGGCGAGAAAGCAAAAGACACACAATTAATCGACGGAATGCAGAACAAATCAAAACATTCACTCCCAGTCAAGAGATCTGGGTTAAATCCATCATTCTTTTGCTCACCATGCCAGCCCAGTTTAGACCTGGCCATATCCAAATCAGTCTTGACCCTGTGCCTCATGGGAACAGTCCAGCTCGAACTGCTAAGCCAGGTCCTCCCTGGACCGGAAACAAGCATCCTAGGACCGGTTTCGGGGTCTCACCCTTCTTCAGCCAGGATAGCTTGATTCCAGTGGCACAGTGAGGCCGGGACCCACGTCTGGGCATGCCCGGCTCACTTACGGCGAGAAAGCAAAAGACACACAATTAATGGACGGAATGCAGAACAAATCAAAACATTCACCCCCAGTCAAGAGATCTGGGTTAAATCCATCATTCTTTTGTTCACCATGCAACCCCAGTTTAGATCTGGCCATATGCTCATCAGTCTTGACCCTGTGCCTCATTGAAACAGTCCAGCCCGAACTGCTAAGCCAGGTCCTCCCTGGACCGGAAACAAGCATCCTAGGACCGGTTTCGGGGTTTCACCCCTCTGCAGCCAGGTTAGCTTGATTCCAGTGGCACAGTGAGCCCGGGACCCACGTCTGGGCATACCCGGTGCACTTAGAGCGAGAAAGCAAAAGACACACAATTGATGGACAGAATGCAGAACAAATCACAACATTCACCCCCAGTCAAGAGATCTGGGTTAAATCCATCATTCTTTTGCTCACCATGCCACCCCAGTTTAGACCTGGCCATATGCAAATCAGTCTTGACCCTGTGCCTCATGGGAACAGTCCGGCCCGAACTGCTAAGCCAGGTCCTCCCTGGACTGAAAACAAGCATCCTAGGACCGGTTTCGGGGTTTCACCCCTCTTCAGCCAGGTTAGCTTGATTCCAGTGGCACAGTGAGCCCGGGACCCACGTCTGGGCATACCCGGTGCACTTAGGGCGAGAAAGCAAAGACACACAATTGATGGACGGAATGCAGAACAAATCAAAACATTCACCTCCAGTCAAGAGATCTGGGTTAAATCCATCATTCTTTTACTCACCATGCCACCCCAGTTTAGACCAGGCCATATACAAATCAGTCTTGACCCTGTGCCTCATGGGAACAGTCCAGCCCAAACTGCTAAGCCAGGTCATCCCTGGACCGGAAACAAGCATCCTAGGACCGGTTTCGGGGTTTCACCCCTCTTCATCCAGGATAGCGTGATTCCAGTGGCATAGTGAGCCCGGGACGCACATCTGGGCATACCCGGCGCACTTAGGGCGAGAAAGCAAAAGACACACAATTGATGGACGGAATGCAGAACAAATCAAAACATTCACCCCCAGTCAAGAGATCTGGGTTAAATCCATCATTCTTTTGCTCACCATGCCACCCCAGTTTAGATCTGGCCATATGCAAATCAGTCTTGACCGTGTGCCTCATGGGGACAGTCCAGCCTGAAGTGCTAAGCCAGGTCCTCCCTGGACCGGAAACAAGCATCCTAGGACCGGTTTCGGAGTTTCACCCCTCTTCAGCCAGGTTAGCTTGATTCCAGTGGCACAGTGAGCCCGGGACCCACGTCTGGGCATACCCGGTGCACTTAGGGCGAGAAAGCAAAAGACACACAATTGATGGACAGAATGCAGAACAAATCAAAACATTCACCCCCAGTCAAGAGATCTGGGTTAAATCCATCATTCTTTTGCTAACCATACCACCCCAGTTTAGACTTGGCAATATGGAAATCAGTCTTGACTCTGTGCCTCATGGGAACAGTCCAGCCCGAACTGCTAAGCCAGGTCCTCCCTGGACTGGAAACAAGCATCCTAGGACCTGTTTCGGAGTTTCACCCCTCTTCAGCCAGGATAGCTTGATTCCAGTGGCACAGTGAGCCCGGGACGCACGTCTGGGCATACCCGGCGCACTTAGGGCGAGAAAGCAAAAGACACACAATTGATGGACAGAATGCAGAACAAATCACAACATTCACCCCCAGTCAAGACATCTGGGTTAAATCCATCATTCTTTTGCTCACCATGCCACCCCAGTTTAGACCTGGCCATATGCAAATCAGTCATGACCCTGTGCCTCATGGGAACAGTCCAGCCCAAACTGCTAAGCCAGGTCCTCCCTGGACCGGAAACAAGCATCCTAGGACCGGTTTCGGGGTCTCACCCTTCTTCAGCCAGGATAGCTTGATTACAGTGCCACAGTGAGCCCGGGACCCACGTCTGGGCATACCAGGCACACTTAGGGCGAGAAAGCAAAAGACACACAATTGATGGACGGAATGCAGAACAAATCAAAACATTCACCCCCAGTCAAGAGATCTGGGTTAAATCCATAATTCTTTTGCTCACCATGCCACCCCAGTTTAGAGCTGGCAATATGCAAATCAATTTTGACCCTGTGCCTCATGGGAACAGTCCAGCCCGAGCTGCTAAGCCAGGTCCTCCCTGGACCGGAAATAAGCATCCTAGGACCGGTTTCGGGGTTTCATCCCTCATCAGCCAGGATAGCTTGATTCCAGTGGCACAGTGAGCCCAGGACCCACGTCTGGGCATACCCGGCGCACTTAGGGTGAGAAAGCAAAAGACACAATTGATGGACGGAATGCAGAACAAATCAAAACATTCACCCACAGTCAAGAGATCTGGGTTAAATCCATCATTCTTTTCCTCACCATGCCACTCCAGTTTAGACCAGGCCATATGCAAATCAGTCTTGACCCTGTGCCTCATGGGAACAGTCCAGCCCAAACTGCTAAGCCAGGTCCTCCCTGGACAGGAAACAAGCATCCTAGGACCGGTTTCGGGGTTTCACCCTTCTTCAGCCAGGATAGCTTGATTCCAGTGGCACAGTGAGCCCGAGACCCACGTCTGGGCATACCCGGCACACTTAGGGCGAGAAAGCAAAAGACACACAATTAATGGACGGAATGCAGAACAAATCAAAACATTCACCCCCAGTCAAGAGATCTGGGTTAAATCCATCATTCTTTTGTTCACCATGCCACCCCAGTTTAGACCTGGCCATATGCAAATCAGTCATGACCCTGTGCCTCATGGGAACAGTCCAGCCCAAACTGCTAAGCCAGGTCCTCCCTGGACCGGAAACAAGCATCCTCGGACCGGTTTCGGGGTCTCACCCTTCTTCAGCCAGGATAGCTTGATTCCAGTGGCAAAGTGAGCCCGGGACCCACGTCTGGGCATACCAGGCGAACTTAGGGCGAGAAAGCAAAAGACACATAATTGATGGACGGAATGCAGAACAAATCAAAACATTCACCCCCAGTCAAGAGATCTGGGTTAAATCCATAATTCTTTTGCTCACCATGCCACCCCAGTTTAGACCTGGCAATATGCAAATCAGTTTTGACCCTGTGCCTCATGGGAACAGTCCAGCCCGAACTGCTAAGCCAGGTCCTTCCTGGACATGCAATAAGCATCCTAGGACCGGTTTCGGGGTTTCATCCCTCTTCAGCCAGGATAGCTTGATTCCAGTGGCACAGTGAGCCCAGGACCCACGTCTGGGCATACCCGGCGCCCTTAGGGCGAGAAAGCAAAAGACACAATTGATGGACGGAATGCAGAACAAATCAAAACATTCACCCACAGTCAAGAGATCTGGGTTAAATCCATCATACTTTTGCTCACCATGCCACTCCAGTTTAGACCAGGCCATATGCAAATCAGTCTTGACCCTGTGCCTCATGGGAACAGTCCAGCCCAAACTGCTAAGCCAGGTCCTCCCTGGACCGGAAACAAGCATCCTAGGACCAGTTTCGGGTTTTCACCCCTCGTCAGCCAGGATAGCTTGATTCCAGTGGCACAGTGAGCCCGGGACCCACGTCTGGGCATACCCGGCACACTTACGGCGAGAAAGCAAAAGACATACAATTGATGGACGGAATGGAGAACAAATAAAAACATTCACCCCCAGTCAAGAGATCTGGGTTACATCCATCATTCTTTTGTTCACCATGCCACCCCAGTTTAGATCTGGCCATATGCAAATCAGTCTTGACCCTGTGCCTCATGGGAACAGTCCAGCCTGAACTGCTAAGCCAGGTCCTCCCTGGACCGGAAACAAGCATCCTAGGACCGGTTTTGGGGTTTCACCCCTCTTCAGCCAGGTTAGCTTGATTCCAGTGGCACAGTGAGCCCGGGACCCACGTCTGGGCATACCCGTCGCACTTAGGGCGTGAAAGAAAAAGACACACAATTGATGGACGGAATGCAGAACAAATCAAAACATTCACCCCCAGTCAAGAGATCTGGGTTAAATCCATCATTCTTTTGCTAACCATACCACCCCAGTTTAGACCTGGCAATATGGAAATCAGTCTTGACTCTGTGCCTCATGGGAACAGTCCAGCCCAAACTGCTAAGCCAGGTCGTCCCTGGACGCACGTCTGGGCATACCCGGCGCACTTAGGGCTAGAAAGCAAAAGACACACAATTAATCGACGGAATGCAGAACAAATCAAAACATTCACCCCCAGTCAAGAGATCTGGGTTAAATCCATCATTCTTTTGTTCACCATGCCACCCCAGTTTAGATCTGGCCATATGCTCATCAGTCTTGACCCTGTGCCTCATGGAAACAGTCCAGCCCGAACTGCTAAGCCAGGTCCTCCCTGGACCGGAAACAAGCATCCTAGGACCGGTTTCGGGGTTTCACCCCTCTGCAGCCAGGTTAGCTTGATTCCAGTGGCACAGTGAACCCGGAACCCACGTCTGGGCATACCCGGTGCACTTAGAGCGAGAAAGCAAAAGACACAATATTAATGGACAGAATGCAGAACAAATCACAACATTCACCCCCAGTCAAGAGATCTTGGTTAGATCCATCATTCTTTTGCTCACCATGCCACCCCAGTTTAGATCTGGCCATATGCAAATCAGTCTTGACCCTGTGCCTCATGGGAACAGTCCAGCCTGAACTGCTAAGCCAGGTCCTCCCTGGACCGGAAACAAGCATCCTAGGACCGGTTTTGGGGTTTCACCCCTCTTCAGCCAGGTTAGCTTGATTCCAGTGGCACAGTGAGCCCGGGACCCACGTCTGGGCATACCAGGCGCACTTAGGTCGAGAAAGCAAAAGACACACTATTGATGGACGGAATGCAGAACAAATCAAAACATTCACCCCCAGTCAAGAGATCTGGGTTAAATCCATCATTCTTTTGCTCACCATGCCACCCCAGTTTGGACCTGGCAATATGCAAATCAGTCTTGACCCTGTGCATCATGGGAACAGTTCAGCCCGAACTGCTAAGCCAGGTCCTCCCTGGACCGGAAACAAGCATCCTAGGACCTGTTTCGGGGTTTCACCCCTCGTCAGCCAGGATAGCTTGATTCCATTGGCACAGTGAGCCCGGGACCCACGTCTGGGCATACACGGCGCACTTACGGCGAGAAAGCAAAAGACATACAATTGATGGACGGAATGGAAAACAAATCAAAACATTCACCCCCAGTCAAGAGACCTGGGTTAAATCCATCATTCTTTTGCTCACCATGCCACCCCAGTTTAGACCTGGCAATATGCAAATCAGTCTTGACCCTGTGCCTCATGGGAACAGTCCAGCCCGAACTGCTAAGCCAGGTCCTCCCTGGACCGGAAACAAGCATCCTAGGACTGGTTTCGGGGTTTCACCCCTCTTCAGCCAGGATAGCTTGATTCCAGTGGCACAGTGAGCCCGGGACCCACGTCTGGGCATACCCGGCGCACTTAGGGCGAGAAAGCAAAAGACACACAATTGATGGACGGAATGCAGAACAAATCAAAACATTCACCCACAGTCAAGAGATCTGGGTTACATCCATCATTCTTTTGCTCACCATGCCACCCCAGTTTAGACCTGGCCATATGCCAATCAGTCTTGACCCTGTGCCTCATGGGAACAGTCCAGCCCAAACTGCTAAGCAAGGTCCTCCCTGGACCAGAAACAAGCATCCTAGTACCAGTTTCGGGGTTTCACCCTTCTTCAGCCAGGATAGCTTGATTCCAGTGGCACAGTGAGCCTGAGACCCACGTCTGGGCATACCAGGCGCACTTAGGGCGAGAAAGCAATAGACACACAATTTATGGACGGAATGCAGAACAAATCAAAACATTCACCCCCAGCCAAGAGATCTGGGTTAAATCCATCATTCTTTTGCTCACCATGCCACCCCAGTTTAGACCTGGCAATATGCAAATCAGTCTTGACCCTGTGCCTCATGGGAACAGTCCGGCCCGAACTGCTAAGCCAGGTCCTCCCTGGACTGGAAACAAGCATCCTAGGACCGGTTTCGGGGTTTCACCCCTCTTCAGCCAGGATAGCTTGATTCCAGTGGCACAGTGAGCCCGGGACCCACGTCTGGGCATACCCGGCGCACTTAGGGCGTGAAAGAAAAAGACACACAATTGATGGACGGAATGCAGAACAAATCAAAACATTCACCCCCAGTCAAAAGATCTGGGTTAAATCCATCATTCTTTTGCTAACCATCCCACCCCAGTTTAGACCTGGCAATATGGAAATCAGTCTTGACTCTGTGCCTCATGGGAACAGTCCAGCCCAAACTGCTAAGCCAGGTCCTCCCTGGACCGGAAACAAGCATCCTAGGACCGGTTTCGGAGTTTCACCCCTCTTCAGCCAGGATAGCGTGATTCCAGTGGCATAGTGAGCCCGGGACGCACGTCTGGGCATACCCGGCGCACTTAGGGCGAGAAAGCAAAAGACACACAATTGATGGACGGAATGCAGAACAAATCAAAACATTTACCCCCAGTCAAGAGATCTGGGTTAAATCCATCATTCTTTTGCTAACCATACCACCCCAGTTTAGACCTGGCAATATGGAAATCAGTCTTGACTCTGTGCCTCATGGGAACAGTCCAGCCCGAACTCCTAAGCCAGGTCCTCCCTGGACCGGAAACAAGCATCCTAGGACCAGTTTCGGAGTTTCACCCCTCTTCAGCCAGGATAGCTTGATTCCAGTGGCACAGTGAGCCCGGGACGCACGTCTGGGCATACCGGGCGCACTTAGGGCGAGAAAGCAAAAGACACACAATTGATGGACGGAATGCAGAACAAATCAAAACATTCACCCCCAGTCAAGAGATCTGGGTTAAATCCATCATTCTTTTGCTCACCATGCCACCCCAGTTTAGACCTGGCCATATGCAAATCAGTCTTGACCCTGTGCCTCATGGAAACAGTCCAGCCCGAACTGCTAAGCCAGGTCCTCCCTGGACCGGAAACAAGCATCCTAGGACCGGTTTTGGGGTTTCACCCCTCTGCAGCCAGGTTAGCTTGATTCCAGTGGCACAGTGAGCCCGGGACCCACGTCTGGGCATACCCGGCGCACTTAGGGCGAGAAAGCAAAAGACACAATATTAATGGATGGAATGCAGAACAAATCAAAACATTCACCCCCAGTCAAGAGATCTTGGTTAGATCCATCATTCTTTTGCTCACCATGCCACCCCAGTTTAGATCTGGCCATATGCAAATCAGTCTTGACCCTGTGCCTCATGGGAACAGTCCAGCCTGAACTGCTAAGCCAGGTCCTCCCTGGACCGGAAACAAGCATCCTAGGACCGGTTTTGGGGTTTCACCCCTCTTCAGCCAGGTTAGCTTGATTCCAGTGGCACAGTGAGCCCGGGACCCACGTCTGGGCATACCAGGCGCACTTAGGGCGAGAAAGCAAAAGACACACAATTGATGGACGGAATGCAGAACAAATCAAAACATTCACCCCAGTCAAGAGATCTGGGTTAAATCCATAATTCTTTTGCTCACCATGCCACCCCAGTTTAGACCTGGCAATATGCAAATCAATTTTGACCCTGTGCCTCATGGGAACAGTCCAGCCCGAACTGCTAAGCCAGGTCCTCCCTGGACCGGAAATAAGCATCCTAGGACCGGTTTTGGGGTTTCACCCCTCTGCAGCCAGGTTAGCTTGATTCCAGTGGCACAGTGAGCCCGGGACCCACATCTGGGCATACCCGGCGCACTTAGGGCGAGAAAGCAAAAGACACAATATTAATGGATGGAATGCAGAACAAATCAAAACATTCACCCCCAGTCAAGAGATCTTGGTTAGATCCATCATTCTTTTGCTCACCATGCCACCCCAGTTTAGATCTGGCCATATGCAAATCAGTCTTGACCCTGTGCCTCATGGGAACAGTCCAGCCTGAACTGCTAAGCCAGGTCCTCCCTGGACCGGAAACAAGCATCCTAGGACCGGTTTCGGGGGTTTCACCCCTCTTCAGCCAGGTTAGCTTGATTCCAGTGGCACAGTGAGGCCGGGACCCACGTCTGGGCATCCCCGGTGCACTTAGGGCGAGAAAGCAAAAGACACACAATTGATGGACGGAATGCAGAACAAATCAAAACATTCACCCCCAGTCAAGAGATCTGGGTTAAATCCATAATTCTTTTGCTCACCATGCCACCCCAGTTTAGACCTGGCAATATGCAAATCAATTTTGACCCTGTGCCTCATGGGAACAGTCCAGCCCGAACTGCTAAGCCAGGTCCTCCCTGGACCGGAAATAAGCATCCTAGGACCGCTTTCGGGGTTTCATCCCTCTTCAGCCAGGATAGCTTGATTCCAGTGGCACAGTGAGCCCAGGACCCACGTCTGGGAATACCCGTCGCACTTAGGGCGAGAAAGCAAAAGACACAATTGATGGACGGAATGCAGAACAAATCAAAACATTCACCCACAGTCAAGAGATCTGGGTTAAATCCATCATACTTTTGCTCACCATGCCACTCCAGTTTAGACCAGGCCATATGCAAATCAGTCTTGACCCTCTGCCTCATGGGAACAGTCCAGCCCAAACTGCTAAGCAAGGTCCTCCCTGGACCGGAAACAAGCATCCTAGGACCGGTTTCGGGGTTTCACCCCTCTGCAGCCAGGTTAGCTTGATTCCAGTGGCACAGTGAGCCCGGGACCCACGTCTGGGCATAACCGGTGCACTTAGGGCGAGAAAGCAAAGACACACAATTGATGGACGGAATGCAGAACAAATCAAAACATTCACCCACAGTCAAGAGATCTAGGTTAAATCCATCATTCTTTTGCTCACCATGCCACCCCAGTTTAGACCTGGCCATATGCAAATCAGTCTTGACCCTGTGCCTCATGGGAACAGTCCAGCCTGAACTGCTAAGCCAGGTCCTCCCTGGACCGGAAACAAGCATCCTAGGACCGGTTTCGGGGTTTCACCCCTCTTCAGCCAGGTTAGCTTGATTCCAGTGGCACAGTGAGGCCGGGACCCATGTCTGGGCATCCCCGGTGCACTTAGGGCGAGAAAGCAAAAGACACACAATTAATGGACGGAATGCAGAACAAATCAAAACATTCACCCCCAGTCAAGAGATCTGGGTTAAATCCATCATTCTTTTGCTCACCATGCCACCCCAGTTTGGACTTGGCAATATGCAAATCAGTCTTGACCCTGTGCCTCATGGAAACAGTCCAGCCCGAACTGCTAAGCCAGGTCCTCCCTTGACCGGAAACAAGCATCCTAGGACCGGTTTCGGGGTTTCATCCCTCTTCAGCCAGGATAGCTTGATTCCAGTGGCACAGTGAGCCCAGGACCCACGTCTGGGCATACCCGTCGCACTTAGGGCGAGAAAGCAAAAGACACAATTGATGGACGGAATGCAGAACAAATCAAAACATTCACCCACAGTCAAGAGATCTGGGTTAAATGCATCATTCTTTTGTTCACCATGACACCCCAGTTTAGATCTGGCCATATGCTCATCAGTCATGACCCTGTGCCTCATGGGAACAGTCCAGCCCAAACTGCTAAGCCAGATCCTCCCTGGACCGGAAATAAGCATCCTAGGACCGGTTTCGGGGTTTCATCCCTCTTCAGCCAGGATAGCTTGATTCCAGTGGCACAGTGAGCCCAGGACCCACGTCTGGGCATACCCGTCGCACTTAGGGCGAGAAAGCAAAAGACACAATTGATGGACGGAATGCAGAACAAATCAAAACATTCACCCACAGTCAAGAGATCTGGGTTAAATCCATCATACTTTTGCTCACCATGCCACTCCAGTTTAGACCAGGCCATATGCAAATCAGTCTTGACCCTGTGACTCATGGGAACAGTCCAGCCCAAACTGCTAAGCCAGGTCATCCCTGGACTGGAAACAAGCATCCTAGGACCGGTTTCGGGGTTTCACCCCTCTTCAGCCAGGATAGCGTGATTCCAGTGGCATAGTGAGCCCGGGACGCACATCTGGGCATACCCGGCGCACTTAGGGCGAGAAAGCAAAAGATACACAATTGATGGACGGAATGCAGAACAAATCAAAACATTCACCCCCAGTCAAGAGATCTGGGTTAAATCCATCATTCTTTTGCTCACCATGCCACCCCAGTTTAGATCTGGCCATATGCAAATCAGTCTTGACCCTGTGCCTCATGGGGACAGTCCAGCCTGAAGTGCTAAGCCAGGTCCTCCCTGGACCGGAAACAAGCATCCTAGGACCGGTTTCGGAGTTTCACCCCTCTTCAGCCAGGTTAGCTTGATTCCAGTGGCACAGTGAGCCCGGGACCCACGTCTGGGCATACCCGGTGCACTTAGGGCGAGAAAGCAAAAGACACACAATTAATCGACGGAATGCAGAACAAATCAAAACATTCACTCCCAGTCAAGAGATCTGGGTTAAATCCATCATTCTTTTGCTCACCATGCCAGCCCAGTTTAGACCTGGCCATATCCAAATCAGTCTTGACCCTGTGCCTCATGGGAACAGTCCAGCTCGAACTGCTAAGCCAGGTCCTCCCTGGACCGGAAACAAGCATCCTAGGACCGGTTTCGGGGTCTCACCCTTCTTCAGCCAGGATAGCTTGATTCCAGTGGCACAGTGAGGCCGGGACCCACGTCTGGGCATGCCCGGCTCACTTACGGCGAGAAAGCAAAAGACACACAATTAATGGACGGAATGCAGAACAAATCAAAACATTCACCCCCAGTCAAGAGATCTGGGTTAAATCCATCATTCTTTTGTTCACCATGCAACCCCAGTTTAGATCTGGCCATATGCTCATCAGTCTTGACCCTGTGCCTCATGGAAACAGTCCAGCCCGAACTGCTAAGCCAGGTCCTCCCTGGACCGGAAACAAGCATCCTAGGACCGGTTTCGGGGTTTCACCCCTCTGCAGCCAGGTTAGCTTGATTCCAGTGGCACAGTTAGCCCGGGACCCACGTCTGGGCATACCCGGTGCACTTAGAGCGAGAAAGCAAAAGACACACAATTGATGGACAGAATGCAGAACAAATCACAACATTCACCCCCAGTCAAGAGATCTGGGTTAAATCCATCATTCTTTTGCTCACCATGCCACCCCAGTTTAGACCTGGCCATATGCAAATCAGTCTTGACCCTGTGCCTCATGGGAACAGTCCGGCCCGAACTGCTAAGCCAGGTCCTCCCTGGACTGAAAACAAGCATCCTAGGACCGGTTTCGGGGTTTCACCCCTCTTCAGCCAGGTTAGCTTGATTCCAGTGGCACAGTGAGCCCGGGACCCACGTCTGGGCATACCCGGTGCACTTAGGGCGAGAAAGCAAAGACACACAATTGATGGACGGAATGCAGAACAAATCAAAACATTCACCTCCAGTCAAGAGATCTGGGTTAAATCCATCATTCTTTTACTCACCATGCCACCCCAGTTTAGACCAGGCCATATACAAATCAGTCTTGACCCTGTGCCTCATGGGAACAGTCCAGCCCAAACTGCTAAGCCAGGTCATCCCTGGACCGGAAACAAGCATCCTAGGACCGGTTTCGGGGTTTCACCCCTCTTCATCCAGGATAGCGTGATTCCAGTGGCATAGTGAGCCCGGGACGCACATCTGGGCATACCCGGCGCACTTAGGGCGAGAAAGCAAAAGACACACAATTGATGGACGGAATGCAGAACAAATCAAAACATTCACCCCCAGTCAAGAGATCTGGGTTAAATCCATCATTCTTTTGCTCACCATGCCACCCCAGTTTAGATCTGGCCATATGCAAATCAGTCTTGACCGTGTGCCTCATGGGGAGAGTCCAGCCTGAAGTGCTAAGCCAGGTCCTCCCTGGACCGGAAACAAGCATCCTAGGACCGGTTTCGGAGTTTCACCCCTCTTCAGCCAGGTTAGCTTGATTCCAGTGGCACAGTGAGCCCGGGACCCACGTCTCGGCATACCCGGTGCACTTAGGGTGAGAAAGCAAAAGACACACAATTGATGGACAGAATGCAGAACAAATCAAAACATTCACCCCCAGTCAAGAGATCTGGGTTAAATCCATCATTCTTTTGCTAACCATACCACCCCAGTTTAGACCTGGCAATATGGAAATCAGTCTTGACTCTGTGCCTCATGGGAACAGTCCAGCCCGAACTGCTAAGCCAGGTCCTCCCTGGACTGGAAACAAGCATCCTAGGACCTGTTTCGGAGTTTCACCCCTCTTCAGCCAGGATAGCTTGATTCCAGTGGCACAGTGAGCCCGGGACGCACGTCTGGGCATACCCGGCGCACTTAGGGCGAGAAAGCAAAAGACACACAATTGATGGACAGAATGCAGAACAAATCACAACATTCACCCCCAGTCAAGAGATCTGGGTTAAATCCATCATTCTTTTGCTCACCATGCCACCCCAGTTTAGACCTGGCCATATGCAAATCAGTCATGACCCTGTGCCTCATGGGAACAGTCCAGCCCAAACTGCTAAGCCAGGTCCTCCCTGGACCGGAAACAAGCATCCTAGGACCGGTTTCGGGGTCTCACCCTTCTTCAGCCAGGATAGCTTGATTACAGTGCCACAGTGAGCCCGGGACCCACGTCTGGGCATACCAGGCACACTTAGGGCGAGAAAGCAAAAGACACACAATTGATGGACGGAATGCAGAACAAATCAAAACATTCACCCCCAGTCAAGAGATCTGGGTTAAATCCATAATTCTTTTGCTCACCATGCCACCCCAGTTTAGAGCTGGCAATATGCAAATCAATTTTGACCCTGTGCCTCATGGGAACAGTCCAGCCCGAGCTGCTAAGCCAGGTCCTCCCTGTACCGGAAATAAGCATCCTAGGACTGGTTTCGGGGTTTCATCCCTCATCAGCCAGGATAGCTTGATTCCAGTGGCACAGTGAGCCCAGGACCCACGTCTGGGCATACCCGGCGCACTTAGGGTGAGAAAGCAAAAGACACAATTGATGGACGGAATGCAGAACAAATCAAAACATTCACCCACAGTCAAGAGATCTGGGTTAAATCCATCATTCTTTTCCTCACCATGCCACTCCAGTTTAGACCAGGCCATATGCAAATCAGTCTTGACCCTGTGCCTCATGGGAACAGTCCAGCCCAAACTGCTAAGCCAGGTCCTCCCTGGACAGGAAACAAGCATCCTAGGACCGGTTTCGGGGTTTCACCCTTCTTCAGCCAGGATAGCTTGATTCCAGTGGCACAGTGAGCCCGAGACCCACGTCTGGGCATCCCCGGCACACTTAGGGCGAGAAAGCAAAAGACACACAATTAATGGACGGAATGCAGAACAAATCAAAACATTAACCCCCCAGTCAAGAGATCTGGGTTAAATCCATCATTCTTTTGTTCACCATGCCACCCCAGTTTAGATCTGGCCATATGCTCATCAGTCTTGACCCTGTGCCTCATGGAAACAGTCCAGCCCGAACTGCTAAGCCAGGTCCTCCCTGGACCGGAAACAAGCATCCTAGGACCGGTTTCGGGGTTTCACCCCTCTGCAGCCAGGTTAGCTTAATTCCAGTGGCACAGTGAGCCCGGGACCCACGTCTGGGCATACCCGGCGAACTTAGGGCGAGAAAGCAAAAGACACACAATTAATGGACGGAATGCAGAACAAATCAAAACATTCACCCCCAGTCAAGAGATCTTGGTTAAATCCATCATTCTTTTGCTCACCATGCCACCCCAGTTTAGATCTGGCCATATGCAAATCAGTCTTGACCCTGTGCCTCATGGGAACAGTCCAGCCTGAACTGCTAAGCCAGGTCCTCCCTGGACCGGAAACAAGCATCCTAGGACCGGTTTTGGGATTTCACCCCTCTTCAGCCAGGTTAGCTTGATTCCAGTGGCACAGTGAGCCCGGGACCCACGTCTGGGCATACCCGGTGCACTTAGGGCGAGAAAGCTAAAGACACACAATTGATGGACGGAATGCAGAACAAATCCAAACATTCACCCCCAGTCAAGAGATCTGGGTTAAATCCATCATTCTTTTGCTCACCATGCCACCCTAGTTTAGACCTGGCCATATGCAAATCAGTCATGACCCTGTGCCTCATGGGAACAGTCCAGCCCAAACTGCTAAGCCAGGTCCTCCCTGGACCGGAAACAAGCATCCTAGGACCGGTTTCGGGGTCTCACCCTTCTTCAGCCAGGATAGCTTGATTCCAGTGGCAAAGTGAGCCCGGGACCCACGTCTGGGCATACCAGGCGAACTTAGGGCGAGAAAGCAAAAGACACATAATTGATGGACGGAATGCAGAACAAATCAAAACATTCACCCCCAGTCAAGAGATCTGGGTTAAATCCATAATTCTTTTGCTCACCATGCCACCCCAGTTTAGACCTGGCAATATGCAAATCAGTTTTGACCCTGTGCCTCATGGGAACAGTCCAGCCCGAACTGCTAAGCCAGGTCCTCCCTGGACATGCAATAAGCATCCTAGGACCGGTTTCGGGGTTTCATCCCTCTTCAGCCAGGATAGCTTGATTCCAGTGGCACAGTGAGCCCAGGACCCACGTCTGGGCATACCCGGCGCCCTTAGGGCGAGAAAGCAAAAGACACAATTGATGGACGGAATGCAGAACAAATCAAAACATTCACCCACAGTCAAGAGATCTGGGTTAAATCCATCATACTTTTGCTCACCATGCCACTCCAGTTTAGACCAGGCCATATGCAAATCAGTCTTGACCCTGTGCCTCATGGGAACAGTCCAGCCCAACCTGCTAAGCCAGGTCCTCCCTGGACCGGAAACAAGCATCCTAGGACCGGTTTCGGGGTTTCACCCCTCGTCAGCCAGGATAGCTTGATTCCAGTGGCACAGTGAGCCCGGGACCCACGTCTGGGCATACCCGGCACACTTACGGCGAGAAAGCAAAAGACATACAATTGATGGACGGAATGGAGAACAAATAAAAACATTCACCCCCAGTCAAGAGATCTGGGTTAAATCCATCATTCTTTTGTTCACCATGCCACCCCAGTTTAGATCTGGCCATATGCTCATCAGTCTTGACCCTGTGCCTCATGGAAACAGTCCAGCCCGAACTGCTAAGCCAGGTCCTCCCTGGACCGGAAACAAGCATCCTAGGACCGGTTTTGGGGTTTCACCCCTCTGCAGCCAGGTTAGCTTGACTCCAGTGGCACAGTGAGCCCGGGACCCACGTCTGGGCATACCCGGCGCACTTAGGGCGAGAAAGCAAAAGACACAATATTAATGGACGGAATGCAGAACAAATCAAAACATTCACCCCCAGTCAAGAGATCTTGGTTAGATCCATCATTCTTTTGCTCACCATGCCACCCCAGTTTAGACCAGGCCATATGCAAATCAGTCTTGACCCTGTGACTCATGGGAACAGTCCAGCCCAAACTGCTAAGCCAGGTCATCCCTGGACTGGAAACAAGCATCCTAGGACCGGTTTCGGGGTTTCACCCTTCTTCAGCCAGGATAGCGTGATTCCAGTGGCATAGTGAGCCCGGGACGCACATCTGGGCATACCCGGCGCACTTAGGGCGAGAAAGCAAAAGATACACAATTGATGGACGGAATGCAGAACAAATCAAAACATTCACCCCCAGTCAAGAGATCTGGGTTAAATCCATCATTCTTTTGCTCACCATGCCACCCCAGTTTAGATCTGGCCATATGCAAATCAGTCTTGACCCTGTGCCTCATGGGGACAGTCCAGCCTGAAGTGCTAAGCCAGGTCCTCCCTGGACCGGAAACAAGCATCCTAGGACCGGTTTCGGAGTTTCACCCCTCTTCAGCCAGGTTAGCTTGATTCCAGTGGCACAGTGAGCCCGGGACCCACGTCTGGGCATACCCGGTGCACTTAGGGCGAGAAAGCAAAAGACACACAATTAATCGACGGAATGCAGAACAAATCAAAACATTCACTCCCAGTCAAGAGATCTGGGTTAAATCCATCATTCTTTTGCTCACCATGCCAGCCCAGTTTAGACCTGGCCATATCCAAATCAGTCTTGACCCTGTGCCTCATGGGAACAGTCCAGCTCGAACTGCTAAGCCAGGTCCTCCCTGGACCGGAAACAAGCATCCTAGGACCGGTTTCGGGGTCTCACCCTTCTTCAGCCAGGATAGCTTGATTCCAGTGGCACAGTGAGGCCGGGACCCACGTCTGGGCATGCCCGGCTCACTTACGGCGAGAAAGCAAAAGACACACAATTAATGGACGGAATGCAGAACAAATCAAAACATTCACCCCCAGTCAAGAGATCTGGGTTAAATCCATCATTCTTTTGTTCACCATGCAACCCCAGTTTAGATCTGGCCATATGCTCATCAGTCTTGACCCTGTGCCTCATGGAAACAGTCCAGCCCGAACTGCTAAGCCAGGTCCTCCCTGGACCGGAAACAAGCATCCTAGGACCGGTTTCGGGGTTTCACCCCTCTGCAGCCAGGTTAGCTTGATTCCAGTGGCACAGTTAGCCCGGGACCCACGTCTGGGCATACCCGGTGCACTTAGAGCGAGAAAGCAAAAGACACACAATTGATGGACAGAATGCAGAACAAATCACAACATTCACCCCCAGTCAAGAGATCTGGGTTAAATCCATCATTCTTTTGCTCACCATGCCACCCCAGTTTAGACCTGGCCATATGCAAATCAGTCTTGACCCTGTGCCTCATGGGAACAGTCCGGCCCGAACTGCTAAGCCAGGTCCTCCCTGGACTGAAAACAAGCATCCTAGGACCGGTTTCGGGGTTTCACCCCTCTTCAGCCAGGTTAGCTTGATTCCAGTGGCACAGTGAGCCCGGGACCCACGTCTGGGCATACCCGGTGCACTTAGGGCGAGAAAGCAAAGACACACAATTGATGGACGGAATGCAGAACAAATCAAAACATTCACCTCCAGTCAAGAGATCTGGGTTAAATCCATCATTCTTTTACTCACCATGCCACCCCAGTTTAGACCAGGCCATATACAAATCAGTCTTGACCCTGTGCCTCATGGGAACAGTCCAGCCCAAACTGCTAAGCCAGGTCATCCCTGGACCGGAAACAAGCATCCTAGGACCGGTTTCGGGGTTTCACCCCTCTTCATCCAGGATAGCGTGATTCCAGTGGCATAGTGAGCCCGGGACGCACATCTGGGCATACCCGGCGCACTTAGGGCGAGAAAGCAAAAGACACACAATTGATGGACGGAATGCAGAACAAATCAAAACATTCACCCCCAGTCAAGAGATCTGGGTTAAATCCATCATTCTTTTGCTCACCATGCCACCCCAGTTTAGATCTGGCCATATGCAAATCAGTCTTGACCGTGTGCCTCATGGGGAGAGTCCAGCCTGAAGTGCTAAGCCAGGTCCTCCCTGGACCGGAAACAAGCATCCTAGGACCGGTTTCGGAGTTTCACCCCTCTTCAGCCAGGTTAGCTTGATTCCAGTGGCACAGTGAGCCCGGGACCCACGTCTCGGCATACCCGGTGCACTTAGGGCGAGAAAGCAAAAGACACACAATTGATGGACAGAATGCAGAACAAATCAAAACATTCACCCCCAGTCAAGAGATCTGGGTTAAATCCATCATTCTTTTGCTAACCATACCACCCCAGTTTAGACCTGGCAATATGGAAATCAGTCTTGACTCTGTGCCTCATGGGAACAGTCCAGCCCGAACTGCTAAGCCAGGTCCTCCCTGGACTGGAAACAAGCATCCTAGGACCTGTTTCGGAGTTTCACCCCTCTTCAGCCAGGATAGCTTGATTCCAGTGGCACAGTGAGCCCGGGACGCACGTCTGGGCATACCCGGCGCACTTAGGGCGAGAAAGCAAAAGACACACAATTGATGGACAGAATGCAGAACAAATCACAACATTCACCCCCAGTCAAGAGATCTGGGTTAAATCCATCATTCTTTTGCTCACCATGCCACCCCAGTTTAGACCTGGCCATATGCAAATCAGTCATGACCCTGTGCCTCATGGGAACAGTCCAGCCCAAACTGCTAAGCCAGGTCCTCCCTGGACCGGAAACAAGCATCCTAGGACCGGTTTCGGGGTCTCACCCTTCTTCAGCCAGGATAGCTTGATTACAGTGCCACAGTGAGCCCGGGACCCACGTCTGGGCATACCAGGCACACTTAGGGCGAGAAAGCAAAAGACACACAATTGATGGACGGAATGCAGAACAAATCAAAACATTCACCCCCAGTCAAGAGATCTGGGTTAAATCCATAATTCTTTTGCTCACCATGCCACCCCAGTTTAGAGCTGGCAATATGCAAATCAATTTTGACCCTGTGCCTCATGGGAACAGTCCAGCCCGAGCTGCTAAGCCAGGTCCTCCCTGTACCGGAAATAAGCATCCTAGGACTGGTTTCGGGGTTTCATCCCTCATCAGCCAGGATAGCTTGATTCCAGTGGCACAGTGAGCCCAGGACCCACGTCTGGGCATACCCGGCGCACTTAGGGTGAGAAAGCAAAAGACACAATTGATGGACGGAATGCAGAACAAATCAAAACATTCACCCACAGTCAAGAGATCTGGGTTAAATCCATCATTCTTTTCCTCACCATGCCACTCCAGTTTAGACCAGGCCATATGCAAATCAGTCTTGACCCTGTGCCTCATGGGAACAGTCCAGCCCAAACTGCTAAGCCAGGTCCTCCCTGGACAGGAAACAAGCATCCTAGGACCGGTTTCGGGGTTTCACCCTTCTTCAGCCAGGATAGCTTGATTCCAGTGGCACAGTGAGCCCGAGACCCACGTCTGGGCATCCCCGGCACACTTAGGGCGAGAAAGCAAAAGACACACAATTAATGGACGGAATGCAGAACAAATCAAAACATTAACCCCCCAGTCAAGAGATCTGGGTTAAATCCATCATTCTTTTGTTCACCATGCCACCCCAGTTTAGATCTGGCCATATGCTCATCAGTCTTGACCCTGTGCCTCATGGAAACAGTCCAGCCCGAACTGCTAAGCCAGGTCCTCCCTGGACCGGAAACAAGCATCCTAGGACCGGTTTCGGGGTTTCACCCCTCTGCAGCCAGGTTAGCTTAATTCCAGTGGCACAGTGAGCCCGGGACCCACGTCTGGGCATACCCGGCGAACTTAGGGCGAGAAAGCAAAAGACACACAATTAATGGACGGAATGCAGAACAAATCAAAACATTCACCCCCAGTCAAGAGATCTTGGTTAAATCCATCATTCTTTTGCTCACCATGCCACCCCAGTTTAGATCTGGCCATATGCAAATCAGTCTTGACCCTGTGCCTCATGGGAACAGTCCAGCCTGAACTGCTAAGCCAGGTCCTCCCTGGACCGGAAACAAGCATCCTAGGACCGGTTTTGGGATTTCACCCCTCTTCAGCCAGGTTAGCTTGATTCCAGTGGCACAGTGAGCCCGGGACCCACGTCTGGGCATACCCGGTGCACTTAGGGCGAGAAAGCTAAAGACACACAATTGATGGACGGAATGCAGAACAAATCCAAACATTCACCCCCAGTCAAGAGATCTGGGTTAAATCCATCATTCTTTTGCTCACCATGCCACCCTAGTTTAGACCTGGCCATATGCAAATCAGTCATGACCCTGTGCCTCATGGGAACAGTCCAGCCCAAACTGCTAAGCCAGGTCCTCCCTGGACCGGAAACAAGCATCCTAGGACCGGTTTCGGGGTCTCACCCTTCTTCAGCCAGGATAGCTTGATTCCAGTGGCAAAGTGAGCCCGGGACCCACGTCTGGGCATACCAGGCGAACTTAGGGCGAGAAAGCAAAAGACACATAATTGATGGACGGAATGCAGAACAAATCAAAACATTCACCCCCAGTCAAGAGATCTGGGTTAAATCCATAATTCTTTTGCTCACCATGCCACCCCAGTTTAGACCTGGCAATATGCAAATCAGTTTTGACCCTGTGCCTCATGGGAACAGTCCAGCCCGAACTGCTAAGCCAGGTCCTCCCTGGACATGCAATAAGCATCCTAGGACCGGTTTCGGGGTTTCATCCCTCTTCAGCCCGGATAGCTTGATTCCAGTGGCACAGTGAGCCCAGGACCCACGTCTGGGCATACCCGGCGCCCTTAGGGCGAGAAAGCAAAAGACACAATTGATGGACGGAATGCAGAACAAATCAAAACATTCACCCACAGTCAAGAGATCTGGGTTAAATCCATCATACTTTTGCTCACCATGCCACTCCAGTTTAGACCAGGCCATATGCAAATCAGTCTTGACCCTGTGCCTCATGGGAACAGTCCAGCCCAACCTGCTAAGCCAGGTCCTCCCTGGACCGGAAACAAGCATCCTAGGACCGGTTTCGGGGTTTCACCCCTCGTCAGCCAGGATAGCTTGATTCCAGTGGCACAGTGAGCCCGGGACCCACGTCTGGGCATACCCGGCACACTTACGGCGAGAAAGCAAAAGACATACAATTGATGGACGGAATGGAGAACAAATAAAAACATTCACCCCCAGTCAAGAGATCTGGGTTAAATCCATCATTCTTTTGTTCACCATGCCACCCCAGTTTAGATCTGGCCATATGCTCATCAGTCTTGACCCTGTGCCTCATGGAAACAGTCCAGCCCGAACTGCTAAGCCAGGTCCTCCCTGGACCGGAAACAAGCATCCTAGGACCGGTTTTGGGGTTTCACCCCTCTGCAGCCAGGTTAGCTTGACTCCAGTGGCACAGTGAGCCCGGGACCCACGTCTGGGCATACCCGGCGCACTTAGGGCGAGAAAGCAAAAGACACAATATTAATGGACGGAATGCAGAACAAATCAAAACATTCACCCCCAGTCAAGAGATCTTGGTTAGATCCATCATTCTTTTGCTCACCATGCCACCCCAGTTTAGATCTGGCCATATGCAAATCAGTCTTGACCCTGTGGCTCATGGGAACAGTCCAGCCTGAACTGCTAAGCCAGGTCCTCCCTGGACCGGAAACAAGCATCCTAGGACCGGTTTTGGGGTTTCACCCCCCTTCAGCCAGGTTAGCTTGATTCCAGTGGCACAGTGAGCCCGGGACCCACGTCTGGGCATACCCGTCGCACTTAGGGCGTGAAAGAAAAAGACACACAATTGATGGACGGAATGCAGAACAAATCAAAACATTCACCCCCAGTCAAGAGATCTGGGTTAAATCCATCATTCTTTTGCTAACCATACCACCCCAGTTTAGACCTGGCAATATGGAAATCAGTCTTGACTCTGTGCCTCATGGGAACAGTCCAGCCCAAACTGCTAAGCCAGGTCGTCCCTGGACGCACGTCTGGGCATACCCGGCGCACTTAGGGCTAGAAAGCAAAAGACACACAATTAATCGACGGAATGCAGAACAAATCAAAACATTCACCCCCAGTCAAGAGATCTGGGTTAAATCCATCATTCTTTTGTTCACCATGCCACCCCAGTTTAGATCTGGCCATATGCTCATCAGTCTTGACCCTGTGCCTCATGGAAACAGTCCAGCCCGAACTGCTAAGCCAGGTCCTCCCTGGACCGGAAACAAGCATCCTAGGACCGGTTTCGGGGTTTCACCCCTCTGCAGCCAGGTTAGCTTGATTCCAGTGGCACAGTGAACCCGGGACCCACGTCTGGGCATACCCGGTGCACTTAGAGCGAGAAAGCAAAAGACACAATATTAATGGACAGAATGCAGAACAAATCACAACATTCACCCCCAGTCAAGAGATCTTGGTTAGATCCATCATTCTTTTGCTCACCATGCCACCCCAGTTTAGATCTGGCCATATGCAAATCAGTCTTGACCCTGTGCCTCATGGGAACAGTCCAGCCTGAACTGCTAAGCCAGGTCCTCCCTGGACCGGAAACAAGCATCCTAGGACCGGTTTTGGGGTTTCACCCCTCTTCAGCCAGGTTAGCTTGATTCCAGTGGCACAGTGAGCCCGGGACCCACGTCTGGGCATACCAGGCGCACTTAGGTCGAGAAAGCAAAAGACACACTATTGATGGACGGAATGCAGAACAAATCAAAACATTCACCCCCAGTCAAGAGATCTGGGTTAAATCCATCATTCTTTTGCTCACCATGCCACCCCAGTTTGGACCTGGCAATATGCAAATCAGTCTTGACCCTGTGCCTCATGGGAACAGTCCAGCCCGAACTGCTAAGCCAGGTCCTCCCTGGACCGAAAACAAGCATCCTAGGACCTGTTTCGGGGTTTCACCCCTCGTCAGCCAGGATAGCTTGATTCCATTGGCACAGTGAGCCCGGGACCCACGTCTAGGCATACACGGCGCACTTACGGCGAGAAAGCAAAAGACATACAATTGATGGACGGAATGGAGAACAAATCAAAACATTCACCCCCAGTCAAGAGACCTGGGTTAAATCCATCATTCTTTTGCTCACCATGCCACCCCAGTTTAGACCTGGCAATATGCAAATCAGTCTTGACCCTGTGCCTCATGGGAACAGTCCAGCCCGAACTGCTAAGCCAGGTCCTCCCTGGACCGGAAACAAGCATCCTAGGACTGGTTTCGGGGTTTCACCCCTCTTCAGCCAGGATAGCTTGATTCCAGTGGCACAGTGAGCCCGGGACCCACGTCTGGGCATACCAGGCGCACTTAGGGCGAGAAAGCAATAGACACACAATTTATGGACGGAATGCAGAACAAATCAAAACATTCACCCCCAGCCAAGAGATCTGGGTTAAATCCATCATTCTTTTGCTCACCATGCCACCCCAGTTTAGACCTGGCAATATGCAAATCAGTCTTGACCCTGTGCCTCAAGGGAACAGTCCGGCCCGAACTGCTAAGCCAGGTCCTCCCTGGACTGGAAACAAGCATCCTAGGACCGGTTTCGGGGTTTCACCCCTCTTCAGCCAGGATAGCTTGATTCCAGTGGCACAGTGAGCCCGGGACCCACGTCTGGGCATACCCGGCGCACTTAGGGCGTGAAAGAAAAAGACACACAATTGATGGGCGGAATGCAGAACAAATCAAAACATTCACCCCCAGTCAAAAGATCTGGGTTAAATCCATCATTCTTTTGCTAACCATACCACCCCAGTTTAGACCTGGCAATATGGAAATCAGTCTTGACTTTGTGCCTCATGGGAACAGTCCAGCCCAAACTGCTAAGCCAGGTCCTCCCTGGACCGGAAACAAGCATCCTAGGACCGGTTTCGGAGTTTCACCCCTCTTCAGCCAGGATAGCGTGATTCCAGTGGCATAGTGAGCCCGGGACGCACGTCTGGGCATACCCGGCGCACTTAGGGCGAGAAAGCAAAAGACACACAATTGATGGACGGAATGCAGAACAAATCAAAACATTTACCCCCAGTCAAGAGATCTGGGTTAAATCCATCATTCTTTTGCTAACCATACCACCCCAGTTTAGACCTGGCAATATGGAAATCAGTCTTGACTCTGTGCCTCATGGGAACAGTCCAGCCCGAACTCCTAAGCCAGGTCCTCCCTGGACCGGAAACAAGCATCCTAGGACCAGTTTCGGAGTTTCACCCCTCTTCAGCCAGGATAGCTTGATTCCAGTGGCACAGTGAGCCTGGGACGCACGTCTGAGCATACCGGGCGCACTTAGGGCGAGAAAGCAAAAGACACACAATTGATGGACGGAATGCAGAACAAATCAAAACATTCACCCCCAGTCAAGAGATCTGGGTTAAATCCATCATTCTTTTGCTCACCATGCCACCCCAGTTTAGACCTGGCCATATGCAAATCAGTCTTGACCCTGTGCCTCATGGAAACAGTCCAGCCCGAACTGCTAAGCCAGGTCCTCCCTGGACCGGAAACAAGCATCCTAGGACCGGTTTTGGGGTTTCACCCCTCTGCAGCCAGGTTAGCTTGATTCCAGTGGCACAGTGAGCCCGGGACCCACGTCTGGGCATACCCGGCGCACTTAGGGCGAGAAAGCAAAAGACACAATATTAATGGATGGAATGCAGAACAAATCAAAACATTCACCCCCAGTCAAGAGATCTTGGTTAGATCCATCATTCTTTTGCTCACCATGCCACCCCAGTTTAGATCTGGCCATATGCAAATCAGTCTTGACCCTGTGCCTCATGGGAACAGTCCAGCCTGAACTGCTAAGCCAGGTCCTCCCTGGACCGGAAACAAGCATCCTAGGACCGGTTTTGGGGTTTCACCCCTCTTCAGCCAGGTTAGCTTGATTCCAGTGGCACAGTGAGCCCGGGACCCACGTCTGGGCATACCAGGCGCACTTAGGTCGAGAAAGCAAAAGACACACTATTGATGGACGGAATGCAGAACAAATCAAAACATTCACCCCCAGTCAAGAGATCTGGGTTAAATCCATCATTCTTTTGCTCACCATGCCACCCCAGTTTGGACCTGGCAATATGCAAATCAGTCTTGACCCTGTGCCTCATGGGAACAGTCCAGCCCGAACTGCTAAGCCAGGTCCTCCCTGGACCGAAAACAAGCATCCTAGGACCTGTTTCGGGGTTTCACCCCTCGTCAGCCAGGATAGCTTGATTCCATTGGCACAGTGAGCCCGGGACCCACGTCTGGGCATACACGGCGCACTTACGGCGAGAAAGCAAAAGACATACAATTGATGGACGGAATGGAGAACAAATCAAAACATTCACCCCCAGTCAAGAGACCTGGGTTAAATCCATCATTCTTTTGCTCACCATGCCACCCCAGTTTAGACCTGGCAATATGCAAATCAGTCTTGACCCTGTGCCTCATGGGAACAGTCCAGCCCGAACTGCTAAGCCAGGTCCTCCCTGGACCGGAAACAAGCATCCTAGGACTGGTTTCGGGGTTTCACCCCTCTTCAGCCAGGATAGCTTGATTCCAGTGGCACAGTGAGCCCGGGACCCACGTCTGGGCATACCAGGCGCACTTAGGTCGAGAAAGCAAAAGACACACTATTGATGGACGGAATGCAGAACAAATCAAAACATTCACCCCCAGTCAAGAGATCTGGGTTAAATCCATCATTCTTTTGCTCACCATGCCACCCCAGTTTGGACCTGGCAATATGCAAATCAGTCTTGACCCTGTGCCTCATGGGAACAGTCCAGCCCGAACTGCTAAGCCAGGTCCTCCCTGGACCGAAAACAAGCATCCTAGGACCTGTTTCGGGGTTTCACCCCTCGTCAGCCAGGATAGCTTGATTCCATTGGCACAGTGAGCCCGGGACCCACGTCTGGGCATACACGGCGCACTTACGGCGAGAAAGCAAAAGACATACAATTGATGGACGGAATGGAGAACAAATCAAAACATTCACCCCCAGTCAAGAGACCTGGGTTAAATCCATCATTCTTTTGCTCACCATGCCACCCCAGTTTAGACCTGGCAATATGCAAATCAGTCTTGACCCTGTGCCTCATGGGAACAGTCCAGCCCGAACTGCTAAGCCAGGTCCTCCCTGGACCGGAAACAAGCATCCTAGGACTGGTTTCGGGGTTTCACCCCTCTTCAGCCAGGATAGCTTGATTCCAGTGGCACAGTGAGCCCGGGACCCACGTCTGGGCATACCAGGCGCACTTAGGGCGAGAAAGCAATAGACACACAATTTATGGACGGAATGCAGAACAAATCAAAACATTCACCCCCAGCCAAGAGATCTGGGTTAAATCCATCATTCTTTTGCTCACCATGCCACCCCAGTTTAGACCTGGCAATATGCAAATCAGTCTTGACCCTGTGCCTCAAGGGAAAAGTCCGGCCCGAACTGCTAAGCCAGGTCCTCCCTGGACTGGAAACAAGCATCCTAGGACCGGTTTCGGGGTTTCACCCCTCTTCAGCCAGGATAGCTTGATTCCAGTGGCACAGTGAGCCCGGGACCCACGTCTGGGCATACCCGGCGCACTTAGGGCGTGAAAGAAAAAGACACACAATTGATGGGCGGAATGCAGAACAAATCAAAACATTCACCCCCAGTCAAAAGATCTGGGTTAAATCCATCATTCTTTTGCTAACCATACCACCCCAGTTTAGACCTGGCAATATGGAAATCAGTCTTGACTTTGTGCCTCATGGGAACAGTCCAGCCCAAACTGCTAAGCCAGGTCCTCCCTGGACCGGAAACAAGCATCCTAGGACCGGTTTCGGAGTTTCACCCCTCTTCAGCCAGGATAGCGTGATTCCAGTGGCATAGTGAGCCCGGGACGCACGTCTGGGCATACCCGGCGCACTTAGGGCGAGAAAGCAAAAGACACACAATTGATGGACGGAATGCAGAACAAATCAAAACATTTACCCCCAGTCAAGAGATCTGGGTTAAATCCATCATTCTTTTGCTAACCATACCACCCCAGTTTAGACCTGGCAATATGGAAATCAGTCTTGACTCTGTGCCTCATGGGAACAGTCCAGCCCGAACTCCTAAGCCAGGTCCTCCCTGGACCGGAAACAAGCATCCTAGGACCAGTTTCGGAGTTTCACCCCTCTTCAGCCAGGATAGCTTGATTCCAGTGGCACAGTGAGCCCGGGACCCACGTCTGGGCATGCCAGGCGCACTTAGGGCGAGAAAGCAAAAGACACACAATTGATGGACGGAATGCAGAACAAATTAAAACATTCACCCCAGTCAAGAGATCTGGGTTAAATCCATAATTCTTTTGCTCACCATGCCACCCCAGTTTAGACCTGGCAATATGCAAATCAATTTTGACCCTGTGCCTCATGGGAACAGTCCAGCCCGAACTGCTAAGCCAGGTCCTCCCTGGACCGGAAATAAGCATCCTAGGACCGGTTTTGGGGTTTCACCCCTCTGCAGCCAGGTTAGCTTGATTCCAGTGGCACAGTGAGCCCGGGACCCACATCTGGGCATACCCGGCGCACTTAGGGCGAGAAAGCAAAAGACACAATATTAATGGATGGAATGCAGAACAAATCAAAACATTCACCCCCAGTCAAGAGATCTTGGTTAGATCCATCATTCTTTTGCTCACCATGCCACCCCAGTTTAGATCTGGCCATATGCAAATCAGTCTTGACCCTGTGCCTCATGGGAACAGTCCAGCCTGAACTGCTAAGCCAGGTCCTCCCTGGACCGGAAACAAGCATCCTAGGACCGGTTTCGGGGGTTTCACCCCTCTTCAGCCAGGTTAGCTTGATTCCAGTGGCACAGTGAGGCCGGGACCCACGTCTGGGCATCCCCGGTGCACTTAGGGCGAGAAAGCAAAAGACACACAATTGATGGACGGAATGCAGAACAAATCAAAACATTCACCCCCAGTCAAGAGATCTGGGTTAAATCCATAATTCTTTTGCTCACCATGCCACCCCAGTTTAGACCTGGCAATATGCAAATCAATTTTGACCCTGTGCCTCATGGGAACAGTCCAGCCCGAACTGCTAAGCCAGGTCCTCCCTGGACCGGAAATAAGCATCCTAGGACCGCTTTCGGGGTTTCATCCCTCTTCAGCCAGGATAGCTTGATTCCAGTGGCACAGTGAGCCCAGGACCCACGTCTGGGAATACCCGTCGCACTTAGGGCGAGAAAGCAAAATACACAATTGATGGACAGAATGCAGAACAAATCAAAACATTCACCCACAGTCAAGAGATCTGGGTTAAATCCATCATACTTTTGCTCACCATGCCACTCCAGTTTAGACCAGGCCATATGCAAATCAGTCTTGACCCTCTGCCTCATGGGAACAGTCCAGCCCAAACTGCTAAGCAAGGTCCTCCCTGGACCGGAAACAAGCATCCTAGGACCGGTTTCGGGGTTTCACCCCTCTGCAGCCAGGTTAGCTTGATTCCAGTGGCACAGTGAGCCCGGGACCCACGTCTGGGCATAACCGGTGCACTTAGGGCGAGAAAGCAAAGACACACAATTGATGGACGGAATGCAGAACAAATCAAAACATTCACCCCCAGTCAAGAGATCTAGGTTAAATCCATCATTCTTTTGCTAACCATGCCACCCCAGTTTAGACCTGGCCATATGCAAATCAGTCTTGACCCTGTGCCTCATGGGAACAGTCCAGCCTGAACTGCTAAGCCAGGTCCTCCCTGGACCGGAAACAAGCATCCTAGGACCGGTTTCGGGGTTTCACCCCTCTTCAGCCAGGTTAGCTTGATTCCAGTGGCACAGTGAGGCCGGGACCCACGTCTGGGCATCCCCGGTGCACTTAGGGCGAGAAAGCAAAAGACACACAATTAATGGACGGAATGCAGAACAAATCAAAACATTCACCCCCAGTCAAGAGATCTGGGTTAAATCCATCATTCTTTTGCTCACCATGCCACCCCAGTTTGGACTTGGCAATATGCAAATCAGTCTTGACCCTGTGCCTCATGGAAACAGTCCAGCCCGAACTGCTGAGCCAGGTCCTCCCTGGACCGGAAACAAGCATCCTAGGACCGGTTTTGGGGTTTCACCCCTCTGCAGCCAGGTTAGCTTGATTCCAGTGGCACAGTGAGCCCGGGACCCACGTCTGGGCATACCCGGCGCACTTAGGGCGAGAAAGCAAAAGACACAATATTAATGGATGGAATGCAGAACAAATCAAAACATTCACCCCCAGTCAAGAGATCTTGGTTAGATCCATCATTCTTTTGCTCACCATGCCACCCCAGTTTAGATCTGGCCATATGCAAATCAGTCTTGACCCTGTGCCTCATGGGAACAGTCCAGCCTGAACTGCTAAGCCAGGTCCTCCCTGGACCGGAAACAAGCATCCTAGGACCGGTTTGGGGGTTTCACCCCTCTTCAGCCAGGTTAGCTTGATTCCAGTGGCACAGTGAGCCCGGGACCCACGTCTGGGCATAAAAGCGCGCACTTAGGGCGAGAAAGCAAAAGACACACAATTGATGGACGGAATGCAGAACAAATCAAAACATTCACCCCCAGTCAAGAGATCTGGGTTAAATCCATAATTCTTTTGCTCACCATGCCACCCCAGTTTAGACCTGGTAATATGCAAATCAATTTTGACCCTGTGCCTCATGGGAACAGTCCAGCCCGAACTGCTAAGCCAGGTCCTCCCTGGACCGGAAATAAGCATCCTAGGACCGATTTCGGGGTTTCATCCCTCTTCAGCCAGGATAGCTTGATTCCAGTGGCACAGTGAGCCCAGGACCCACGTCTGGGAATACCCGTCGCACTTAGGGCGAGAAAGCAAAAGACACAATTGATGGACGGAATGCAGAACAAATCAAAACATTCACCCCCAGTCAAGAGATCTAGGTTAAATCCATCATACTTTTGCTCACCATGCCACTCCAGTTTAGACCAGGCCATATGCAAATCAGTCTTGACCCTCTGCCTCATGGGAACAGTCCAGCCCAAACTGCTAAGCAAGGTCCTCCCTGGACCGGAAACAAGCATCCTAGGACCGGTTTCGGGGTTTCACCCCTCTGCAGCCAGGTTAGCTTGATTCCAGTGGCACAGTGAGCCCGGGACCCACGTCTGGGCATAACCGGTGCACTTAGGGCGAGAAAGCAAAGACACACAATTGATGGACGGAATGCAGAACAAATCAAAACATTCACCCCCAGTCAAGAGATCTAGGTTAAATCCATCATTCTTTTGCTCACCATGCCACCCCAGTTTAGACCTTGCCATATGCAAATCAGTCTTGACCCTGTGCCTCATGGGAACAGTCCAGCCCGAACTGCTAAGCCAGGTCCTCCCTGGACCAGAAACAAGCATCCTAGGACCGGTTTCGGGGTTTCACCCCTCTGCAGCAAGGTCAGTTTGATTCCAGTGGCACAGTGAGCCCGGGACCCACGTCTGGGCATACCAGGCGCACTTAGGGCGAGAAAGCAAAAGACACACAATTGATGGACGGAATGCAGAACAAATCAAAACATTCACCCCCAGTCAAGAGATCTGGGTTAAATCCATAATTCTTTTGCTCACCATGCCACCCCAGTTTAGACCTGGCAATATGCAAATCAGTTTTGACCGTGTGCCTCATGGGAACAGTCCAGCCCGAACTACTAAGCCAGGTCCTCCCTGGACCGGAAATAAGCATCCTAGGACCGGTTTCGGGGTTTCATCCCTCTTCAGCCAGGATAGCTTGATTCCAGTGGCACAGTGAGCCCAGGACCCACGTCTGGGCATACCCGTCGCACTTAGGGCGAGAAAGCAAAAGACACAATTGATGGACGGAATGCAGAACAAATCAAAACATTCACCCCCAGTCAAGAGATCTGGGTTAAATCCATCAGTCTTTTGCTCACCATGCCACCCCAGTTTAGATCTGGCCATATGCAAATCAGTCTTGACCCTGTGCCTCATGGGGACAGTCCAGCCTGAACTGCTAAGCCAGGTCCTCCCTGGACCGGAAACAAGCATCCTAGGACCGGTTTCGGGGTTTCACCCCTCTTCAGCCAGGTTAGCTTGATTCCAGTGGCACAGTGAGCCCGGGACCCACGTCTGGGCATACTTGGTGCACTTAGGGCGAGAAAGCAAAAGACACACAGTTGATGGACAGAATGCAGAACAAATCAAAACATTCACCCCCAGTCAAAAGATCTGGGTTAAATCCATCATTCTTTTGCTAACCATACCACCCCAGTTTAGACCTGGCAATATGGAAATCAGTCTGGACTCTGTGCCTCATGGGAACAGTCCAGCCCGAACTCCTAAGCCAGGTCCTCCCTGGACCGGAAACAAGCATCCTAGGACCAGTTTCGGAGTTTCACCCCTCTTCAGCCAGGATGGCTTGATTCCAGTGGCACAGTGAGCCCGGGACGCACGTCTGGGCATACCCGGCGCACTTAGGGCGAGAAAGCAAAAGACACAATATTAATGGATGGAATGCAGAACAAATCAAAACATTCACCCCCAGTCAAGAGATCTTGGTTAGATCCATCATTCTTTTGCTCACCATGCCACCCCAGTTTAGATCTGGCCATATGCAAATCAGTCTTGACCCTGTGCCTCATGGGAACAGTCCAGCCTGAACTGCTAAGCCAGGTCCTCCCTGGACCGGAAACAAGCATCCTAGGACCGGTTTCGGGGGTTTCACCCCTCTTCAGCCAGGTTAGCTTGATTCCAGTGGCACAGTGAGGCCGGGACCCACGTCTGGGCATCCCCGGTGCACTTAGGGCGAGAAAGCAAAAGACACACAATTGATGGACGGAAAGCAGAACAAATCAAAACATTCACCCCCAGTCAAGAGATCTGGGTTAAATCCATAATTCTTTTGCTCACCATGCCACCCCAGTTTAGACCTGGCAATATGCAAATCAATTTTGACCCTGTGCCTCATGGGAACAGTCCAGCCCGAACTGCTAAGCCAGGTCCTCCCTGGACCGGAAATAAGCATCCTAGGACCGCTTTCGGGGTTTCATCCCTCTTCAGCCAGGATAGCTTGATTCCAGTGGCACAGTGAGCCCAGGACCCACGTCTGGGAATACCCGTCGCACTTAGGGCGAGAAAGCAAAAGACACAATTGATGGACGGAATGCAGAACAAATCAAAACATTCACCCACAGTCAAGAGATCTGGGTTAAATCCATCATACTTTTGCTCACCATGCCACTCCAGTTTAGACCAGGCCATATGCAAATCAGTCTTGACCCTCTGCCTCATGGGAACAGTCCAGCCCAAACTGCTAAGCAAGGTCCTCCCTGGACCGGAAACAAGCATCCTAGGACCGGTTTCGGGGTTTCACCCCTCTCTAGCCAGGTTAGCTTGATTCCAGTGGCACAGTGAGCCCGGGACCCACGTCTGGGCATAACCGGTGCACTTAGGGCGAGAAAGCAAAGACACACAATTGATGGACGGAATGCAGAACAAATCAAAACATTCACCCCCAGTCAAGAGATCTAGGTTAAATCCATCATTCTTTTGCTAACCATGCCACCCCAGTTTAGACCTGGCCATATGCAAATCAGTCTTGACCCTGTGCCTCATGGGAACAGTCCAGCCTGAACTGCTAAGCCAGGTCCTCCCTGGACCGGAAACAAGCATCCTAGGACCGGTTTTGGGGTTTCACCCCTCTTCAGCCAGGTTAGCTTGATTCCAGTGGCACAGTGAGGCCGGGACCCACGTCTGGGCATCCCCGGTGCACTTAGGGCGAGAAAGCAAAAGACACACAATTAATGGACAGAATGCAGAACAAATCAAAACATTCACCCCCAGTCAAGAGATCTGGGTTAAATCCATCATTCTTTTGCTCACCATGCCACCCCAGTTTGGACTTGGCAATATGCAAATCAGTCTTGACCCTGTGCCTCATGGAAACAGTCCAGCCCGAACTGCTGAGCCAGGTCCTCCCTGGACCGGAAACAAGCATCCTAGGACCGGTTTTGGGGTTTCACCCCTCTGCAGCCAGGTTAGCTTGATTCCAGTGGCACAGTGAGCCCGGGACCCACGTCTGGGCATACCCGGCGCACTTAGGGCGAGAAAGCAAAAGACACAATATTAATGGATGGAATGCAGAACAAATCAAAACATTCACCCCCAGTCAAGAGATCTTGGTTAGATCCATCATTCTTTTGCTCACCATGCCACCCCAGTTTAGATCTGGCCATATGCAAATCAGTCTTGACCCTGTGCCTCATGGGAACAGTCCAGCCTGAACTGCTAAGCCAGGTCCTCCCTGGACCGGAAACAAGCATCCTAGGACCGGTTTTGGGGTTTCACCCCTCTTCAGCCAGGTTAGCTTGATTCCAGTGGCACAGTGAGCCCGGGACCCACGTCTGGGCATAAAAGCGCGCACTTAGGGCGAGAAAGCAAAAGACACACAATTGATGGACGGAATGCAGAACAAATCAAAACATTCACCCCCAGTCAAGAGATCTGGGTTAAATCCATAATTCTTTTGCTCACCATGCCACCCCAGTTTAGACCTGGCAATATGCAAATCAATTTTGACCCTGTGCCTCATGGGAACAGTCCAGCCCGAACTGCTAAGCCAGGTCCTCCCTGGACCGGAAATAAGCATCCTAGGACCGCTTTCGGGGTTTCATCCCTCTTCAGCCAGGATAGCTTGATTCCAGTGGCACAGTGAGCCCAGGACCCACGTCTGGGAATACCCGTCGCACTTAGGGCGAGAAAGCAAAAGACACAATTGATGGACGGAATGCAGAACAAATCAAAACATTCACCCCCAGTCAAGAGATCTAGGTTAAATCCATCATACTTTTGCTCACCATGCCACTCCAGTTTAGACCAGGCCATATGCAAATCAGTCTTGACCCTCTGCCTCATGGGAACAGTCCAGCCCAAACTGCTAAGCAAGGTCCTCCCTGGACCGGAAACAAGCATCCTAGGACCGGTTTCGGGGTTTCACCCCTCTGCAGCCAGGTTAGCTTGATTCCAGTGGCACAGTGAGCCCGGGACCCACGTCTGGGCATAACCGGTGCACTTAGGGCGAGAAAGCAAAGACACACAATTGATGGACGGAATGCAGAACAAATCAAAACATTCACCCCCAGTCAAGAGATCTAGGTTAAATCCATCATTCTTTTGCTCACCATGCCACCCCAGTTTAGACCTTGCCATATGCAAATCAGTCTTGACCCTGTGCCTCATGGGAACAGTCCAGCCCGAACTGCTAAGCCAGGTCCTCCCTGGACCGGAAACAAGCATCCTAGGACCGGTTTCGGGGTTTCACCCCTCTGCAGCAAGGTCAGTTTGATTCCAGTGGCACAGTGAGCCCGGGACCCACGTCTGGGCATACCAGGCGCACTTAGGGCGAGAAAGCAAAAGACACACAATTGATGGACGGAATGCAGAACAAATCAAAACATTCACCCCCAGTCAAGAGATCTGGGTTAAATCCATAATTCTTTTGCTCACCATGCCACCCCAGTTTAGACCTGGCAATATGCAAATCAGTTTTGACCGTGTGCCTCATGGGAACAGTCCAGCCCGAACTACTAAGCCAGGTCCTCCCTGGACCGGAAATAAGCATCCTAGGACCGGTTTCGGGGTTTCATCCCTCTTCAGCCAGGATAGCTTGATTCCAGTGGCACAGTGAGCCCAGGACCCACGTCTGGGCATACCCGTCGCACTTAGGGCGAGAAAGCAAAAGACACAATTGATGGACGGAATGCAGAACAAATCAAAACATTCACCCCCAGTCAAGAGATCTGGGTTAAATCCATCAGTCTTTTGCTCACCATGCCACCCCAGTTTAGATCTGGCCATATGCAAATCAGTCTTGACCCTGTGCCTCATGGGGACAGTCCAGCCTGAACTGCTAAGCCAGGTCCTCCCTGGACCGGAAACAAGCATCCTAGGACCGGTTTCGGGGTTTCACCCCTCTTCAGCCAGGTTAGCTTGATTCCAGTGGCACAGTGAGCCCGGGACCCACGTCTGGGCATACTTGGTGCACTTAGGGCGAGAAAGCAAAAGACACACAGTTGATGGACAGAATGCAGAACAAATCAAAACATTCACCCCAAGTCAAGAGATCTGGGTTAAATCCATCATTCTTTTGCTAACCATACCACCCCAGTTTAGACCTGGCAATATGGAAATCAGTCTGGACTCTGTGCCTCATGGGAACAGTCCAGCCCGAACTCCTAAGCCAGGTCCTCCCTGGACCGGAAACAAGCATCCTAGGACCAGTTTCGGAGTTTCACCCCTCTTCAGCCAGGATGGCTTGATTCCAGTGGCACAGTGAGCCCGGGACGCACGTCTGGGCATACCCGGCGCACTTAGGGTGAGAAAGCAAAAGACACACAATTGATGGACGGAATGCAGAACAAATCAAAACATTCACCCCCAGTCAAGAGATCTGGGTTAAATCCATCATTCTTTTGCTCACCATGCCACCCCAGTTTAGATCTGGCCATATGCAAATCAGTCTTGAACCTGTGCCTCATAGGGACAGTCCAGCCTGAACTGCTAAGCCAGGTCCTCCCTGGACCGGAAACAAGCATCCTAGGACCAGTTTCGGGGTTTCACCCCTCTTCAGCCAGGTTAGCTTGATTCCAGTGGCACAGTGAGCCCGGGACCCACTTCTGGGCATACCCGGTGCACTTAGGGCGAGAAAGCAAAGACACACAATTGATGGACGGAATGCAGAACAAATCAAAACATTCACCCCCAGTCAAGAGATCTGGGTTAAATCCATCATTCTTTTGCTCACGATGCCACCCCAGTTTAGACCTGGCCATATGCAAATCAGTCTTGACCCTGTGCCTCATGGGAACAGTCCAGCCCGAACTGCTAAGCCAGGTCCTCCCTGGACCGGAAACAAGCATCCTAGGACCGGTTTCGGGGTCTCACCCTTCTTCAGCCAGGATAGCTTGATTCCAGTGGCACAGTGAGGCCGGGACCCACATCTGGGCATACCCGGCGCACTTAGGGCGAGAAAGCAAAAGACACACAATTAATGGACGGAATGCAAAACAAATCAAAACATTAAACCCCAGTCAAGAGATCTGGGTTAAATCCATCATTCTTTTGTTCACCATGCCACCCCAGTTTAGATCTGGCCATATGCTCATCAGTCTTGACCCTGTGCCTCATGGAAACAGTCCAGCCCGAACTGCTAAGCCAGGTCCTCCCTGGACCAGAAACAAGCATCCTAGGACCGGTTTCGGAGTTTCACCCCTCTTCAGCCAGGATAGCGTGATTCCAGTGGCATAGTGAGTCCGGGACGCACGTCTGGGCATACCCGGCGCACTTAGGGCGACAAAGCAAAAGACACACAATTGATGGACGGAATGCAGAACAAATCAAAACATTCACCCCCAGTCAAGAGATCTGGGTTAAATCCATCATTCTTTTGCTCACCATGCCACCCCAGTTTAGATCTGGCCATATGCAAATCAGTCTTGACCCTGTGCCTCATGGAGACAGTTCAGCCTGAACTGCTAAGCCAGGTCCTCCCTGGACCGGAAACAAGCATCCTAGGACCGGTTTCGGGGCTTCACCCCTCTTCAGCCAGGTTAGCTTGATTCCAGTTGCACAGTGAGCCCGGGACCCACGTCTGGGCATACCCGGTGCACTTAGGGCGAGAAAGCAAAAGACACACAGTTGATGGACAGAATGCAGAACAAATCAAAACATTCACCCCCAGTCAAGAGATCTGGGTTAAATCCATAATTCTTTTGCTAACAATACCACCCCAGTTTAGACCTGGCAATATGGAAATCAGTCTTGACTCTGTGCCTCATGGGAACAGTCCAGCCCGAACTCCTAAGCCAGGTCCTCCCTGGACCGGAAACAAGCATCCTAGGACCAGTTTCGGAGTTTCACCCCTCTTCAGCCAGGATGGCTTGATTCCAGTGGCACAGTGAGCCCGGGACGCACGTCTGGGCATACCCGGCGCACTTAGGGTGAGAAAGCAAAAGACACACAATTGATGGACGGAATGCAGAACAAATCAAAACATTCACCCCCAGTCAAGAGATCTGGGTTAAATCCATCATTCTTTTGCTCACCATGCCACCCCAGTTAAGATCTGGCCATATGCAAATCAGTCTTGAACCTGTGCCTCATGGGGACAGTCCAGCCTGAACTGCTAAGCCAGGTCCTCCCTGGACCAGAAACAAGCATCCTAGGACCAGTTTCGGGGTTTCACCCCTCTTCAGCCAGGTTAGCTTGATTCCAGTGGCACAGTGAGCCCGGGACCCACTTCTGGGCATACCCGGTGCACGTAGGGCGAGAAAGCAAAGACACACAATTGATGGACGGAATGCAGAACAAATCAAAACATTCACCCCCAGTCAAGAGATCTGGGTTAAATCCATCATTCTTTTGCTCACCATGCCACCCCAGTTTAGACCTGGCCATATGCAAATCAGTCTTGACCCTGTGCCTCATGGGAACAGTCCAGCCCGAACTGCTAAGCCAGGTCCTCCCTGGACCGGAAACAAGCATCCTAGGACCGGTTTCGGGGTTTCACCCCTCTGTAGCCAGGTTAGCTTGATTCCAGTGGCACAGTGAGCCCGGGACCCACGTCTGGGCATACCCGGTGCACTTAGGGCGAGAAAGCAAAAGACACACAATTAATGGACGGAATGCAGAACAAATCAAAACATTCACCCCCAGTCAAGAGATCTGGGTTAAATCCATAATTCTTTTGTTCACCATGCCACCCCAGTTTAGATCTGGCCATATGCTCATCAGTCTTGACCCTGTGCCTCATGGAAACAGTCCAGCCCGAACTGCTAAGCCAGGTCCTCCCTGGACCGGAAACAGGCATCCTAGGACCGGTTTCGGGGTTTCACCCCTCTGCAGCCAGGTTAGCTTGATTCCAGTGGCACAGTGAGCCCGGGACCCGCGTCTGGGATTACCCGGTGCATTGAGGGTGAGAAAGCAAAGACACACAATTGATGGACGGAATGCAGAACAAATCAAAACATTCACCCCCAGTCAAGAGATCTAGGTTAAATCCATCATTCTTTTGCTCACCATGCCACACCAGTTTAGACCTGGCCATATGGAAATCAGTCTTGACCCTGTGCCTCATGGGAACAGTCCAGCCTGAACTGCTAAGCCAGGTCCTCCCTGGACCGGAAACAAGCATCCTAGGACCGGTTTCGGGGTTTCACCCCTCTTCAGCCAGGTTAGCTTGATTCCAGTGGCACAGTGAGCCCGGGACCCACGTCTGGGCGTACCCGGTGCACTTAGGGCGAGAAAGCAAAAGACACACAATTGATGGACAGAATGCAGAACAAATCAAAACATTCACCCCCAGTCAAGAGATCTGGGTTAAATCCATCATTCTTTTGTTCACCATGCCACCCCAGTTTAGATCAGGCCATATGCTCATCAGTCTTGACCCTGTGCCTCATGGAAACAGTCCAGCCCGGACTGCTAAGCCAGGTCCTCCCTGGACCGGAAACAAGCATCCTAGGACTGGTTTCGGGGTTTCACCCCTCTTCAGCCAGGATAGCTTGATTCCAGTGGCACAGTGAGCCCGGGACCCACATCTGGGCATACCCGCCGCACTCAGGGCGAGAAAGCAAAAGACACACAATTGATGGACGGAATGCAGAACAAATCAAAACATTCACCCACAGTCAAGAGATCTGGGTTACATCCAACATTCTTTTGCTCACCATGCCACCCCAGTTTAGACCTGGCCATATGCCAATCAGTCTTGACCCTGTGCCTCATGGGAACAGTCCAGCCCAAACTGCTAAGCAAGGTCCTCCCTGGACAGGAAACAAGCATCCTAGGACCGGTTTCGGGGTTTCACCCCTCTGCAGCTAGGTTAGTTTGATTCCAGTGGCACAGTGAGCCCGGGACCCACGTCTGGGCATACCTGGTGCACTTAGGGCGAGAAAGCAAAGACACACAATTGATGGACGGAATGCAGAACAAATCAAAACATTCACCCCCAGTCAAGAGATCTAGGTTAAATCCATCATTCTTTTGCTCACCATGCCACCCCAGTTAGACCTGGCCATATGCAAATCAGTCTTGACCCTGTGCCTCATGGGAACAGTCCAGCCTGAACTGCTAAGCCAGGTCCTCCCTGGACCGGAAACAAGCATCCTAGGACCGGTTTCGGGGTTTCACCCCTCTTCAGCCAGGTTAGCTTGATTCCAGTGGCACAGTGAGGCCGGGACCCACGTCTGGGCATACCCGGTGCACTTAGGGCGAGAAAGCAAAAGACACACAATTAATGGACGGAATGCAGAACAAATCAAAACATTCACCCCCAGTCAAGAGATCTGGGTTAAATCCATCATTCTTTTGTTCACCATGCCACCCCAGTTTAGATCTGGCCATATGCAAATCAGTCTTGACCCTGTGCTTCATGGAAACAGTCCAGCCCGAACTGCTAAGCCAGGTCCTCCCTGGACCGGAAACAAGCATCCTAGGACGGGTTTCGGGGTTTCACCCCTCTGCAGCCAGGTTAGCTTGATTCCAGTGGCACAGTGAGCCCGGGACCCACGTCTGGGCATACCTGGTGCACTTAGGGCGAGAAAGCAAAGACACACAATTAATGGACGGAATGCAGAACAAATCAAAACATTCACCCCCAGTCAAGAGATCTTGGTTAAATCCATCATTCTTTTGCTCACCATGCCACCCCAGTTTTGATCTGGCCATATGCAAATCAGTCTTGACCCTGTGCCTCATGGGAACCGTCCAGCCTGAACTGCTAAGCCAGGTCCTCCCTGAACCGGAAACAAGCATCCAAGACCGGTTTCGGGGTTTCACCCCTCTTCAGCCAGGTTAGCTTGATTCCAGTGGCACAGTGAGCCCGGGGCCCACGTCTGGGCATACCCGGTGCACTTAGGGCGAGAAAGCAAAAGACACACAATTGATGGACAGAATGCAGAACAAATCAAAACATTCACCCCCAGTCAAGAGATCTGGGTTAAATCCATCATTCTTTTGTTCACCATGCCACCCCAGTTTAGATCTGGCCATATGCTCATCAGTCTTGACCCTGTGCCTCATGGAAACAGTCCAGCCCGAACTGCTAAGCCAGGTCATCCCTGGACCGGAAACAAGCATCCTAGGACCGGTTTCGGGGTTTCACCCCTCTGTAGCCAGGTTAGCTTGATTCCAGTGGCACAGTGAGCCCGGGACCCACGTCTGGGCATACCCGGTGCACTTAGGGCGAGAAAGCAAAAGACACACAATTAATGGACGGAATGCAGAACAAATCAAAACATTCACCCCCAGTCAAGAGATCTGGGTTAAATCCATCATTCTTTTGTTCACCATGCCACCCCAGTTTAGATCTGGCCATATGCTCATCAGTCTTGACCCTGTGCCTCATGGAAACAGTCCAGCCCGAACTGCTAAGCCAGGTCCTCCCTGGACCGGAAACAGGCATCCTAGGACCGGTTTCGGGGTTTCACCCCTCTGCAGCCAGGTTAGCTTGATTCCAGTGGCACAGTGGGACCCGCGTCTGGGATTACCCGGTGCATTGAGGGTGAGAAAGCAAAGACACACAATTGATGGACGGAATGCAGAACAAATCAAAACATTCACCCCCAGTCAAGAGATCTGGGTTAAATCCATCATTCTTTTGTTCACCATGCCACCCCAGTTTAGATCAGGCCATATGCTCATCAGTCTTGACCCTGTGCCTCATGGAAACAGTCCAGCCCGGACTGCTAAGCCAGGTCCTCCCTGGACCGGAAACAACTGGTTTCGGGGTTTCACCCCTCTTCAGCCAGGATAGCTTGATTCCAGTGGCACAGTGAGCCCGGGACCCACATCTGGGCATACCCGCCGCACTCAGGGCGAGAAAGCAAAAGACACACAATTGATGGACGGAATGCAGAACAAATCAAAACATTCACCCACAGTCAAGAGATCTGGGTTACATCCAACATTCTTTTGCTCACCATGCCACCCCAGTTTAGACCTGGCCATATGCCAATCAGTCTTGACCCTGTGCCTCATGGGAACAGTCCAGCCCAAACTGCTAAGCAAGGTCCTCCCTGGACAGGAAACAAGCATCCTAGGACTGGTTTCAGGGTTTCACCCCTCTGCAGCCAGGTTAGTTTGATTCCAGTGGCACAGTGAGCCCGGGACCCACGTCTGGGCATACCCGGTGCACTTAGGGCGAGAAAGCAAAGACACACAATTGATGGACGGAATGCAGAACAAATCAAAACATTCACCCCCAGTCAAGAGATCTAGGTTAAATCCATCATTCTTTTGTTCACCATGCCACCCCAGTTTAGATCTGGCCATATGCTCATCAGTCTTGACCCTGTGCCTCATGGAAACAGTCCAGCCCGAACTGCTAAGCCAGGTCCTCCCTGGACCGGAAACAGGCATCCTAGGACCGGTTTCGGGGTTTCACCCCTCTGCAGCCAGGTTAGCTTGATTCCAGTGGCACAGTGAGCCCGGGACCCGCGTCTGGGATTACCCGGTGCATTGAGGGTGAGAAAGCAAAGACACACAATTGATGGACGGAATGCAGAACAAATCAAAACATTCACCTCCAGTCAAGAGATCTGGGTTAAATCCATCATTCTTTTACTCACCATGCCACCCCAGTTTAGACCTGGCCATATGGAAATCAGTCTTGACCCTGTGCCTCATGGGAACAGTCCAGCCTGAACTGCTAAGCCAGGTCCTCCCTGGACCGGAAACAAGCATCCTAGGACCGGTTTCGGGGTTTCACCCCTCTGTAGCCAGGTTAGCTTGATTCCAGTGGCACAGTGAGCCCGGGACCCACGTCTGGGCATACCCGGTGCACTTAGGGCGAGAAAGCAAAAGACACACAATTAATGGACGGAATGCAGAACAAATCAAAACATTCACCCCCAGTCAAGAGATCTGGGTTAAATCCATAATTCTTTTGTTCACCATGCCACCCCAGTTTAGATCTGGCCATATGCTCATCAGTCTTGACCCTGTGCCTCATGGAAACAGTCCAGCCCGAACTGCTAAGCCAGGTCCTCCCTGGACCGGAAACAGGCATCCTAGGACCGGTTTCGGGGTTTCACCCCTCTGCAGCCAGGTTAGCTTGATTCCAGTGGCACAGTGAGCCCGGGACCCACGTCTGGGATTACCCGGTGCATTGAGGGTGAGAAAGCAAAGACACACAATTGATGGACAGAATGCAGAACAAATCAAAACATTCACCCCCAGTCAAGAGATCTAGGTTAAATCCATCATTCTTTTGCTCACCATGCCACACCAGTTTAGACCTGGCCATATGGAAATCAGTCTTGACCCTGTGCCTCATGGGAACAGTCCAGCCTGAACTGCTAAGCCAGGTCCTCCCTGGACCGGAAACAAGCATCCTAGGACCGGTTTCGGGGTTTCACCCCTCTTCAGCCAGGTTAGCTTGATTCCAGTGGCACAGTGAGCCCGGGACCCACGTCTGGGCATACCCGGTGCACTTAGGGCGAGAAAGCAAAAGACACACAATTGATGGACAGAATGCAGAACAAATCAAAACATTCACCCCCAGTCAAGAGATCTGGGTTAAATCCATCATTCTTTTGTTCACCATGCCACCCCAGTTTAGATCAGGCCATATGCTCATCAGTCTTGACCCTGTGCCTCATGGAAACAGTCCAGCCCGGACTGCTAAGCCAGGTCCTCCCTGGACCGGAAACAAGCATCCTAGGACTGGTTTCGGGGTTTCACCCCTCTTCAGCCAGGATAGCTTGATTCCAGTGGCACAGTGAGCCCGGGACCCACATCTGGGCATACCCGCCGCACTCAGGGCGAGAAAGCAAAAGACACACAATTGATGGACGGAATGCAGAACAAATCAAAACATTCACCCACAGTCAAGAGATCTGGGTTACATCCAACATTCTTTTGCTCACCATGCCACCCCAGTTTAGACCTGGCAATATGCCAATCAGTCTTGACCCTGTGCCTCATGGGAACAGTCCAGCCCAAACTGCTAAGCAAGGTCCTCCCTGGACAGGAAACAAGCATCCTAGGACCGGTTTCGGGGTTTCACCCCTCTGCAGCTAGGTTAGTTTGATTCCAGTGGCACAGTGAGCCCGGGACCCACGTCTGGGCATACCTGGTGCACTTAGGGCGAGAAAGCAAAGACACACAATTGATGGACGGAATGCAGAACAAATCAAAACATTCACCCCCAGTCAAGAGATCTAGGTTAAATCCATCATTCTTTTGCTCACCATGCCACCCCAGTTAGACCTGGCCATATGCAAATCAGTCTTGACCCTGTGCCTCATGGGAACAGTCCAGCCTGAACTGCTAAGCCAGGTCCTCCCTGGACCGGAAACAAGCATCCTAGGACCGGTTTCGGGGTTTCACCCCTCTTCAGCCAGGTTAGCTTGATTCCAGTGGCACAGTGAGGCCGGGACCCACGTCTGGGCATACCCGGTGCACTTAGGGCGAGAAAGCAAAAGACACACAATTAATGGACGGAATGCAGAACAAATCAAAACATTCACCCCCAGTCAAGAGATCTGGGTTAAATCCATCATTCTTTTGTTCACCATGCCACCCCAGTTTAGATCTGGCCATATGCAAATCAGTCTTGACCCTGTGCTTCATGGAAACAGTCCAGCCCGAACTGCTAAGCCAGGTCCTCCCTGGACCGGAAACAAGCATCCTAGGACGGGTTTCGGGGTTTCACCCCTCTGCAGCCAGGTTAGCTTGATTCCAGTGGCACAGTGAGCCCGGGACCCACGTCTGGGCATACCTGGTGCACTTAGGGCGAGAAAGCAAAGACACACAATTAATGGACGGAATGCAGAACAAATCAAAACATTCACCCCCAGTCAAGAGATCTTGGTTAAATCCATCATTCTTTTGCTCACCATGCCACCCCAGTTTCGATCTGGCCATATGCAAATCAGTCTTGACCCTGTGCCTCATGGGAACAGTCCAGCCTGAACTGCTAAGCCAGGTCCTCCCTGAACCGGAAACAAGCATCCAAGACCGGTTTCGGGGTTTCACCCCTCTTCAGCCAGGTTAGCTTGATTCCAGTGGCACAGTGAGCCCGGGGCCCACGTCTGGGCATACCCGGTGCACTTAGGGCGAGAAAGCAAAAGACACACAATTGATGGACAGAATGCAGAACAAATCAAAACATTCACCCCCAGTCAAGAGAGCTGGGTTAAATCCATCATTCTTTTGTTCACCATGCCACCCCAGTTTAGATCTGGCCATATGCTCATCAGTCTTGACCCTGTGCCTCATGGAAACAGTCCAGCCCGAACTGCTAAGCCAGGTCATCCCTGGACCGGAAACAAGCATCCTAGGACCGGTTTCGGGGTTTCACCCCTCTGTAGCCAGGTTAGCTTGATTCCAGTGGCACAGTGAGCCCGGGACCCACGTCTGGGCATACCCGGTGCACTTAGGGCGAGAAAGCAAAAGACACACAATTAATGGACGGAATGCAGAACAAATCAAAACATTCACCCCCAGTCAAGAGATCTGGGTTAAATCCATCATTCTTTTGTTCACCATGCCACCCCAGTTTAGATCTGGCCATATGCTCATCAGTCTTGACCCTGTGCCTCATGGAAACAGTCCAGCCCGAACTGCTAAGCCAGGTCCTCCCTGGACCGGAAACAGGCATCCTAGGACCGGTTTCGGGGTTTCACCCCTCTGCAGCCAGGTTAGCTTGATTCCAGTGGCACAGTGAGCCCGGGACCCGCGTCTGGGCATACCCGGTGCACTTAGGGCGAGAAAGCAAAAGACACACAATTAATGGACGGAATGCAGAACAAATCAAAACATTCACCCCCAGTCAAGAGATCTGGGTTAAATCCATCATTCTTTTGTTCACCATGCCACCCCAGTTTAGATCTGGCCATATGCAAATCAGTCTTGACCCTGTGCTTCATGGAAACAGTCCAGCCCGAACTGCTAAGCCAGGTCCTCCCTGGACCGGAAACAAGCATCCTAGGACGGGTTTCGGGGTTTCACCCCTCTGCAGCCAGGTTAGCTTGATTCCAGTGGCACAGTGAGCCCGGGACCCACGTCTGGGCATACCTGGTGCACTTAGGGCGAGAAAGCAAAGACACACAATTAATGGACGGAATGCAGAACAAATCAAAACATTCACCCCCAGTCAAGAGATCTTGGTTAAATCCATCATTCTTTTGCTCACCATGCCACCCCAGTTTCGATCTGGCCATATGCAAATCAGTCTTGACCCTGTGCCTCATGGGAACAGTCCAGCCTGAACTGCTAAGCCAGGTCCTCCCTGAACCGGAAACAAGCATCCAAGACCGGTTTCGGGGTTTCACCCCTCTTCAGCCAGGTTAGCTTGATTCCAGTGGCACAGTGAGCCCGGGGCCCACGTCTGGGCATACCCGGTGCACTTAGGGCGAGAAAGCAAAAGACACACAATTGATGGACAGAATGCAGAACAAATCAAAACATTCACCCCCAGTCAAGAGATCTGGGTTAAATCCATCATTCTTTTGTTCACCATGCCACCCCAGTTTAGATCTGGCCATATGCTCATCAGTCTTGACCCTGTGCCTCATGGAAACAGTCCAGCCCGAACTGCTAAGCCAGGTCATCCCTGGACCGGAAACAAGCATCCTAGGACCGGTTTCGGGGTTTCACCCCTCTGTAGCCAGGTTAGCTTGATTCCAGTGGCACAGTGAGCCCGGGACCCACGTCTGGGCATACCCGGTGCACTTAGGGCGAGAAAGCAAAAGACACACAATTAATGGACGGAATGCAGAACAAATCAAAACATTCACCCCCAGTCAAGAGATCTGGGTTAAATCCATTATTCTTTTGTTCACCATGCCACCCCAGTTTAGATCTGGCCATATGCTCATCAGTCTTGACCCTGTGCCTCATGGAAACAGTCCAGCCCGAACTGCTAAGCCAGGTCCTCCCTGGACCGGAAACAGGCATCCTAGGACCGGTTTCGGGGTTTCACCCCTCTGCAGCCAGGTTAGCTTGATTCCAGTGGCACAGTGAGCCCGGGACCCGCGTCTGGGATTACCCGGTGCATTGAGGGTGAGAAAGCAAAGACACACAATTGATGGACGGAATGCAGAACAAATCAAAACATTCACCCCCAGTCAAGAGATCTAGGTTAAATCCATCATTCTTTTGCTCACCATGCCACACCAGTTTAGACCTGGCCATATGGAAATCAGTCTTGACCCTGTGCCTCATGGGAACAGTCCAGCCTGAACTGCTAAGCCAGGTCCTCCCTGGACGGGAAACAAGCATCCTAGGACCGGTTTAGGGGTTTCACCCCTCTTCAGCCAGGTTAGCTTGATTCCAGTGGCACAGTGAGCCCGGGACCCACGTCTGGGCATACCCGGTGCACTTAGGGCGAGAAAGCAAAAGACACACAATTGATGGACAGAATGCAGAACAAATCAAAACATTCACCCCCAGTCAAGAGATCTGGGTTAAATCCATCATTCTTTTGTTCACCATGCCACCCCAGTTTAGATCAGGCCATATGCTCATCAGTCTTGACCCTGTGCCTCATGGAAACAGTCCAGCCCGGACTGCTAAGCCAGGTCCTCCCTGGACCGGAAACAAGCATCCTAGGACTGATTTCGGGGTTTCACCCCTCTTCAGCCAGGATAGCTTGATTCCAGTGGCACAGTGAGCCCGGGACCCACATCTGGGCATACCCGCCGCACTCAGGGCGAGAAAGCAAAAGACACACAATTGATGGACGGAATGCAGAACAAATCAAAACATTCACCCACAGTCAAGAGATCTGGGTTACATCCAACATTCTTTTGCTCACCATGCCACCCCAGTTTAGACCTGGCCATATGCCAATCAGTCTTGACCCTGTGCCTCATGGGAACAGTCCAGCCCAAACTGCTAAGCAAGGTCCTCCCTGGACAGGAAACAAGCATCCTAGGACTGGTTTCGGGGTTTCACCCCTCTGCAGCCAGGTTAGTTTGATTCCAGTGGCACAGTGAGCCCGGGACCCACGTCTGGGCATACCCGGTGCACTTAGGGCGAGAAAGCAAAGACACACAATTGATGGACGGAATGCAGAACAAATCAAAACATTCACCCCCAGTCAAGAGATCTAGGTTAAATCCATCATTCTTTTGCTCACCATGCCACCCCAGTTAGACCTGGCCATATGCAAATCAGTCTTGACCCTGTGCCTCATGGGAACAGTCCAGCCTGAACTGCTAAGCCAGGTCCTCCCTGGACCGGAAACAAGCATCCTAGGACCGGTTTCGGGGTTTCACCCCTCTTCAGCCAGGTTAGCTTGATTCCAGTGGCACAGTGAGGCCGGGACCCACGTCTGGGCATACCCGGTGCACTTAGGGCGAGAAAGCAAAAGACACACAATTAATGGACGGAATGCAGAACAAATCAAAACATTCACCCCCAGTCAAGAGATCTGGGTTAAATCCATCATTCTTTTGTTCACCATGCCACCCCAGTTTAGATCTGGCCATATGCAAATCAGTCTTGACCCTGTGCTTCATGGAAACAGTCCAGCCCGAACTGCTAAGCCAGGTCCTCCCTGGACCGGAAACAAGCATCCTAGGACGGGTTTCGGGGTTTCACCCCTCTGCAGCCAGGTTAGCTTGATTCCAGTGGCACAGTGAGCCCGGGACCCACGTCTGGGCATACCTGGTGCACTTAGGGCGAGAAAGCAAAGACACACAATTAATGGACGGAATGCAGAACAAATCAAAACATTCACCCCCAGTTAAGAGATCTTGGTTAAATCCATCATTCTTTTGCTCACCATGCCACCCCAGTTTCGATCTGGCCATATGCAAATCAGTCTTGACCCTGTGCCTCATGGGAACAGTCCAGCCTGAACTGCTAAGCCAGGTCCTCCCTGAACCGGAAACAAGCATCCTAGGACCGGTTTCGGGGTTTCACCCCTCTTCAGCCAGGTTAGCTTGATTCCAGTGGCACAGTGAGCCCGGGGCCCACGTCTGGGCATACCCGGTGCACTTAGGGCGAGAAAGCAAAAGACACACAATTGATGGACAGAATGCAGAACAAATCAAAACATTCACCCCCAGTCAAGAGATCTGGGTTAAATCCATCATTCATTTGCTCACCATGCCACCCCAGTTTAGACCTGGCCATATGCAAATCAGTCATGACCCTGTGCCTCATGGGAACAGTCCAGCCCAAACTGCTAAGCCAGGTCCTCCCTGGACCGGAAACAAGCATCCTAGGACCGGTTTCGGGGTCTCACCCTTCTTCAGCAAGGATAGCTTGATTCCAGTGGCACAGTGAGCCCGGGACCCACGTCTGGGCATACCAGGCGCACTTAGGGCGAGAAAGCAATAGACACACAATTGATGGACGGAATGCAGAACAAATCAAAACATTCACCCCCAGTCAAGAGATCTGGGTTAAATCCATAATTCTTTTGCTCACCATGCCACCCCAGTTTAGACCTGGCAATATGCAAATCAAGTTTGAACCTGTGCCTCATGGGAACAGTCCAGCCCGAGCTCCTAAGCCAGGTCCTCCCTGGACCGGAAATAAGCATCCTAGGACCGGTTTCGGGGTTTCATCCCTCTTCAGCCAGGTTAGCTTGATTCCAGTGGCACAGTGAGCCCGGGACCCACGTCTGGGCATACCCGGTGCACTTAGGGCGAGAAAGCTAAAGACACACAATTGATGGACGGAATGCAGAACAAATCAAAACATTCACCCCCAGTCAAGAGATCTGGGTTAAATCCATCATTCTTTTGCTCACCATGCCACCCCAGTTTAGACCTGGCCATATGCAAATCAGTCATGACCCTGTGCCTCATGGGAACAGTCCAGCCCAAACTGCTAAGCCAGGTCCTCCCTGGACCGGAAACAAGCATCCTAGGACCGGTTTCGGGGTCTCACCCTTCTTCAGCCAGGATAGCTTGATTCCAGTGGCAAAGTGAGCCCGGGACCCACGTCTGGGCATACCAGGCGAACTTAGGGCGAGAAAGCAAAAGACACACAATTGATGGACGGAATGGAGAACAAATCAAAACATTCAACCCCAGTCAAGAGATCTGGGTTAAATCCATAATTCTTTTGCTCACCATGCCACCCCAGTTTAGACCTGGCAATATGCAAATCAGTTTTGACCCTGTGCCTCATGGGAACAGTCCAGCCCGAACTGCTAAGCCAGGTCCTCCCTGGACATGCAATAAGCATCCTAGGACCGGTTTCGGGGTTTCATCCCTCTTCAGCCAGGATAGCTTGATTCCAGTGGCACAGTGAGCCCAGGACCCACGTCTGGGCATACCCGGCGCCCTTAGGGCGAGAAAGCAAAAGACACAATTGATGGACGGAATGCAGAACAAATCAAAACATTCACCCACAGTCAAGAGATCTGGGTTAAATCCATCATACTTTTGCTCACCAGGCCAATCCAGTTTAGACCAGGCCATATGCAAATCAGTCTTGACCCTGTGCCTCATGGGAACAGTCCAGCCCAAACTGCTAAGCCAGGTCCTCCCTGGACCGGAAACAAGCATCCTAGGACCGGTTTCGGGGTTTCACCCCTCGTCAGCCAGGATAGCTTGATTCCAGTGGCACAGTGAGCCCGGGACCCACGTCTGGGCATACCCGGCACACTCACGGCGAGAAAGCAAAAGACATACAATTGATGGACGGAATGGAGAACAAATAAAAACATTCACCCCAAGTCAAGAGATCTGGGTTAAATCCATCATTCTTTTGTTCACCATGCCACCCCAGTTTAGATCTGGCCATATGCTCATCAGTCTTGACCCTGTGCCTCATGGAAACAGTCCAGCCCGAACTGCTAAGCCAGGTCCTCCCTGGACCGGAAACAAGCATCCTAGGACCGGTTTTGGGGTTTCACCCCTCTTCAGCCAGGTTAGCTTGATTCCAGTGGCACAGTGAGCCCGGGACCCACGTCTGGGCATACCAGGCGCACTTAGGGCGAGAAAGCAAAAGACACACAATTGATGGACGGAATGCAGAACAAATCAAAACATTCACCCCCAGTCAAGAGATCTGGGTTAAATCCATATTTCTTTTGCTCACCATGCCACCCCAGTTTAGACCTGGCAATATGCAAATCAATTTTGACCCTGTGCCTCATGGGAACAGTCCAGCCCGAACTGCTGAGCCAGGTCCTCCCTGGACCAGAAATAAGCATCCTAGGACCGCTTTCGGGGTTTCATCCCTCTTCAGCCAGGATAGCTTGATTCCAGTGGCACAGTGAGCCCAGGACCCACGTCTGGGAATACCCGTCGCACTTAGGGCGAGAAAGCAAAAGACACAATTGATGGACGGAATGCAGAACAAATCAAAACATTCACCCACAGTCAAGAGATCTGGGTTAAATCCATCATACTTTTGCTAACCATGCCACTCCAGTTTAGACCAGGCCATATGCAAATCAGTTTTGACCCTGTGCCTCATGGGAACAGTCCAGCCCAAACTGCTAAGCCAGGTCCTCCCTGGACCGGAAACAAGCATCCTACGACCGGTTTCGGGGTTTCACCCTTCTTCAGGCAGGATAGCTTGATTCCAGTGGCACAGTGAGCCCGAGACCCACGTCTGGGCATACCCGGCGCACTTTGGGCGAGAAAGCAAAAGACACACAATTGATGGACGGAATGCAGAACAAATCAAAACATTCACCCACAGTCAAGAGATCTGGGTTACATCCATCATTCTTTTGCTCACCATGCCACCCTAGTTTCGATCTGGCCATATGCAAATCAGTCTTGACCCTGTGCCTCATGGGAACAGTCCAGCCTGAACTGCTAAGCCAGGTCCTCCCTGAACCGGAAACAAGCATCCAAGACCGGTTTCGGGGTTTCACCCCTCTTCAGCCAGGTTAGCTTGATTCCAGTGGCACAGTGAGCCCGGGGCCCACGTCTGGGCATACCCGGTGCACTTAGGGCGAGAAAGCAAAAGACACACAATTGATGGACAGAATGCAGAACAAATCAAAACATTCACCCCCAGTCAAGAGATCTGGGTTAAATCCATCATTCTTTTGTTCACCATGCCACCCCAGTTTAGATCTGGCCATATGCTCATCAGTCTTGACCCTGTGCCTCATGGAAACAGTCCAGCCCGAACTTCTAAGCCAGGTCCTCCCTGGACCGGAAACAAGCATCCTAGGACCGGTTTCGGGGTTTCACCCCTCTGTAGCCAGGTTAGCTTGATTCCAGTGGCACAGTGAGCCCGGGACCCACGTCTGGGCATACCCGGTGCACTTAGGGCGAGAAAGCAAAAGACACACAATTAATGGACGGAATGCAGAACAAATCAAAACATTCACCCCCAGTCAAGAGATCTGGGTTAAATCCATCATTCTTTTGTTCACCATGCCACCCCAGTTTAGATCTGGCCATATGCTCATCAGTCTTGACCCTGTGCCTCATGGAAACAGTCCAGCCCGAACTGCTAAGCCAGGTCCTCCCTGGACCGGAAACAGGCATCCTAGGACCGGTTTCGGGGTTTCACCCCTCTGCAGCCAGGTTAGCTTGATTCCAGTGGCACAGTGAGCCCGGGACCCGCGTCTGGGATTACCCGGTGCATTGAGGGTGAGAAAGCAAAGACACACAATTGATGGACGGAATGCAGAACAAATCAAAACATTCACCCCCAGTCAAGAGATCTAGGTTAAATCCATCATTCTTTTGCTCAACATGCCACACCAGTTTAGACCTGGCCATATGGAAATCAGTCTTGACCCTGTGCCTCATGGGAACAGTCCAGCCTGAACTGCTAAGCCAGGTCCTCCCTGGACCGGAAACAAGCATCCTAGGACCGGTTTCGGGGTTTCACCCCTCTTCAGCCAGGTTAGCTTGATTCCAGTGGCACAGTGAGCCCGGGACCCACGTCTGGGCATACCCGGTGCACTTAGGGCGAGAAAGCAAAAGACACACAATTGATGGACAGAATGCAGAACAAATCAAAACATTCACCCCCAGTCAAGAGATCTGGGTTAAATCCATCATTCTTTTGTTCACCATGCCACCCCAGTTTAGATCAGGCCATATGCTCATCAGTCTTGACCCTGTGCCTCATGGAAACAGTCCAGCCCGGATTGCTAAGCCAGGTCCTCCCTGGACCGGAAACAAGCATCCTAGGACTGGTTTCGGGGTTTCACCCCTCTTCAGCCAGGATAGCTTGATTCCAGTGGCACAGTGAGCCCGGGACCCACATCTGGGCATACCCGCCGCACTCAGGGCGAGAAAGCAAAAGACACACAATTGATGGACGGAATGCAGAACAAATCAAAACATTCACCCACAGTCAAGAGATCTGGGTTACATCCAACATTCTTTTGCTCACCATGCCACCCCAGTTTAGACCTGGCCATATGCCAATCAGTCTTGACCCTGTGCCTCATGGGAACAGTCCAGCCCAAACTGCTAAGCAAGGTCCTCCCTGGACAGGAAACAAGCATCCTAGGACTGGTTTCGGGGTTTCACCCCTCTGCAGCCAGGTTAGTTTGATTCCAGTGGCACAGTGAGCCCGGGACCCACGTCTGGGCATACCCGGTGCACTTAGGGCGAGAAAGCAAAGACACACAATTGATGGACGGAATGCAGAACAAATCAAAACATTCACCCCCAGTCAAGAGATCTAGGTTAAATCCATCATTCTTTTGCTCACCATGCCACCCCAGTTAGACCTGGCCATATGCAAATCAGTCTTGACCCTGTGCCTCATGGAAACAGTCCAGCCCGAACTGCTAAGACAGGTCATCCCTGGACCGGAAACAAGCATCCTAGGACCGGTTTCGGGGTTTCACCCCTCTGTAGCCAGGTTAGCTTGATTCCAGTGGCACAGTGAGCCCGGGACCCACGTCTGGGCATACCCGGTGCACTTAGGGCGAGAAAGCAAAAGACACACAATTAATGGACGGAATGCAGAACAAATCAAAACATTCACCCCCAGTCAAGAGATCTGGGTTAAATCAATCATTCTTTTGTTCACCATGCCACCCCAGTTTAGATCTGGCCATATACTCATCAGTCTTGACCCTGTGCCTCATGGAAACTGTCCAGCCCGAACTGCTAAGCCAGGTCCTCCCTGGACCGGAAACAGGCATCCTAGGACCGGTTTCGGGGTTTCACCCCTCTGCAGCCAGGTTAGCTTGATTCCAGTGGCACAGTGAGCCCGGGACCCGCGTCTGGGCATACCCGGTGCACTTAGGGCGAGAAAGCAAAAGACACACAATTAATGGACGGAATGCAGAACAAATCAAAACATTCACCCCCAGTCAAGAGATCTGGGTTAAATCCATCATTCTTTTGTTCACCATGCCACCCCAGTTTAGATCTGGCCATATGCAAATCAGTCTTGACCCTGTGCTTCATGGAAACAGTCCAGCCCGAACTGCTAAGCCAGGTCCTCCCTGGACCGGAAACAAGCATCCTAGGACGGGTTTCGGGGTTTCACCCCTCTGCAGCCAGGTTAGCTTGATTCCAGTGGCACAGTGAGCCCGGGACCCATGTCTGGGCATACCTGGTGCACTTAGGGCGAGAAAGCAAAGACACACAATTAATGGACGGAATGCAGAACAAATCAAAACATTCACTCCCAGTCAAGAGATCTTGGTTAAATCCATCATTCTTTTGCTCACCATGCCACCCCAGTTTCGATCTGGCCATATGCAAATCAGTCTTGACCCTGTGCCTCATGGGAACAGTCCAGCCTGAACTGCTAAGCCAGGTCCTCCCTGAACCGGAAACAAGCATCCAAGACCGGTTTCGGGGTTTCACCCCTCTTCAGCCAGGTTAGCTTGATTCCAGTGGCACAGTGAGCCCGGGGCCCACGTCTGGGCATACCCGGTGCACTTAGGGCGAGAAAGCAAAAGACACACAATTGATGGACAGAATGCAGAACAAATCAAAACATTCACCCCCAGTCAAGAGATCTGGGTTAAATCCATCATTCTTTTGTTCACCATGCCACCCCAGTTTAGATCTGGCCATATGCTCATCAGTCTTGACCCTGTGCCTCATGGAAACAGTCCAGCCCGAACTGCTAAGCCAGGTCATCACTGGACCGGAAACAAGCATCCTAGGACCGGTTTCGGGGTTTCACCCCTCTGTAGCCAGGTTAGCTTGATTCCAGTGGCACAGTGAGCCCGGGACCCACGTCTGGGCATACCCGGTGCACTTAGGGCGAGAAAGCAAAAGACACACAATTAATGGACGGAATGCAGAACAAATCAAAACATTCACCCCCAGTCAAGAGATCTGGGTTAAATCCATCATTCTTTTGTTCACCATGCCACCCCAGTTTAGATCTGGCCATATGCTCATCAGTCTTGACCCTGTGCCTCATGGAAACAGTCCAGCCCGAACTGCTAAGCCAGGTCCTCCCTGGACCGGAAACAGGCATCCTAGGACCGGTTTCGGGGTTTCACCCCTCTGCAGCCAGGTTAGCTTGATTCCAGTGGCACAGTGAGCCCGGGACCCGCGTCTGGGATTACCCGGTGCATTGAGGGTGAGAAAGCAAAGACACACAATTGATGAACGGAATGCAGAACAAATCAAAACATTCACCCCCAGTCAAGAGATCTAGGTTAAATCCATCATTCTTTTGCTCACCATGCCACACCAGTTTAGACCTGGCCATATGGAAATCAGTCTTGACCCTGTGCCTCATGGGAACAGTCCAGCCTGAACTGCTAAGCCAGGTCCTCCCTGGACCGGAAACAAGCATCCTAGGACCGGTTTCGGGGTTTCACCCCTCTTCAGCCAGGTTAGCTTGATTCCAGTGGCACAGTGAGCCCGGGACCCACGTCTGGGCATACCCGGTGCACTTAGGGCGAGAAAGCAAAAGACACACAATTGATGGACAGAATGCAGAACAAATCAAAACATTTACCCCCAGTCAAGAGATCTGGGTTAAATCCATCATTCTTTTGTTCACCATGCCACCCCAGTTTAGATCAGGCCATATGCTCATCAGTCTTGACCCTGTGCCTCATGGAAACAGTCCAGCCCGGACTGCTAAGCCAGGTCCTCCCTGGACCGGAAACAAGCATCCTAGGACTGGTTTCGGGGTTTCACCCCTCTTCAGCCAGGATAGCTTGATTCCAGTGGCACAGTGAGCCCGGGACCCACATCTGGGCATACCCGCCGCACTCAGGGCGAGAAAGCAAAAGACACACAATTGATGGACGGAATGCAGAACAAATCAAAACATTCACCCACAGTCAAGAGATCTGGGTTACATCCAACATTCTTTTGCTCACCATGCCACCCCAGTTTAGACCTGGCCATATGCCAATCAGTCTTGACCCTGTGCCTCATGGGAACAGTCCAGCCCAAACTGCTAAGCAAGGTCCTCCCTGGACAGGAAACAAGCATCCTAGGACTGGTTTCGGGGTTTCACCCCTCTGCAGCCAGGTTAGTTTGATTCCAGTGGCACAGTGAGCCCGGGACCCACGTCTGGGCATACCCGGTGCACTTAGGGCGAGAAAGCAAAGACACACAATTGATGGACGGAATGCAGAACAAATCAAAACATTCACCCCCAGTCAAGAGATCTAGGTTAAATCCATCATTCTTTTGCTCACCATGCCACCCCAGTTAGACCTGGCCATATGCAAATCAGTCTTGACCCTGTGCCTCATGGGAACAGTCCAGCCTGAACTGCTAAGGCAGGTCCTCCCTGGACCGGAAACAAGCATCCTAGGACCGGTTTCGGGGTTTCACCCCTCTTCAGCCAGGTTAGCTTGATTCCAGTGGCACAGTGAGGCCGGGACCCACGTCTGGGCATACCCGGTGCACTTAGGGCGAGAAAGCAAAAGACACACAATTAATGGACGGAATGCAGAACAAATCAAAACATTCACCCCCAGTCAAGAGATCTGGGTTAAATCCATCATTCTTTTGTTCACCATGCCACCCCAGTTTAGATCTGGCCATATGCAAATCAGTCTTGACCCTGTGCTTCATGGAAACAGTCCAGCCCGAACTGCTAAGCCAGGTCCTCCCTGGACCGGAAACAAGCATCCTAGGACGGGTTTCGGGGTTTCACCCCTCTGCAGCCAGGTTAGCTTGATTCCAGTGGCACAGTGAGCCCGGGACCCACGTCTGGGCATACCTGGTGCACTTAGGGCGAGAAAGCAAAGACACACAATTAATGGACGGAATGCAGAACAAATCAAAACATTCACCCCCAGTCAAGAGATCTTGGTTAAATCCATCATTCTTTTGCTCACCATGCCACCCCAGTTTCGATCTGGCCATATGCAAATCAGTCTTGACCCTGTGCCTCATGGGAACAGTCCAGCCTGAACTGCTAAGCCAGGTCCTCCCTGAACCGGAAACAAGCATCCTAGGACCGGTTTCGGGGTTTCACCCCTCTTCAGCCAGGTTAGCTTGATTCCAGTGGCACAGTGAGCCCGGGGCCCACGTCTGGGCATACCCGGTGCACTTAGGGCGAGAAAGCAAAAGACACACAATTGATGGACAGAATGCAGAACAAATCAAAACATTCACCCCCAGTCAAGAGATCTGGGTTAAATCCATCGTTCATTTGCTCACCATGCCACCCCATTTTAGACCTGGCCATATGCAAATCAGTCATGACCCTGTGCCTCATGGGAACAGTCCAGCCCAAACTGCTAAGCCAGGTCCTCCCTGGACCGGAAACAAGCATCCTAGGACCGGTTTCGGGGTCTCACCCTTCTTCAGCAAGGATAGCTTGATTCCAGTGGCACAGTGAGCCCGGGACCCACGTCTGGGCATACCAGGCGCACTTAGGGCGAGAAAGCAATAGACACACAATTGATGGACGGAATGCAGAACAAATCAAAACATTCACCCCCAGTCAAGAGATCTGGGTTAAATCCATAATTCTTTTGCTCACCATGCCACCCCAGTTTAGACCTGGCAATATGCAAATCAAGTTTGACCCTGTGCCTCATGGGAACAGTCCAGCCCGAGCTGCTAAGCCAGGTCCTCCCTGGACCGGAAATAAGCATCCTAGGACCGGTTTCGGGGTTTCATCCCTCTTCAGCCAGGTTAGCTTGATTCCAGTGGCACAGTGAGCCCGGGACCCACGTCTGGGCATACCCGGTGCACTTAGGGCGAGAAAGCTAAAGACACACAATTGATGGACGGAATGCAGAACAAATCAAAACATTCACCCCCAGTCAAGAGATCTGGGTTAAATCCATCATTCTTTTGCTCACCATGCCACCCCAGTTTAGACCTGGCCATATGCAAATCAGTCATGACCCTGTGCCTCATGGGAACAGTCCAGCCCAAACTGCTAAGCCAGGTCCTCCCTGGACCGGAAACAAGCATCCTAGGACCGGTTTCGGGGTCTCATCCTTCTTCAGCCAGGATAGCTTGATTCCAGTGGCAAAGTGAGCCCGGGACCCACGTCTGGGCATACCAGGCGAACTTAGGGCGAGAAAGCAAAAGACACACAATTGATGGACGGAATGGAGAACAAATCAAAACATTCAACCCCAGTCAAGAGATCTGGGTTAAATCCATAATTCTTTTGCTCACCATGCCACCCCAGTTTAGACCTGGCAATATGCAAATCAGTTTTGACCCTGTGCCTCATGGGAACAGTCCAGCCCGAACTGCTAAGCCAGGTCCTCCCTGGACATGCAATAAGCATCCTAGGACCGGTTTCGGGGTTTCATCCCTCTTCAGCCAGGATAGCTTGATTCCAGTGGCACAGTGAGCCCAGGACCCACGTCTGGGCATACCCGGCGCCCTTAGGGCGAGAAAGCAAAAGACACAATTGATGGACGGAATGCAGAACAAATCAAAACATTCACCCACAGTCAAGAGATCTGGGTTAAATCCATCATACTTTTGCTCACCAGGCCAATCCAGTTTAGACCAGGCCATATGCAAATCAGTCTTGACCCTGTGCCTCATGGGAACAGTCCAGCCCAAACTGCTAAGCCAGGTCCTCCCTGGACCGGAAACAAGCATCCTAGGACCGGTTTCGGGGTTTCACCCCTCGTCAGCCAGGATAGCTTGATTCCAGTGGCACAGTGAGCCCGGGACCCACGTCTGGGCATACCCGGCACACTTACGGCGAGAAAGCAAAAGACATACAATTGATGGACGGAATGGAGAACAAATAAAAACATTCACCCCCAGTCAAGAGATCTGGGTTAAATCCATCATTCTTTTGTTCACCATGCCACCCCAGTTTAGATCTGGCCATATGCTCATCAGTCTTGACCCTGTGCCTCATGGAAACAGTCCAGCCCGAACTGCTAAGCCAGGTCCTCCCTGGACCGGAAACAAGCATCCTAGGACCGGTTTTGGGGTTTCACCCCTCTTCAGCCAGGTTAGCTTGATTCCAGTGGCACAGTGAGCCCGGGACCCACGTCTGGGCATACCAGGCGCACTTAGGGCGAGAAAGCAAAAGACACACAATTGATGGACGGAATGCAGAACAAATCAAAACATTCACCCCCAGTCAAGAGATCTGGGTTAAATCCATATTTCTTTTGCTCACCATGCCACCCCAGTTTAGACCTGGCAATATGCAAATCAATTTTGACCCTGTGCCTCATGGGAACAGTCCAGCCCGAACTGCTGAGCCAGGTCCTCCCTGGACCAGAAATAAGCATCCTAGGACCGCTTTCGGGGTTTCATCCCTCTTCAGCCAGGATAGCTTGATTCCAGTGGCACAGTGAGCCCAGGACCCACGTCTGGGAATACCCGTCGCACTTAGGGCGAGAAAGCAAAAGACACAATTGATGGACGGAATGCAGAACAAATCAAAACATTCACCCACAGTCAAGAGATCTGGGTTAAATCCATCATACTTTTGCTCACCATGCCACTCCAGTTTAGACCAGGCCATATGCAAATCAGTTTTGACCCTGTGCCTCATGGGAACAGTCCAGCCCAAACTGCTAAGCCAGGTCCTCCCTGGACCGGAAACAAGCATCCTACGACCGGTTTCGGGGTTTCACCCTTCTTCAGGCAGGATAGCTTGATTCCAGTGGCACAGTGAGCCCGAGACCCACGTCTGGGCATACCCGGCGCACTTTGGGCGAGAAAGCAAAAGACACACAATTGATGGACGGAATGCAGAACAAATCAAAACATTCACCCACAGTCAAGAGATCTGGGTTACATCCATCATTCTTTTGCTCACCATGCCACCCCAGTTTCGATCTGGCCATATGCAAATCAGTCTTGACCCTGTGCCTCATGGGAACAGTCCAGCCTGAACTGCTAAGCCAGGTCCTCCCTGAACCGGAAACAAGCATCCAAGACCGGTTTCGGGGTTTCACCCCTCTTCAGCCAGGTTAGCTTGATTCCAGTGGCACAGTGAGCCCGGGGCCCACGTCTGGGCATACCCGGTGCACTTAGGGCGAGAAAGCAAAAGACACACAATTGATGGACAGAATGCAGAACAAATCAAAACATTCACCCCCAGTCAAGAGATCTGGGTTAAATCCATCATTCTTTTGTTCACCATGCCACCCCAGTTTAGATCTGGCCATATGCTCATCAGTCTTGACCCTGTGCCTCATGGAAACAGTCCAGCCCGAACTTCTAAGCCAGGTCCTCCCTGGACCGGAAACAAGCATCCTAGGACCGGTTTCGGGGTTTCACTCCTCTGTAGCCAGGTTAGCTTGATTCCAGTGGCACAGTGAGCCCGGGACCCACGTCTGGGCATACCCGGTGCACTTAGGGCGAGAAAGCAAAAGACACACAATTAATGGACGGAATGCAGAACAAATCAAAACATTCACCCCCAGTCAAGAGATCTGGGTTAAACCCATCATTCTTTTGTTCACCATGCCACCCCAGTTTAGATCTGGCCATATGCTCATCAGTCTTGACCCTGTGCCTCATGGAAACAGTCCAGCCCGAACTGCTAAGCCAGGTCCTCCCTGGACCGGAAACAGGCATCCTAGGACCGGTTTCGGGGTTTCACCCCTCTGCAGCCAGGTTAGCTTGATTCCAGTGGCACAGTGAGCCCGGGACCCGCGTCTGGGATTACCCGGTGCATTGAGGGTGAGAAAGCAAAGACACACAATTGATGGACGGAATGCAGAACAAATCAAAACATTCACCCCCAGTCAAGAGATCTAGGTTAAATCCATCATTCTTTTGCTCAACATGCCACACCAGTTTAGACCTGGCCATATGGAAATCAGTCTTGACCCTGTGCCTCATGGGAACAGTCCAGCCTGAACTGCTAAGCCAGGTCCTCCCTGGACCGGAAACAAGCATCCTAGGACCGGTTTCGGGGTTTCACCCCTCTTCAGCCAGGTTAGCTTGATTCCAGTGGCACAGTGAGCCCGGGACCCACGTCTGGGCATACCCGGTGCACTTAGGGCGAGAAAGCAAAAGACACACAATTGATGGACAGAATGCAGAACAAATCAAAACATTCACCCCCAGTCAAGAGATCTGGGTTAAATCCATCATTCTTTTGTTCACCATGCCACCCCAGTTTAGATCAGGCCATATGCTCATCAGTCTTGACCCTGTGCCTCATGGAAACAGTCCAGCCCGGACTGCTAAGCCAGGTCCTCCCTGGACCGGAAACAAGCATCCTAGGACTGGTTTCTGGGTTTCACCCCTCTTCAGCCAGGATAGCTTGATTCCAGTGGCACAGTGAGCCCGGGACCCACATCTGGGCATACCCGCCGCACTCAGGGCGAGAAAGCAAAAGACACACAATTGATGGACGGAATGCAGAACAAATCAAAACATTCACCCACAGTCAAGAGATCTGGGTTACATCCAACATTCTTTTGCTCACCATGCCACCCCAGTTTAGACCTGGCCATATGCCAATCAGTCTTGACCCTGTGCCTCATGGGAACAGTCCAGCCCAAACTGCTAAGCAAGGTCCTCCCTGGACAGGAAACAAGCATCCTAGGACTGGTTTCGGGGTTTCACCCCTCTGCAGCCAGGTTAGTTTGATTCCAGTGGCACAGTGAGCCCGGGACCCACGTCTGGGCATACCCGGTGCACTTAGGGCGAGAAAGCAAAGACACACAATTGATGGACGGAATGCAGAACAAATCAAAACATTCACCCCCAGTCAAGAGATCTAGGTTAAATCCATCATTCTTTTGCTCACCATGCCACCCCAGTTAGACCTGGCCATATGCAAATCAGTCTTGACCCTGTGCCTCATGGGAACAGTCCATCCTGAACTGCTAAGCCAGGTCCTCCCCGGACCGGAAACAAGCATCCTAGGACCGGTTTCGGGGTTTCACCCCTCTTCAGCCAGGTTAGCTTGATTCCAGTGGCACAGTGAGGCCGGGACCCACGTCTGGGCATACCCGGTACACTTAGGGCGAGAAAGCAAAAGACACACAATTAATGGACGGAATGCAGAACAAATCAAAACATTCACCCCCAGTCAAGAGATCTGGGTTAAATCCATCATTCTTTTGTTCACCATGCCACCCCAGTTTAGATCTGGCCATATGCAAATCAGTCTTGACCCTGTGCTTCATGGAAACAGTCCAGCCCGAACTGCTAAGCCAGGTCCTCCCTGGACCGGAAACAAGCATCCTAGGACGTGTTTCGGGGTTTCACCCCTCTGCAGCCAGGTTAGCTTGATTCCAGTGGCACAGTGAGCCCGGGACCCACGTCTGGGCATACGTGGTGCACTTAGGGCGAGAAAGCAAAGACACACAATTAATGGACGGAATGCAGAACAAATCAAAACATTCACCCCCAGTCAAGAGATCTTGGTTAAATCCATCATTCTTTTGCTCACCATGCCACCCCAGTTTCGATCTGGCCATATGCAAATCAGTCTTGACCCTGTGCCTCATGGGAACAGTCCAGCCTGAACTGCTAAGCCAGGTCCTCCCTGAACCGGAAACAAGCATCCTAGGACCGGTTTCGGGGTTTCACCCCTCTTCAGCCAGGTTAGCTTGATTCCAGTGGCACAGTGAGCCCGGGGCCCACGTCTGGGCATACCCGGTGCACTTAGGGCGAGAAAGCAAAAGACACACAATTGATGGACAGAATGCAGAACAAATCAAAACATTCACCCCCAGTCAAGAGATCTGGGTTAAATCCATCATTCATTTGCTCACCATGCCACCCCAGTTTAGACCTGGCCATATGCAAATCAGTCATGACCCTGTGCCTCATGGGAACAGTCCAGCCCAAACTGCTAAGCCAGGTCCTCCCTGGACCGGAAACAAGCATCCTAGGACCGGTTTCGGGGTCTCACCCTTCTTCGGCCAGGATAGCTTGATTCCAGTGGCACAGTGAGCCCGGGACCCACGTCTGGGCATACCAGGCGCACTTAGGGCGAGAAAGCAATAGACACACAATTGATGGACGGAATGCAGAACAAATCAAAACATTCACCCCCAGTCAAGAGATCTGGGTTAAATCCATAATTCTTTTGCTCACCATGCCACCCCAGTTTAGACCTGGCAATATGCAAATCAATTTTGACCCTGTGCCTCATGGGAACAGTCCAGCCCGAGCTGCTAAGCCAGGTCCTCCCTGGACCGGAAATAAGCATCCTAAGACCGGTTTCGGGGTTTCATCCCTCTTCAGCCAGGATAGCTTGATTCCAGTGGCACAGTGAGCCCAGGACCCACGTCTGGGCATACCCGGCGCACTTAGGGTGAGAAAGCAAAAGACACAATTGATGGACGGAATGCAGAACAAATCAAAACATTCACCCACAGTCAAGAGATCTGGGTTAAATCCATCATTCTTTTCCTCACCATGCCACTCCAGTTTAGACCAGGCCATATGCAAATCAGTCTTGACCCTGTGCCTCATGGGAACAGTCCAGCCCAAACTGCTAAGCCAGGTCCTCCCTGGACCGGAAACAAGCATCCTAGGACCGGTTTCGGGGTTTCACCCTTCTTCAGCCAGGATAGCTTGATTCCAGTGGCACAGTGAGCCCGAGACCCACGTCTGGGCATACCCGGCGCACTTAGGGCGAGAAAGCAAAAGACACACAATTAATGGACGGAATGCAGAACAAATCAAAACATTCACCCCCAGTCAAGAGATCTGGGTTAAATCCATCATTCTTTTGTTCACCATGCCACCCCAGTTTAGATCTGGCCATATGCTCATCAGTCTTGACCCTGTGCCTCATGGAAACAGTCCAGCCCGAACTGCTAAGCCAGGTCCTCCCTGGACCAGAAACAAGCATCCTAGGACCGGTTTCGGGGTTTCACCCCTCTGCAGCCAGGTTAGCTTGATTCCAGTGGCACAGTGAGCCCGGGACCCACGTCTGGGCATACCCGGCGCACTTAGTGCGAGAAAGCAAAAGACACACAATTAATGGACGGAATGCAGAACAAATCAAAACATTCACCCCCAGTCAAGAGATCTGGGTTAAATCCATCATTCTTTTGCTCACCATGCCACCCCAGTTTAGACCTGGCCATATGCAAATCAGTCATGACCCTGTGCCTCATGGGAACAGTCCAGCCCAAACTGCTAAGCCAGGTCCTCCCTGGACCGGAAACAAGCATCCTAGGACCGGTTTCGGGGTCTCACCCTTCTTCAGCCAGGATAGCTGGATTCCAGTGGCAAAGTGAGCCCGGGACCCACGTCTGGGCATACCAGGCGAACTTAGGGCGAGAAAGCAAAAGACACACAATTGATGGACGGAATGGAGAACAAATCAAAACATTCAACCCCAGTCAAGAGATCTGGGTTAAATCCATAATTCTTTTGCTCACCATGCCACCCCAGTTTAGACCTGGCAATATGCAAATCAGTTTTGACCCTGTGCCTCATGGGAACAGTCCAGCCCGAACTGCTAAGCCAGGTCCTCCCTGGACATGCAATAAGCATCCTAGGACCGGTTTCGGGGTTTCATCCCTCTTCAGCCAGGATAGCTTGATTCCAGTGGCACAGTGAGCCCAGGACCCACGTCTGGGCATACCCGGCGCCCTTAGGGCGAGAAAGCAAAAGACACAATTGATGGATGGAATGCAGAACAAATCAAAACATTCACCCACAGTCAAGAGATCTGGGTTAAATCCATCATACTTTTGCTCACCAGGCCAATCCAGTTTAGACCAGGCCATATGCAAATCAGTCTTGACCCTGTGCCTCATGGGAACAGTCCAGCCCAAACTGCTAAGCCAGGTCCTCCCTGGACCGGAAACAAGCATCCTAGGACCGGTTTCGGGGTTTCACCCCTCGTCAGCCAGGATAGCTTGATTCCAGTGGCACAGTGAGCCCGGGACCCACGTCTGGGCATACCCGGCACACTTACGGCGAGAAAGCAAAAGACATACAATTGATGGACGGAATGGAGAACAAATAAAAACATTCACCCCCAGTCAAGAGATCTGGGTTAAATCCATCATTCTTTTGTTCACCATGCCACCCCAGTTTAGATCTGGCCATATGCTCATCAGTCTTGACCCTGTGCCTCATGGAAACAGTCCAGCCCGAACTGCTAAGCCAGGTCCTCCCTGGGCCGGAAACAAGCATCCTAGGACCGGTTTTGGGGTTTCACCCCTCTTCAGCCAGGTTAGCTTGATTCCAGTGGCACAGTGAGCCCAGGACCCACGTCTGGGCATACCCGGCGCACTTTGGGCGAGAAAGCAAAAGACACACAATTGATGGACGGAATGCAGAACAAATCAAAACATTCACCCACAGTCAAGAGATCTGGGTTACATCCAACATTCTTTTGCTCACCATGCCACCCCAGTTTAGACCTGGCCATATGCCAATCAGTCTTGACCCTGTGCCTCATGGGAACAGTCCAGCCCAAACTGCTAAGCAAGGTCCTCCCTGGACCGGAAACAAGCATCCTAGGACCGGTTTCGGGGTTTCACCCCTCTGCAGCCAGGTTAGCTTGATTCCAGTGGCACAGTGAGCCCGGGACCCACGTCTGGGCATACCCGGTGCACTTAGGGCGAGAAAGCAAAGACACACAATTGATGGACGGAATGCAGAACAAATCAAAACATTCACCCCCAGTCAAGAGATCTAGGTTAAATCCATCATTCTTTTGCTCACCATGCCACCCCAGTTTAGACCTGGCCATATGCAAATCAGTCTTGACCCTGTGCCTCATGGGAACAGTCCAGCCTGAACTGCTAAGCCAGGTCCTCCCTGGACCGGAAACAAGCATCCTAGGACCGGTTTCGGGGTTTCATCCCTCTTCAGCCAGGTTAGCTTGATTCCAGTGGCACAGTGAGGCCGGGACCCACGTCTGGGCATACCCGGTGCACTTAGGGCGAGAAAGCAAAAGACACACAATTAATGGACGGAATGCAGAACAAATCAAAACATTCACCCCCAGTCAAGAGATCTGGGTTAAATCCATCATTCTTTTGTTCACCATGCCACCCCAGTTTAGATCTGGCCATATGCAAATCAGTCTTGACCCTGTGCCTCATGGAAACAGTCCAGCCCGAACTGCTAAGCCAGGTCCTCCCTGGACCGGAAACAAGCATCCTAGGACCGGTTTCGGAGTTTCACCCCTCTTCAGCCAGGATAGCGTGATTCCAGTGGCACAGTGAGCCCGGGACCCGCGTCTGGGATTACCCGGTGCATTGAGGGTGAGAAAGCAAAGACACACAATTGATGGACGGAATGCAGAACAAATCGAAACATTCACCCCCAGTCAAGAGATCTAGGTTAAATCCATCATTCTTTTGCTCACCATGCCACCCCAGTTTAGACCTGGCCATATGCAAATCAGTCATGACCCTGTGCCTCATGGGAACAGTCCAGCCCGAACTGCTAAGCCAGGTCCTCCCTGGACCGGAAACAAGCATCCTAGGACCGGTTTCGGAGTTTCACCCCTCTTCAGCCAGGATAGCTTGATTCCAGTGGCACAGTGAGCCCGGGACCCACGTCTGGGCATACCAGGCGCACTTAGGGCGAGAAAGCAATAGACACACAATTGATGGACGGAATGCAGAACAAATCAAAACATTCACCCCCAGTCAAGAGATCTGGGTTAAATCCATAATTCTTTTGCTCACCATGCCACCCCAGTTTAGACCTGGCAATATGCAAATCAATTTTGACCCTGTGCCTCATGGGAACAGTCCAGCCCGAGCTGCTAAGCCAGGTCCTCCCTGGACCGGAAATAAGCATCCTAGGACCGGTTTCGGGGTTTCATCCCTCTTCAGCCAGGATAGCTTGATTCCAGTGGCACAGTGAGCCCAGGACCCACGTCTGGGCATACCCGGCGCACTTAGGGTGAGAAAGCAAAAGACACAATTGATGGACGGAATGCAGAACAAATCAAAACATTCACCCACAGTCAAGAGATCTGGGTTAAATCCATCATTCTTTTCCTCACCATGCCACTCCAGTTTAGACCAGGCCATATGCAAATCAGTCTTGACCCTGTGCCTCATGGGAACAGTCCAGCCCAAACTGCTAAGCCAGGTCCTCCCTGGACCGGAAACAAGCATCCTAGGACCGGTTTCGGGGTTTCACCCTTCTTCAGCCAGGATAGCTTGATTCCAGTGGCACAGTGAGCCCGAGACCCACGTCTGGGCATACCCGGCGCACTTAGGGCGAGAAAGCAAAAGACACACAATTAATGGACGGAATGCAGAACAAATCAAAACATTCACCCCCAGTCAAGAGATCTGGGTTAAATCCATCATTCTTTTGTTCACCATGCCACCCCAGTTTAGATCTGGCCATATGCTCATCAGTCTTGACCCTGTGCCTCATGGAAACAGTCCAGCCCGAACTGCTAAGCCAGGTCCTCCCTGGACCAGAAACAAGCATCCTAGGACCGGTTTCGGGGTTTCACCCCTCTGCAGCCAGGTTAGCTTGATTCCAGTGGCACAGTGAGCCCGGGACCCACGTCTGGGCATACCCGGCGCACTTAGTGCGAGAAAGCAAAAGACACACAATTAATGGACGGAATGCAGAACAAATCAAAACATTCACCCCCAGTCAAGAGATCTTGGTTAAATCCATCATTCTTTTGCTCACCATGCCACCCCAGTTTAGATCTGGCCATATGCAAATCAGTCTTGACCCTGTGCCTCATGGGAACAGTCCATCCTGATCTGCTAAGCCAGGTCCTCCCTGGACCGGAAACAAGCATCCTAGGACCGGTTTTGGGATTTCACCCCTCTTCAGCCAGGTTAGCTTGATTCCAGTGGCACAGTGAGCCCGGGACCCACGTCTGGGCATACCCGGTGCACTTAGGGCGAGAAAGCTAAAGACACACAATTGATGGACGGAATGCAGAACAAATCAAAACATTCACCCCCAGTCAAGAGATCTGGGTTAAATCCATCATTCTTTTGCTCACCATGCCACCCCAGTTTAGACCTGGCCATATGCAAATCAGTCATGACCCTGTGCCTCATGGGAACAGTCCAGCCCAAACTGCTAAGCCAGGTCCTCCCTGGACCGGAAACAAGCATCCTAGGACCGGTTTCGGGGTCTCACCCTTCTTCAGCCAGGATAGCTTGATTCCAGTGGCAAAGTGAGCCCGGGACCCACGTCTGGGCATACCAGGCGAACTTAGGGCGAGAAAGCAAAAGACACACAATTGATGGACGGAATGGAGAACAAATCAAAACATTCAACCCCAGTCAAGAGATCTGGGTTAAATCCATAATTCTTTTGCTCACCATGCCACCCCAGTTTAGACCTGGCAATATGCAAATCAGTTTTGACCCTGTGCCTCATGGGAACAGTCCAGCCCGAACTGCTAAGCCAGGTCCTCCCTGGACATGCAATAAGCATCCTAGGACCGGTTTCGGGGTTTCATCCCTCTTCAGCCAGGATAGCTTGATTCCAGTGGCACAGTGAGCCCAGGACCCACGTCTGGGCATACCCGGCACACTTACGGCGAGAAAGCAAAAGACATACAATTGATGGACGGAATGGAGAACAAATAAAAACATTCACCCCCAGTCAAGAGATCTGGGTTAAATCCATCATTCTTTTGTTCACCATGCCACCCCAGTTTAGATCTGGCCATATGCTCATCAGTCTTGACCCTGTGCCTCATGGAAACAGTCCAGCCCGAACTGCTAAGCCAGGTCCTCCCTGGACCGGAAACAAGCATCCTAGGACCAGTTTTGGGGTTTCACCCCTCTTCAGCCAGGTTAGCTTGATTCCAGTGGCACAGTGAGCCCGGGACCCACGTCTGGGCATACCAGGCGCACTTAGGGCGAGAAAGCAAAAGACACAATTGATGGACGGAATGCAGAACAAATCAAAACATTCACCCACAGTCAAGAGATCTGGGTTAAATCCATCATACTTTTGCTCACCAGGCCAATCCAGTTTAGACCAGGCCATATGCAAATCAGTCTTGACCCTGTGCCTCATGGGAACAGTCCAGCCCAAACTGCTAAGCCAGGTCCTCCCTGGACCGGAAACAAGCATCCTAGGACCGGTTTCGGGGTTTCACCCCTCGTCAGCCAGGATAGCTTGATTCCAGTGGCACAGTGAGCCCGGGACCAACGTCTGGGCATACCCGGCACACTTACGGCGAGAAAGCAAAAGACATACAATTGATGGACGGAATGGAGAACAAATAAAAACATTCACCCCCAGTCAAGAGATCTGGGTTAAATCCATCATTCTTTTGTTCACCATGCCACCCCAGTTTAGATCTGGCCATATGCTCATCAGTCTTGACCCTGTGCCTCATGGAAACAGTCCAGCCCGAACTGCTAAGCCAGGTCCTCCCTGGACCGGAAACAAGCATCCTAGGACCAGTTTTGGGGTTTCACCCCTCTTCAGCCAGGTTAGCTTGATTCCAGTGGCACAGTGAGCCCGGGACCCACGTCTGGGCATACCAGGCGCACTTAGGGCGAGAAAGCAAAAGACACACAATTGATGGACGGAATGCAGAACAAATCAAAACATTCACCCCCAGTCAAGAGATCTGGGTTAAATCCATATTTCTTTTGCTCACCATGCCACCCCAGTTTAGACCTGGCAATATGCAAATCAATTTTGACCCTGTGCCTCATGGGAACAGTCCAGCCCGAACTGCTGAGCCAGGTCCTCCCTGGACCAGAAATAAGCATCCTAGGACCGCTTTCGGGGTTTCATCCCTCTTCAGCCAGGATAGCTTGATTCCAGTGGCACAGTGAGCCCAGGACCCACATCTGGTAATACCCGTCGCACTTAGGGCGAGAAAGCAAAAGACACAATTGATGGACGGAATGCAGAACAAATCAAAACATTCACCCACAGTCAAGAGATCTGGGTTAAATCCATCATACTTTTGCTCACCATGCCACTCCAGTTTAGACCAGGCCATATGCAAATCAGTTTTGACCCTGTGCCTCATGGGAACAGTCCAGCCCAAACTGCTAAGCCAGGTCCTCCCTGGACCGGAAACAAGCATCCTACGACCGGTTTCGGGGTTTCACCCGTCTTCAGGCAGGATAGCTTGATTCCAGTGGCACAGTGAGCCCGAGACCCACGTCTGGGCATACCCGGCGCACTTTGGGCTAGAAAGCAAAAGACACACAATTGATGGACGGACTGCAGAACAAATCAAAACATTCACCCACAGTCAAGAGATCTGGGTTACATCCAACATTCTTTTGCTCACCATGCCACCCCAGTTTAGACCTGGCCATATGCCAATCAGTCTTGACCCTGTGCCTCATGGGAACAGTCCAGCCCAAACTGCTAAGCAAGGTCCTCCCTGGACCGGAAACAAGCATCCTAGGACCGGTTTCGGGGTTTCACCCCTCTGCAGCCAGGTTAGCTTGATTCCAGTGGCACAGTGAGCCCGGGACCCACGTCTGGGCATACCCGGTGCACTTAGGGCGAGAAAGCAAAGACACACAATTGATGGACGGAATGCAGAACAAATCAAAACATTCACCCCCAGTCAAGAGATCTAGGTTAAATCCATCATTCTTTTGTTCACCATGCCACCCCAGTTTAGATCTGGCCATATGCAAATCAGTCTTGACCCTGTGCCTCATGGAAACAGTCCAGCCCGAACTGCTAAGCCAGGTCCTCCCTGGACCGGAAACAAGCATCCTAGGACCGGTTTCGGAGTTTCACCCCTCTTCAGCCAGGATAGCGTGATTCCAGTGGCATAGTGAGTCCGGGACGCACGTCTGGGCATACCCGGCGCACTTAGGGCGACAAAGCAAAAGACACACAATTGATGGACGGAATGCAGAACAAATCAAAACATTCACCCCCCGTCAAGATATCTGGGTTAAATCCATCATTCTTTTGCTCACCATGCCACCCCAGTTTAGATCTGGCCATATGCAAATCAGTCTTGACCCTGTGCCTCATGGGGACAGTCCAGCCTGAACTGCTAAGCCAGGTCCTCCCTGGACCGGAAACAAGCATCCTAGGACCGGTTTCGGCGTTTCACCCCTCTTCAGCCAGGTTAGCTTGATTCCAGTGGCACAGTGAGCCCGGGACCCACGTCTGGGCATACCCGGTGCACTTAGGGCGAGAAAGCAAAGACACACAATTGATGGACGGAATGCAGAACAAATCAAAACATTCACCCCCAGTCAAGAGATCTGGGTTAAATCCATCATTCTTTTGCTCACCATGCCACCCCAGTTTAGACCTGGCCATATGCAAATCAGTCTTGACCCTGTGCCTCATGGGAACAGTCCAGCCCGAACTGCTAAGCCAGGTCCTCCCTGGACCGGAAACAAGCATCCTAGGACCGGTTTCGGGGTCTCACCCTTCTTCAGCCAGGATAGCTTGATTCCAGTGGCACAGTGAGGCCGGGACCCACATCTGGGCATACCCGGCGCACTTAGGGTGAGAAAGCAAAAGACACACAATTAATGGACGGAATGCAAAACAAATCAAAACATTAACCCCCAGTCAAGAGATCTGGGTTAAATCTATCATTCTTTTGTTCACCATGCCACCCCAGTTTAGATCTGGCCATATGCTCATCAGTCTTGACCCTGTGCCTCATGGAAACAGTCCAGCCCGAACTGCTAAGCCAGGTCCTCCCTGGACCGGAAACAAGCATCCTAGGACCGGTTTCGGGGTTTCACCCCTCTGTAGCCAGGTTAGCTTGATTCCAGTGGCACAGTGAGCCCGGGACCCACGTCTGGGCATACCCGGTGCACTTAGGGCGAGAAAGCAAAAGACACACAATTAATGGACGGAATGCAGAACAAATCAAAACATTCACCCCCAGTCAAGAGATCTGGGTTAAATCCATCATTCTTTTGTTCACCATGCCACCCCAGTTTAGATCTGGCCATATGCTCATCAGTCTTGACCCTGTGCCTCATGGAAACAGTCCAGCCCGAACTGCTAAGCCAGGTCCTCCCTGGACCGGAAACAGGCATCCTAGGACCGGTTTCGGGGTTTCACCCCTCTGCAGCCAGGGTAGCTTGATTCCAGTGGCACAGTGAGCCCGGGACCCGCGTCTGGGATTACCCGGTGCATTGAGGGTGAGAAAGCAAAGACACACAATTGATGGACGGAATGCAGAACAAATCAAAACATTCACCCCCAGTCAAGAGATCTAGGTTAAATCCATCATTCTTTTGCGCACCATGCCACACCAGTTTAGACCTGGCCATATGGAAATCAGTCTTGACCCTGTGCCTCATGGGAACAGTCCAGCCTGAACTGCTAAGCCAGGTCCTCCCTGGACCGGAAACAAGCATCCTAGGACCGGTTTCGGGGTTTCACCCCTCTTCAGCCAGGTTAGCTTGATTCCAGTGGCACAGTGAGGCCGGGACCCACGTCTGGGCATACCCGGTGCACTTAGGGCGAGAAAGCAAAAGACACACAATTAATGGACGGAATGCAGAACAAATCAAAACATTCACCCCCAGTCAAGAGATCTGGGTTAAATCCATCATTCTTTTGTTCACCATGCCACCCCAGTTTAGATCTGGCCATATGCAAATCAGTCTTGACCCTGTGCCTCATGGAAACAGTCCAGCCCGAACTTCTAAGCCAGGTCTTCCCTGGACCGGAAACAAGCATCCTAGGACCGGTTTCAGAGTTTCACCCCTCTTCAGCCAGGATAGCGTGATTCCAGTGGCATAGTGAGTCCGGGACGCACGTCTGGGCATACCCGGCGCACTTAGGGCGACAAAGCAAAAGACACACAATTGATGGACGGAATGCAGAACAAATCAAAACATTCACCCCCAGTCAAGAGATCTGGGTTAAATCCATCATTCTTTTGCTCACCATGCCACCCCAGTTTAGATCTGGCCATATGCAAATCAGTCTTGACCCTGTGCCTCATGGGGACAGTCCAGCCTGAACTGCTAAGCCAGGTCCTCCCTGGACCGGAAACAAGCATCCTAGGACCGGTTTTGGGGTTTCACCCCTCTTCAGCCAGGTTAGCTTGATTCCAGTGGCACAGTGAGCCCGGGACCCACGTCTGGGCATACCCGGTGCACTTAGGGCGAGAAAGCAAAAGACACACAGTTGATGGACAGAATGCAGAACAAATCAAAACATTCACCCCCAGTCAAGAGATCTGGGTTAAATCCATCATTCTTTTGCTAACCATACCACCCCAGTTTAGACCTGGCAATATGGAAATCAGTCTTGACTCTGTGCCTCATGGGAACAGTCCAGCCCGAACTCCTAAGCCAGGTCCTCCCTGGGCCGGAAACAAGCATCCTAGGACCAGTTTCGAAGTTTCACCTCTCTTCAGCCAGGATGGCTTGATTCCAGTGGCACAGTGAGACCGGGACGCACGTCTGGGTATACCCGGCGCACTTAGGGTGAGAAAGCAAAAGACACACAATTGATGGACAGAATGCAGAACAAATCAAAACATTCACCCCCAGTCAAGAGATCTGGGTTAAATCCATCATTCTTTTGCTCACCATGCCACCCCAGTTAAGATCTGGCCATATGTAAATCAGTCTTGAACCTGTGCCTCATGGGGACAGTCCAGCCTGAACTGCTAAGCCAGGTCCTCCCTGGACCGGAAACAAGCATCCTAGGACCTGTTTCGGGGTTTCACCCCTCTTCAGCCAGGTTAGCTTGATTCCAGTGGCACAGTGAGCCCGGGACCCACTTCTGGGCATACCCGGTGCACTTAGGGCGAGAAAGCAAAGACACACAATTGATGGACGGAATGCAGAACAAATCAAAACATTCACCCCCAGTCAAGAGATCTGGGTTAAATCCATCATTCTTTTGCTCACCATGCCACCCCAGTTTAGACCTGGCCATATGCAAATCAGTCTTGACCCTGTGCCTCATGGGAACAGTCCAGTCCGAACTGCTAAGCCAGGTCCTCCCTGGACCGGAAACAAGCATCCTAGGACCGGTTTCGGGGTCTCACCCTTCTTCAGCCAGGATAGCTTGATTCCAGTGGCACAGTGAGGCCGGGACCCACATCTGGGCATACCCGGCGCACTTAGGGCGAGAAAGCGAAAGACACACAATTAATGGACGGAATGCAAAACAAATCAAAACATTAACCCCCAGTCAAGAGATCTGGGTTAAATCCATCATTCTTTTGTTCACCATGCCACCCCAGTTTAGAACTGGCCATATGCTCATCAGTCTTGACCCTGTGCCTCATGGAAACAGTCCAGCCCGAACTGCTAAGCCAGGTCCTCCCTGGACCGGAAACAAGCATCCTAGGAGCGGTTTCGGGGTTTCACCCCTCTGTAGCCAGGTTAGCTTGATTCCAGTGGCACAGTGAGCCCGGGACCCACGTCTGGGCATACCCGGTGCACTTAGGGCGAGAAAGCAAAAGACACACAATTAATGGACGGAATGCAGAACAAATCAAAACATTCACCCCCAGTCAAGAGATCTGGGTTAAATCCATCATTCTTTTGTTCACCATGCCACCCCAGTTTAGATCTGGCCATATGCTCATCAGTCTTGACCCTGTGCCTCATGGAAACAGTCCAGCCCGAACTGCTAAGCCAGGTCCTCCCTGGACCGGAAACAGGCATCCTAGGACCGGTTTCGGGGTTTCACCCCTCTGCAGCCAGGTTAGCTTGATTCCAGTGGCACAGTGAGCCCGGGACCCGCGTCTGGGATTACCCGGTGCATTGAGGGTGAGAAAGCAAAGACACACAATTGATGGACGGAATGCAGAACAAATCAAAACATTCACCCCCAGTCAAGAGATCTAGGTTAAATCCATCATTCTTTTGCTCACCATGCCACACCAGTTTAGACCTGGCCATATGGAAATCAGTCTTGACCCTGTGCCTCATGGGAACAGTCCAGCCTGAACTGCTAAGCCAGGTCCTCCCTGGACCGGAAACAAGCATCCTAGGACCGGTTTCGGGGTTTCACCCCTCTTCAGCCAGGTTAGCTTGATTCCAGTAGCACAGTGAGCCCGGGACCCACGTCTGGGCATACCCGGTGCACTTAGGGCGAGAAAGCAAAAGACACACAATTGATGGACAGAATGCAGAACAAATCAAAACATTCACCCCCAGTCAAGAGATCTGGGTTAAATCCATCATTCTTTTGTTCACCATGCCACCCCAGTTTAGATCAGGCAATATGCTCATCAGTCTTGACCCTGTGCCTCATGGAAACAGTCCAGCCCGAACTGCTAAGCCAGGTCCTCCCTGGACCGGAAACAAGCATCCTAGGACTGGTTTCGGGGTTTCACCCCTCTTCAGCCAGGATAGCTTGATTCCAGTGGCACAGTGAGCCCGGAACCCACATCTGGGCATACCCGCCGCACTCAGGGCGAGAAAGCAAAAGACACACAATTGATGGACGGAATGCAGAACAAATCAAAACATTCACCCACAGTCAAGAGATCTGGGTTACATCCAACATTCTTTTGCTCACCATGCCACCCCAGTTTAGACCTGGCCATATGCCAATCAGTCTTGACCCTGTGCCTCATGGGAACAGTCCAGCCCAAACTGCTAAGCAAGGTCCTCCCTGGACAGGAAACAAGCATCCTAGGACCAGTTTCGGGGTTTCACCCCTCTGCAGCCAGGTTAGTTTGATTCCAGTGGCACAGTGAGCCCGGGACCCAAGTCTGGGCATACCCGGTGCACTTAGGGCGAGAAAGCAAAGACACACAATTGTTGGACGGAATGCAGAACAAATCAAAACATTCACCCCCAGTCAAGAGATCTAGGTTAAATCCATCATTCTTTTGCTCACCATGCCACCCCAGTTAGACCTGGCCATATGCAAATCAGTCTTGACCCTGTGCCTCATGGGAACAGTCCAGCCTGAACTGCTAAGCCAGGTCCTCCCTGGACCGGAAACAAGCATCCTAGGACCGGTTTCGAGGTTTCACCCCTCTTCAGCCAGGTTAGCTTGATTCCAGTGGCACAGTGAGGCCGGGACCCACGTCTGGGCATACCCGGTGCACTTAGGGCGAGAAAGCAAAAGACACACAATTAATGGACGGAATGCAGAACAAATCAAAACATTCACCCCCAGTCAAGAGATCTGGGTTAAATCCATCATTCTTTTGTTCACCATGCCACCCCAGTTTAGATCTGGCCATATGCAAATCAGTCTTGACCCTGTGCTTCATGGAAACAGTCCAGCCCGAACTGCTAAGCCAGGTCCTCCCTTGACCGGAAACAAGCATCCTAGGACGGGTTTCGGGGTTTCACCCCTCTGCAGCCAGGTTAGCTTTATTCCAGTGGCACAGTGAGCCCGGGACCCACGTCTGGGCATACCTGGTGCACTTAGGGCGAGAAAGCAAAGACACACAATTAATGGACGGAATGCAGAACAAATCAAAACATTCACCCCCAGTCAAGAGATCTGGGTTAAATCCATCATTCATTTGCTCACCATGCCACCCCAGTTTAGACCTGGCCATATGCAAATCAGTCATGACCCTGTGCCTCATGGGAAAAGTCCAGCCCAAACTGCTAAGCCAGGTCCTCCCTGGACCGGAAACAAGCATCCTAGGACCGGTTTCGGGGTCTCACCCTTCTTCAGCCAGGATAGCTTGATTCCAGTGGCACAGTGAGCCCGGGACCCACGTCTGGGCATACCAGGCGCACTTAGGGCGAGAAAGCAATAGACACACAATTGATGGACGGAATGCAGAACAAATGAAAACATTCACCCCCAGTCAAGAGATCTGGGTTAAATCCATCATTCTTTTGTTCACCATGCCACCCCAGTTTAGATCTGGCCATATGCAAATCAGTCTTGACCCTGTGCCTCATGGAAACAGTCCAGCCCGAACTTCTAAGCCAGGTCTTCCCTGGACCGGAAACAAGCATCCTAGGACCGGTTTCAGAGTTTCACCCCTCTTCAGCCAGGATAGCGTGATTCCAGTGGCATAGTGAGTCCGGGACGCACGTCTGGGCATACCCGGCGCACTTAGGGCGACAAAGCAAAAGACACACAATTGATGGACGGAATGCAGAACAAATCAAAACATTCACCCCCAGTCAAGAGATCTGGGTTAAATCCATCATTCTTTTGCTCACCATGCCACCCCAGTTTAGATCTGGCCATATGCAAATCAGTCTTGACCCTGTGCCTCATGGGGACAGTCCAGCCTGAACTGCTAAGCCAGGTCCTCCCTGGACCGGAAACAAGCATCCTAGGACCGGTTTTGGGGTTTCACCCCTCTTCAGCCAGGTTAGCTTGATTCCAGTGGCACAGTGAGCCCGGGACCCACGTCTGGGCATACCCGGTGCACTTAGGGCGAGAAAGCAAAAGACACACAGTTGATGGACAGAATGCAGAACAAATCAAAACATTCACCCCCAGTCAAGAGATCTGGGTTAAATCCATCATTCTTTTGCTAACCATACCACCCCAGTTTAGACCTGGCAATATGGAAATCAGTCTTGACTCTGTGCCTCATGGGAACAGTCCAGCCCGAACTCCTAAGCCAGGTCCTCCCTGGGCCGGAAACAAGCATCCTAGGACCAGTTTCGGAGTTTCACCTCTCTTCAGCCAGGATGGCTTGATTCCAGTGGCACAGTGAGACCGGGACGCACGTCTGGGTATACCCGGCGCACTTAGGGTGAGAAAGCAAAAGACACACAATTGATGGACAGAATGCAGAACAAATCAAAACATTCACCCCCAGTCAAGAGATCTGGGTTAAATCCATCATTCTTTTGCTCACCATGCCACCCCAGTTAAGATCTGGCCATATGTAAATCAGTCTTGAACCTGTGCCTCATGGGGACAGTCCAGCCTGAACTGCTAAGCCAGGTCCTCCCTGGACCGGAAACAAGCATCCTAGGACCTGTTTCGGGGTTTCACCCCTCTTCAGCCAGGTTAGCTTGATTCCAGTGGCACAGTGAGCCCGGGACCCACTTCTGGGCATACCCGGTGCACTTAGGGCGAGAAAGCAAAGACACACAATTGATGGACGGAATGCAGAACAAATCAAAACATTCACCCCCAGTCAAGAGATCTGGGTTAAATCCATCATTCTTTTGCTCACCATGCCACCCCAGTTTAGACCTGGCCATATGCAAATCAGTCTTGACCCTGTGCCTCATGGGAACAGTCCAGTCCGAACTGCTAAGCCAGGTCCTCCCTGGACCGGAAACAAGCATCCTAGGACCGGTTTCGGGGTCTCACCCTTCTTCAGCCAGGATAGCTTGATTCCAGTGGCACAGTGAGGCCGGGACCCACATCTGGGCATACCCGGCGCACTTAGGGCGAGAAAGCGAAAGACACACAATTAATGGACGGAATGCAAAACAAATCAAAACATTAACCCCCAGTCAAGAGATCTGGGTTAAATCCATCATTCTTTTGTTCACCATGCCACCCCAGTTTAGAACTGGCCATATGCTCATCAGTCTTGACCCTGTGCCTCATGGAAACAGTCCAGCCCGAACTGCTAAGCCAGGTCCTCCCTGGACCGGAAACAAGCATCCTAGGAGCGGTTTCGGGGTTTCACCCCTCTGTAGCCAGGTTAGCTTGATTCCAGTGGCACAGTGAGCCCGGGACCCACGTCTGGGCATACCCGGTGCACTTAGGGCGAGAAAGCAAAAGACACACAATTAATGGACGGAATGCAGAACAAATCAAAACATTCACCCCCAGTCAAGAGATCTGGGTTAAATCCATCATTCTTTTGTTCACCATGCCACCCCAGTTTAGATCTGGCCATATGCTCATCAGTCTTGACCCTGTGCCTCATGGAAACAGTCCAGCCCGAACTGCTAAGCCAGGTCCTCCCTGGACCGGAAACAGGCATCCTAGGACCGGTTTCGGGGTTTCACCCCTCTGCAGCCAGGTTAGCTTGATTCCAGTGGCACAGTGAGCCCGGGACCCGCGTCTGGGATTACCCGGTGCATTGAGGGTGAGAAAGCAAAGACACACAATTGATGGACGGAATGCAGAACAAATCAAAACATTCACCCCCAGTCAAGAGATCTAGGTTAAATCCATCATTCTTTTGCTCACCATGCCACACCAGTTTAGACCTGGCCATATGGAAATCAGTCTTGACCCTGTGCCTCATGGGAACAGTCCAGCCTGAACTGCTAAGCCAGGTCCTCCCTGGACCGGAAACAAGCATCCTAGGACCGGTTTCGGGGTTTCACCCCTCTTCAGCCAGGTTAGCTTGATTCCAGTAGCACAGTGAGCCCGGGACCCACGTCTGGGCATACCCGGTGCACTTAGGGCGAGAAAGCAAAAGACACACAATTGATGGACAGAATGCAGAACAAATCAAAACATTCACCCCCAGTCAAGAGATCTGGGTTAAATCCATCATTCTTTTGTTCACCATGCCACCCCAGTTTAGATCAGGCAATATGCTCATCAGTCTTGACCCTGTGCCTCATGGAAACAGTCCAGCCCGAACTGCTAAGCCAGGTCCTCCCTGGACCGGAAACAAGCATCCTAGGACTGGTTTCGGGGTTTCACCCCTCTTCAGCCAGGATAGCTTGATTCCAGTGGCACAGTGAGCCCGGAACCCACATCTGGGCATACCCGCCGCACTCAGGGCGAGAAAGCAAAAGACACACAATTGATGGACGGAATGCAGAACAAATCAAAACATTCACCCACAGTCAAGAGATCTGGGTTACATCCAACATTCTTTTGCTCACCATGCCACCCCAGTTTAGACCTGGCCATATGCCAATCAGTCTTGACCCTGTGCCTCATGGGAACAGTCCAGCCCAAACTGCTAAGCAAGGTCCTCCCTGGACAGGAAACAAGCATCCTAGGACCAGTTTCGGGGTTTCACCCCTCTGCAGCCAGGTTAGTTTGATTCCAGTGGCACAGTGAGCCCGGGACCCAAGTCTGGGCATACCCGGTGCACTTAGGGCGAGAAAGCAAAGACACACAATTGTTGGACGGAATGCAGAACAAATCAAAACATTCACCCCCAGTCAAGAGATCTAGGTTAAATCCATCATTCTTTTGCTCACCATGCCACCCCAGTTAGACCTGGCCATATGCAAATCAGTCTTGACCCTGTGCCTCATGGGAACAGTCCAGCCTGAACTGCTAAGCCAGGTCCTCCCTGGACCGGAAACAAGCATCCTAGGACCGGTTTCGAGGTTTCACCCCTCTTCAGCCAGGTTAGCTTGATTCCAGTGGCACAGTGAGGCCGGGACCCACGTCTGGGCATACCCGGTGCACTTAGGGCGAGAAAGCAAAAGACACACAATTAATGGACGGAATGCAGAACAAATCAAAACATTCACCCCCAGTCAAGAGATCTGGGTTAAATCCATCATTCTTTTGTTCACCATGCCACCCCAGTTTAGATCTGGCCATATGCAAATCAGTCTTGACCCTGTGCTTCATGGAAACAGTCCAGCCCGAACTGCTAAGCCAGGTCCTCCCTTGACCGGAAACAAGCATCCTAGGACGGGTTTCGGGGTTTCACCCCTCTGCAGCCAGGTTAGCTTTATTCCAGTGGCACAGTGAGCCCGGGACCCACGTCTGGGCATACCTGGTGCACTTAGGGCGAGAAAGCAAAGACACACAATTAATGGACGGAATGCAGAACAAATCAAAACATTCACCCCCAGTCAAGAGATCTGGGTTAAATCCATCATTCATTTGCTCACCATGCCACCCCAGTTTAGACCTGGCCATATGCAAATCAGTCATGACCCTGTGCCTCATGGGAAAAGTCCAGCCCAAACTGCTAAGCCAGGTCCTCCCTGGACCGGAAACAAGCATCCTAGGACCGGTTTCGGGGTCTCACCCTTCTTCAGCCAGGATAGCTTGATTCCAGTGGCACAGTGAGCCCGGGACCCACGTCTGGGCATACCAGGCGCACTTAGGGCGAGAAAGCAATAGACACACAATTGATGGACGGAATGCAGAACAAATGAAAACATTCACCCCCAGTCAAGAGATCTGGGTTAAATCCATAATTCTTTTGCTCACCATGCCACCCCAGTTTAGACCTGGCAATATGCAAATCAATTTTGACCCTGTGCCTCATGGGAACAGTCCAGCCCGAGCTGCTAAGCCAGGTCCTCCCTGGACCGGAAATAAGCATCCTAGGACCGGTTTTGGGGTTTCATCCCTCTTCAGCCAGGATAGCTTGATTCCAGTGGCACAGTGAGCCCAGGACCCACGTCTGGGCATACCCGGCGCACTTAGGGTGAGAAAGCAAAAGACACAATTGATGGACGGAATGCAGAACAAATCAAAACATTCACCCACAGTCAAGAGATCTGGGTTAAATCCATCATTCTTTTCCTCACCATGCCACCCCAGTTAGACCTGGCCATATGCAAATCAGTCTTGACCCTGTGCCTCATGGGAACAGTCCAGCCTGAACTGCTAAGCCAGGTCCTCCCTGGACCGGAAACAAGCATCCTAGGACCGGTTTCGAGGTTTCACCCCTCTTCAGCCAGGTTAGCTTGATTCCAGTGGCACAGTGAGGCCGGGACCCACGTCTGGGCATACCCGGTGCACTTAGGGCGAGAAAGCAAAAGACACACAATTAATGGACGGAATGCAGAACAAATCAAAACATTCACCCCCAGTCAAGAGATCTGGGTTAAATCCATCATTCTTTTGTTCACCATGCCACCCCAGTTTAGATCTGGCCATATGCAAATCAGTCTTGACCCTGTGCTTCATGGAAACAGTCCAGCCCGAACTGCTAAGCCAGGTCCTCCCTGGACCGGAAACAAGCATCCTAGGACGGGTTTCGGGGTTTCACCCCTCTGCAGCCAGGTTAGCTTGATTCCAGTGGCACAGTGAGCCCGGGACCCACGTCTGGGCATACCTGGTGCACTTAGGGCGAGAAAGCAAAGACACACAATGAATGGACGGAATGCAGAACAAATCAAAACATTCACCCCCAGTCAAGAGATCTGGGTTAAATCCATCATTCATTTGCTCACCATGCCACCCCAGTTTAGACCTGGCCATATGCAAATCAGTCATGACCCTGTGCCTCATGGGAACAGTCCAGCCCAAACTGCTAAGCCAGGTCCTCCCTGGACCGGAAACAAGCATCCTAGGACCGGTTTCGGGGTCTCACCCTTCTTCAGCCAGGATAGCTTGATTCCAGTGGCACAGTGAGCCCGGGACCCACGTCTGGGCATTCCAGGCGCACTTAGGGCGAGAAAGCAATAGACACACAATTGATGGACGGAATGCAGAACAAATCAAAACATTCACCCCCAGTCAAGAGATCTGGGTTAAATCCATAATTCTTTTGCTCACCATGCCACCCCAGTTTAGACCTGGCAATATGCAAATCAATTTTGACCCTGTGCCTCATGGGAACAGTCCAGCCTGAGCTGCTAAGCCAGGTCCTCCCTGGACCGGAAATAAGCATCCTAGGACCGGTTTTGGGGTTTCATCCCTCTTCAGCCAGGATAGCTTGATTCCAGTGGCACAGTGAGCCCAGGACCCACGTCTGGGCATACCCGGCGCACTTAGGGTGAGAAAGCAAAAGACACAATTGATGGACGGAATGCAGAACAAATCAAAACATTCACCCACAGTCAAGAGATCTGGGTTAAATCCATCATTCTTTTCCTCACCATGCCACTCCAGTTTAGACCAGGCCATATGCAAATCAGTCTTGACCCTGTGCCTCATGGGAACAGTCCAGCCCAAACTGCTAAGCCAGGTCCTCCCTGGACCGGAAACAAGCATCCTAGGACCGGTTTCGGGGTTTCACCCCTCTGCAGCCAGGTTAGCTTGATTCCAGTGGCACAGTGAGCCCGGGACCCACGTCTGGGCATACCCGGCGCACTTAGGGCGAGAAAGCAAAAGACACACAATTAATGGACGGAATGCAGAACAAATCAAAACATTCACCCCCAGTCAAGAGATCTTGGTTAAATCCATCATTCTTTTGCTCACCATGCCACCCCAGTTTAGATCTGGCCATATGCAAATCAGTCTTGACCCTGTGCCTCATGGGAACAGTCCATCCTGAACTGCTAAGCCAGGTCCTCCCTGGACCGGAAACAAGCATCCTAGGACCGGTTTTGGGATTTCACCCCTCTTCAGCCAGGTTAGCTTGATTCCAGTGGCACAGTGAGCCCGGGACCCACGTCTGGGCATACCCGGTGCACTTAGGGCGAGAAATCTAAAGACACACAATTGATGGACGGAATGCAGAACAAATCAAAACATTCACCCTCAGTCAAGAGATCTGGGTTAAATCCATCATTCTTTTGCTCACCATGCCACCCCAGTTTAGACCTGGCCATATGCAAATCAGTCATGACCCTGTGCCTCATGGGAACAGTCCAGCCCAAACTGCTAAGCCAGGTCCTCCCTGGACCGG